>NW_026988417.1:2737500-3337500 GCF_030222135.1 Aotus nancymaae
AATGCTTTTAGTATCCTTTAGTATCCTCTCTCTCCCTCTCCTCTCCCTCTCTTTCTGTCTCCCTCTCTTTTCCCCCTCTTCTCCCCCTTCCTCCCTCTCTCCCTCCCTCCCTTCCTCCCCCCCTTCCTTCCTTCCCTCTTTCCCTCCCTCAGGCTGGAGTGCACTGCTACAATCATGCTCACTGCAGCCTCAAACTGCTGATCTCCAGCAGTCTTCCTGCCTCAGCCAACCAGGTAGCTAAGACTACAGGTGTATCACAACTACAGGCATGCACCACCATGCCCAGTTTAAAAAAAAATTTTTTTAGAGATAGGGTCTCACTATGTTACCCAGGCTTGTCTTGAACTTCTGGCCTCAAGTGATCCTCCCATCTCAGCCTCCCAAAGCTTTAGGATTACAGGTGTGAGGCACCACACACAGCCTGGATGTTGTTAATTTTTTACTCTTGCCTTACTGAGCTAGCTAGATCCTCAGTACAGAATAGAAGTGTTGCCAGCAGACATCTTTGCCTTGTTCCCAATCTTAAGGGGAAAGCATTTAATCTTTGACCACTCTTTAAGTGTGATGTCAGCTGTAGGTTTTTCATAGATGCCCTTTATTGGGTTGAGGAAATTCTATGCTACCTCTAATTTCTTGAGTTTTTTCGTAATTTGAATATTGAATTGTATGTATGTTCGGTTTTTCAAATGCCTTTTCTGCATATGTTGCAATCCTGTGGTTTTCGTCTTTTATTTTGTTACCGTGGTGGGTCATACCCGTTGCTTTAAGGGTAAATCCCACTTGATGGTGGTATATAATCCTTTTCATATGTTCCTGAGTTGGTTTGCTAATATTTTGTTAGGATTTTTGCATCTATGTTAATATTAATAAAACATATGGGTCTGTAGTCTTCTGTCTTTGTGATGTTTTTGTCTTTGGTAGCAGAGTAATACTGGCTACACAGGATGAGTTAGGAAGTGTTTTTTTCACCTCTGTTTTCTGAAGGAGTTTAAGATTGAGGTTTCTTAAATATTTGATGGAATTCACCAGCAAAATCCTGTGGGTCTCTTCTCTTTTTGTGGGAAGATCTGTAGTTACTGATTCAAGTTTTATTTGCTTGTAATTGATCTTTTCAAATTTTCTATTTCTTACTGAGTGAATTTTAATGATTTTTGTCTTTGTAGGAATTTTCTCATTTCATCTACATTGTCTAATTTGTTGGCATAAAGTTATTCTATTCTGTTACAATCCTTTTTAATTCTGCAGTGTCTGCAGTGATGCTAATTCTTGATTTTGGTAATTTTATCTTCTTTTTAATGGCTTCAGTCACTTGGGCTAAAGATTTGTCATTTCTCTATTCTCTTTTCTATGTTATTGGTTTCTATTCTGAAATTTCTTTCTATGTTCTTTGGGTTTGGCTTGCTCTTCTTCTCTAGTTTGTTGAAACAAAAGCTTAGATGACCTATTTTAGAGCTTCCAAATTTACTGAGACTTGTTTATGGCCTAACATACGGTTTACCTAGATCACGTTCTGTGTGTTCTTGAAAATAATTTGTATTTTGCTCTTGTTGTGTGGAGTGTTAAGTAAATGAAAGTTCGGTCAAGTTGGTTGATGGCATTGTGAAAGTCTTCTGTATTGTCTTGGTCTATTCAGGCTGCCATATAAGGACAGTAATCCCATTCCTGAGAGTAGAGCCTTCCCAAGTCCTCATCGCCTTGTACCACCACTTGGGAGGTTACGATACCAACACAGGAATTTTGGAGGGACACGGATACTCACATCATAGTATACATTCTTACTGATCGTCTGTCTGGTGGTTATATCAGTTACTGAGAGAGGCGTATTCAAGTTTAACTGTTGGATTATTTCCCTCTCCTTTCAATTCTGCCTGGTTTTGGTTCATGAATTTGGGAGTGATGTTGTTGAATTATTGTCCTATCTTCCTGATACGTTGCCCCTTTCATCATTATGAAGTGTTGGTCTACTAGTGTTTCTTGCCTTAAAGTCCATTTTATCTGTTAATAGGGCCACTCCACCTTCTTGGGTTACTGTGTGTATGTGTATTTTTTTAATCCTTTTACTTGCAGTTTCTTTGTGTCTTTGAATCTAAAATGTGTCTCACATCTTTTAGTTGGGCCTTGGGTTTTTATCCTATATATGTCAATATCGGCCTTTTTAAATATTAACCAAAATTTTTAGTGTACCATTTTAATTCTTCCGTTAATTTTTTTTCCCTTAGTGGCTGCTGTAGGGATTACAGTGTGCATCTCTTGTGAATATTGGTATAAAAAATAAAACAAAAAGAAACAAAAATTAAAATACAACATGGATCTCTTTTTTTCTTAGAGACAGGGTCTTCCTCTGTTACACAGGCTGGAATATGGTGGCATCATCATAGCTCACTGAAGCCTCAAACTCCTGGGCTCAAGCAGTCTTCTGCCTTCCTGCCTCCTAAATAAGCTGGGACTCCATAGTGTCCTATGTGGGTGCCACCATAACCTGGTAATTTTGTTAAATTTTAGTAGAGATAGTATCTCCCTATGTTGCCCAAGCTGGTCTCAAACTCTTGGCCTCCAGTCATACTCCTGCCAGGAACTCCCAGAGTGCCAAGATTACACTTAGCCACTGTACCCAGCCACAATATGTTTGTTTTTTTTTGTTACACAGTCTTGCTGTGTAGTGGTGCAGTCTTGTCTTACTGCAACCTCTACTTCCTGGGTTCAAACGATTCTCCTGCCTCAGCCTCCCAAGTAGCTGCGGTACAGATGCGTACCACCACGCCCAGCTAATTTTTGTATTTTTAGTAGAGACAGGGTTTTGCCATGTTGACCAGGCTGGTCTTGAACTGGCCACAAGTGATCTGCCTGCCTCAGCCTCCCAAAGTGCTGGGATTACAGTCTGAGCTACCGCACCCGGCCACAATATCCATCTTAATTTATCACAGTCTACTGCAGATGATTACTGACTTAATTCCAGTAAAATATACAAACATTGCTCCACAGTAGCTCCATTTCCTTCTTCCTCCTTTGTACTATTATTGTCCTATATATGATTATATTTGTATATGTTATAAATCAATAATATAATTACTGCTTTATATAGTTCTATAATTTCTAGAGATAATAAGAGCAAATAAAGGAGAAGAATGTATTTATACGATGTTTTCTTTCTTTGTTTTTGAAACAAGAGTCACACTCTGTCACCCAGGATGGAGTGCTGTGGTGCAGTCTTGGCTCACTTCAACCTCTGCCTCCTGGGTTCAAGTGATTCTCCTGTCTCAGCCTCCTGAGTAATTGGGATCACAGGCGAGCACCACCACACCCGGCTAATTTTTGTATTTTTGGTAGAGATGGCATTTCGCCATGATGGCCAGGCTGGTCTCAAACTCCTGAGCTCAGGTAATCTACTTGCCTTAGCCTACCAAAGTGCTGGGATTACAGGCATGAGCCACCATGCCTGGCCTATATTTATAGTGTTTTCTGTTTGCTAGCTAGCTAGTCATTTCTGGCACTCTTCTTTTAAATTATGCTGAATTTAAGTTACCATCTTGTTTTTACTTTTTAATATGTCTTATAGGACCAGTTTGTTAGCTGTTAATTCTCTGTCTTTATCTGTAAATGTCTTTATTTTGCCTTCATTTTAAAAAATAGGCCAGGTGCAGTGGCTCACGCCTGTAATCTTAGCACTTTGGGAGGCAGAGGTGGGTGGATCATTTGAGGTCAGGAGTTGAAGACCAACCTGGCCAACGTGGTGAAACCCCATCTCTAAAAATAGAAAAATTAGCTGGGCGTGGTGGCGGATGCCTGTAATCCCAGCTACTCAGGAAGCTGAGGCAGGAGAATGGCTTGAACCCAGGAGGTGGAGGTTGCAGTGAGCTAAGATGACGCCCTTGCACTCCAACCTGGGTGACAAGAGCGAAACTCTGTCTCAAAAAAACTTTAAAAATAGGTGGTGTATGGTGGCTCACGACTGTAATCCCAGCCCTTTGGGAGGCCGAGGTGGGTGGATCACTTGAGGTCAAGAGTTTGAGACCAGCCTGGCCAACATGGTGAAACCCCATCTCTACTAAAAATACTAAAATTAGGCAGGCGTGATGGTGGGCACCTGTTAATCCTAGCTACTTGGTAGACTGAGGAAGGAGAATTGCTTGGACCTGGGTGGCAGAGGTTGCAGTGAGCTGAGATCACGCCGCTTCACTCCACCCTGGGTAATAGAGCGAGACTCAGTCTCATAAATAAATAAATAAATAAATAAATAAATAAATAAGTGGTTGTTTTTAGGACTAGCTTCAGATTCACAGCAGAGTTGAGTGAAAGGTACAGAGATATTCTATACCCAGTACCCCTGCATAACAGCCTTCCCCACTATCAAATTCTACACCAGAGTGTTAAATTTGTTACAGTCATCAGGTGTTGGTTTTCCTGGCAGCCAGGCTTTCTCAAGAAGGTGTGTTAATAGGGTCTGAGGTCCTCCTAGGGACTTGGCCTTGGGCTGCTGGAAACCTTAGGTGGTCATTATGTGCCAGAGTTCTGCAGCTCTCAGTATCTCTTTGTTTTTAATCCCTCTTAGGGTTTATTGAGCTTCTTGGATCTGTACATAAATGTTTCTCATCACATTTGGGAATTGGAATGTCCAGCTGTTAATTCGTATGCTCTTTTCCCCCCTTCCCCTGGGACTTGTTTCTGCACGTGCTGGAGCGCTTGCTGCTCTCCCACAGGCCTCTGCACGTCTGCGTGCTTTCCCCTGTCTCTTCTTTGTTCTCAGAGAGATCAGTTCCATTGCTCTCCTTCAAGTTCACAGATGCGTTTTCTGCCATTTAAATTTGCTTTTGAGTCCCGTTAGTGAAATTTTGGTTTAGCTGTTATGCTCTTCACCTCTAGAATTTATATTTTCTGTTTTTGTGTGTGTGTTTTTTTAATGGCAGTTCTCTCTATGTTGAATCTTTATTTTCATATTTTCCTTTAATTCTCTGAACATGTTATAACAGCTGCTTTGACATCTTTGTATGCTAATTTAGTATCTGAACCCACTACTGTTAACTGTTTGACTATTTCCTGCATGTTGATCACACTTCTTTTTTTCCAGATAAGGTCTTGCTCTGTCACCCAGGCTGGAGTGCAGTGGCATGATCACAGCTCACCGGAGGCCTCAAGCGTCTAAGTCCCTAGATCCTCCTGGGCTCAAACAGTCCTCCCACCTCAGCCCCCCAAGTAGCTGGGACTACAGGCACACCACATGCCTGGATAGTTTTTTGTATTTTTTGTAGAGATAGGGTTTTGCCATAATATTGCCCAGCCTGGTCTCAAACTCTTGGGCTCAGGTGATCTGCCCAACTCCACCTCCCAAAGTGCTGGGATTATGGGCGTGAGCCATGCACCCGACCTAGTTCGTAGTTTTCTTTGCAAGTCTTATAATTTTTTGTTGAACACTGGACATTTTAAATATGTAACAATTTTGCGTTCTCATTTTTTCCTTTGAGAGTCTTTTGTTGTTTTTCTTTGTTTCTTTGTTTCTGTTGGATTTCCTGGGCTTAAGTTGCAGGATCTGCATCTCCCACATTATGTGGCTGCAGGTGTCTCAGCTCACGTTTTCTCTTCTGCTTTAAAGCTTGACTTCTAGAGGTCTCCCCTCTGTCTGCCTGACTGATTGACCAGCTGATGATTTGTGCAGGAGTTGCCCATGCACCTTGAATCCACAGGGGCTCCACTGTTGGCTGAGGCACTGTTGGCTGTGGGGTGAATGCAGTCAGCCAGTTCTCAAGTCAGCTGTGTTGGCCCCTTCCTCCAGCCCCTGAGGTCTTCTCAGTGCATGGACCATGGTCTCCTGGTCAGCCAGCGAGTTGTGGACAGCTTAAGAGGCCCTTCCGTGGCACTCTCATTCCAGGGCTCTCCCTGTTAGATTTCTGTTTCCTCTGCCATTCACCCCAACTGGGACCTCAGTCTCAAGCTAACAGAGCTGCAGGCTTCCCTGTTCATTCTCCTCTGAGTTCACTGTTTTTACTGCTTCACCAGGCTGCTGTTTTTGGCAGCAGGGTTGGTTTGCACTGGTATCCCTGCAGTCATAGAACTCGGGAGCCCACTGCTGACCGAGCCAGGGGTGGAGTACAGGTGCAGGAAATGGGAAGGGTCCCAGACAAGAAAGCCAGACTTGCTGTTCTTCCCTGAAGTTCTAGCTGATTTGCGTGAATAAATGTGTCTCAGTATTTTTCTTGGGCTGATTTCCAGAGCCTCAGAATGGTTGCCTTTGACAGTTGTGTTCAGTTTTACATTGCTCTGAGGGAAAGGAGCCACTGACCTCTTCACTCCACCGTAACCGGAAGTCCCATCTCTGCTTCGTTTTGGAGAACCTGTAACCATTTAGAAGCAGTGTGAGCCCAGTGGAGCACAGCCATCCCCTCTCGTCTTCACCAGTTCCCTTGTCCCCGCTCAGGTGTGGGAAGTGAAATTTTCTGCGTTAGGCATAGGGCGCAGAACCAGTGGCTCTACCTGAGTCTGTCTGTGGAATGAGGTACACCTTTCCTCTCTGTGCATCTTCTTCAGTCCCAGTCTCTTCGGGTCCCTCCTTTCCCTTGCATGGAAGGCCCTGGTCAACTCAGAGTATCAGGAAAAGCCCTGCTACCTTTGTATTTGCTTTTTTACTACTTGACAGAATGTGACTGACTTTAATTAATATACCATTTTTTGTTTCACTAAATAATTAGGTACTTTTTTTTCTTTCCTTTTAGACTGAACAAGCTCCAAACACTTGTGAATGTCATGTTTGTAAACAAGAAGCTTCTGGACTGACACCATCTGCAATGACAGCAGGAGCCCTTCCTCCAGGCCATCAGTTCATGAGCCCAGAGAAGCCCACACACCCTGCACTGCACCTTTACCCCC
Organism: Aotus nancymaae; assembly: GCF_030222135.1. NCBI lineage: Eukaryota > Metazoa > Chordata > Mammalia > Primates > Aotidae > Aotus > Aotus nancymaae. Next base: position 2,744,359 of record NW_026988417.1, read on the forward strand.
ACATCCATGGACATGTGCCTTTGCACACGGTTCCACACTTGCCACGCCCTCTCATCCACCCCACTTTGTATGCAACGCCCCCCTTCACACACAGTAAGGTAAGTCGGGGCAGAAAGGGTCTGAAAGCTCACTCTTCACTGAGATCCTGCATGAGTATATACTCAAACAGAAATCTATGAATTAGCAACTTGCACAGGACAGGGTCTGCTCTTGATAGGAAGGCCTGCCAAGTGTTTCCTTTCACCATAATCTCTTAAGCACGGTCATTTTGAACCTTACAGTTGTAGCAGTCATTAAAAACAATTGTGAAGGTCATAGTTCCTTTATTCAGAATTAAATAGAACAGAAGGATTTTTCAGGTGAAATTTCTAACAGGTTATTCCTAGGAAGTACTTCACACAAGACCTCGGTTATCTACTTGTGGTCCTCCAGGGCCTTGCCCTTTTTCTTAATGTGATAGATGAGTCCTCTTACACTGGCTGGACTCTACAGGATCTAAAATGACTGCTTTTTTAATATGAAAATTAAGGCCTTATAGAAATGCACAAGCCTAAATAAAGGAGGAGCCCTAATTGTGATGCCACAGAAAATCATAACGCCCTGCAGGTTATGGAGCACTGGGGAGGGGAGGGCACAGATGGGAGAAGCTGCCAGAAACCAGGTATGAAAAGCCCGTTCAGGAAGTGGAGTGAGGATCTAGAAATAAGTTGATTTTTATGCATTTCTTCTCAGAGAACCTCAGGTGTAAATTTAATATCATAGACTTTACAGTGAAATTTTTAGGCTGGTTTCATTCTTTGGACCTTAACTTTGCCTTAGATAGCTTTGCCTCTCTAGCTGTTTTGAGCTTACCTTTACCAGAATGACTCACTGTAATTCTGATTTTTTTTTTTTTTTTTTTTACTTTGTACCAGTTATTCTTGTCCAAGGATAGCTCTAATCAATCAAAAATAGAATTTTCCGGGCACGGTGGCTCATGCCTATAATCCCAGCACTTTGGGAGGCTGAGGTGGGTGGATTACCTGAGGTTGGGAGTTCAAGAAGACCAGCCTGACCAACATGGAGAAACCCCATCTCTACTAAAATATACAAAATTAGCCAGGGGTGGTGGCGCATGGCTGAGGCAGGAGAATCTCTTGAATCTGGGAGGCAGGAGTTGCAATGAGCCGAGATCGTGCCATTGCACTCCAGCCTGGGCAACAAGAGTGAAACTTCATCTCAAAAAAAAAAGGAGTACATATCCTTAGAAAATTTTTTAAAAATAGAATTGATTCCAAACTCTAATTTATTATTTAAAACAATGATTTTCAGCTGGAACAGAAATGGAGGAGGACATGACATGGAATGATTTTTTTCCAGACTACATGTGTGTTTTCTCCCCTCTAGGGGTCACTGTGCAGTGGGGTACGTGTAGTCCGTAAGTGAGGTTTGTTGTCTCTTTGCTAGGGAGAGGTGTATTTGGAAGATTAACAGACACAGTTTTAGAATAGAGTGTCATAAGTTTGTCACATCTATTATAATTACTTGGCACAACCATCCAAATTCATGCTTAAATTTTGTTAGATTGAATATTACTCGGTTTGAACATGTAATAATATCTTAATAATAGAATGTTTTTTTAGTAACATTTTTCAAGTATGTAGTCAGAGCCACGTGATCTTCATGGTCTGCCTGGTTTGTAGCCTGATTTTCTCTGGGTGCATGTGTAAAGTTAGGAAGTTTTCCATTCCCTGTTGTTGCCTGAATAGAGCTCTATTACCTAGTTCCAAGAAAAGATTATAGAATATTCTGTTATATATTTTTGTTGGTGAAAGCTATTCAAGAATTAGTTCCTAAAAGTACTCAAGTAAAATATTAAAATTGATTATTACTAAAGACTTTGGGGACCCTTTGGTTAAAAACTGATTCTTTTCCCTGGCTTTTGGCCTTTTCTCAGGAAATTAGAGGTCTATATATGGGTAAAAGAAGAAAAACCTATTTTAGGAGCATCATTTGTATCTAATATCTGTTCTTGTGATACTTGTTAAACTTTAATCTTACAGAAAATTTGAAAGATGGATAGAAAAGTAAATATGGAGGTCAAGCCATGTGTGGTAGAGGTCGTATAGGAAATTTAGGACTTTATAACTAAACATTATTTCTACCACTTTAGCAAACTGAAGACTCTTCACTGATTCATTTAAAATATATTAGGTGGTGGCCATTTTTATATGGAAACATAAGGTACAGTTATCAAAATATTTCATTTTCATCTGATACGGAAATGTTTGTTTCTGTAAACACACTTGCATTGTCACTTACCAGATCTTACAAGGTTAGTTTGTGTTGAGTTAGTTTGACTTCGTTGGATGCTGCAGTTACATCTGTGTCTAAACGCATAACGTGTTAACGGCCCTGAAGGAGTACACCTTCAGAAGGCCACGAGCTGTATCAGACATCAGAGGAAGTTCCTTAGAGATGATCACCAGGATTGCTCGGAATGTAGTTGGGAGGCAGAAGGCGGGCGCTGAACGTGGAGGGCCCTGCACGCTTCTGACCTGCCGCTGTGTCTGCCTTCACTTCTGCATTGCTGGGCCTTAGGGAGCTTCTGCTGTGCTGCGGTCACAGTTGCTGCCTTTGACATTATGCCATTGTAGCTGTAATTCCTTCGATTTGTATCTTCGGCATTGTGGGTAAATGTTTAGTACCTAAAATGTTTAGCATGAATACTATGAAAAATTTATTTTCTGGCCTGTCATGGTAGCTCACGGCTGTAATCCCAGCATTTTGGGAGGCTGAAGTGGGAGGATCGCTTGAGCCTGGGAGTTCAAGACCAGCCTGGATGACGTAGTGAAATCCTGTCTCTGAAAAAAAAAAAAATTCTTGAAATTAAAAACACTTGAAGACTAATTTCTATTTTCGGGTGTTTTCATACCAGTGACATATTGAATTTATATATTGAGTATAAGTTATTTAAAAGTTCAAAGTAATTGCTGAGAAAAATACAGTAATGAAATACTATGTAAAATAAAATAAAAACTGTAAGTGCCAGGGAATTTAATTTCCAAATATTTGGGGATCTCACAACTACCGTTTTGTTACTGATTTCTACTTATATTCTATTGTGATCTAAAAGTATACAGTGCATGATTGCTGGTTTTTTGAGTTTATTAAGGTTTTGTTTTATGGCCCGGAATTTGTCTGTCTTGGTGAACGTTCCATGTGAGCTTCAGAGGAATATATGTTCTGTTGTTGAGTGAAGTGGTCTTCAGATGTTCATTATGTCCTGTTGATTGATGGCACTCTTGAGTCCTATCAGTCAGCAACTGTGTTCTGATTCTCTGCCCACTCGATCTGTTCATTTCTGATAGAGGGCTTTTGAAGACTTCCACCGTGATACTGGATTCATTAGTTTTTCCTTGCACAGTTCTATCAGCTTTTGCCCCACAAAGTTTGATGCTCTGTCGTTAGCAGCACACACATTGAGGATTGTTACTGTTTCTTGGAGAATTGACCCTTTATCATTATGTAATGCTCCTCAGCACCACTGCTAACTTCCCTTGCTCTGAAGCCTGCTCTGCCTGAAGTTAATGTAGCTCCTCCAGTTCTCTTTTGGTTAGCATGGTATATCTTCCTTCATTGCTTAACTTTTTGAAAGGATTTGTTTATTGTGGTAAAATACCTATAACATAAAATTTACAATCTTAACCATTTTTAAGTGTGGAATTCTGTGGTATTAAATACATTTATAATGTTGTGCAGCTATCATTCATCTCCTTAACTCTTTTCATCTTGTAAAATTGGAAGTTTTTAACCCATTAAACAGTAACTCCCCTTTCCCTCACCCCTGGGCACCCATCATTCTACTTTCTGTCCTTATGATTGTGACTACTCGAAGTACCTCATATACATGGAATTGTACAGTATTTGTCTTTTTGTGACTGGCTTATTTCACTTAGCATAATGTCCTCAAGGTTTATCCATGTTGTGGCATGTTGCAGAATTTCCTTCCTTTGTAAGGCTAAATAATACTCATCGTGTGGCTGAATCCCAATTTGTGTCTCCATCAGTGAACTCTTGAGTTGTTTCCATACATTATCTTCTGTGAATAGTGCTGCTGTAAACATGAGTGTACAAATATTTCAGGACCCTTCTTTCAGTTATTTGGGGTGTATACCCAGAAGTGGAATTGCTAGGTCATATGGTAATTCTATTTTGAATTATTTGAGGAACTGCCACACTGTTTCCTGCAGTGGCTGCACCATGTTACATTCCTACCAGTGTGCACAAGGGTTTCAGTTTCTCCGCATCCTCACTAACACTTGTTATTTTCTGTTTTGCTTTTTTAATAGTAACCATCCTAATAGATAGAAGGCGCTTTCACATAGTAGGGTTTTTTCCTTGTATAAGCGACCGTAGACACATTGTAGTTTTGTTTTGCATTTTTATAATGTTTAGTAATGTTGAGCATCTTTTCATGTGCTCGTTGACCTTTGTATATCTTCTTTGGAGAAATGTCTATTTAAGTTCTTTGCTCATTTTTGAATCAGGTTTGTTGTTGTTGCATTTTAGTTCTCGCTGTAGTCTGGATATTAGTCCTTCATCAGACAGATGATTTGCAAGTATTTTCTCCCATTCTGTAGGCTCCCTTTTTACTCTGTTGGTAGTGTCTGTTGATGCACAACATTTAAAAATTTTTCATGCTATTTATTCTTTGTTGCCTGTGCCTCTGGTGTTAGTTACGTCCAATAAATCACTGCCACAGATTATGTTGTGACGCTTTCGCCCTATGTGTTCTTCTAACAGTTTTCTTCTTTCCTTACATTTAGGTCTGTGATCCATTTTTAAGTTCATTTTTATACATGGTGTTAAGTGAGGGTCCGACTTCATTCTTTTGCATGTGGAATGCACTGTTGTCCCAGTACCATTTGTTAAAAAGACTGCCCTTTTCCTGTTGAAGGATGTTGCCATCCTTGTCAGAAATCATTTGACCATATATGTGAGGTTTTGTTTCTGGGCTTTCTATTCTGTTCCATTGGTCTGTATGTCATGCCAGTACCACACTGTTTTGATTGCTGTATCTTTGCAGTAAGTTTTGAAATCAGGAATCGTGAGTCCACCAGGTTTGGTGTTTGTTGTTGTTGTTAAGATTGTTTCGGTTATTCAGAATCCTGAGATTCTATATGAATTTAGGGTGAGTTTTTCTGTTTCTCAAAATACGTCATTGGGATTTTGATAGGGGTTGCATTGAATCTGTAGATCACTTTGGGTAGTATGGGCATTCTAACAATATTGTCTTCTAATCAGTGAAGATTAGAAGATTAACGTGGTATGTGTTTTCATTTATTTTTGGTTTTTCAGTTTCTTAGAGCAGTTTATGGTAGAACTCTTTCACTTCTTTGGTTAAGTTAATTCCTGTTGGTGTTTTGTTTTGGTGTTTTTTGAGACAAATTCTCACTCTGTTGCCTACACTGAAGTGCAGTGGCATGATCTTGGCTCACTGCAACCTCCACCACCCAGGTTTAAGCGATTCTCCTGCCTCAGCCTCCTGAGTAGCTGGGATCACAGACACATGCTACCATGTCCTGCTAATTTTGTATTTTTAGTAGAAATGGGGTTTGGCCATATTGGTTAGGCTGGTCTCATACTCCTGGCTTCAAGTGATCCACTTGCCTCAGCTTCTCAAAGTGCTGGGATTACAGGCATGAGCCATCGTGCCTGGCCAGTTAATGCAGTTCCTAAGTTGTTAGTGTTTTGAGGTGGAGTCTCGCTTTATTATTATGATTATTATTTTGAGGTGGAGTCTCGCTCTGTCACCCAAGCTGGAGTGCAGTGGCACAGTCTCGGCTCACTGCAGCCTCTGTCCTCCCAGGTTCAAGTGATTCTCCTGCCTCAGCCTCCTGAGTAGCTGGGATTACAGGCACATGCTACCATGCCTGGCTAATTTTTGTATTTTTAGTAGAGACAGGGTTTCACCACATTGGCCAGGCTGGTCTTGAACTCCTGACCTCAAGTGATCCACCCGCCTTGGCCTCCCAAAGTGCTGAGATTACAGGCATGAACCACCATGCCCAGCCCTAAATTAGTATTTTTGGTGCTGTCGTGAATGAAATTGTTTTCATAATTTCCTTTTCCATCCATTGTTAGTGTATAGAAATGCAGCTGATTTTCTAGTGTTGATTTTGTATCTTCCTACTTGGCTGAATTCATCTATTCTAACAGACTTGTGTGTGTGGAATCTTTAGAGTTTTCTAGATATAAAATCATATCATCTATGAAGAGAAGTAATTTTACTTCTTCGTTTCCAGTTTGGGTGCCTTTTATTTCTTTTTCTTGCCTATTTGCTCTGACTGAAACTTCTAATACTATGTTGTATAGAAGTGGTAAAAGCATTTCTAATACTAAATTGAATAGAAGTGGTAAACGCATCCTTGCCTTGATACTGATACTCAAGGAACAGCTTTCATTTGTTCACCATTGTTTGCTGTGGGTTTTTCATATATGGCTTTTATTATATTTTGGTAGTTTTCCTTCTGTTACTAGTTTGTTGGATGTTACTGTCATGGAAAGGTTTTGAATTTTGTCAAATGCTTCTTCTGCACCAGTTGTGATCTTTGGCTTTTTGCAGTCTGTTAATGTGGCATATTAACATTGATTACTCTTTATATATGGAATCATCCTTGCATTCTGGGAATAATTCCCGCTTGATCATGGTGTATGAGTCTTTTAATATGCTGCTGAATTCAGTTTGCTAGTATTTTGTTGAGGATGTTTGCATGAATCTTCATAAGTGATACTCGGTAGTTTTCTTACAGTGTCTTTGGTATGGGGATGTGCTCAGGACGTGAGTTAGAAAGTGTTTCCTCCTAAGTTTTTTTTTTTTTTTTTTGAAACTTTGAGAAATATTGTTATTAATTCTGTAAATATTTGGTAGACTTGACCAGTGAAGCCATCAGGTCTAGGGCTTTTCTTTATTGGGTGATTTTTTAATTTTTTTTTAGATGGAGACTCACTCTGTCACCCAGGCTGGAGTGCAGTGGTGTGATCTCCGCTTATAGCAACCTCCGCTTCCCTCGTTTAAATGATTCCCCGGCCTCGGCCTCCCAAGTAGCTGGAACTACAGTCACATGCCACCACACCTAGTTAATTTTTGTGTTTTTAGTAGAGATGGGGTTTCACCATGTTTGTCAGGCTGGTCTCAAACTCCTGACCTCGGGTGATCCACCCACCTTGGCCTCCCAAAAGTGCTTGGATGACATAATAGGCGTGAGCCACCATGGCCTATTGAGTGATTTTGTGATTACCAGTTCAATCTGTTTACTAGTTACAGGTCTGTTCAGACTTTTCTATTTCTTAATGATTTCATCTTGGTAGGTTTTGTGTTTCCAGGAATTTTTTTATTTCATTTGTTTTATCCAGTGTGTTAGTGTACAGTTGTTCATAATACTTTCTTTTTTTTATTTTTCTTTGAAACAACATCTCTGTCCCCCAGGCAGGAGTACAATGGCATGATCTAGCTCGTTGCAGCCTCAAACTCGTGGCTCAAGCATTCCTCTTGCCTCAGCCTCCCAGGTAGCTAGGACTAGAAGCATGTGCTACCACTCCCAGCTAGTATTTTTATTGTTTTGGAAGAGACAGGGTCTTACTATGTACAAGGCAAGGATGCGTTTACCACTTCTGTTCAACATAGTATTAGCAATGCTTTTACCACTTCTGTTCAACATAGTATTAGAAGTTTCAGTCAGAGCAGATAGGCAAGAAAAAGAAATAAAAGGCATCCAAACTGGAAAGGAAGAAGTAAAATTATTTGGAAGAGACAGGGTCTTACTATGTTCCCTAGTCTGGACTAAGGCCTGGACTTCTGGGCTAAGGCAGTCCTACCATCTCAGCTTCCCAAAGTGCTGGGATTATAGGTGTAAGTTAACCAAGCTCAGCCAATACTTTTTTCTGATATCTTTTATGTCTTCTTAATTTTAATTTAATTTAATTTCTTTTCTTTCTCTCTCTCTCTTTTTTTTTTAAGAGACAATCTTGCTCTGTTGCCCAGGCTGGATTTGCAGTAGCACCATCATAGCTCACTGCAGCCTCAAATGCCTGGGCTCTAATGATTCTCCTGCCTTAGCCTCTCAAGCAGTTGTGATTACAGGTGTGCGCCACGACTCCCAGCCCCTTTTATTTCTGTAATCAGTAATAATGTTCCCACTTTCATTTCTGATTTTAGTAATTTGAGTCTTTCTTTTTCTCAGTCCATCTCACTAAAGTTTTGTCAGTTTTGTTGCTCTTTTCAAAGAACGATATTTTGGTTCATTGATTTTCCGCCCCCCCCATGGTTTTTTCTGTTCTCTATTTCATTTATCATTGATCTCTGCTCTAGTCTTTAGTGTTACTTCTCTTCTGCCCGCTTTGGATTTAGTTTGTTCTTTTTCTAATTCATTAAGATGTGAAGTTAGGGGGGTTTTTGGTTTCATTTTATTTATTGTTGTTGTTATTGAGACAAGGCTTACTAGTTGCCCAGCCTGGAGTGTAGTGATGCAGTCGTGGCTCACTGCAACCTTGACTTCCTGGACTCAAGCGATCCTCCTGCCCCAGCATCTCAAGTAGTTTGAACTACAGGTGTGTGCCACCATGCTCAGCTGTTAATTAATTAATTAATTATTGTAGAGACAGAGGTCTTACCATGTTGCCCAGGCTAGTCTCAAACTCCTGGGCTCAAGCGATCCTCCTGCCTCAGCCTCCCAAAGTGCTGGAATTACAGGGATGAGCCCCCACGCCCATCCTAAGTTAGCTTGCTGATTAGAGATCTTTCTTGTTTTTTGATGTGTTTATTGGTATGAATTTTGCCCTTAGTGCTTTCATTTCGTCCTGTGAGTCTTAATATGTTGTTTTTGTTTTCATTTGTCTCTAATTATTTTCTAATTTCCTTTGTAATTTTCTCATTGATCCATTGGTTGTTTCCATCCCTTTACTTTTAACTCCTCAGGGTTTTCATATTTAAAGCAGGTTTCTTGTAGACATGTATAGTTGTGTTTTTTATTTTTAAAGACAGAATCTTGCAATGTTACTCAGGCTGGACTTGAACTCCTAGGCTCAAGCAATTCTCCCTCCTTGGCCTCCTCCTGAGTAGCTGGGACTATAGACGCATGCCACCATTCTTGTTGTTTTTTAATTTACCCTGATAATCGTTGTGCATTGGTGTATTTGACTATTCACATTTGAAGTGATTTTTTAATGTATTTGAATTAATATCAGTCATGTTTTTAACTGTTTTCTATTAATTATCAGTCTTTTTCTGCCTTCTGTGTTTTTAAACATTTTATGATTTTATTTCATCTCCTCTCTTATCAATTTTATTTATCTTTTTTAGAATTTCTGCAGTTGCCCTACAGTTTACAACATACCATTTTGAACTAATCTAAGTCCCTTTTCAACTGATTTATGTAAAACAGGTAGCATTTAACAAATTACTCCCAACTCCTTTCCATTCCTTGTGACATTGCTGTCATTATTTTCTACATATTAATCACCCGGTACAGTGTTGCCAGTTACTTTCAACAGTTACCTTTTAGATTAATAGGAAGAAGATATTTTACTTTGCCTTTATTTCTTCTCTGCTATTCTTCCTTTCTTTATGTAGATCCAGGTTTCTGACCTTCTGTCTGAAGGAAATCTTTTGACATTTCTTGCAGGGCAGGTCTGCTGGTGATGAGCTCCCTCAGTTTTTGTTTGTCTGAGGAAGTCTTTATTTCTCCTTCACTTTTGAAGGATAATTTCGCTGGATACACAATTCTAGGTTGGTTTTTTTCTTTGAACACTTTAGATGCGTTTAACTTCCTCTGTCCTTGCTGGCATGGTTTCTGACAAGGTGCCCTCTGGAATTCTTTTCCCTGTCCTTCTCTAGGTCCCCTGGCCCCCACCTGGCTGCTGCTTTCCAGATTTTCTCTTTTTCTTTTTTTTTTCTTTTTCCCTTGAGATGGAGTCTCGGTTAGCCGCCTAGGCTTGAGTGCACTGGCATTATCTCAGCTCGCTGCAACCACCATCTCTCCGGTTCAAGTGATTCTCCCATCTCAGCCTCCTGAGTAGCTGGGATTACAAGCACCCACCATCATGCCTGGTTAATTTTTGTATTTTAGTAGACATGGGGTTTCACTATGTTGGCCAGGCTGACGTCAGGTGATCTGCCCTCTTTGGCCTCCCAAAGTGCTAGGATTACAGGCGTGAGCCACTACACCTAGCCAAGATTTTCTCTTTCTCTTTGGTATTCTGTTGAATACAATATGCCTTTGTGCAGCTTTGGGGGTATTTATTCTACCTGATGTTCTGTGAACTCCTTGGATCTGTGATGTCAGTCGTTAATTTTGGAGACTTTTCAGCTATTACTACTTCAGTTGTTTCTCTATTCTTTCCTTCCATCATTCCAGTTACCAGATGTTAGGTTTTTCAAAATTGTCCCACAGGTTTTAGAAGTTTTGTTCTATTGGGGGATTGTTTCTGTTTTTGTTTTTAAATCTTGTTTCTCTTTGCCTTGCAGTATGGCAAGTTTCCGCTGACATCTTGCAGCTCCCTGACTTCTGCCTTGGTCGTGTCGTCTCCTGATGAGCCCATCACTGACAGTCTCGTTTCTCTTACGTTGTTTTTATTGCTAGCACTTCTTTCCATCTCTCTGCTCACACGGCCCCCTTGTTCTTGCATGCCGTCTACTTTTCCCGTTAGAGCCTTTAGCCTAGCAATCATTTTCAGTTTCCTGTTTGATCATTGCCATCTATGTTACCTCCACCACGTTCCTGCAGCCATTCACCTGTCGCTCTCAGCCTCTGGTGAGATTGATGTTAGACCGTCTTCTCTTCTTCATACCTAACCCTCCCTTCAGGTTTCTCGTCTCCTTGTCTCTCAGTTCTGTGTTACAAGAACTTTTGGGGATCAGTCCTCCAGTTAAGCGATTCTGTAGTGGGGCCTAGCCTGCCTCTTAAGTTCTAGTTCCAACTGTATTTATTATTTATAAACTTGAATTTACTTTTTTTTCAAAGATGTGTAGTAGCTTTTTATATTCCCTTGTTTCTTGGTTTTCTCTTTTTTCTTTAAGCATTTCACAAAAAGTTAGTCTGTTTGAATGAAACCTTGAGCATCCAGATCTGTTTTCTGCTGACATCACCTGTGATGTATTATTTCCTTGTGTGGATGGATTGTATTAGGTTATTGAGAACCTGCAGACCTCCATAGTAGATGTTTGTCTATGAGGGTTCGCATCTGCTGGTGCGAGAGCTGCCTGAGACCTGAGCTCCTCTCGAGGGTCTCCAAACTGCTGCTCCCACACGTCACTGTGGCGATGGTGTGCAGCCGTTCCTTCCCCCACCTCCAACTCGCTTCCTCTCATCGCCACCTAGTACTTCTTGTCGTCCCTTGAGTTTGTAGATAGCAGTTGGTTACTAGGGTGTTCAGTGTCATTTCTCTCAGATCTAGCGCTAAGTAGCTCCTCTTACCTGACATGGCCCAAACCGGGGGGGAAGAATGCCCTTCAAGGGAAGAGCAAACCCAAGCAGGTGCGGCTGCACCTTGCTCCTCCCCCCACCTACTATCCACGTGGCCTAGGATTAAGAAGTCACGACTGCAGGGCCTGAATCTATACTGGAACCTAAGGCATGTGACTTTGAATCCTGGGTCTTTTTCATCGAACACAGAGGATGTGCTGTGAAACAGTTACCATACTAAGAAAGGGCCTAAAAGTGAAGACGGGGATGTCTTGAAGTCTCCACTGAGAACATGGGGAGCATTAGCAGTGGTCACTGGGTTCTGGCCCTCAGGAGTTCAGTGTATCAAGTGGAGCTGGTGACGTAGGGCAAGGGGAAGACCAGGTGCCAAGTGGCCTTGGTCCCTTGTTAGCTTCCAGGTCCAGGGTGTGTCTTTACACTTTACTTTCTAGGTTGCTTTGAGACTTAAGTAAAACCACTGCAAAAGCATTTACTACAGTGAAAACATGATTTCAATTAAATACAGTCAAAAGTATAAATTCAGATTTAGATTGAGGATATAAAGCTGTGTAGATATTAGGGTCATAAATAGGTTGCAATTTGGGGATCACATTGTGATCTTTGACCTGCATATTATTTTAGAGCTGAGATTCAGCCCTTCCGGTCTGAAAATTGGCACAGCCAAAGCAAGGGTGGTCCTTCGCTTCTTCACTGTCTCTGGGAGGAATACCAAGAAACCTTAGTTAAGCAGAAATACAGAGAGAGTCCGTCATCGTAACCTCATGCTGGGATACAACTGGTACTCCTTTTTTCTTGGGTGCTTAGCGTTGAGAACCTCTCACATGTGGGCCTTGTAACTCAGTCTGCGGCTCTTGCTTCTCGTGTCTTGCACCACATTCTGTGTCCGAGTGGGTGTGGGTGGTAGAGGACAGACGAGTCACCCACCTCCCAGATAAACTCAGAATGTGTGCCCGGTGGAAAGCAGCTTTTTGTGTTTGCATTTGTGTCAAAGGCTTCATTTAAAGCAACAGTTTTCCTTTCCTATGGATTACTTCTTTTGTATCAAACTGGATAAAAATTCAAAACTTCTGCTGGTTGAAGCTTTGTGGGTTTGTGTAACGAGTGAAATCGGTATTCTGATTCAGTAGCATGGTCCACATTCTGAGAGCATTATTTTATAGTTACATCATTGGCGGACTTACAAAGTCATGGCCCAAAAATAGTCTAGGTGACAGACACCTGTTTTTTTCTGACAGGAAATCTGTAAGCTCTTGGGGTCAATAGGCATCTTCTGCAAAAGCATTGAAGAAAATACAGCTTTTTTTTTGTTACCGATCTCTGTTACTTTTGTTCCTGCAACTGGGCCTCTTGTTTTGAGTTGGTAGGGTTCTGAGAAGTGTGTAAATCAAATGCATAGAATCGTTACCTTATGTTTCCAACATTACAGTTGTGTAGATGCATTCTCTTATTCCTGTAAGCTAGACACTGTTCAGCAAACACTTATTGAACACCCAGTATGTGCCAGGCCCTGTGCTACATTCTAGAAAGACAAAAATCAGTTAGTCCTGGCCCCTCTTTTCAAAGTGTTCACAGTCTAAAGAGAAGACAAAAACGTAATCAAAACAAAATGTCAATATTGTGGCATACCTAATGGAACTTACACTTGCTGGGCAGAGAAATAACACTGGAGAGAGAAAATTTTAAATGAGCCACGGGTGGTTTTGCAGAGGAGGTGATGCTGAAATAGGGTTTTGAAGGATAAGCAAGAGCTGTCTGACATATGGGTGGTGGAGCCCAGGCTCTCAGCCAGGCTTTTCAAAGCTGAAACCCCAAACAACTCACAGTCATGTCTTGAGAAGTCCGGGAGGTACTTAGATAGCTTCAGAGTCCTGAGAGTACTTCTGCTAGTCAGGGTCTACCAGCTGGGCCGGCACGATAGGACCACTGCTCAGAGTCAGCAGCTCGGCATCTAGCAGATGTTTCTGCCCTTTGGCAGAAGGTACTCAAGACTAAGAAATCTTCTTCTTAATTGTTACTTTTCGTCAATTACTTCTCAGCAAAGCAGCTCTTAGTTTATCGCTGCTTTGTAGAAATAGGTATCTATAAAATAATGTTTTCTTATTTTCCTGGCTCTTGCAGCCTGGGGCTCCCATGCCAAAAACAATGACTTCAGGCTCTTGTTTGTATCCTAGGTGGCCCAGCTAGACCTGTTTTCTCCTGCTGTTGAGTCCTGAGTGTCTGCTCTAGCCTCCTCTCCCACTTTGCCTTTCTGGGCCTGTTCCAGCAGCCCAGAGGGAAGTGCTTCCTCTGCTCCGAAGTGCTGTGGAAGAGGGGCAAGGTGGAGAGGTTTGGTCGGGTGGTCAGTTGTTCTGTGTCCAGGGACTCTATGTCTATATTAGTCCCTATATAGAAGTCTGTAAGACTGTAGTCTTAGAAAATGAAAGTAGTATACCTTCACACTCACTGAGTACTTACTGTGGGCCAGGCAGTGTGCTGAATTCTTACCTAACCCTGGAGGTAGGTATTTCCAGATTACAGATGAGAAAACTAAAGCACAAAAAGATTGAGTGATTTGCCTGAGGTCACACAGCTAGTAAAAGGGAGAGCTGGCATCTGAGCTCGCCAGACTGCAGAGCCCGAAGGCCAAGACATGGGACTAGAGTTCAGATCTAGCTGTCACGTGAATGTGCCTCCTCGTGGTGGAGACAGCAGTGGTAGCTCCTGGACTAGATGTGCAGTCCCAACTCTCATCTTGATAGCTCCAGAATCCCTCCTTTCCTTGCCATCTTCACCGCCGTTGCTTCATCATTTCTCATCCCCTAACTAACAATTTGTCCTCCTTCCACCTCTGGTTCTTCCACACAATATTGCCAGATTGATCATTCCAATAAGCTGACCAAATCATCTTACTCTGCTGCTTAAATCCCTCTGTGGCTCCCCAGCCCCTTCAGGACAAAATGATACAAAGTTGTCTTTGGCCTGGCTGCTGCCCCCTACTCATTCTGGAGCCTGTCAGGATGTGGCACTGTCATCTCTGTACGTGCACCATCCCTGTGCTCCTAACCCTTCCTGTGCTCCCTCTGACCCAGCCAGGCCCGCAGGATTCTGCCAAAACATCACCTGCTCTTAAGAACCCTCCGGAGTACCCTCCCACTTGGGTTTACCGATTCACTGCTCATTTCTGCATCCCAGAGGATGTGATGACCAGATTGTCCATAACTGGGCACTCCACTCCAGCAGACAGAAGTCCTGCTGAGGGAGAACTGTATGCCTGCCCGGCATTAGCAGAGACTGGGGCAGAAGGGCTAGCATCCAGATGTCCCACCTCATGCTAGAGCACATATAATTTGGGGAAAGGCAGACGTTAAACCAATAGGCTACAAGTAGGTCTTGAATTATAACTGTGGTAAATACTAAGAGGGAAAATGAAGGATCCTAGTGTGTTCAGCGGAAAGGCTCACCTTCGTCTTGGGTGTTGGGTCTTGGGCGGTGACAGCAAAGGCATGCCGGCTTCCCTGAGGAAGGGCTCTTTAGGCCAAGGCGCGCAGGATGAGTGTGAGTGCGGTAATGAGCTGAGGCTTGCACATTCTAGAGCATGGACACAGCACAAGCAAAGCTTAGGGCCAAGAAGGTGAATAGGCGTGTGCCGGCCAACTGGAAACCTGTGTGTCCAGGGCCTTGGCGAGCAGGAGGGGTAGAGGTGGCGGCCCTAGCTCTCTTAGATCTCCTCAGGCCACAGCCTTGGAACCCATTGCTACATCTTGAGCCAGAGGAGTGACATGTGCTTGAATTTACATTCGACAAAGATCACTCTGGCTGTGGTGGGGAGAAGGACTGTGAAGAGGCCCTAGTGCAAATGTGCAGGCTGTTGCGGCTGCACCGCTGTGAGAACGTGGTGCTCAGGAGCTCCTAAGGAGGTCAGCAGCCAGGGCCTGGGGCCTGGATAGGGGCAGAGGCAGAGGGAGGACCCAAGGGGTTCCCAGTGTGTACAGGAGTAGCCAGATGGCTAGTCACTCAGTAAATTCCTGGTTGTTGGCTAGCCAGCTGGCCAGACCCTGATCACTTTCTCTTGGTCCCTTCAACAGTGGTCTGCCCCACAGGGTTCAGGGCACGGCTTGCCAATGAGGCAGCTCCTTTGAGGATGCTCTGGTCTTTAGAGCACAACATAAAATTCCTCTAGTTCATTAGATTTGTGCTGTACCTTGCCTAGGTATAAGAGGTCGGTATTATAAGGGTTTTATCATTTTCATCTGTGATTCCAAAGTTGACTTATTAGTGATGATTATTAAAATGCTTGCTGAGACTATGAGACTAAGCCATAGAAACAGATCTTATGACACACGTGAACACATAAACCACACTCACTTGTGACCCGGTAGGAATGTGAGAAGTTACTGAGTTGTCTATAAAGTTTGTTCAGATACACTCCTCAAGGCATCGGTTGCTCTTCATATCTACATCTGGTTGAAATTTGGCCTGCCGTGTGTAGTCTCATAAATCAGTTCCACGCTTTGTGAGATGTGCTCCCTGTGGGCCTCAGCTCGTGGTGAGCACATCCCATGAGGCTCATAATGAATTGTCTGTCTGCAGTTTAACTACTTACTTAGGTAAACAGAATATTAATTTTGATATGTGATTAGAAAATTTTTTTTTGTAGGCTTTACCGCCAGCACCTGTTCAGAATCACACAAATAAGCATCAGGTATTCAATGCATCTCTTCAAGACCATATTTATCCGAGCTGTTTTGGGAATACTCCAGAGTGGAATAGTTCTAAATTTATAAGTCTTTGGGGATCAGAAGTGATGAATGATAAGAACTGGAATTCTGGCACTTTCTTGCCAGATACAATTTCTGGTAAGGAATTTGTTAAAACTTTCTTAAAGTTTTAAAATAACCTGAGCTGAGTAGATTGACATCTTTGCTGTAGTCTCCCATGGAAGCCCTGGCACAGCTGTAGCCAGCTGCTGCTCCATCACCTCCGTCTCCAGTGGGAGTTCCCTCGGGGCTGTCATCCTATTCCATCCTCTCGCATCTGCCACCAGTCAGTCCCATTGCGTGACTGAGCAGAGCAAGACTCTGGCTCTGTGGCTGCCTGTCAGCCCGGTGAGCCACGTGGGCACAGCCTCAGCACTGCTGAGGGTGCAGTGTCCATGGTTGGGTGTCCGGCCTTCAATTCTCGAGCAGTGGTTAACAACCAGACCTCAACCCCCTGGTGCACAGGGGCAGGGAGACAGTGCCACAGTCGACTTAAATCTGTGACTCACACTCCTTCCGCTGGTTGCTGCATTGACCCCACGTGGCATCTCTCCCCTTTACAAGCTCCTTCCTCCCCAGATGTCTCAGCCACTGAGGCCCAGCTGTTACTTCAGTCGCAGGGTCAGGGGCACCTGAAAAGGGGCTGGTACCTACGCCTCATCTCTGTCTTTCTGTGGCCAGAGCTCCTGGCAGCCCCACACCCAGCCCCTGCATGTGCCAGAACAGCAGGCTAGACTTGACATCCTGATCTGTGCTTGGGAAGGATTTCTAGCTGTGTGACCTTGGGCAAGTTGCTTGGCCTCTCTGAGCCTCAGTTTCTTCATCTTTTTAGGATGGGAGTAATAGTACCAACCTCAGAAAGTAGTTACAAGACATTACATAACTTTGAAAAGCACCTAGCACAGGAATTGGCACATAGTAGGTGCTCAATACAATTTTTTCTTAGATTAAAAGCTAGCTGACTTAGCGTCATCCCAGTGGGATCCTGACTTCAGTAGCAGCCCCAGTATCAAGTGTTCAGTCATCAGTAGTATGTCTTTTAGGGTTTAGCTAAGTATGATTTCTGTCAGAAGCCTTAATTTTCCTGTTCTTCTTTGAAGGGAGTGAAATATTAGGGCCAACACTCTCAGACACAAGACCTGAAGCCCTTCCACCTCCATCTAGCAGTGAAACACCTGCAGTTTCGGATAGTAAAGAGAAAAAGAATGCTGCAAAAAAGAAATGTTTATACAATTTCCAAGATGCTTTTATGGAAGCAAACAAAGTTGTCATGGCGACCTCATCAGCCACGTCCTCCGTGTCCTGCACAGCTACCACAGTGCAGTCCAGCAACAGCCAGTTCAGAGTGTCATCCAAGAGACCTCCTTCAGTAGGTAAGGCTTGAAGGCTCACTAGCCCTTGGGGTCCACAGGAAGGCAGGGCTCACTGACTTCTCCTCATTTTTGTAACTGCCTTTTACTTGGCCTAGCTAGAGGCCTAAGTGTAATTAACTGCCCAAAAATGCTCACACCCAGAGAGCTGATTCCTAGGACTTTGATTAGAATTTTAGCTGTCGTGCTAGATTCCTCTGGGGCTTCTTCGCTGCACTGTCTTGCTTTTGTCTCTGTTTCTGTTGTTCTGTGATAAGAAGAGGTTTTGCTTTCTTTTTTTTGAGATAGGGTCTCACTGTCGCCCAGGCTGGAGTGCAATGGCGCAGTCTCAGCTTACTACAGCCTCCGCCTCTTGGGTTCAAGTGATTCTCCCACCTCGATCTCCCAAGTAGCTGGGACTACAGGTGCCCACCATTATGCACAGCTACTTTTTGTATTTTTTGGTAGAGGTGAGGTTTCACCATATTGGCCAGGTTAGGAGGTCATTGCTTTCTGAGCACGTGGCAGGATTTCTCAGAAGCTGCTTTAGGAAAATGCTGAGCAGATGTGAGCTGACAGGGCTGCTTGTCACTGAGCCTGGGGTACAGTCCCTGGCTATCACTTAGGGGGCCTGAAAGCAAGAATGTGATCGGAGACCAATGCAACTTAGTAGCTGGCTTGAGGAGGCTTCACTAGCCAAAGTTGGGACAGATTGAGCATTAAAAGGAATGGGAAGGCTGAGTGCAGTGGCTCACACCTGTAATTCCAGCACTTTGGGAGGCCAAGAAGGGAGGATTGCTTAAGCCCAGGAGTTTGAGACTAGCCTGGGCAACATAGCGAGACCCTGTCTCTACAAAAAAAAAGTTTAAAAAAACTGTAAGAAAGTTGACAGTAGCATACAAATAAAGTCAGGAATCCATAGGGATAGGGATGCTGAAACAGGGTAGTAGGGTGGGAAGCTCTTCTTCCAGAAGCACACGTCCTCTAAATGTGTAAGAAGGGTAGGAGTGGCAAGTTAGCATGCTGTGGCCCGTGGCGTGACAGCTGGTGCAAGTGTGCAGCATTCGTGGAGGTTAACATGGGATATGCATTTGGGGAATGGAGTATTTCACCCACAGGGGACTGACAGATTACAGAGGGATGGTGGGCGCCTGCATTAATTCATTCACATGCTGCTATGAAGAAATACCCCAGACTGGGTAATTTATAAAGGAGTTTTAGTTGACTCACAGTTGCACATGGCTGGGGAGGCCCCAGGAAACTTACAATCATGGTGGAAGGTACCTTTTCACAGGGGAGAGAATGAATACCCAGTGAAGGGGGAAGCCCCTTATAAAACGAACTCACTCATTATCACCAGAACGACATGGGGGAAACACCTCCATGTTGCAGTTATCTCACTGGGTCCCTTCCACTACACGGGATTATGGGAACTACAGTTCAGGATGAGATTTGGGTGGGGACACAGCCAAACCCTATCACTGCAGACTGACAGATTACAAAGGAATGGTGGGTGCTGGACTCTGGAGGAACCTGGCAGATAGCACCATGCCCACTACCATGAAACAGAGAGACACTGGGCTTATCCCGTTGCCGCAGACTCATAAGGATTAACATAATCTTTGTGGGATTTGTGCCCAGAACCTTTTTATCTAAATCTACCAAGACAAGACAGATGCCGATTGGCAGACAGATGGCCTATTAAAAATGTTAGTCTTGTGAAAAGAGAAAACATTTGGAAGAGGCTGGGTTGGTGGAAAAGCTATAAAGGACATGTGAAGGAAATTGGAAAATTGAGTGTGGGTTATACCTTAGATGAGAGTATCCCGTCAGTGTCAAATGCCATTGGTGTGATCGTGGTATTATGGTTGTTCAGCAAAATGTCAAAAAAAGAAAGAGAGAGGGGCCGGGCGTGGTGGCTCATGCCTGTAATCCAAGCACTTTGAAGGCTAAGGTGGGTGGATCACCTGAGGTTGGGAGTTCAAGACCAGCCTGACCAACATGGTGAAACCCTGACTTAAAAAAAGGAAAGAGAGAGGGAGGGGGAAAGAGAGAAGGGAGGGAAGGAAGGAAATTTTTAAGTAAAAAGCCAGGTACGGTGGCTCACACCTGTAGTCCCAGCACTTTAGGCGGCCCAGGTGAGAGGATTGCTTGAGCCCAAGAGTTCAAGACCAGGCTGGACAACCTAGTGAGACCCTGTCTCTTTAAAGAAAAAGAAAAAGGTGAGATCCAAGATGACTGATCACTAGCATCTCAGGATTGTAGCTCCCAGAGAAAGCTCACAGAACGAGAGGACGCCACACTTTCAGACGAATTTTTGTTACCCACGGACCAGAAGATTCCCAGTGGAGGAGCCCCACGGGTCACCAGGGTGACTCTTGTGGCCGGCGTCGTGGTTTTGCCGGCGCCCCGGCGCGGCAGTTCTTGGTGCAGAGTAAACGGGACTGGGTCCCCTTTGGATCAACGTTTGGAGCTTGGGGAAGGCAGAGTCGCCCATTTACCTGATTGAAGAAGGGTCTCAAGATGGAGGCCAGACCGGAGATTCCCGGGCAGAAAAGCACCATGAATCTTAATACCACTGTTTTGGCTGGTGCAGTGGGTTGCTCAGATTTCGGCACTGGGAATCAACAAGTTGGATGTCCACTCAGAGACCTAATTTGAAAGTAGGCAATTACAAAGACGACAGGTGGATGAACTCACAATGAAGGGAAGAAACCAGCAGAAAAAGGCTGAGAATACCCAAGATCAGAATGCCTCTCCTTCTACAGGTGATCACAGTTCCTCATCAACAAGAGAACAAGGCCTGATGGATAACGAGTGCGTTCCATTAACAGATTTAGGCTTCAGAAGGTGGATAATAAGGAACTTTAGTGAGCTAAAAGAACATGTTCTAGCTCAATGTAAAGAAACTAAGAACTTTGAAAAAAGATTTGACAAAATGCTAATGAGAATTGACAACTTAGAGAGGAATATAAGTGAATTAATGGAACTGAAGAACACAATACGAGAACTTCGCAAAGTATGCACAGGTTTTAACAGTCGAATTGATCAAGCAGAAGAAAGGATATCAGAGGTCAAAGACCAACTTAATGAAATGAAAAGATTAGAGAAGAAAGAGTAAAAAGGAATGAGCAAAGTCTCCAAGAAATATGGGACTATGTGAAAAGACCTAATTTACGATTGATAGGTATATCTGAATGTCATGAAGAGAATGAATCCAAGTTGGAAAATATTCTTCAGGATATTATTCAGGAAAATTTTCCTAATCTAGTAAGGCAGGACAATACTCAACTCCAGCTAATCCAGAGAACACCACAAAGATCATTCCTCAAGTAGAGCAACTCCAAGACACATAATCGCTAGATTCACTAGGGTCGAAATAAAGGAGAAAATTCTAAGGGCAGCTAGAGAGAAAGGTCACGTTACCCATAAAGGAAAGCCTGTCAGACTCACGGCAGACCTCTCACGAGAAACCCTACAAACTAGAAGAGAGTGGGGGTTAATATTCAATATCCTCAAGGAAAAGAATTTTCAACCCAGAATCTCATATCCCGCCAAATTAAGCCTCATAAGCAAAGGAAAAAGAAAATTTTTCACGAACAAGCAAGCACTCAGAGATTTCATCACCACCAGGCCTGCTTTACAAGAGCTTCTGAAAGAAACACTAAAAACAGAAGGGAACAACCAATATCAGTCATCCCCAAAACTTACCAAAACGTAAAGAGTATCTCTATAATGAAGAATCTACATCAATTAATGGGCAAAATAGCCAGCTAGCATTAAATGACAATATTGAACTCACAAATAGTAATATTCTTAATTTAAATGGATTAAATGCCCCAATCAAAGACACAGACAGGTAAATTGAATAAAAAGTCAAAACCCATCAGTACGCTGTATCCAGATCTATTTCACAAGCAACGACATACAAAGACTCAAAACAAAGGTATGGAGGAAGATTCACCAATTAAATGGAGAGGGAAAAAAAAACAAAAACAGGAGTTGTAACTTTGGTCTCTCACAAAATAGACTTTAATAGTAACAAAGACTAAAAGAAACAAAGAAGGACATTACATAATGGTAAAAGGATCAATGCAACAATAGGAGTTAATGATTATAAATATATATGCACCCAATACAGGAGCACCCAGATACATAAGACAAGTTCTTAATGACTTACAAAGAGACCTGGACTCCCACACAATAATAGTGGGAGATTTTGACACCACATTGTTAATATTCGATGGATCAATGACATAGAAAATTAATAGGGACATCTATGATTTCAAATTAGACCTGGAATAAGTAAACTTAGTGAATATTTATAGAATTCTCCACCCCAGGTTCACAGATCATACATTTATCTCAGTATCATATTACACCTATTTTGAAAGTGACTACATAATTGGAAGTAAATCTCTCTTCAACATTTGCATAGCATTTCACAGACTTAAATGAAATATTGGCTGGCTGTTTGTTTGTTATTTTCTTCCCTTATTCCTTCCCGTCTCCGTTGTTAAGCACAATTATTGGCATAAAAGAGGTTTTTAATACCTATTTTTAGATTGCATTCCAGCCCGGGCAATAGAGCAAGACTCCTGTTCTCTCTCCCCCTTTTTCTTTCCCTTTCTTTCTTTCGCTCATTAAAAAAAAAGAAAGAAAAAACTGACATATATTTCTGCTATATGTTTCTGGAGTCCAAAAGTTTAGGTTTAGAAGAGTTAATGTCCATAGTTCCAAGGCATTCATAGGAAATAACATATTGGCAGCATCTTGCTAATTAATAGATTTTCTTCAGCTGGAAAACCCCTGCCAGAAACTAGAATCTTATGATAGTCCAAGGTGAAAAAAAAAAAAAAAGGGGGTGAAAAATTTTTTTTAAAAACCTCGATGTTCTAAGGAGTTCATGCCAAGGTGTTTATGGGCAAGTGCAACTTGCAGATGTTCAGCCAAAAAGTGTGTGTGCGCGTAAGAAGGAGAGTTTGTGAATACGACAGAATATCAGATCGTGATGAGGAAGCAAGGGGAGTGGGTACTCTTTGTCCTGTTCTTTCAAATTTTCTACAGGTTTGAACATTTTTGAAACAAAAACTTTGCAGTGACTCTCTCGCCTCTCCAAATGCAGGTGACGTGTTTCATGGCCTCAACAAGGAGGACCACAGACACTCGGCCCCAGCTGCCCCAAGGAACAGCCCCACGGGCTTGGCCCCCCTCCCAGCACTCGCGCCTGCCGCGCTCTCACCTGCCTCTACACCTCACCTTGCAAATCTTGCTACCCCATCATTCCCCAAAACAGCAACCACAACTCCTGGGTTTGTGGACACGCGCAAGAGTTTCTGTCCTGCACCTCTGCCCCCGACCACAGACGGCTCCATTAGCGCCCCTCCAAGTGTCTGCAGGTGAGCCAAGTCTGGTGGGGGACGTGGGAGCACTTTGGAAAATAGGTGTCATGCCACACTAACACAGCAACAGAAACTCCCCTGGAACCATGCAGTTGAAAAGTCCAGTGAAATGCTGAGGGAATGCAGGGGTGTCCCCAGCAGAGGCCATGAGTGGAGGGGGCTCCCATCTCAGCCTCTAGTTCTGCAGAGGGAAGAACAGGGGCAATGGGCCACCATGGATACGTGGGCCAGCTACTCCTAAACACTGAAGCATCGGGGTGTACATTGTTTGTTCCTTGTTGTGTAAGTTGTATTTGTTATACCTAGGGTGGAATCAGAAGAAAATGAATGGCATGTGAATAGTAAAAACACAATACAACAAACACTCAACAGGTTTTTTGTTTGTTTGTTTTTTGTTTTTTTTTTTTAGACAGAATCTGGCTCTGTCATCCAGGCTGAAGTGCAGTGGCACAATCTCAGCTCACTGCAACCTGCACCTCCTGGGTTCAAGCGATTCTTCTGCCTCAGACTCCCAAGTAGCTGGGACTACAGGCACATGCCACCACGCCTGGCTAATTTTTATATTTTTAGTAGAGACGGGGTTTCACCATGTTGGCCAGGCTGGTCTCCTGACCTCAGGGGATCTGCCCACCTCGGCCTTTCACAGTGCTGGGATTACAGGCATGAGCCACTGTACCCAGCCACGATTTCATCTTAAGACAATTTCTGTTACCTTTGAACTCACCTGTTTAAAGCTATGCCCCTTCTCCCCCGTAGTACGGAAGCTGTGGTTGCGGGAACAGTCTCTGAAGGAGTCACTGGATAGACTCTGTGTTCCTGTTCAGTGGTGCTCTGTGAGCACTGTGAGAGACCCCCTGCAAGCACACGCACATGCCATGCCTCCCACGTGAGCCCCTGGCCACTGCCTTTACTGCCTGTGTCTGACTCCCTAGGAACCCTGGCCTATGCACCTTCTGCACTGCCTCTTGTCTGTGGGTGGTGGTGAGCAGCAGTGCGAGTCGTTGCCTCCCGGGGCCAGCCACTTGCTGATGAGCTTGTGTGCGGTTTTGCAGTGATCCTGACTGCGAAGGGCACCGCTGCGAGAATGGTGTCTATGACCCGCAGCAGGATGATGGGGACGAGAGTGCAGATGAGGACAGCTGCTCTGAGCACAGCTCCAGCACCTCGACCTCCACCAACCAGAAGGAGGGCAAGTACTGCGACTGCTGCTACTGCGAATTCTTTGGGCACGGCGGGGTGAGTGCATGAGGTCAGCGCATTGTGATGTGGGAAGTGTGCAACACGGGCTCCTTTGCAGAAATTCTGTACTAGGTTGAATTCAGGGTATTCCACTTCTAGGATATACCCATCCTAAAGAAACAAAAATATTTGCCCAAAGATTGAGCCATAATGATTTCATTGCTTCATTTTATATTTTGTTTGTGGTTTTTAAGGTAGTTGGTAAATGGTAGGAGGTTGTTAACCGTGGTATATGCATATGGCGGAACGTTGTAGCCAGCGACTGCAGTGCTGTGTGTGTGCAGTTGGATTTCTCTTGTTTGAAAAGAGAGTCTTGGTATACACACATACTTCTTCATATTTCCAGAGCTGTGATTTAATTTATACAACCAATTCTCACTCGCCGTTAAAGAGGGATGGGTGGTAGGAATAGCGGGGGCTTAGAGTTGTTCTTTTTCTGTTTAGGTCTGTTTGCAGTTCCTAAAATGTGGACATGTTGTTATATAGTAAGAAATTTGGCAGTAGGATTCAGGGCAGTTTTTTTTTTTTTTGGTTTTGACATCAAAAAGGAAACCTATACATGGATGGAAAGATACTAAAGACGCATTTATTGACATGAAAAGATACTCGCATATTAAATAAGTAGAGGCCAGACAGTGACTCATGCCTGTAATACCAGCACTTTGGGAGGCCAAGGCAGGAGGATCTCTTGGGCCCAGGAATTGAAGAAAGACAGCTTGGGCAACGTTGTGAGACCCTGTCTCTACAAAAAATAAAAAAATTAGCTGGGTATTACAGCACACCCCTGTTGTCCCTCTACTCAGGAGCCTGAGGTGGGAGGACTGCTTGAGCCCAGGAGGTCAAGGCTGCAGTGAGCTGTGATTGCGCTAGGAGGTCAAGGCTGCAGTGAGCTATAATCATGCCACTGCACTCTAGCCTGGCTGACAGAGCAAGACCCTGTCAAATAAATAAATAACGTAGATTAATCAGGATTTATAATTGTTTCCTTTTTAGTTTAAAAAAATCCATTTATATACGTAGTTGTACATGGCTTACCAGGTTTTTCATGAATATGTAAAATTTGAGAGTAGGTATCAAAATGCCACTTTGGGTGACTTGCTGATAAGTTTTTCTTTTTTTCTGCTGGTGGTTTTATTTTCTTATTTTTCACAACAAATGTATACTACTTGAGTAATGTAACAGTTTATTTTTGGAGGTAAGGTCTGAAATGTATTACATTCAAAATTGTTAAAACTTAAGTGTAACTTTGTTGTTTTTCTCAGCCTCCAGCTGCACCAACAAGTAGAAATTATGCAGAAATGAGAGAAAAGCTTCGCTTACGCCTGACCAAGAGGAAAGAAGAGCAACCTAAGAAAATGGATCAGATCTCGGAAAGGGAAAGCGTCGTTGACCATCGGAGGGTGGAGGATTTGTTGCAGTTTATAAACAGCTCCGAGACCAAACCAGTGAGCAGCACGCGTGCAGCCAAGCGAGCAAGGCATAAGCAGAGGAAGGCAAGTGACGGGTCTTGGCGCCTGGGGGGTGCCAGGTCTGAGGGCATCTCAGGGTGCCGTGCCACAGCAGTCTCCAGGCAGGGCTGAGCTACAGGAGTTCGGGGCTCTGGCATGTATTGGCTTGCCCACAGCATTGCTCCGAGAGCCAGCCTGTCTCTAGTGGCCTGAACTGGAGACTGGTAAAAAATTTCACTTTGTTTGCATTTTCGGGAAATTACATCCCCTTTTGTAGAATGGATTTGTTCTTGTGCTGGCCATCATGAGGGCAGCAGTAGACACTCCAGCTTTATCTGTTGGAGAACCTTCTTTTCCAAGAGAGGAGCCCTCAACTGTAGAGATAGCAGAAGGGCCTAGGTGGGCTTTTGGGGCCTGTGGGAGAAGAAATGTCTGATGCGAGACTAGGCCAGAGCACTTGGCACAGGGAAATCTTCTGACTCGGGTCTGAGCATGTCCCACTTGCTATTCCAAATGAAGACCAGCACATGGCATTGATTAGAAGGGAGGAGAATAAGCGTTTGTGGGAAGGCTTGAGCCGTTCACTCCTTGCCAGAGGGCATGGGGTGTCACAAAAAGCAAATATCAAATAGAAAAAAAGTAGCCAGGCATGGTGGTGTACGCACGCCTGTAGTTCCAGCTACTCAGGAGGCTAAGGTGGGAGGATCACTTGAACCTCAGAGGTTAAGATCATGCCGCTGCACTCCAGCCTGGGTGACAGAATGAAACTCTGTCTCAAAAAAATAAAAACAACTTTTTTCTCTTGGAGGATTTTCTAAGTGCCCCTATGCTGGAGCAGTTCCAAAGAGCCTTCTGGTTTCAGCTCCCTAAAAATGTCAGGCTCCAAGAGGCAGAGTTCAGTGAGCAGATGTGGGCTGCATGCAGAGGGAAGCTGTAGGTTCTTGGGGTTCTGGCAGTAGGACAGATGCCCTGGGAAGAGACCAGGTTTCTGTCTGCAGCCGTGGTGAGGCAAAGAGGTAAAGAGGAGGACGATCCCACAGTGGACCCGGACCCGATGCCCTGTGTTGTTGCTTCTATCTTAGCTGTTTTAATTATTCTACCTTCAAGGGCTCTGCTAGACTTGACTACTGGGCCTGATTGGGAGGCTTTGTGGGAGAAGCCTTGTTCTGTGCCCCAGAAGACTGGAGCCTCCTGGAATAGGGAGAACATAGAGTGTCCTTCATTCAGGAGTGTCCAGCGTCAGGGGGCCTCACGGTGCTGCAAGGCCCCGAGACTTCCCATTGGGATTCATTGGAGACCTCTGGGACCCCTTCTTGAGTTTTCAGGGTACTCTCCACCCCAGGCTCTTGCCCTCTGACCTTGCAGGTGGTCTGGATCCAGACTTCAGGCCCAGCTGAACCTTACAGGCTGATGTCATAGGCCATGCTGAGCACCCAGCTTCACCTCGAGGGACCTTTTCCCGGTGCTTTCTACAGAGCAGCTCACAGATGTGTGCTGAGGCTCACTGGCTAGCTGGTTGTTGAAGTGACGGCAATAGTTCACCTATG
The DNA here is from genome assembly GCF_030222135.1 of Aotus nancymaae. Taxonomy (NCBI): domain Eukaryota; kingdom Metazoa; phylum Chordata; class Mammalia; order Primates; family Aotidae; genus Aotus; species Aotus nancymaae. Next base: position 2,771,545 of record NW_026988417.1, read on the forward strand.
GACTCGGTCCTGTAGCAGGTCCAATCCAGAGGCCTATGCTGGGGCAGCCGCTCTGCTGGAGACCAGGGCACCTGCCCAAAGTAGGTGTCCTTACATACTTGTTATGGGTCCATATCTTGACTAGACGCCCATGATGGATTTTTTTTTTTTTTTTTTTTTTTTTGTGTCGGAGTTTCGCTCTTGTTACCCAGGCTGGAGTGCAATGGCGTGATCTCGGCTCATTGCAACCTCCGCCTCCTGGGTTCAAGCAATTCTCCTGCCTCAGCCTCCTGAGTAGCTGGGACTACAGGCGCACGCCACCATGCCCAGCTAATTTTATTTTTGTATTGTTAGTAGAGACGGGGTTTCACCGTGTTGACCAGGATGGTCTCGATCTCTTGACCTCGTGATCCACCCGCCTCGGCCTCCCAAAGTGCTAGGATTATAGGCGTGAGCCACCGCGCCCGGCCCCATGATGGACTTTTAGATCAGCTCTAAGAGGACGCCAGCTGGCCGGAGTGCACCAGCGAGTGTCCTGATGGAGTCAGCCCTCCCCTCTGTGTGGCAGTGTGGCTCCGCAGCTCACTCCAGACGCTGGACTGCCCGGCCATTCCGAGAGCTGCCTGCCGGGTGCTGCTCCGGACGTACACATGGAGAAGGACGTTATATCATTTTTACTTGAATTGTCAAATGAAAATTTTCATAACATACCATTGTTAATTTTTTATCGTAATTTTAAAGTTTTTCAAAAGACAAGTCAATTTGCCTGTTAAAAAGTATTGTGAAAAATAATATATACTTGGGGAGTACTTTGCTATTTCTCCAGGAGAAATGCTTTTGCCAGAGTTTCTCATAAAATGTTTTTGCCAGAGTTTCTCATAAGCCTCGGCACTTCTAAAGGTTGTTGGTGGGCAGAGCCATGCTCCCTACACTGATGGCTCTCGTCTGCTTTCTGAACGCAAAGAACAGTTTCCATTTGTGCTCCTGGAGTATGCGTCACTACTCAAATGCAGTCTTCACTTGGGGTGAAAGTTAATTTTCTGTCAAGTTGGACAGTGAGTCATTTGCTCTGTCACACTAGTGAAAATATATGGCACTTTTGTTTATCTGCTAGGTTGGGAAGAAGGAATTTCTAGTTTTTTACTGCACATTTCTTTTTGTGATGCCACCACTGCTCATTGCAGCCTCGACCTCCTGGCTTCAAGTGATTCTCTCACCTCAGCTTCCCAAATAGCTGGGACCACAGGCGTGCACCACCACATCCAGCTGATTTTGGTACTCTTTGTAGAGATGGGGTTTTGCCATGTTGCCCAGACTGCTCTCAAACTCACGATCTCAGGCGTGAGCTGCTTCACCTGGCCTGCTGCACATTTCTTACACGCCCTGTTCAGGTGAACGCATTAGCCTTCACCTGGAAAGGTGGACCTGCCCAGAGTTCTGGTGGCACGTGTGCAGCCTCAGTACTGCACCCGCACAGGCAGTCTGTGGTGTTGGTTACATCATCCACCCGACCAGGCGTCAAGTTGCCCTGCCACGCCTGTGAGGGGTAGTTGGCTCCCTGGATGTGTGCTTTGCACTGCTTTTCCCTTGGTTCCTGGTGTTTAGCGCCAGGTCAAAGGGTATCGGGAATTTTTTGTTAACTACTCCCTCCTCCCCATTCCCCGCCAAATAAGCATATACATTAGTAAATAGATGAAATTTAACAATCCTGTAGAGTAAGATAATTGGAGGTGTGTGTGTGTTAAGCTTTATTACAGCCTCTCCAGAGTTTACATTCCATATGTGATTCGTTTTTAAAACTATCTTAGTTTTCTGTATTCTTAATTTTTAGCACTCACTGTCATCTTAAATTGTCTTCTCTTTTCACATTGGCAGCTGGAGGAGAAAGCTCGCCTGGAAGCAGAGGCCAGGGCCCGGGAGCACCTGCACCTCCAGGAGGAGCAGAGGCGGCAGGAGGAGGAGGAGGAGGAGGAACGTTTCAAGGAGGAATTTCAGCGGCTTCAGGAGCTTCAGAAGCTAAGAGCTGTAAAAAAGAAGAAGAAGGAGCGGCCAAGTAAAGACTGCCCCAAGTTGGACATGCTTGCTAGAAATTTCCAGGCAGCAGCAGAGTCTGTCTCTAACTCTGAAAATATCCACAATGGCTCACTAGAGCAAACTGAAGAACCAGAAACCTCTTCTCACTCCCCATCCAGGCATATGAACCACTCAGAGCCCAGGCCAGGGCTGGGGGCTGATGGGGATTCTGCAGACCCTGTTGACACCAGAGACTCCAAATTTCTCCTCCCCAAGGAGGTGAATGGGAAGCAGCATGAGCCACTCTCTTTTCTCTTCGACATCATGCAGCACCATAAAGAGGGAAATGGTAAGCAGAAACTGAGGCAGACCAGCAAGGTCAGCGGCGAGCCAGCGAGGAGGCCCACAGAGCCCTCCAAGGCCTCAGAGGGGCAGCCCAAGCCCCGGGCCCAGACTGAGTCAAAGGCTAAGGCGGTCGACCTCATATCCGTCACAGAGCAGAAAAGAGAGGAGAGAAAAGTCAACAGTAATAACAATAACAAAAAGCAGCTGAACCACATCAAGGAAGAAAAGTCAAACCCAACCCCTATGGAGCCCACCTCTCCCAGCGAGCATCAGCAGAACAACAAGCTGGTGCTGGCAGATTCCCCTCAGCCAAAGGGCAAGAACAAGAAAAATAAGAAGAAGAAAGGAGACAGAGGCAGCAATTCAATTGGTAAATACAGAATAGCAGGAAGATATTTCTCAGCGGTGCTGGTTTTCATGTGTGATGTGCTAGTATGGGAAGAGAGCAGGTTTGGCGTGCTCTCGCCATCTGGCCTCCTGTCCTATAGAAAAGAGCATAGAGGATTTCTACACACTCCTGTTTCCCAACATCAGTATTTCCCATGTTTGCTCATCATTCTCTCTCCCTCTCTCTGTCATTTTTCTGGACAGACCATAATACCCCTTTAACCTTAAATACTTCTGTGTATGTTTCCTCAAGATAAGGACACTTATAAAACCATAGTACAGCCGGGTGCAGTGGATCACACCTGTAATCCCAGCACTTTGGGAGGCCGAGCCAGGTGGATCACGAGGTCAGGAGTTCAAGACCAGCCTGGCCGGCATGGTGAAATCCCATCTCTACTAAAAATACAAAAAATTAGTCAGGCTTGGTGGCACGAGCCTGTAATCCCAGCTACTCAGGAGGCTGAGGCAGAGAATTGCTTAAACCCAGGAGGCAGAGGTTGCAGTGAACCAAGATCGCACCACTGCACTCTAGCCTGGGTGACAGAGCAAGACTCAGTCTCAAAAAAAATCAATAAAAAACTACAGTAGAGTGATCAAAATGAAGAAGTTGATACTAATCCAGTGCTATTCTTTAATTATAGGCCTTACTCATGTTTCTCCAGTTGTCCCTTTAACATCCTTTATAGCAAAAAAAAAAAAAAAAAGTTGTTGATGTTTCTCCTGACATCAGACCCAATCCAGGATCCCATGTCTTAGCTCTTTAATTTCTTTTCCTTTGGATCAGTTTCTCTGTTTTTCATGACCTTGACTTTTTTGAAGAGTGCAGCGCATTTATTTTTTAGTGTATCCTTTTGTCAGGGTGTATGCCCCATGTCTTCCTAATCAAATTCAGATTGTTTTTGGCAACAGCACCATTGATAGGACCAGTCCCTGTGTGTGTATCCTACCAGGAGGTGGATGACAGTATCTGTCCCATCACTGGGGCTGGGAACTCTGATCCTGGGTTAAGCTGGTCTGCCCATTTTCACCACAGGCAAGTTAATATTTCTCGTTTGCTAATTAGTAAGTGTCTTATGGGGACATGAGTATCCTGTTTTTTTATTGAACATTGACTGACTAGTTGTAGAATTCATTAATGATTCTTGCCTGAAGTGATTATTACTGTGTTTTCAAATGGTTATTATTATTATTTTTTTTTGAGATGGAGTTTTGCTCTTGTTACCCAGGCTGGACAGCAGTGGCATGATGGTGGGGTTTCTCCGTGTTGGTCAGGCTGGTCTTGAACTCTTGACCTCAGGTGATCTACCCACCTCAGCCTTCCAAAGTGCTGACATTGCAGGCATGAGCCATCACGCCAGGCCCAATGGTGATTTTTCTAATATTATTCCTTCTATATTTGTTAGTTGCCATTCAACTTTAGGAAGAGCTCTCCAACCCCATGTGTTTTTTTCATTCATTTAGATGGATTCACGGGTGTTTTACTTCATGCTATGCATTAGAATCTTTTATGAGTGATATTTATGTTGTTCTGATTGTCTCAGATTCAGTCACTGGGAGCCCCCTCGGAATGGCTTTTTCCTTAGGCCATTTGATGCGGCCCTACCAGCCTTTAAGCACTCTATTCTTTCTGTCATGGTTAGATGCTCCAGGCTTATCTTGTGCCTTCTCTGTCCCAGCCCTGAGCCAGTCATTTCTCCAAGGAGCCCTCTTCTTTTTCTTGAACAGTAGTGTTCAGAAACCCAGACCTGATCACTGCCATACGGCGTTGCTTCTAGGCCCTCTCAGTCATCAGAGCGAAGGGAGTGGGGGTGTGAGCGTATGCACACAAGCGCCTGCCACCTACACACACATCAGTGTCTATCTAATTTCTGTGTACAAGCCATGAGTTCCCATGGATATCCCAACCCCACTCCTGTGCCACAGTGCGCGTTCTCCCTTCCCCTGTCCACATTTGTAACCCTTAGACAGTAAGCACCTGGACCCCATCATCCATGGTGCTGTTACTGACTTGCTGAGTCCTAGAACACAGGGAGAGGTTTCAGAAGTGCCTGCCCTTAACCTTGATGGAAGACTCCGGGCATGAATTTTTGTCTTTAGCCTCAGAGTGTGGTAATAATACTGAATTTACAAATGACTTAAATTAGTTCTTTTCGCCTTAGTACACATTCGTTATTCATTTAAAACGCATCTGATTGGGTTTTCCATTTGTATTCCATTTTGTTTTCTCTCCTACCCAGTCTCTCTTTTTAAAACTCTATTCCCACCCACTCCCTGTAGGTAACTAATCAGTTTCTTATTTGCTTTTATTTTTTAAACAAAAGGTAGTGTATTATAGATTTAATATTGACCTTTGGGGTTTTTCCCACTTAATATATTCTGGGAATCACTGCACATCAGTTTGTAGAGATTCTCCTCATTCTTTCTACAGCTACACAGCACTCCATAGTGATCATAGAAATCATGTGATTTCTTCAGTCACTCTTCTGTGTTCGAGTGTTTAGGTTGTTTCCAGTGTTTTGGGTTTTTTTGGTTTTGTTTTTGTTTTGAGGCGAAGTCTCACTCTGTCACCCAGGCTGGTTCAGTGGCACAATCTCAGCTCACTGCAGTCTCTGCCCCCAGCCAGGTTCAAGCAGTTCTGTCATCTCAGCCTCCCGAGTAGCTGAAATTACAGGCACACGCCACCATACCCGGCTAAGTTTTGTATTTTTAGTAGAGATGAGGTTTCACCATGTTGGCCAGACTGGTCTTGAACTCCTGACCTCAAGTGATCTGCCTGCCGTGGCCTCCCAAAGTGCTGGGATTACAGGTGTGAGCCACCGTGCCTGGCCTCAGTGCTTTGTTTTCATCATTATACCCAGTACTACAGTGAGTACTTGTGTGTGTAGGTATTTCCATATGGTTTGGAGGTGATTTTGTGGAGCACCTTCATAGAAGGGAGAGGGCTGGGTCAAAAGGTAAGCGTGTACTGAATGTGGTGGCTCATGCCTGTAATCCCAATACTTTGGAAATCTGAGGCAGGAGGATTACCTAAGGCCAGGAATTTAAGACCAGCCTGGGCAATATAGCAAGACCTTATCTCTACTTTAAAAAAAAAAAACAACCTAACTGGGCACAGTGGTGCTTGCCTGTAGTCCCAACTACTCGGGAGGCTGAGTCAGGAGAATCGCTCAAGCCCAGAAGTTTGAGGCTGCAGTGAGTCTTGATTGCACCACTGCACTGCAGTCTGGGCGACAGAGTAAGACCCTGTCTCTTAAAAAAAAATTTAAGACTGGACACAGTGGCTCACACTCATAATCCAAGCACTTGAGAGGCTGAGGCAGGCAGATCACTTGAGGTCAGAAGTTCGAGTCCAACATGTTAGAAATCATGTGATTTCTACCATTGCATTCCAGTCTGGGCAACAGAGCAAATCCCTATCTCAAAAATAATAATAATTAATTTTAAAAAGTTTTTATAAAGGAAAGTGCTTTCATAGTTTTGCTAGCTGCATCCAGGTTCTCCTCCAACCCTCCAGTCAGCCCACCCACCAGCAGCATCTGAGCACCTATTTGACCACAGCCTTGTTCACAGAGTGATGTCAGGCTTTTTAACTTTCACCAGTCCATTAGCTGCAGTAAGTCCTCAATGTAGTTTTCATTTGCATTTTTCCCTAATTACAGTGAGGCCAATATATTATTCAGGGCTATTTCTTTTTGTGTGTGTTAATTTTCTGTTCATACCGATTTCTCATTTCATACTAGGTTTTTGGTCTCTTCCCTTCTGTGTTTTAAGAATTTTTTGTATGGTAGGGACGTTTGCCTTTTAACCATGCAGTATGCTACAGACATTCTCTCTCAGTTCATAAGTTGTCTTTTGACTTTGTGTATGCTCTTCAGTCAGGTGGAAGTGTTGTTTGTTTTATGTGGTCAGCTTACTGATTTTTTATTGCCTCTGGATTTTGAGTAATTGTTAGAAAGCTTTACCCTAACACTGTGGTTAAAGAGGAACACACCCATGTTGCCTTCTAGTATATATGTGGTTTCTTTGTTTTTCATTTACATCCCTAATATGTTTAGAATTTTTTCTTCTGTGTGATGTGAAAAACGGATCCAATTTTATCTTTTTCCAAATGGTTAATAAGTTGTCCCAGCACATTATTACTATTATTATTATTTTGTGATAGGGTCTTGCTCTGTCTCCCAGGCTAGAGTGGTGGTGGTGCAGTCATAGCTCACTGCAGCTTCAAACTTCTGGGCTCAAGCAATTCTCCCACCTCAGCCTCCTGAGTAGTTGGGACTGCAGGCACGTGCCACTATGCTGGCTAATTTTTTTTTTTTAGTAGAAACGGTCTTACTACATTGCCTTAGCTGACTCTTTAACTCCTGAGCCGAAGCAGTACTCCTGCCTCTGCCTCCCAAAGTGCTAGGATTACAGGTGTGAGCCACCACACCCGGCCTTAGCACCAGTTATTAGAAAGTTCATCCTGGGGCCGGGCACGGTCGCTCACCCCTGTAATCCCAGCACTTTGGGAGGCCAAAGCAGATGGATCACGAGGTCAGGAGTTCAAGACCAGCCTGCCCAAGATGATGAAACCCTGTCTTTACTAAAAATACAAAAATTAGCCAGATGTAGTGGCAGTCGCCTGTAATCCCAGCTACTCTGTAGACTGAGGCAGGGAATTCCTTGAACCTGGGAGGCAGAGGTTGCAGTGAGCCAAGATCATGCCACTGCACTGCAGCCTGGGTGACAGAGCAAGGCTCCATCTCCAAAAAGCAAACAAAAAAATTTCATTCTGGACCAGATGTGAAGGTGTCGGCTCATGGCTGTGATCCCAGCACTTTGAGGGGCCAAAGCAGGAGGATCACTTGAGCCCAGGAGTTTGAGATGAGCCTGAACAACATAGTGAGACCCCATCACTACAGAAATTTTTAAAAAAATAGCAGGGCACGGTGGTGCACACCAGTAGTCTTAGCCACTTGGAAGACTGAGGCAGGTGGATCACTAGAGCCCAAGAATTTGAGATTGCAGTGAGCTTTAATTGTGATATTGCACTCTAGGCTGGGCTAGAATGAGACCCTGTTTCTACAAAAGAAAAAAAAATCATCTTGTTGCAGTGATTCAAGATGCCACCTTTGTCCTACAATAAATTTCAATATGCACTTGGGTCTGTTTCTGGAATTTCTCTTCATCTTTTAATATCTTACAGGGCTATTCTCTCCTCATAGCTTTTCCACTTCAGTATTTCCCACGCTATTTCATGTTTATATTTCCATATGAACTTTAGCATCAATGTGCTTGGCTCCATTTAAAAAAAGCTTGTTGGGGCCCGGCACGGTGACTCACGCCTGTAATACCACCACTTTGGGAGACTGGGGAGGGTGGATCACCTGAGGTCAGGAGATCAGACTGGCCAACATGGTGAAACGCAATCTCTACTAAAGGTACAAAAATTAGCCAGGCCAAGTGGCAGGCGCCTGTGGTGCCAGCTACTCTGGAGGCTGAGGCGGGAGAATCTATTGAAGCCGGGAGCCAGAGGTTGCAGTGAGCCAAGGTTGCTCCACTGCACTCCAGCCTGGACGACAGAGTGAGATTCCATTTCCCCCAGTCAAAAAAAAAGCTTGTTGGTATCTTTATTGGGATTGCATTACATGTATACGTTAATTTAGGGAGAATTGGTGTCTCTATGATATTGATCATCCCTTCCAAGAACAAGGGATGTTTTTCCATTTGTTCAAGTTTACCTTTGGGTCTTTCAGGAATGTTTTAAATTTTCTCTTATATATTCTTCACATTTCTTACTGAGTATATTTCTCAGCATTTAATCATCTTTGTTTTTAATTTAAATGGGGTTTTCTCACCATCATATTTTCTACTTCTGAGCTGTCCAATACAGTAGCCACTAGTTACATGTCACTATTTAGCACTTGAAATGCAGCCAGTCCAAATTGAGAGGTGTTATAAGTGTGAAAATACACACTGGATTTTGAAAACCTAGTATGAATAAAAGTGCAAAATATCTCAGTATAATTGTTAATATTGGTTACATGTTTAAATCATACTATTTTGGATATAGTAAATAAATCTACTACTACAAAAATCTTAAATTATGTGTGTGGCTCAGACTCAGATTGTATTTTTTTTTTTTTTTTTTTTGAGGCAGAGTCTCCATCACCCAGGCCGGAGTGCAGTGGTGCGATCTCAGCTCACTGCAACCTCCACCTCACTGCAGCTTCCACCTCCTGGATTCAACTCCACCTCCTAGATTCAAGCAGTTCTCATGCCTCACTCTCTTGAGTAGCTGGAATTACAGGCCATGCGCCAGCACACTTAACTAATTTTTGTATTTTTAGTAGAGACTGGGTTTCACCATGTTGGCCAGGCTGGTCACGAACTCCTGACTTAAAGTGATCCTCCCACCTTAGCCTCCCCAAGTGTTGGGATTACAGGCATGAGCCTCTGTGCCCAGCCTCAGATTGTATTTCTGTTGGATAGAACTGTCCTAACTGGTTATTTATTTGTATATGAAAGCTATTGATTTATGTTTGTTAACTTTATTTATTTATTTATTTTGAGATGGAGTTTTCCTCTTTTTGCCCAGGCTGGAGTATAGTGGCATAATTTTGGCTTACTGCAGCCTCCGCCTCCCAGGTTCAAGCGATTCTCCTATCTCAGCCTCCCAAGTAGCTGGAATTACAGGCATGCGCCACCACTCCCAGCTAATTGTTTGTATTTAGTAGAGACAGAGTTTCACCATGTTGGCCAAGCCGGTCTTGAACTCCTGACCTCGGGTGATCCACCTGTCTCAGCCTCCCAAAGGATTGTAGACATGAGCCACTGCGCCCGGCTCTCTATTATTTATTTAATTTTTTTTTTTGAGATGGAGTTTCACTCTTGTTGCCTACGCTCTCCAGCGTAGGCATGATCTTGGCTCACTGCAACCTCTGCCTACTGGGTTCAAGTAATTCTCCTGCCTCAGCCTCCTGAGTAGCTGGGACTACAGGTGCACACCACCATTCCCGGCTAGTTTTTGTATTTTTGATAGAGATGGAGTTTCACTATGTTGGCTAAGCTGGTCTTGAACTCCTGACCTCAAGTGATTTGGCCTCCTAAAATGCTGGAATTACAGGTGTGAGCCACCATGTCCAGCCTGTATGTTAACTTTATATCTTTTACTTTACTGAATTATTTTACTGTTTTGAGTCTTGCTGTTGATTCTCTAGGGTTTTCCAGGCATTCTGTTATATTTATATGTGTGCAAATAGAGAAAACTTTGTACTTCTACTTTTTCAATTCTTACGCCTCTAATTGTTTTATTTTATTTAACTGTGTCCTTTCTGATCTTAACAGAAATATCTCTGGTATTTCCACATTAAGTAAGATGTTGGCTTTAGGGCTAAGGTTTATATATTATAATTACTTAAAATTAGCCACATTAAAAAAATTTAGGCCAGGCAAGGTGGCTCATGCCTGTAATCCTAGCACTTTGTGAGGCCGAGGCAGGCGGATTGCTTGAGCTCAGGAGTTCGAGACCAGCCTGGGCAGCACGGTGAAACCCCGTCTTTACTAAAAAATAAAAAAAATTAACCGGGTGAGGTGGTGGGCACCTGTAGTCCCAGCTACTAGGGAGGCTGAGGCAGGAGAGTCACTTGAACTCGGGAGGCGGAGGTTCCAGTGAGCCAAGATCGGGCCACTGCACTCCAACCTGGGTGACAGAGCAAGGTGACAGAGCAAGACACCATCTCCAAAAAAAAACAATTAATGTTAAAAAAAATCCAGCGATTCCTCATCTCTTGAGTGTTTTTCATTAGGAATGGATGTTGAACTTTGTCAGAGGTTTCCTGGCATCTGTGGAGATGATCATGATGTTTCTTGTTAGACGTATTAATATGGTATATTACGTTGTTTGATTTTTAAGTATTGAACGGAACTTGAATTCCTGGAATAAACCTCACTTGATTGTGGTATATTGTACTCTTTGGTTTTGGAATAGAAATCCCTGTGCAAGCCCCTGGACCTGGTGTGGTTTCTGTGGTAGGTGGTTGCTAGCAGTCTTCTCTCCTCTCTGGAAATTGGTCTCTCTCTAGTGAGGTTAATTTTGGTGAACCATCTTTCCGTAGTAAATTATTATTTTCAACTAGATTTTCAAATTTATCTGCATAGATGCCTGCAAGGTAGGCTCATCATATTTTTAAATTTCTTTGCAATGATTATTTTTGCCTGTCATTTCTTATTTTGTGTATTTTGCTTAAGTTAGTAGTTTGTGTATTTTGTTAGTTTTTAAAAATCATCTTGATTTATTATTTAGGTTTACTGTTTTTCTTTACCTCCTTTCTTTCTTTTTATTTTTTATTTAAGACAGGGTCTTACTCACATTGCCCAGGCTGGAGTGCAGTGGCACAGTCACAGCTCACTGTAGCTTCAGCCTCCCCCGGGCTCAGGTGATTCCTCCCACCTCACCTTCTCAAGTAGCTGGGACCACAGGTATGCACCACCACACTCAGCTAATTTTTTCATATTTTTTGTAGAAACTGCATTTCACCAGATTGTCCAGGCCGGTCTCAAACTCCTGGACTCAAGCCATTTGCCTGCCTAGGCCTCCCAAAGTGCTAGGATTACAGGCGTGAACCACCGTCCCCAGCCTACCTTGTTAATTTCTGCTTTTATCTTTATTTTCTTTCTGTGGGCTTTCTTTTGTTTTACTTTGTTGGATTTTTTTTCTAACTTTTTAATTTAGAAATTTAGTTCATTTTGTTTTTTTCCATTTTTATTGATAAAAGTGTTTAGCACGTGGAATTTTCCTCTGATAGATAATTTTTCCTTTTTTTTTTTTTTTTATTTTGGAGACAGAGTCTCGATCTGTCACCCAGGCTGGAGTGCAGTGGCACGATCTCGGCTCACTGCTACCTCCACCTTCCAGGTTCAAGCAATTCTCCTGTCTCAGTCTCCCAAGTAGCTGGGACTACAGGTGCCCACTACTACACCTGGCTAATTTTTGTATTTTTAATAGAGATGGTGTTTCACCATATTGGTCAGGCTGGTCTTGAACTCCACCCAGTCCCCAGTGGCACCAGTGATTGTCCAGTGATTGTGGCATCCACCCAGCTGTGTGCCCTCAGGGATACAGTTGGGATCCAAGATAGCCAAGGCTGTCATAGAGCAGGTCCTTAGAGACCAAGTTGCATTTCTGCAAATGAATAGATATGAAAGCACTTTGCCTGGTGCTGTGTGAGCAGTCAAAAATATTAGCTGCTGTTACGCAAGTAAAACGTGCCTTACACTACTGTGGAAATTCTCCAGTGATAGAAAGAAATGGGGTGTTTTATAGATTCTGAGAAATTGTCCCATGTTGAGGTTCTGTGGGGAAATGGAGACTCGCCTTTAACAAAAAACTGTCACTGGTCCCCATCCTCTTTGTTCACGTTGATGGGGCTGGATGCTGTGTGCGCTACTTCCCCGACCCCTGCCCCAGCTCAGATGTGTGCTGATGGAGGCTCTTTGATACTCAAGGCTCACATAAGGCCCCAGGAAGTTATTCAAGATTGAATTAGATGAGTGAACAGAGCAGAAGAGCGGGGTGGAAATTCTCAAACTCGCCTGAAAGTCTAGGAAATTGAGTAATCCTGAATCAATGATTTCCCTGCTATCCTGCCTAGTTTCAAAGATAGTGTGTAACTGCAGCATGAAATGTAGCATTGCTTTTTGTTTGGAACAACTCAAAAATATTTGACCAGGCACAGTGGCTCACGTTTGTTGTAATCCCAGCACTTTGGGAGGCCAAGGTGGGTGGATTGTTTGAACCCAGGAGTTCAAGACCAGCCTGAGCAACATGGTGAAACCTCGTCTCTACCAAAAATACAAAAATTACTCAGGCATGGTGGTATACACCTGGGATCCCAGCTACTTGGGAGGCTGAAGCAGGAGGATTGCATGAGCCTGGAAGATGGAGGTTTTAGTGAGCCGAGATCATGCCTGGGTGATAGAGAGAGACTTCATTTCAAACAAAACAAAAAGAAAAGTTTTTGATGAAATCTCTGGATGTCATATGGGTGAGATGAATGCCTGGGAGAATCGCCTTCCTATAGGGTTGTCTGGGTCCTCTTCCTGTCAAGGGCACAGTTGAGGGACAACACTTTCCTTCCCCTGGGCCTGCCCTCTGGGCAGCTTCTGCTGGCATCCATGCTCTGCCTGCCTCCAGCAGAGACTTAGGGCAGTCCCTGGGCTTACATGCAGTTCAGATTTCTGGGAATCTTCTTGCTAAAGGGCTCTCTGATGGGTTGCCTGTCATGTGATGACCAGTCACATGGGGAGTCCAGGTTCTAGCAAACATGTCTTCTAATGGGACCTGAAGCCACGGTTGCTTTGCTTAGCAGACACATAAGTTCCGTGGTTTCCAGGTCAGACCTGGGTGTTCATAAGCACACCAGAGAGATCTGTCCTCCTTTGGCCTTCTGTAAAATCTCGTTTCAGAGAAAATGTTTACAGTTTTTGAGGTTGTTTAAATTGAGTGAAGCCAAATGATTTCTTCTGTTCTGATAAGATAGCCTGCTGCTGTAATTTGACTTGCTTCTTCTCTTTTATTTTACAGATGATGTCTTTCTACCTAAAGATATTGACCTAGACAGTGTGGATATGGATGAGACAGAGAGGGAAGTGGAATATTTCAAAAGGTAAACGAGGAGGCTGAAACCGTGGTGGTTGTGCACTTGCCATATGTGTTTGGTTTTTTGTCTTTACATGGCACTTGCAGTTGTCTTGGAGGAAGTTAGCTCTAGCAAGCCAGACAGGCTGGCTGGTGAAGAGCCTTGTAGCAGGACAGCCAGCCACACACTCTCCCACAGTCCCAGTACTCACACAACCACTTCTCTCCCTCACGTGCTCAAAAAATTGTTGATGACAGTGGCTTCCCCCCGCCCTTCCCTGCCAAGTGGCTGTTTCACTTCTGAGGCGGTGGCTCTCAAGGTGTCCTGGGCCAGCAGTGTCTCCTGGGGATACAGGCAGGCCCCTCCCTAGACCTGCTGGATCAGATTCTGGGAAACAGCATCTGTGTTCTTGAAAGCCTTCAAGGTGACCCTCACATATGCTGATGGTTGAACACACTGGAGTGGCATGCTTTTAAGGAGAAAAGTAACATTTCAGATACATGCTGTTTCTTGATGGGCAAACTTTTAACAGTACTATGTTCTATAATGTTTTATCTACTGTGTGAATTATTAATAGCAACAAAATTTTATCTATTTTATTTTTTCTTTTGAGAGAGAATCTCACTGTATTGCCCAGGCTGGAGTGCAGTGGCACGATCTCAGCTCACTGAAACCTCTGCCTCCCAGGTTCAAGCAATTGTCCTGCCTCAGCCTCTGGAGTACCTGGGATTACAGGCGAATGCCACCACGCCTGGCTAATTTTTGTATTTTAGTAGAGATGGGGTTTCACTATGTTGCCCAGACTGGTCTCAAACTCCTGACGTCAGGTGATCTACCCACCTCAGCCTCCCAAAGTGCTGTGATTACAGGTGTGAGCCACTGCACCAGGCCTGTTTATTTTACTTTTTTATTTTTTAAGATGGAGTCTGTCGCACAGGCTGGAGTGCAATGGTATGATCTTGACTCACTGCAACCTCCACCTCCTGGGTTCAAGTTACTCTCTTGCCTCAGCCTGCCACGTAACTAGGATTATAGGTGCCCTCCACCACGCCTGGCTAATTTTTGTATTTTTAGTGGAAATGGGGTTTTACCATGTTGGCCAGGCAGGGCTTAAACTCTTGACCTTAAGTGATCCACCCACCTCAGCCTCCCAAAGTGCTGTAATAACAAGTGTGAGCCACGGTGGTGCCTGGCCAATAAAATTTTATTTTATTTTAAAGTTTCTTATTTTTGTCTTTGGAAACAAACACTTTAACCTCTTTGTTTCAAATAATACAGAATAGCAATGTGCAATACAAAAATTCATTAATTTATATCTAAATCATTAGAATTCTATATGTTTCTGGAAATTATATCTACTTTTAATATCATTTATATATGTACATATTAGGTGGAGAACAGTTTTTGCTAAAGGTAAGCATTCATTTATATTGTAAAAATTCAACAAAACTAAACTGGAGGCCAGGCATGGTGGCTCATGCCTATAACCTCAGCACTTTGGGAGGCCAAGGCGGGTGGATCACTTGAGGTCAGGAATTTGAGACCAGCCTGGCCAACATGGTGAAACCCCGTCTCTACTAAAAACACAGAAGTTATCAGGCATGGTGGTGTATACCTATAGTCCCAGCTACTCAGGAGGCTGGGGCAGAGGACTCACTTGAACCCAAGAGGCAGACGTTGCAGTGAGCCAAGATAGCACCACTGCACTCCAGCCTGGGCCACAGGAGAAACTCCGTCTCAAAAAAGAAAAAAGTGAGCCAGGCATGCACCTGTAGTCCAAGCTGCTCAGAAGGCTGAGGCCAGAGGATCACTTGAACCCAGGAGTTTGAGGTTGCAGTGAGCTATCATTAAACCACTGCAATCTAGCCTGGACGAAAGACCAAGACCCTGTCTGGAAACAAACAAACAAACAAACATTTTTTTCCCCAAAGAATAGATACATATCGATTGTGTTCTTTAGCCATATATATTTTAATTAGAGATTTGCTATAAATCAATTTTTAAATCACAAAATATTTGGAAATCTAAAAGTATTGAAGTTTAAGTAACTCATGAGTCAGGAAACCACAGTCAAAAAAAAAATTTTTTTTTTTTTTGAGATGGAGTCTCACTCTATTGCCTAGACTAGAGTGCAGTGGTGCAATCTCAGCTCACTGCAGCCTCCAACTTCTGGGTTCAAGTGATTCTCCTACTTCAGCCTTTCGAGCTGGGATTACAGGTGCCTGCCACCATGACTGACTAATTTTGTGTTTTTAGTAGAGACAAGGTTTCACCATGTTGGCCAGGCTGGTCTTGAACTCCTGACCTCAGGTGATCCACCTGCCTCTGCCTCCCAAAGTGCTGGGATTACAGGTGTGAGCGACCGCACCCAGCCAGTCAAAAAATTTAAATGCACAGAACTAAACGATAATTGAAACACTGCATATGAAAACCTGTGGGATGCCGGAAAAATGTTAACTTTTTAGAGCTGTTTATATAAATCTGTAATTGTCAAAATTAGTTTTTAAAAATCTGAAACATAATGAGTTAAAAACTTCACTTTAGAAATTAGGAAAAGAACAACAGAATAAACCCAATGAATGTATAAAGGAGATAAGAGAGATAATGAAACAGAAAACAAAGGTTTAGTATAGAAGATCAACCAGGCTAAAATCTGATTGATTGAAAACACCAGATCTTTAGGAGACTGGTTAAGAAACGTAGGGGAAAAAAAGACACAAAAAACGGCATAATTAGATGGAAGAAGAATTAGGATGTTGATAATTATCAAAGTCGGGGGATGCTTGTGTTCATTATACTATACTATCCATTTTTGTGTGTGTTTGAAAATGTCTGTAATTAAACAAAATAGTCTTGGCTGGGTGCTGTGGCTCGTGCCTGTAATCCCAGCACTTTGGGAAGCCAAGACAGGCAGGCCACTTGAGCTCAGTTCAAGCCCAGTGTGGTCAACATGGTGAAACTGTGTCTCTACAAAAAATAAAAAGAAAGGCTAGATGCAGTGGCTCACACCTGTAATCCCAGCACTTTGGGAGGCTGAGGCGGACAGATTACGAGGTCAAGAGATTGGGATCATCCTGGCCAACATGGTGAAACCCTGTCTCTACTAAAAATACAAAAATTAGCTGGGCATGGTGGCATGCACCTATAGTCCCAGCTACTCATGAGGTTGAGGCAGGAGAATTGCTTGAACCTAGGAGGCAGTGGTTGCAGTGAGCCAAGATTGGCCTGGTGACAGAGTGAGACTCTGTCTCAAAATAAATAAATAAGTGTGTGTGTGTGTGTGTGTGTGTGTTTGTGTGTGTGTGTGTGTGTGTGTGTGTGTTAGCCAGATGTGGTGGCATGCGCCTGTAGTCCCAGCTACTCAGGCGGCTGAGGTGGGAGGATGGCTTGAGCCCAGGAGGTGGAGGTTCCAGTGAGCTGATATTGTGCAGCTGCACACCAGCCAGGGCGACAAGAGCCCTGTCTCCAAAAAAAAAAAAGATTTGGTTTTTGGTTTTTGTTTTTTTTAGTTTTCTAAATATCTAAGTGAAAAGGAGGAAATAACTACAGATACTGCAGAGATTAAAATAAGAGACCACTGGGAGCAACTTCATTACAATTGATACTAAACCTGAGATGAAATGCAAAATCAACTCCAGGTAAAAGTAGAAAGCCTGAACGGTCCAGTAACCACTAAAGAAGTGAAAAGAATAGCTATAAGTCTTCCCAGTAAGAAAACTACATTTTAACAGTTTTACCGAGAATTCTACCAGACTTTCAAGCTTTCGACAAATGGATTATCCAGTCTTGAACAAATGCTGCCAGTGAATAGAAGTGAGTGGGACAGCACACCCACAAGTGAATACTGCCTACTTTGTTTTGTGAGACAAGTAAAATTTTGATACCAAAATCTGCCCAAAACAATACCAGAAAAAAGGAAAAATCACAGGTTTGTCATGTACAAGTCCTAAAGGAAATATTTTCATACCTACATCAGTGTAATAAAAAAAAAAAGAAATTACCAAATTCAGCAGTGTATTTTAAAAAGCAGTATACCATGACCAAATTGGTTTATGCCAGGAATCCAAATAGTCTTTCATATTAGAAAATCCACATTGGCCCGGTGCAGTGTCTCATGCCTGTAACCCAGTGCTTTGGGAGGCCAAGGCAGGTGGATCACCTGAGGTTGGGAGTTCGAGAGCAGCCCGACCAACATGGAGAAACCCCATCTCTACTAAAAGTACAAAATTAGCCGGGCATGGTAGCGCATGCCTGTAATCACAGCTACTCAGGAGGCTGAGTCAGGAGAATTGCTTGAACCTGGGAGGCAGAGGTTGCGGTGAGCTGCGATCTCACCATTGCACTCCAGCCTGGGCAATAGGAGCAAGACTTTGTCTCAAAGAAAGAAAGAAAAAATCCACTTATTTATTTATTTGAGACAGGATCCATACAATGACACAATCACTGTTCACTGTAGCCTTGACCTCCCCAAGCTCAAGCAGTCCTCCCACCTCAGCCCTCCAAGTAGCTGGGACTACAGGCGCATGCCACCATGCCTGGGTAATTTTTTTTTTTTTTTTTTTTTTTTGTAGAAATGGGGTTTCACCCTGTTGCCCAAGCTGGTCTCAAACTCTTGGCCTCAAGTGATCTGGCCACCACGACCTCCCCAAGTGCCAGGATTGCAGGTGTGAGCCTTCGTGCCCAGCTAGAAAATCCACTAATATTAGTTGCTGCCTTAATAAAGAAGAGCCATATGATCATGGCTCAGTAGATTATGGATCAGTAGATTCCCAAAAAAAAAAGATTTTATATTCAACCTTAAATTGTAATTCCTAGGCTAAAGGAATAGAAAAGAGGAAATAAAACTCAATTTTGCAGGTGATGTAATTGTCTACATTGGAAATAGAAAAGAACTTAACAGCAAGGGGCTAACTGTGTAGGATCAGTACAGAAGTTATTTGCTTTTGTTTTTTTTTGTTTTTAAACAGAGCACGGTGGCTCACGCCTGTAATTTCAACATTTTGTGAGGCTGAGGCGGAAGGATCTCTTGAGCCCAGGAGTTTGAGACCAGCCTGAACAACATAGTGAGACATTGTCTCTACAAAAAAATAAAATAATTAGCCAGGTGTGGTGATGTGCACCTGTGATCCCAGCTACTCGGGAGGCTGAGGTGGACGGATCCCTTGAGGCCAGGAGATCAAGGCTGCAGTGAGCCAAGATGGTACCACTGCACTCCAGCTTGGGCAACAGAGCACGACCCTGTCTAAAAAAAAAAGTTACTTTTCTCTAAACCACAAATAATTAGAAATGTAGCTCAGATAAAAAGAGCATATTTATAATAGCACCAGAGTCTCTGCAGCATCCATGGATAAATCTGACAAAAGCTGCGTAAGACTTGTGTACAAAAGACTGTGAAACTTCACTGGGAAAAACACTAAAGAAGATGTAAATCGCACTTTGGGAGGCCGAGACAGGTGGATCACCTGAGGTCAGAAGTGAGACCAGCTTGACCAACATGGAGAAACCCGTCTCTACTAAAAATACAAAATTAGCCAGGCGTGGTGGCACATGCCTGTAATCTGAGCTACTCGGGAGCTGAGGCAGGAGAATCGCTTGAACCCAGGAGGCGGAGGTTGCAGTGAGCCGAGATCGCGCCATCGCACTCCAGCCTTGGCAACAACCATCTCAAAAAAAAAAAAAGATCTAAATCACAGAGATTCATTATCCAAAGATAGGAAGGATTAATATCATAAAGCTGTGGAGGACTGGGTATAGTGGCTTATGCCTGTAATCCCAGTGATTTAGGAGGCTAAGGTGAGAGGATTGCTTGAAGCCAGGAGTTTGAGACCTGGACAACATAGACTCCAACTCTGCAAAAAAAATTAAAAATTAGCCAGGCATGGTGGTATATCCCTGTAGTCCCAGCTACTCAGGAAATTGAGGCAGGAGGATCCCTTGAGCCCAGGAGTTTGAGGCTGCAGTGAGCTATGGTTATGCCACCGCATTCCAGCCTAAGCAACAGAGAGACCCTTTCTCAAAAAAAAAGCAAACCATTAGGATCCCACAGCAAGCTTTTGACCAATGAACTACAAAGAGGTCTTCGGCCTGACCAAGGAGCCCCACGGCAAGACCAGGAGAGGTGCTGCTGCTTCACGGGTTTGCAGCCAGCGAGCCTTCCCTCTCCTGCTGGAGGAAGGCATGGAGTGGTGGGAGTTCTCCTCCGCTACTGCTGGGAGCATAACTGGTTACAGTACTTTGGAAAAGAGTTTGGCAGAATCTAGCAGAATTGAAGTTGTGCCTCCCATGCAGCCCAACAAACCGCCGCACACTGTGTGCATAACTAGAGGGATTCCTGCCTGTCCCCGGGGCAGGCAAGCAGAGGCCAGCAGCAGCATCTGTCTGTGTTTTCAGAATGCACTGAAGACGGACAGACTATGGCCTCATGGAGAACTGTCACAGGCACAATGTTGAGTGAAATAAGATGTAAGACCACATACGTACAGTACAGTTCCCTCGATACGAGGCCACCATAAGCACAACTATACTACCATTTAGGATGCCACAGAGAAGTCAAGAAATTATCCAGAGCTATGGCAAACTAATTACTCCAAAAACACTAGGACAGTGGCTACCTCTTCGAAGAGGACAGCACGGCGCCATGGTTAGCAGTGTCAGGTTTCGTGTCCTGGGGCTGCTGTTACTCAGGATTCTGCATGCTGGTTATGTGTATGTCTTGTGTATCAGATACCATGTGCATGTCTCATGTAGTCTGCAGTTGACAAAACAGGCCTGTTGCAGAGGCCACTGTGTCTGGCATGCAGCGGGTGTGGGAATGGTCAAGGCTAGGTCAAACTCAGCCTGGGAGCCTTAGAGAGCAGCATGAGTTCTATGCCCGTGCTGCAAGAACCTGTTGAAGCCATGGGATGGTTTTGATTGCACTTCTTCCTTGAATCACTTTGAGCAGGAATATGGTTGATGTTCTTGAGCATTCTAGCTGCTGTGTAGAGAAGGGGTTTGGTGGACAGGGTCACACCTACACTAATGGAAACAGGATTAGTGATCGGGAGAGTTAGGAGGGGACAGCAGAGGAAGAAGCTAACATCACAAACTCAGGGTTTGACCGGCTATGGCCGGGGAAAGAGAATTTGGACCCTGAGAAATGGCACAATCAGCCCCTCCAGACTGGGGAAGTGACGAGCTCAGTCTCATGCCGACTTTCTCCACCTGGACAGAGTCTGCCAGGCAAGAATGCTGTTGGACATTAACCAATGTTTGCGGTTGAATGAATGAGCCACAGTTTAAGCAAACGTAATTATACCAAATGGTTGGGTGACAATAATACCCCATTTTCAGGTTTCATTCAAATTTCTGCTACCCAAATTGGAGCTGAAATGGTGAAGATTTCAGAAATTATTCAAAGTAAAGGCTTTTGAAAGAAAATATTCTTCTTTTCATTTAATACAGAAATTTGGCATTGCGGCCTAGGGAGGGAGGAGACATCTCAGTGAGGAATGTTAAGAGTGCCTAGGCCAGGCTCGGTGGCTCACACTTGTAATCCCAGCACTTTGCAAGGCCAAGGTATGTGGATGACTTGAGGTCAGGAGTTTGAGACCAGCCTAGCCAACATGGCGAAACCCCGCCTCTACTAAAAATACAGAAATCAATCCGGTATGGTGGTGTGCACCTGTAGTTCTAGCTCCTCAGGAGGCTGAGGCAGGAGAGTCACTTGAATCTGAGGGGCGGACATTGCAGTGAGCCAAGATCATGCCACTGCACTCCAGCCTGGGCAACAGAGCGAGACTCCATCTCAAAAAAAAAAAAAAAAAGATTGCCCAAAAGCCAAATTGGGATGGCGTCACAGAGTGACAAAACACGACTTCAGTCAAGTCATAGATTTGTATAACCGCTGTCACCTGCTGAATCATCTCTAGTCTTCGGCGTTTTGTAGTTTTAGTTTTCTCAGAAGTAAAACAGTAAGAGATCGGTCACACTAACGCTTTGAATTGTAGAATATAATCCACATGAGGACTATAAAATAAGAGTCTGCCAGAACAAGAAAAGAACTATTCCATTAGGGAACCAACGAAAAACATCATTAAGAAATTAAATCTTGTAGTCAGGAAGGAACTCAGGACTCAGTCCAAATTAGTAGTAAGACCTCAAAAACAATGGTCTAATAATAACAGGTGTACTATAAAAACAATTTTTCACAGTCATGGTGGCTCACACCATCCCAGCACTTTGGGAGGCTGAGGCGGAAGGATTCCTTGAGCCCAGGAATTTGAGACCAGCCTGGGCAACATAGCGAGACCTCACCTCTACTAAAAATACAAAAATTAGCCTGATGTGGTGGCAAGTACCTGTAGTCCCACCTACTCAGACTGAGGTGGGAGGATTGCTTGAGCTCAGAGAGCAAAGTTGCAGTGAGCCAAAATCGCACCACTCAGACTCTGTCTCAAAAAAAAAGATAAATAGTAGTAGAACTAATTTACCAAAGGTAAATAACTAATTTATTTGTAAAGTAAGTTTACCTGATTGCATAAAGTAACTGCAGGAACACTGGTTGGCCATGTAGGCTCCCTTTGTTTTTTGCCAGTATTGTGTTTTGTTGAGACTGTAGTGCTCGGCCTTGACTGTCTTCTTCAAAGTGGGCACAGCCATTCCTTCTGCTGCTGCTTCTTGGTGTTCAGGTTTCCCTGCTGCTTATTGAGCTGGCAGCACGTGGCATGTTTTCTTGTGCAAGCCGTGTGATCCAGGGGCTAGTACTTCTTGCTCTTTCAGAATTTCCTGAGGTCGTCCTTCTGCGTCCGGTAAATGGTGGTAGCACAGGCAGTGGATTTGTGGACCACTTGGATCTTGGAGAGTTGGGTTGCTGCACCGGCTGTCACTTTGGCCTCCTGCAGCTGGGGCAGCTCCACCTTCAGGTTGCCCACCTGTTTCAGCAGCTCCTCCTCCCCCTTGCTGCCAGGGGCCTCTCTCAGCCCAAGCACGACAAGCGAAAAAGGTGGGAGGTGGGCTGTAGTGGCACTAGGACATTCTGCACAGCATCCCACAGACCTGCCTGGCCAGTGAGATCCTGGGGCTCAGCCTGCACCCCACAGCACTCCCATATGGGTTCCTTTTATATTAGCTTTGCTGAAACTTTTTCATAAGGAATCTCAGATTAGACTTTTAAAAGCCTCTCGAGTTATGAAGCCAAGCCAGGGATTCATTCTTGTGACAGAACCTGCAATACCTGTATGAATTGGGTGAATTCTTCTCTTCTCAAGGTTCTCAAATATCTTGAGGTTCCTGGGCCTGTCAGAAATTGACATTTTTTTTTTTTTTTTGAGATGGAGTTTCGCTCTCGTTACCCAGGCTGGAGTGCAATGGCGCGATCTCGGCTCACCGCAACCTCCGCCTCCTGGGTTCAGGCAATTCTCCTGCCTCAGCCTCCTGAGTAGCTGGAATTATAGGCACGCGCCACCATGCCCAGCTAATTTTTTGTATTTTCAGTAGAGACGGGGTTTCACCATGTTGACCAGGATGGTCTCGATCTCTTGACCTCGTGATCCACCCGCCTCGGCCTCCCAAAGTGCTGGGATTACAGGCGTGAGCCACCGCGCCCGGCCAGAAATTGACATTTTTTTACTTATCACAAGGTCAGGAACTTTATAAGGGAACCATGTAGACAAAGTACCGGGCCGGTCTTTTGCCTAGTCTGTTGGCTTTACAAAGTCAATTTTAATCCCTCAAAGCAGTCTGGTCATACCTGAAAACATCCCATTTCTGTCAAAGCCTTGGTAAAATAACCACCATCCCAGTTGTTTCCTGTTACAAAGAAAAATAGATTCTTACTGAACTTACACAAATAATTACATTGCTATAGGAATATTTACATAAAGTTTCTAAATTCTGAAGGAACTGACTAGAGAGAAAGGTGTGTGTGTGTGTGTGTGTGTGTGTGTGTGTGTGTGTGTGTGTGTGTTTGTTTCAGATGGGGTCTTGATCTCTCACCCAGACTGGAGGGCAGTGGCACAGTCACAGCTCACTGCAGCATCAAGTTCCCAGGCTCAAGCAATCCCCCTAAGTAGCCGTGTCTACAGGCTTGTGCCACAATGCCTGGCTAATTTTTCTTTTCTTTTTTAGAGATGGGAGTCTCACTGTGTTGTCCAGACTGCCACCTTTATGGGTTCTTTTTAATTTTTTTAATTAAATTTTAAAAACAGAGGCTGGGCACAGTGGCTTACGCCTATAATCCCATCACTTTGGGAGGCCAAGGTGAGCAGATCACCTGAGGTCAGGAGTTCAAGACCAACCTGGCTTACATGACGAAACCCCGTCTCTACTTAAAATACAAAAGTTAGCCACTTGTCATGGCAGGTGTCTGTAATCCCAGCTACTTGGGAGGCTGAGGCAGGAGAATCGCTTGAACCCAGGAGGCAGAGGTTGCAGTGAGCTGAGATTGTACTACTGCATTCCAGCCTGGGCAACAGAGCAAGACTCTTGTCTCAAAATAAATAAATAAATAGAGAAAGACTTTTCACCATGTTTCCCAGGCTGGTCTGGAACTCCGGAGCTTAGAGGATTCTTAACCTTCCAAAGTGCTGGGATTGCAGGAATGAGCCACTACACCTAGCCCCGTGTTTCAGTTTTGCTTATACCCAATTGCTGTAACTTATAAATAGCTCAAGAGAAGAAGATTTTCTTGACTTTGGGAAACAAAACATAAACAGAATCAGCAATGTTTCAAACAAAAAGAAGTCATGGAAATCATTTCAATCCCCTGCCAGTTCAGTCTTATTAATTGTTCAGCTTAAAATTAGGTTAGGACCTTTCAGGATCCCATCAGTTTTTTGGGTGGAGTTCTGGAAGTTTCTACCTAGTCCAATGGTATGCTCTCCATAGTTAGCAGAAACCTGTTCAGCAGTATTCGTCATTGTCCAGTCCATGAATTTTCTTGAACACATGACACAACAAAGATCTGTAAAATCCTAAGAAAACATTAGGATGGTGCAATTTAATGTACATACCAAGAGAGATTTTTAGGAATCTTTTTTTTTTTTTTTTTTTTTTGAGACAGAGTTTTGCTGTTGTTGCCCAGGCTGGAGTGCAATGGTGCAATCTCAGCTCACTGCAACCTCCGCCTCCTGGGTTCAGGCGATTCTCCTGCTTTAGCCTCCCAAGTATCTGGGATTACAAGTGTGCACCACCACACCTGGCTAATTTTTTTTTGTATTTTTATTAGAGACAGTTTTCTCCAGGTTGGTCAGGCTGGTCTCGAACTCCTAACCTCAGGTGATCCTCCCGCCTAGGCCTTGCACAATGTTGGGATTACAGGTGTGAGCCACAGCACCCAGCAATTTTTAGGAATCTCATACAATTTTGGAACATGTATTAATAATATATCCATACAAATATAACTCAAAGTTAAACACCAGTTATTTTTTTGACAATACTTTCTGTATTATTTTAATATACCAAAAAAAGCCTATTATATTTCTTTGGGACTTTGAAGCCCACCCGCCCACCATCCACTTGATTTTTTTAAATGTTCAAAAGTTAGTTTGTGTTGGGTACGGCAGCTCACGCCTGTAATCCCAACACTTTGGGAGGCCAAGGTGGGTGGATTGCTTGAGGCCAAGAAGAGTTTAAGACCAACCTGGACAACATGGCAAAAACCCATCTCTACAAAAAATACAAAAATTAGCCAGGGGGTAGTGGCAGGTTCCTGTGGTCCCAGCTACTCGGGAGGCTGAGGCATGAGAATCACTTGAACGCAGGAGGCAGAGGCTGATCACGCTACTACACTGCAGCCTGGGCAACAGAGTGAGACCCTGTCTCAGAAAAGAAAAAGAAGTGGCCGGGTGCGGTGGCTCATATCTGTAATCCCAGCACTTTGGGAGGCCAAGGTGGGTGGATCACCTGAAGTCAGGCATTTAAGACCAGCCTGACCAACATGGTTAAACCCCATCTCTACTAAAAATACAAAAATTAGCTGAGCATGTTGTCAGGTACCTGTAATCGAAGCCCCTTGGGAGGCTGGGGCAGGAGAATCACTTGAATTTGGGAGGCGGAGATTACAGTGCACTGAGATTGCGCCATTACACTCCAGCCGGGGCAACAAGAGCAATTCTTTGTCTGAAAAAAAAAAAAAAAATGTTAGTTTGAAGTAAAAAAGACTAATTTTGAATTTAAAATTTGATTTTAGGAAGTATGTCAAATATCAAAGATTTAAAAACTTGATACCGAAATAAGATCATCACAAAATAAGTTACTCATTTAAGTAAAGTAATAATTTAGAGGTTTCAAAAAGCAAAAACCTTTATCTTTGGATAGAAGACTCCAGTTTGGGGGGATTGGGGTTTTGGGGTTGGCTTTGTTGTTGTTGTTTGGGTTTTTTGTTTTTTGTTTTATTGAGATAGGGTCTCACTCTGTTGCCCAGCCAGTGGCACAATCAGGGCTCACTGCAGCCTTGACCACCAGGTTCAGGTTATCCTTCCACTGCAGCCTCCTATGTAGCTGGGACCGCAGGCAAGACTCACACCCTGCCTGAGACTCAGTTTTCTAAATAGAAGACATAATGAAAACAGCATAAGGTCACAGAATGTCTCTCCCTCTTTTTTTTTTTAAACAACTTACTCAAAAGATAATTGAGAAAACATTTTTATTATTTCTTACTAATACTACGTGAAATCTTATTCAAAAGAGAAAATCAGTTGCATCACTGTATTAATGCTAATAAAAACCTTTTAAACAGATCCATCCAATCTCAATCAGCTTTGTCCACACAAGATTTTCATAAATCTTTTATAACCTCTTATAATTTTCCCATTCACTTCTTTTTTCCAACTTTCTGTATCCATTTTCCATCTTTTTTTCTTCATCTTAATACAGCTTTTAAATAACTTCTAAACTAGTCAGAAACACTTTTCCAAAATGACGACAGAACCACATCCTCATGTTTTTCTTAGGACCTTCCTTACCAAAACATATCTCATTTTTCTTATGTATTCTATGTAGAGAACTTGTTCTTCTTCTCTCTACTTTGAGTTACATATGTTAGTCAGAATTTTAACTTTCAGTAACCTTAAATTGTAGTGAAAACCTAAGATATTAGCAATTATTAATCTTCTGTTTATCTGAAATTAGAAGCCAAAAGTGTTGCCAGGTGCAGTGCTCACACCTTGTAATCCCAGCTATTCGGGAGGCTGAGGCAGGAGGATCACTTGAGCCCAGGCGTTTAAGGCTTCGGTGAGCTGTTGTGTGTCACTGCACTCCAGCCTGGGAGATAGAGTGAGACCCTGTCTCAAAAACAACAGAGCACAGAGGAAGAATTTAAGCTTTCCAGTCAACGAAGCTTTACATTATTCTTGGCAGAAATCATGTCAAAAAAAAGAAAAGCAGGCTGAGAGAGTACATATAGTTATCAAGGGTTAAGGAAGAAAGGAGTTCAGTCAACTGAGCAGCTTTTTTAAATTAATTTTTATTTAACTTTATTTTTTCTTTGAGATAGAGTTTCGCTCTTGTCGTTCACGCTGGAGTGCAATGGTGCGATCTCAGCTTACTGCAATCTCTGCCTCCCAGGTTCAAGCAATTCTCCTGCCTCAGCCTCCTGAGTAGTTTCGATTACAGGTGCCCGACACCGTGCCTGGCTAATTTTTTTGTATTTTTAGTAGAGTCTCACTCTATCACCATGTTGCCCAGGCTGGCCTCCAACTCCTGATCTCAGGCAGTCTGTCTGCCTCGGCCTCCCAAAGTGTTGTGATTACAGGCGTGAGCCACTGTGCCCAGCCCTGTCTCTCCTTTTTAATTAAATTAAATAAATAAACATATATAGAGAGTCAGAAGATGCTAGCCTGGGCAGCGTAGCAAGACCTCATCTCTGCAAGAAGTAAAAAAATTAGCTGGGCACGGTGGCACATGACTGTAGTAGTCCCAGCTACTCGGGAAGCTGAGGTGGGAGGGTCGCTTGAGCCCAGGAGGTCAAGGTTGCAGTGAGCTGTGATTGCATGACTGCATTCCAGCCTGGGCAACAGAATAAGGCCCTGTCTCAAAAAAAGAAAAAAGTGTCACGTCCAGAGAGGCACTGAAATGTGAGAGCAGGCACATCCCGCCCCCTCCACCACCCCGAGCTGAGTAATCCACCTGCTGTATGGACTCTAGATACAGTGTTGCCACCAAGTAGCCATAAATTAACCTCCTAATGATCTCATACACTGGATGACTCATATCCTGTAGTTCAACAGTGTATAGCCAATCACTATCAATTTCTGTAAACAGTGAGAATTTTTGGCAACTTTTTTTTTTTAGGACAGTAGTCTTGCTCTGTCACCCAGGCTGGAGTGCAGTAGTGTGATCTTGGCTCACTGCAGCCTTGACCTCCCAGGTTCAATTGATCCTCCCACCTTAGCCTCCTGACTAGCGGGGACTACAGGTGTGGGCCACCAATCTCAGCTAATTTTCAAAATATTTAGTAGAAACAGGGTCTTCTTATGTTGTCCAGGCTGGTCTCAAAACTCCTGGATTTAAATGATTCATCTGTCTTGGCCTTCCAAATGTTGCGATTAGAGGCGTAAGCCACCAAGCCTGGCCCTAACAAACAACTTTTGTAATCACCTCCTCTCCCAGTTTGTTCTTTTTTCTTAAAAGGTGGTGGTTCTTTCTAACCTTCCTCCCTTTCTAAAACGGCAAGAGATTTGGGTTTCAAGCGTACAAAGGAAAACTGCCTTGTCTGGCCTCGCTTCACAGCGCGGGACCTGCAGCCCAGTGCTGGCAGTTCGGCTCCCTTCCTGCTGTGGTTTCATTTTTTTGGCCTAAATTACACAGCATGCTTTTAAAATTGCTGCTTCCCATTGTTTGTAATTCAGACCTTTTTCCCCCCTTAAATTGGTGATCAAGGCCGGGTGTGATGGCTCTTGCCTGTAATCCCAGCACTTTGGGAGGCCAAGGCGGGTGGACTACTTGAGGTCAGGAGTTTGAGACCAGCCTGGCCAACATGGTGAAACCCCACCTCTAGCTACAAATACAAAAAATAAATAAATAAAAATAAGTGAAGTGTGTTGGCGCACGCCTGTAGTCCCAGCTACTTGGGAGGCTGAGGTAGGAGAATCTCTTAAACCTGGGAAGTGGAGGTTGCAGTGAGCCCATATCGTGCCATTGCACTCCAGCCTGGGCAAAGAGAACAAAACTCTGTCTCAAAAAAAAAAAAAATTGGTGACAAATTCCTGTTAGTTTTAAACTGGTGCATGAAGGTGAGTTGTCTCCTTGGCTCTCAAGTTGAGAGATTTAGAAGTTTGTTTGTTTTAGAGAGTGCTCTCAGTCACTTAAGGATGTGAATCTTTTTTATTTTATTTATTTATTTTGAGACACAGTGTCACGCTATCATCCAGGGAATTAGCTAAGCAGCATTCCAGCTAGGACTTGATTCAAAACAAAGTTACAGTTCTTTAGAGCCACCAGAGATTCCTTTCCTCAGTGGATACCTTTAGCTTAGGAGTACCACTAATAGGGATTAATTTTAATTTACTTAAAGTTATTTATGACTCTTGACCATTTGGAATACATTGTCTTTTCTACCAAAGGAAACTAAAATATTAAATTTGCTCTCTCAAATACTGGGCATTGTTGAGCTGAAGACAGAGTGCAGGGGTCCACCTCTCCTGTGTTTGCCTAAAGGTAGGACATAAATCCTTCTTTACTGAAGACAGCTACACATCAGCCCACAGATGGTGCCAGCAGGGCCAGAGGAATATGTGAGCAGATTTTAGACCCTAAAAGACTTTAAAAATAGAGTCTCACTCTGTGGCTCAGGCTGAAGTCAAGTGGCCCAGTCACAGTTCTGGGACTACAGATGCGCCACCATGCCTGGCTAATAAAAAAAAAAAAAAATTTTTTTTTTTTTTTTGAGAACTAGTTTCACTCTTATTGCCCAGGCTATAGTGCAATGGCAGGATCTCAGCTCACCACAACCTCTGCCTCCCAGGTTCAAGTGATTCTCCTGCCTCAGCCTCCTGAGTAGCTGGGATTACCGGCATGTGCCACCATGCAGCTAATTTTGTATTTTTAGTAGAGGTGGGTTTTCTCCATCTTGGTCAGCCTGGTCTCAAACTCACTACCTCAGGTGATCCACCTGCCTCGGCCTCCCGAAGTGCTGGGATGAGCCACTACGCCCGGCCAAATTTTTTTTTTTTTTTTTTTTTTGAGTAGAGAAGGCACCTCTTTATGTTGTCCAGGCTGGTCTTGAACTCCTGGCCTCTGGGATCTTTCCACCTTGGCCTTCCAAAGTACAGGGATTACAAGCATGAGCTCCCACCCCAGCCCAACCCCATACATTTTACCTTCCCTAATTTTCCCGACTTCTGGCACTAGTCCCATGGGCAGTTTTCTTTTTTCTACTTTCCTGTCTCTTGAAGTCTTCCACCTGGCATGTGTGCACAGTCAGCTGAGAAGCTGAGGCATTAGAAAACATGGCCTGACAGCTGTGGGTTGCACCCTTGCAGCTAGCAAGACTTTCTTTAAGCTGTCCTTGAGAGGCATCTGGGTCCTAAAAACCATAAAGGGATTCTTTTTTTTAAAGATGGGGTTTCAGCATCATGGCCAGGCTCGTCTTGAACTCCTGACCTCAGGTGATCCACCCACCTTGGCCTCCCAAAGTGCTAGGATTACAGGCGTGAGCCACCGCGCCCGGCCAGGGATTCTTTTTTGGTCTTGCATGTCTGTTTCTGAGTCGTTTGTGTAGGTATGCCCTTGAATGATTGCAGATTTATGGTTTGTGTTTAGAGTGTGACAGGGGTTTTTTGTTGTTTTGTTGAGCCTTCTCCTAAGCGAAATGAAACCATATACTCCAAAAGGAAACAGTTTATTAAAACTCGAAGACAAACTGCCTTAAATAGTGATTACCCTAGACCTCTAATGAGCACATGTTCCACCTCCAAAACTTTTTTGGGGGGCTGGGTGGGGGAGGGACAAGGTCTGGTTCTGCCTGCCTAGGCTGGAGTGCAGTGCCACATTCTTGGCTTGTTACAGTGGGTAGCTAGTCAGGCGTGAGCAGGGCAGGGGAGGGCTTCCTCCGCCCACCAGGGATGTCAGACGACCGTCAGGTGATGGTCAGGCAGTTGTCACACTGCCTCTCTGAAATAATTGGTCACAGCCAGCACCAGGAAAAGGCAGTTTCCCTAGTAGACCAATACATGAAGCTGGTAATCAGCAGCTTCCCGAGAAGATCCCAGGAATCGGGCAAGTGGGCTCAAGCATGTGCAGTAAGAGGTGCAAAATGGTGGCGTTTACCTGGTGTGTGAGCTTCCAGGGACTTTCCCCCCATAAGGGAAGAAGCCTCAGGGGAGCATGTGCACGCTCCAGTACACACACTACACATGCTCCCTCCCAAGTGCTAGGCCACTGTGCGTGCAGGCAGCCTCCCCCAAGGGAGGAATCGGGAGAACGTCTAGAACCCTACGTCAGAGGCCAGACGGGGCGCCGGCCTCAAGTGCACTTTCCTTCCTTTTGTTTCTGCTCTAGAGCTTTTTAATAAACTTTCACTCCTATTCTAAAACTCGATGCAGTTTCTTCTTCTGCCTTATGGCCTTTGGTCAGATTCTTCTGAGAGTGAGAATTGAGGCTGCTGCAGATCTGTTCAGATTCGCCGCTGGCAACTCAGATAACTGCCATTGGCAACAGGCTCACTGCAGCCTCAGCCTCCCCAGCTCAAGCCGTGCTTCCACCACAGCCTCCTGAGAAGTTGGGATCACAGGTGTGCCCCACCACACCTGGCTAAATTTTTATATTTTTTGTAGAGATGAGGTTTTACCATGCTGCCCAGGCTGGTCTTGGAACTTGTGAGCTCAAGCGATCCCACCTGCCTCAGCCTCCCAAAGTGCTGGGATTATAGGCATAAGCCACCACAACAGGCCTGTATTGTTATTTTTGAGACAGGGTCTCACCTTTGTCACCCAGGCTGGAGTGCAGGGACGCCATCACAGCTCACCGCAGCCTTGATCTCCCACCCCAGCCCCGAGCAGCTGGGACCACAGACACATGTGCCGCTCACTGAGTTGGGCGGGCTGATCTCAAACTCCTGGGTTCAAGTGATGCTCCCAGTTCAGCCTCCCAGAGTAGTAGGATTACAGGGGTGAGCCACCATGGCCAGCTTCAAACCTCCTTCTTGGTGTCAGTTTCAGGAAGGAAAAACCAAGAAACAAGAATGTTTACTATCTTCCTGGCTACAACCCGACAAAGGGATATTTTTAAAGAGCTTAGTTCAAAGTTGACTTAATTAGAAGCGGATATTTAGGATATATGTGTATACACAATTTTTTTTTTTGAGGCTTCTGTTCTCTCTATAAAAGCTTCTTGGCCAGGCAAGAAACTACAAAAAATACAAAAATTAGCTGCGCATGGTGGTACGCACCAGTAGTCCCAGCTACTCAGGAGGCTGAGGCAGGGGATTGCTTGAACCCAGGAGGCAGAGGTTGCAGTGAGCTGAGATGGTGCCACTGTACTCCAGCCTGAGGAACAGAGCAAGATTCTGTCCCAAAAAAGACATAGGCTGGGCGTGGCGGCTCACACCTGTAGCCCCAGCACTTTGAGAGCCTGAGGCAGGAGGATCACTTGAGGTCAGGAGTTCAAGACCAGCCTGGCCAACATGGTGAAATCCCATCTCTACTAAAAATACAAAAATTAAAGGCCAGGCACAGTGGCTCAAAACTGTAATTTCAGCACTTTGGGAGGCCAAGGCAGGCAAACCGCCTGAGGTCACAAGTTGAAGACCTCTCTGGTCAACACAGTGAAATGCTGTCTAATACAAAAATAGCTGTACGTGGTGGCAGGCATCTGTAATCTCAAAGCAGGAGAATCACTTGAACCCAGGAAGTGGAGGTTGCAGTGAACTGAGACTGTGCCACTGCACTCCAATCTGGGCAACAGAGTGAGACCCCGTCTCAAAACAAAACGAGACAAGATTTCACCATGTTGCCCAGGCTGGTCTCGAATTCATACGTGGAAGTGATTTGCCCTCCTCAGCCTCCCACAGTGCTGAGATTACAGGTGTGAGCCACCATGCCCAACCTGGGCCTGATAATTTAAGAGGGGCTCACAGTTCTCAGATTAAAAGTTTTTTTTCTTTCTCAGGACTCCCTCTACCCACCCAGTACACCTCCTGAGCCCTTTCCTCTTCTCAGGTGCAGCCTATGGCAAGGCCTGAAGGGGCCCCTTGACACCATGCCCCTCACTGGGACTCCACACCCCCTAGCCCGCAGTGAGTTTCTAGCAAGATCAGGAGCATGCTAGGCTTTGCCAAGCCCCAGGCTGGTTGTGGGCCGTTTCCCTCCATGACTGGCTTTTTGTCTTTGCAGGTTCTGCTTGGATTCTGCTAGACAGACCCGACAAAGACTGTCTATCAACTGGTCCAATTTTAGCTTGAAAAAAGCCACCTTTGCTGCCCACTGAATGAGGACTGCCTAGAGAGGGACACGCAAGAGGCGGGCCAGGTTGTGCCACCCCAGGAGCCAGGCCCCTCGCTGGCACCCCAGAGCTGCGGTGCTGGCCAAGGGCTGTGCGGAGCGGGTGCCGCCTGAGACCCCAGACCGAGAAGTTGATGCTCGGCCCACGCTGTTAGCTCGTGTGCGTGTAGTCTGTGCGTGAGACTCCTTCGATTGTAGCTCTGTGCTGTCGGATTGGAACAGTAGTTCCCGCCAAGTCCTCCCACCACTGCGGCCTCAGAGGCCCGGGCCGTGGCCACATAGGAGTTTGCATCATCCACGTGGCTCCGTTGCCTCTGCATTGCGCCCTGTCCTGTCATCTGTCCTCACTGGGGTATTGGCCGTCACTCAGCTCTCCTGTGCCCCTGCGTCCCACCCTAGGCGGGCTGGGCGGGGCAGGCCTCCTTCGTTCTCCACAATCTCCTGTCTCCGAGTGTACACGTTGCGCTGTTTGTGTGTGATCCCCCCTGACTTGTAGCCAGCTTGTGTAAGATCCCTCGCAGAATGAGAAAGTTAAAAACCAGAAACCCACCCAGTACTCACACCATCAAGTCTGTTATAGAGTGTACGACTGTATTAACACGGAGGCCTGCCTGGCTACTTTTTTAACATATTGTTAAGTAATATTAAAATCATGTCTTTCTTTTTGAAAGATGGAATACATTAGTACAGCAGGAGACCTCGGCTGCTTCTTTCTGCTGGGGGGGTGGGGATGGTGGGAGAGGGCGTGCAGCTGATGCACCCCACCATGGGGAGCCAGGACACCACCTCGGCGCGGTTCCCAGGTCTCTCCAGGCAGCAGCTTTGTGATCCTGGGGCCCCTGCCATCTTCTGTGTGCCCAGCAGAGCAGGCAGCAGGAGACAGCAGCCGACCACATCATCAGGGTCAATTTGTGAAGTGCTGAAAGCAAATGGGGTGGGGCAGGGTCAGCAGGTCCCCACAGAGCAGCTGGGAACACCCTGGGGACAAGGGGACCCTGGATTAGGACGTACTGGTTTAAAGGAGGCCACAGGCCCCTGCCACACAGAGCAAAGGAGGGAGTGGGTCGCAGGCTGGGATCACAGGGCCTTGTAGGCTGGTGCCCTTCCTGTCGTGGGGTGGGATGTGATTTATAATAAAATAATGGATTACAAATCTTGAATTGGGTATAAGTTATAAATGAGGTAAACAGTATTTAAAATGAAAGAAGGAATTCCAGGATGGCCCCTTTTTTCTGAGGTCTCTTCAGGCAGATCTCACAGGAAGCTCCCATGGAGCTGCTTCCTGGTTACTGCTCACCACCTGGGACACTCAGTAGCTCCCACTTCTCCCAGCCTCATGCGCAGCCTGCCTCTGTGTGCCCCATTGGAAGATGACTTCACCCTGAGTGAAGGTGAAGAGGAGAGAGCCAGCTTCTGGAGGTGTTCGAACGATGAGGCCACAGGATTTTCTGGTGAATAGGACACAGGTAGGAGGAAGAGGGGATGGTCTGCACCGTGTGCCCTGGAGGTGGGCGGTGGGACTGCCAACCCCGTTCTGGACGGATTAGTCTGGGCACCCACCAGCCACCCAGAAGAGACGTTTGGAATTGGGGGCTGCTGATCATGCACAGAGCCTGTACGAGGGCTCACCCTCATACTGTGTGAGTAGATGGGATTGGGGTCCCAAGCCGTGGAATCAGGAAGGCAGAGAGTGAGGAGTCCTTGAGGCAGGTCAGGGGAGACAAGGGCCTGGGCACCGCCCCCACCGGGGTGCCAGTTTGCAGGAGAATGAGGTGGGGACAGCAGGTCCTAGAACTCTCGAGTCCCCCAGAGAGCCAGAAATGGGTCACCAGCCAGGGGAGGTGCAGCATGAGGAACTTTCCTCGCTTAATTTTTTTCCAGTTGTGAGGAAGAGAGCATTCCTTTGTTCGTGGGATGACAGGGCAGAGGGCAAAGCAGGCTGGGCTGTGACCACGGCAACAGTAGTGTCCTCAAAGGGCAGAAACCCCAGTGCAGGCCCTGGGACTCCGGCCTCCCCCTCTGGCTGCAGTTGGGGCTGGGGAAAGGCCCAGAACCGGACCTCGCCCTGTGGGGAAGCTGCCTGCCCAGGCCCCCGGAGCCTGGCCCACTGTTCCCGTGGACAGCCCTGACACTGTGCTGGGGGCCAGTCCCACGTCTGGGTCTCAGCCTCCTCTTCCAGTAGAATCATACCTGCTGCTGAGGGGAACTGCAGGGCCCTGAGTGGTGACGGGAAACTCTGGGTGCTGCAGCACACTAAGCACTATGCTGGGACCCAGAGACCCTCAGAGTTCTGAGCACTCCCACCTCCATGGGGGCCCTGCCTGTGGCTTCTCCACCGCCCTGTCCCATGACCTGCACCTACTCGATTTGGCCCTCAGGCTCCCAGCCTTTCTCCTGGCCATGCTCTTGCCAAGGAGCTTCCCCTATTTCCCTGGAAACCACTCATTCTTCCAACATCCCAGGGTACTTATAGGACATCCAGCTCCAGAGTCCCTGTCTTGATGGGAGCCCCTCGGGTTCCTGATGACATGGGGGAGGGTGGGGCGGCCCTATGGGAGCCTCACACATTTGACTCAAATAATAGCACAGGGTGAGAATCCCTTACTCCTGATCTGGCATGCTCGGTACCAGAAGTGTGTCAGGTTTCAGACTTTTTGGGATTTGGAATATTTACGTCATGCTTACTGATTGAGTGTTTCTAATCCAAAAATCTGAAATCCAAAATGCTCCAACGAGCATTTCCTTGGAGCATCATCTTAATGCTCAAAAACATTGGGATTTTGGAACATTTTGAGTTAGGCATACCCAACCTGTAATAGTCATGAACAGAAAGGGTATACCAATAGCTAGAAAGGAAACCCTAACAATGAACAGTTGTACTGAGATGCTTACTGTTTTCTGCACCCTCAGTTCTGAGTCCTGTGCAGAGATTTTGCCTGGGTAGAGAAATAGAGGGTAAAACAGATAGCTCCTAATCTCTTCCCAAAGGAACGGACTTCATCTGCAACAAAGAGGTTCAAGCCTGAAGGCACTCTCAGCAACAGTGAAGGCTGTGAAACCCTGGGAACAGAGATAAGATACAGGCTCAGCTAAGAGCTGGGAGGAGACATCCAGGGCTCAGAACAGATACTGCACAGTGTTCCCAGAAACTATGCCTTCAAAGGAGTCAGAATTTGATTGGATTTGTTTGTAGAGCCATTTGTACCCCAGGTCACTTGAAAACAATAGAGTTGGCAGTTAGTGGTTTAAGGGCTGAAAGTGATCAGGGAAAGAGGAAGAGAACTATGCCAAAATGACTGTCATCCCAGGGTGAGTGTGGCATGTGCAAAACTACACACCCTGAGGAGCAGCGTCATAGGCTGAATACTAGTGGGAGAGGGTGTTAAAGAGACTTAACAAGATAATCCAGCCACTAAACAGATAAGCAAACAAGACCCAGTGGGAAGGAGTACAGAAGGAAATAGTTCACAGAATTGCTGCTATATGTTATCTAAGATGTCAAGTGTTAAATACAGTGAGCTCCAACATCGTCTTCAAAGCATCGGTATGTCAGTATGTTCAGCTCTATCATTTGTTCTCCATCTTAAAGTTGAACTTCCTGGTTCTCTTCACCCCCTTGCCTCTAGTTTCAGTCAACAGCTTTCCCACCAGTTCTAATCAGTAGTTCACATCTGTTCCCTTGGTTGCCTGCTTTGATCTAGGTCACCTTTAGTCACCTGCTCTGTCCTGACTCATCCTGGTCACCTGCTCTGACCTGAGCCACCTTTAGTGACCTGTTCCATAACCATCCTTCCCACCAAACTGCTCACCTGCCACGCTGGCTCATACCCCTGCTCCCTTTAAAATAGCCAATTGGAATTAGCTTAGACCACAGTCCAACCCTAGCCAATAGAGGAATGACAGTAGGGGCTACCTGCATCGAGGTTAAGAACCCGCCCCCGCCCCGTTCAGGAGTGCTCTCACCATAACTCCATCCATGAGATGCACCCTTCTGTAGAAGTAAATTGCCTTGCTGAGAAAATTATTTATTTATTTATTTTTATTTTTATTTTTTTAGAGACGGGGTTTCACCAAGTTGGTCAGGCTGGTCTCAAACTCCCGACCTCAGGTCATGATCTGCCCACCTCAGCCTCCCAAAGTGCTGGGATTACAGGCATGAGTCACCACGCCCTGCCTTGCTGAGAAAATTCTTCTAGTGCTAGTTCTTTTTGGCACTGAGGAACAAGCATTTGTTTCTAACATCAAGTTTCTAACAAAAAGGTATGAAGCATGCAAAAAAAACTGGAATGTATGACCCATGTATAGTTGGCAGAAAAAATGAGAACAAAAACCAGAAGCTAGCAGCAGACACTTCCTGTGAAAAGCAGCAAAGTTGGATTTATCAGAAAAAGACTTTAAAACAGTCATTATAGACATGTTTACAGAACTAAAGGAACCCATTACTAAAGAAGTAAACAGGCATGGTGGCACACACCTGTAATCCCAGCACTTTGGGAGGCCAAGGCAGGAGGATTGCTTGAGGCCAGGAGTTCGACACCAGGCTGGGCAACATGGCAAGACCCTGTCTCTAAAAAATTCTAAAAATTAAAATTAAAAAATTAACCAGGGGCCTGGCACGGTGGTTCACACCTACAACCCCAGCACTTTGGGAGACTGGTTTGAAACCAGCCTGGCCAACATGGCGAAACTCCATCTCTACTAAAAATCCAAAAATTAGCTGGGTGTGGTGGTGCCCGCTTGTAGTCCAAGTTACTCAGGAGGCTGAGGTAGGAGAATCGCTTGAACCCAGGAGGCGGAGGTTGTAGTGAGCTGAGATTGTGCAACTGCACTGCAGTCTAGGTGACAGAGTGAGA
Source organism: Aotus nancymaae (assembly GCF_030222135.1). Taxonomy (NCBI): domain Eukaryota; kingdom Metazoa; phylum Chordata; class Mammalia; order Primates; family Aotidae; genus Aotus; species Aotus nancymaae. The sequence continues at coordinate 2,809,159 of NW_026988417.1, forward strand.
CTCTGTCTCAAAAAAAAAAAAAATTATGTAATAAGGCTACATCAAATGAAGATAGAAATTATTTTAAATGAACCAGTGGAAATTATGGAATCTGAAAAGTTTAATAAAAAAAATTTTTTTTTGAGATAAAGTCTCACTCTGTCACCCGGGCTGGAGTGCAGTGGCACCATCTCTAACTCCTGACCTCAGGTAATCCGCCCACCTCAGCCTTCCAAAGTACTGAGATTACAAGGTGTGAGCCACTGCACCCAGCCTAAATTTTAAAATTAGCAGAAGAAAGAATAAGTGGATTTGAAAATAGGCTGATAGACATTATGCCAGCCAAAGAACACAGAGAAAAAAATAATAAAAATAAAGAGTTGGGCTGGGCGCGGTGGCTCAGGCCTGTAATCCCAGCACTTTGGGAGGCCGAGGCGGGTGGATCACAAGGTCAAGAGATCGAGACCATCCCGGTCAACATGGTAAAACCCCGTCTCTACTAAAAATACAAAAAAATTAGCTGGGCATGGTGGCACGTGCCTGTAATCCCAGCTACTCAGGAGACTGAGGCAGGAGAATTGCCTGAACCCAGGAGGCGGAGGTTGCGGTGAGCCGAGATCGCACCATTGCACTCCAGCCTGGGTAACAAGAGCGAAACTCTGTCTCAAAAAATAAATAATTAATTAAATAAAAATAAAGAGTCTCAGGAAAATGTGGGACACCATTAAGCATACCAGCATATGTGTAATGGGAATATCGAAAGGAGAGCAAAGAGTAGAAAAAATATTCAAAGAAATAATAGCTGAAAACCTCCCAAACTGAAAAATAGTAACTTACACATCCCATAAGTTGAAAATGTTTATATTAAGAAAGAAGAAAGATCTCAAATCAATAAACTAACTTGTCACCTTAAGACACTGGAAAAAGAGCAAACTAGTAAGCAGAAGGAAGGAAATTATAAAAGTTAGATCAGACATTAATGAAATAGAGGATGCAAAAATAATGGAGAAAATCAACAAAACCAAAAGCTTTAAAAAGGTAAACAAAATTGACAGCTTTAGCAAGACTGACAAAGACAGAAGGATTCAAATTACTAGAATCAGAACTGGTCACACAGAAATAAAAAGGATTTTAAAGGGATACTAGGACAATTATATGCCAGCAAATTTGGTAACTTAGATGATGTCTTAGTCCATTTATGCAGCTATGACCAAATATCACAGACTGGGTAACGTATACATAATAGAAGTTTATTTATTCCAGTTCTGGAGGCTGTGAAGTTCAAGAGCAAAGTGCACCAATAGATTCAGTGTCTGGTAAGGGCTCACTCTCCGCTTCCTAAGTGGTACCTTGTTGCTGTGTCTTCATATGGTAGAAGGGCAAAAAAGGAATGAGGATGATCCCTTCAACGTCTTTTTTAAAAGCTATAATCCCATTCATGATGATGGAGCACTCGTTACTTGAACACTTCCTAGAAGGCCCCACCTCTTAATGCTATCACCTTGGGTACTAGGTTCTAACATATGAACATATAAACCATAGCAAATGAAATGGACACATTTTAGACAGGAACAAACTATAAGAACTGACTCCAGAAGAAACAGACAATCTGAACAGACCTATATAATTTAAAACAGGAAAAAGTACCCACAAAAGCTCTAGCCTACAAGTTTTCACTGCTGAATTTTACCATACGGTTAAAGAATTGAAACTAATTTTTCGAACTCTCTCAGAAATAGAAGAGGAAACACTTCACAACTAACTCTGTGAAGCCAGTAATACCTTAATACCAAAACCAGACAAAGACATCACAAGAAAACTATAGGCAAACCTCAGAGTCCTCGGAGGCAACACCACACATCTACAACTATCTGACCTTTGACAAACCTGACAACAACAGGCAATGGGGAAAGGATTCAGTGTTTAATAAATGATGTTGGGAAAACTGGCTAGCCATGTGCAGAAAGCAGAAACTGGACCCCTTCCTGACACCTGACACTAAAATTAACTCCAGGTGGATTCAAGACTTAAACATAAGACCTAACACCATAAAAACCCTAGAAGAAAATCTAGGCAAAACCATTCAGGACATAGGCATAGGCAAGGACCTTGTGACTAAAACACCAAAAGCATTGGCGTTGGCCGTGAGATCGGCACGTCTGCCAGGGATCTCTTGACCAGCAAGAGGGTCCTAATACCTGGAAGAGAGAGTGCGCGGAAGAAAAGAGAGATAGAGAAATGGGTCTGGAGGTCTGAAATGAGCTGTGCTCAGATCAGTGATTTATTCTTGTGCACAAGAGCTTATATATGGTTTTACATACAGTGACTGAGGTCAGTCTTCTTACAGAATCATTATCGGGGAAAACAGAAAGTTACAAAGTAACCACGGGTGGTACAAAGTAACCAAGGGAGGGGGCAACTTGCGGGTTTACCTAAAGGTCACAAAAGATTCTTATCCTCTTATCCATTGTTACAGAAAATGACGTCAAGACAGGTGGGGTAAGCAATAAATCAGGAGGGAAGCAATTTTCTAGTGACATGTGAATGATCTCAAGCTTCTGTGACTACGGGTAAACAGAGTCATAGAACTAGCCCAGAACAGGGACTTCAAGAGAGAAACAACAGTCTCGTCTAATCACATCTGGCATTACCTCAGTCATGCCTTAGGAGCAGTGAACTGAGAGTGACCCTCTGCAAGCTCAACATTTCCCTACGTCCTCCTGTAGCCGCCTCACTCAACTGCACCCAGTGGAGGGAGAACGTGTCTGGGCTCATGCCCCGTCATGGCGGAGACATGAAGGGGTCTCTACGCTGGTGGGGGTTCCCCACAGGCAACAAAAGCCAAAATAGACAAATGGGACCTAATTAAACTAAAGAGCTTCTGCACAGCAAAAGAAACAGTCATGAGAGTGAACTGGCAACCAACAGAATGGGAAAAAATTTTTGCAATCTACCCATCTGACAAAGGGCTAATATCCAGAATCTACAAGAACTAAAACAGATTTACAAGAAAAAAACAAACTCATTCAAAAGTGAGTGAAGGTTATGAACAGACACTTTTCAAAAGAAGACATATATGAGGCCAATAAACATATGAAAAAATGCTCATCATCACTGGTCATTAGAGAAATGCAAATCAAAACCACATTGAGATACCATCTCACGGCAGTTAAAATGGCGATCATTAAAAAATCTGGAGACAACAGATGCTGGAGAGGATGTGGAGAAATAGAAACACTTTTACACTGTTGGTGGGAGTGTAAATTAGTTCAACCATTGTGGAAGACAGTGTGGCAATTCCTCAAGGACCTAGAAATAGAAATTCCATTTGACCCAGCAATCCCATTACTGAGTATATATCCAAAGGATTATAAATCATTCTGTTATAAAGATACATGCACACGTATGTTCATTGAAGCACTGTTTACAATAGCAAAGACCTGGAACGAACCCAAATGCCCATCGATGATAGGCTGGACAGGGAAAATGTGGCACATATACGCCATGGAATACTATGCAGCCATCAAAAACGATGAGTTTGTGTCCTTTGTCGGGACATGGATGAAACTGGAAACCATCATTCTCAGCAAACTGACCCAAGAACAGAAAATCAAACACCACATGTGCGGGCATTGAACAATGAGAACACATGGACACAGGGAGGGGAGCATCACACACTGGGGTCTGTTGGGGGGGACTAGGGGAGGGCCAGTGGAGGGTAGGGAGTTGGGGAGGGATAACATGGGGAGAAATGCCAGCTATAGGTGTTAGGAATGGAGGCAGCAAACCACATTGTCATGTATGTACCTAAGCAACAATCCTGCATGTTCTTCACATGTACCCCAGAACCTAAAGTGCAATAAAAAATATATATAAAAGAAAAAGAATATTGATGCTAAATTTCTCAATAAAATACTAGAAAACCAAATCCAGCAATATAAAAAAGAATACACACTGTGATCAAGTGGGATTTATCCCAGGAATTCAAGGGTGGTTCAATATCCAACATATAATTAATGTAATACATTATATCAATAGAAATTTTAATCACATGATTATCTCAATAGATGCAGAAAAAGCATTTGACAAAATCCAACACTTTTGCACGACAAAGACATTTCACCAAATGTGAATAGGAGATTACTTTCCCAACCTGAAGAATGACATCTACAAAAAATTCAGTTAGTATCATCCTTAATGTGGTGAAAGACTGGATGCTTTCCCCTAAGATCAGGAACAAGGTGAAGAAGTCTGTTCTTGCAGTTTCTATTCAACCTTGTGCTGGAGGTTCTAGCCAAAGCAATTAGGCAAGATGCCAAAATAAACGGGACCCAAACTGGAAAAGAAGTAAAACTATTGCTATTTGCAGACGACATGATCATGTATGTAAATAATCCTAAGGAATACACTAAAAAACTACTAAGACTATATTAAACAATTTCAGTAAAGTTACAGGATCAAGACCATACAGAAATCAGGCTGGGCACAGTGGCTCACATCTGCAATCCCAGCACCTCTGGAAGCCAAGGCAGAAATATTGCTTGAGCCCAGGAGTTTGAGATTAGCCTGGGCAACATAGTGAGACCTCATCTATACTAAAAAAAAAAAATTTAAAATTATTTGGGCATGGTGGTACACACCTGTAGTCCCAGCTGTTTAGGAGACTGAGGTAGAAAGATTATTTGAGCCTTGAAGTTTGAGGTTGCAATGAACTAAAATTGCACCCACTGCACTCCAGCCTGGGGCAACAGACCAAGACCCTGTCTCCAGAGGAGGGAAAAAAGTGAAACCACCCTATATAATGGGAAAAGAGGCTGGGCATGGTGGCTCATGCCTGTAATTCCAGCATTTTGGAAGGCCAAAGTGGGTGGATCATTTAAGGTCAGGAGTTCAAGATCAGCCTGGCCAACATGTCCCTGTCTCTACTAAAAATGCAAAAATTAGCCAGGTGTGGTGGTGGGCGCCTACCTGGGAGGCTGAGGCAAGAGAATTGCTTGAACTGGGGAGATGGAGGTTGCAGTGAGCTGAGATTGAGATCATACCACTGCACTCCAGCCTGGGCAACAGAGCAAGACTCAGAAAGAAAAGAAGCAAAGGAAGGAAGGAAGGAGAAGGAAAGAGAGAGAGAGAAAGAAAGAGGGAGAGAGGGAGGAAGGAAGGGAGACTGGGCACAGTGGCTCATGCCTGTAATCCCAGCACTTTGGGAGGCCAAGGCAGGAGGATCACCTCAGCCCAGGAGTTCAAGACTATTCTCGGCAACATGGCAAGACCCTGTCCCTACAAAAAGTCAAAAATTAGATGGGTGTGGTGGCACATGCCTGAGGTCTTAGCCACTTGGGAGGCTGAGGCAGGAGGATCACTGGAGCCCAGTGAGGGTGCAGTGAGCCATGTTCACACGACTGCCCTTCAGCCTGGGTGACAGAGTGAGACCTGGTCTCAAGAAAATAAAAAATACAACAATAAAGAAAAGAAAGCCAGGCGCGGTGGCTCCCGCCTGTAATCCCAGCACTTCCGGGGGCCGGGCGCGGTGGCTCCCGCCTGTAATCCCAGCACTTTGGGAGGCCGAGGCGGGCGGATCACGAGGTCAAGAGATGGAGATCATCCTGGTCAACATGGTGAAACCCCGTCTCTACTAAAAATACAAAAATTAGCTGGGCACGGTGGCGCGTGCCTGTAATCCCAGCTACTCAGGAGGCTGAGGCAGGAGAATTGCCTGAACCCAGGAGGCGAAGGTTGCGGTGAGCCGAGATCGCGCCATTGCACTCCAGCCTGGGTAACAAGAGCAAAACTCTGTCTCAAAAAAATAAATAATAAATAAATAAATAAATAAAAGAAAAATAAAATTAAAAAAAAAAGAAATATAATAAAGAATGAAGCTAAGCCCCTCTCTTTCATCATATACAAAAACCAAAGTGGATTAAGGTCTTAAATCTCAGACCTCAAGCTACGAAACTACTAAAGGAAAACACCGGGGACGCTCTCTGGGACACTGGTCTGTGTGAAGATTTCTTGAGTAATACCCGAAAGTACAGGCAACTGAAGCAAAAATGGACAAACGTGTTCACATTTGAAACACTCAAGAAGCTTCTGCACATCAAAGGACTCTAGTGAGGAGACAAGCCACAGAACGGGAGGAAACATTTGCAAACTCTCCGTCTGACAAGGAGGTAAACCAGGATATGTACGGAGCGCAACTCGGGAGGAAAGAAATCTAATAATTTGATTTTAAAATGGACAAAAGATCTGATTAAACATTTTCCAAAAGAAGACATGCCGGCCAGGCAAGATAGCTCACGCCTGTCATCCCCACACTTTGGGAGGCCAAGGTAAGTGGATTGCTTGAGTCCAGGAGTTCAAGACCAGCTTGGCCAACGTGGTGAAACCCTGTCTGTAGTAAAAATACAAAAAAAAAAAAAACAGCTGGGGCATTGTGGTGCATCCCTATAGTATCAGCCACTCCAAAGGTTGAAGCAGGAGAATCCCTTGAACCCCGGGAGGCGGAGGTTGCAGTGAGCAGAGATGGTGCCACTACACTCCAGCCTGGGTAACAGAGTGAGATTCTGTCTCAGACAAACAAACAAAAAAACATACAAATGGCAAATAAATATATGAAAAGGTGTGCAGCGTCACTGATCATCAGAGAAATGCAAGTAAAAATGCCAATGAGAATCATCTCACCTCACTGAAAATGACTTATCTCCGAAAGTCAGAACAAACGCTGGCCAGGATGTGGAGAAAACAGAAGGTCGCATGCTGTCAGTGAGTCAGTACAGCCGCTACGGAAGGGAGGATGGAGGCTCCTCGGGAAACCAAGCGCTACCAGCCTGGGCAGCGCGGTGCGTGCCTGCAGTGTCAGCGACTCGGGAGGCCGAGGGGATCACGGCTGCAGGGAGCAGAGATGGTGCCACCGCACTCCAGTCTGGGAAACAGAGCAAGACACTGTCTCAAAACAAACTACCGTATGATCCAGCAATCCAACTGCTGGGTATATACCCAGCAAGAGTAAAGAAAAGCAGAATATCCAAACGAGGTCTGCACCCGCATGTTTATCACAGCACTTTTAAGCAACCTACGTGTCCATCAACAGACAAATGGATGATGAAAATGTGGTATATATACACAGTGGAGTACTATTCAGATGTAAAGAATGAGATCCTGTAGGCAGGACGCAGTGGCTCACGCCTGTAATCCCAGCACTTTGGGAGGCCCAGGCAGGCGGATCACGAGGTCAAGAGATCGAGTCCATCCTGGTCAACGTAGTGAAACCCTGACTCTACTAAAAATACAAAAATTAGCGGGACATGGTGGCACGCACCTGTAGTCCCAGCGACTAGGGAGGCTGAGGCGGAGATCACTTGAACCCAGGAGGCAGAGGTTGCAATGAGCTGAGATTGCGCCACTGTGCTTCTGCCTGTCAACAGAGCAAGACTCCATCTCAAAAAAAAAAAAAAAATGAATGAGATCCTGTCATGAGCGATAAGACGGGTGGCGCTGGAGGACACTATATTAAGTGAAATAAGCCAGGCACAGAAAGACAAACTTCACATGCTCTCATTTGTAGGAGCTAAAAATTAAAACAATTTGAACTCATGGAGGCAGAGAATGGAATGGAATGATAGTCACCAGAGGCTGGGAACAGAAGTAGGGGCAGGAAGTGGGGATGGTTAATGGGTAGAAAAATACAGTTAGATAGAATGAATAGGCTGGGTGCAGTGGCTCATGCCTGTAATCCCAGCATTTTGGGAGGCCAAAGTGGGAGGACTGCTTGAGCCCAGGAGTTTGAGACCAGCCTGAACAACATGGTGAAACCCCATCTCTACAAAAAAACACAAAACTTAGCCAGTTATGGTGGCTCTTGCCTGGAATCCCAACTAATTGAGAGGCTGAGGTGGGAGGATCACCTGAGCCTGGGAGGTGGAGGTTGCAGTGAGCTGAGATCGCACCACTGCATTCCAGCTTGAGCAACAGAGCCAGACCCTGTCTCCAAAAAAAAAGAAAAAAAAGGATCTAGTATTCAATAGCACAATGGGGTGATTACAGTCAGCAATAATTTATTGTACATTTAAAAGTAACTAAAAGAGTATAATCAGAATGTAACCCAATGAAATAATAAACGCTCGAGGTGATGGATACCTTATGTTGGTATAATTATATAATTACCTTATAATTACATAAAGTAATTAAATATGATTATATAAAATTATATATAATTTTGTGGTTATATATATAATTTTATACATATAGAATAAATGTGGCACCCGCAACCACACTGGCTATAGAATGTATAAAATTATATATAATGTTATGATTATATATATAATTTTATACATATATGTATGTATATATTTAAATACAGGGTCTCGCTCTGTCACCCAGGCTGGAGCACAGTGGCATGATCTCGGCTCACTGCAACCTCAGCCTCACAGGTTCAAGTGATTGTCCCACCTCAGCCTCCTGAGTAGCTGGGACTACAGGGCACACACCCAGCTAATTTTTGTATTTTTAGTAGAGATAGGGTTTCACCATCTTGGTCAGGCTGATCTCGACCTCCTGACCTCGTGATCCACCGGCCTCAGCCTCCCAAAGTGCTGGATTTACAGGCATGAGCCACCGCGCCCGGCTGAGCAGGGTGACTTCACTCCTAAGATGTGACCCTTCCAGGGTTTCAGAGGAAAACCTGCGGTGTTTACCCAGCCCCTCTAACATTGAGGGCCAGACTTCGTCCCCCTGTAATGAATAGTCACTGAAAATCTCTGCTCAGCTCTTCCTGCTTTCCAGCTGTTACCCTTTCCTCAGCCTCCTCCAAGGCTTGCCGTAAGCAGCCATAGTTCGGAGTCGGCCAGGGATTTGGGGGCTCCCCTTTCTATGGCTTCCTCCCCTCTGGCATGTCCCCATCCTCTATTACAAGTGCTCAGGTGGCCTCAAACTCCTCCCCACTCCTCAGGTCCATACGACTGAGGCTTTCTGCTAGAGTTTTATTTACTTATTTATTTGTTTATTTAGAGATGGAGTCTTGCTCTGTCACCCAGGCTGGATTACAATGGCGTCATCTCAGCTCACTGCAACCTCCACCTCCCTGGTTCAAGCAATTCCCCTGTCTCAGCCTCCCGAGTAGCTAGGATTACAGGCACCCAGCACCACACCTGGCTAATTTTTTTAACACTTTTAGTAGAGACAGGCTTTCACCATGTTGGTCAGGCTGGTCTCAAACTCCTGACCTCATGATCCGCCTGCCTCAGCCTCCCAAAGTGCTGGGATTACAGGCGTGAGCCTCTGCGCCCGGCCTCTGCCAGTTTTACTCACCCCATGCCACACGGACTAGATTTCTTCCAGTTGGGTTCCCAGGAAAGAGGGGTGCATGGGGGGACTCACACAACAGAGGTAACACCTGAACTAGAACTTGAGGAGGACTTGAGAGGCTGTCCCAGCAAGAAGCGCAGCCCGTGCAGAGGCCTGGAGGCTCCCGTGTTGCACTTCGTGTTGACCACGGCAGCTGCTACACGTGTAGAGGAAGAACAGACACGGGTTCAGGAGCCAGACAACTTGGGCTCTAATTCCAGCTCTGTCACTTAGCTGCTGTGTGACTCTGGGCAAGTGACTTAACCCCTCTGTGCCTCATCTTCCTCACTTACATGGGAGATAATAAAAATACTGTACTTATCTCCCGTAATTGTTGCAAGTATTAAATAAGTTAATACACAGCAAACTTAGCATAACACCCACAGTCTTCCGGCAAGCAGCACACACTTCCTGCCCAGTCGCACCAATCGCCCTGACCCCTGACAGGCACTCTGCAGGCAGCCTTCTCTTTGCAGAGTCCTGGCATGCTCTCAGCAGCTGCCTGCTTCCTCCTCCCACCTCATCCCACCCCTTTCCATCATGTCCTGGGCTAGGGCCAAACCAGGCAAGGCGGAGCCCTGGGTGGGCGCCTAGTGCTCTGAGTAACTCCCAGCCCCATCTCTGCCCAACGGCCTCTGCCTCGATCCTGTTACAACCCACCACTTGGGAGAATGTGGGTAGCAATGAAGTTCCAAACTCAATGTCTTATTCCTGACAAAGGATGCCCTCTCCCCAGTGCTCACTTCATTCAAATGTCAGGTCCTCACCTATAAGTAAACCTCGGTGCCTATGCCCCTAGAATTTCTCCGTGTAGCCTAAAGGTCAGGGCTTCGGGTATTTACCTGGCCTGTGAGGCTGCTAAAAGTAAAAAGCCTAAAATGAAAGTCCTCCATCTCTGCAAATCCTAAGGCAGCCTCCTGCCCACGCAGCCTGAAGGCAGGGCTGGCCAGTATGACGGTTAACCCTGAGTGTCAACGTGACTGGACTGAAGGAAACAAAGTGTTGATCCTGGGTGTGTCTGTGAGCGTGTTTCCACAGGAGAGTAACATTTGAGTCAATGGTCTGGGAAGGCAGACCCACCCTGAATCTGGTGGGTGCAATCCAATCAGCTGCCAGTGAGGCTGGAATATGAGCAGGCGGAAAAATGTGAAGAGGGAGACCAGCCTCGAACATTCCCGCCCTCGAGCATCAGACTCCAAGTTCTTCCATTTTGGAACTAGAACTGGCTCTCTTTGCCCCTCAGCTTGCAGATGGCCTATTGTGGGACCTTGTGATTGTGAGGTGATACTTAATAAATTCCCCTTCATATCTATCTATCTATTCCATTAGTTCTGTCCCTCTAGAGAACCCTGACTAACACAGAGCTTGGTACCAGGAGTGGTTCGAGAGGAACAGAATGTTAAGGAGGGAGTTCTTTCATCGGTTTTGGGGTTTCTGGAGTTGGCTGCTTAATATGATTAGACCCCAAAGTGCTAAGGACTCTACTTTGAAGGGTCTGGAGAACACTGATGGTCCTTGGAGAAACTGTTAGGAGAGTTATGCAAGATGAATGTGTTTGACACTCCTGAGTCACCGCTCTTGAGAGGCAAGGAGTTTAGTGGCTCTACATGACACCTTTGGCCACGTGTGGAGAACCAAGTAACATAATGAAGCTGGTGGTTTCTCCTCAGTTCAGAGGACAAAGTGGTGAAAGAAAATGATGAACTCAGGGGTTCTGACGCCTGGCTTCAGAAGCAGATACTGAGCCTCAAATCTGCTAAGACTGCCGAGGGAGAGTAATTTTTTTTTTTTTTTTTTTTTTTTTTTGAGATGGAGTTTTTCTCTTATCACCCAGGCTCCCAGGCTAGAGTACAATGGCTTTATCTTGGCTTACTGCAACCTCCGCCTACCAGGTTCAAGCAATTCTCCTGCTTCAGCCTCCAGAGTAGCTGGGATTACAGGTGTGCACCACTATGCCCAGCTAATTTTTGTATTATTAGTAGAGATGGGGTTTTACCGTGTTGGCGAGGTTGATCTTGAACTCCTGACCTCAGGTGATCTGCCCACCTTAGCCTCCCAAAGTTCTGGGATTACAGGCACGAGCCACTGTGCCCAGCCAAGAGTCTTATTTCCTATAAAGAAAGAGCCGAAATTGGGGAAAACAGACACAAGGTCTTATCATGCAAGCGGCTGACCTGCAGTGAAGGGTGCACGCGCAGCCTCACAGGTGCCCACTGTTAGAGTGAGAGCGTTGACTGGAACAGGATGGGCCCTGCAACTTGCAATGGGGACGTGTGGGAGGACCCTGATGAAGCTGGGAATAGGGAGCTTGTAAACGCTGATGAAACTTTTCTACCAGAAGAAACAGCTTCCCCATCCCCAGTAGTGGCAACATCCTCTCCCTGTGACTTGAAAGACGCAGGGGTGGTGATTCCCACCACGTCCCCACTCAACTCTCCCATTTGGCCTGTGCAGAAGACAGACGGATCTTGGAGAATGACAGTGGATTATCGTAAGCTTAACCAAGTGGTGACTCCAACTGCAGCTGCTGTGCCAGATGTGGTTTCATTGCTTGAGCAGATTAACACATCTCCTGGTACCTGGTGTGCAGCCACTGACTTGGCCAATGCCTCTTCTCCGTTCCTGTCCATAGGGCCCACAGAAGCAATCTGTCTTCAGCTGGCAAGGCCAGCAATACACTTTTACTGTCCTACCTCAGGGACAGCATATAAACTCTCCGGCTTTGTGTCATAATCTTATTCAGAGAGACCTTGATCACTTTTCGCTTCTGAAAGATATCACACTGGTCCGTCACATTGATGACTTTATGCTGACTGGATCCAGTGAGCAAGAAGTAGCAAACACACTGGACTTACTGGTGAGACCATTTGGCGCCAGAGGATAGGAAATAAATCCAACAAAAATTCAGGGACCAGGCTGGGTGCAGAGGCTCACGCCTGTAATCCCAGCACGCAGGCAGATCACGAGGTCAGGAGTTCAAGACCAGCCTGGCCAACATAGTGAAAGCCCCATCTCTACTAAAAATACAGAAATTAGCCAGGTGTCATGGCATGTGCCTGTAATCCCAGCTACTCGGGAGGCTGAGGCAGAAGAATCTCTTGAACCCAGAAGGCAGAGGTTGCAGTGAGCTGAGATCAAGCCACTACACTCTAGCCTGGGCAATAGAGCAAGACTCCATCTCAAAAGAAAAAAATAATTCAGGGACCTTCTATGTCAGTAAAATTTCTAGGGGTCCAGTGGTGTGGGGCCTGTCAACATATTCCTTCCAAGGTGAAGGAAGTTGCGCATTTGGCCCCTGCTACAATCCAGGAGACACAATGTCGAGTGGGCCTGTTCGGATTTTGGAGGCAACACGTTCCTCATTTGCGTGTGTTACTCTGGCACATATATCGAGTGACTGGAAGGGCTGCCAGTTTTGAGTGGGGTCCAGCACAGGAGAAGGCTCTGCACCAGGCCCAGGCTGCTCTGCGGGCTGCCCTGACACTTGGGCCACGTGGCCCAGCAGAGCCAATGGTGCTTGAGGTGTCAGTGCAGATAGGGATGCCGTGTGGAGCCTTTGGCAGCCCCCATAGGAGAATCACAGAGGAGGCCTCTAGGGTTTTGGAGCGAGGCCCTGACGTCTTCTGCAGATAACTACTCTCTTGGCCTGTTACTGGGCTTTGGTGAAAACTGAACGTCTGACTCTAGGTCATCAAGTCACCATGCGACCTTAACCGCCTGTCACGAACTGAGTGCTTTCTGACCCATCCAGCCATAAAGTGGGTTGTGCACAGCAGCATTCCGTCATCAAATGGAAGTGGTATACACGTGATCAGGTTCCAGCAGGTCCTGAAGGCACAAGTAAGTGACATGAGGAGGTGGCTCAAACGCCCATGGTCTCCACTCCTGCCACCTGCCTTCGCTCCCCCAGCCTGCACTGACAGCCTCATGAGGAGTTCCCTGTGATCAGTTGACAGAGGAAGAGAAGACGAGGGCCTGGTTCACAGACGGTTCTGCACGACGTGCAGGCATCACCCGAAAGTGGACAGCTGCAGCACCACAGCCCCTTTCTAGGACGTACCTGAGGGGCAGCGGTGAAGGGAAATCTTCCCAGTGGGCAGAACTTGGAGCAGTGCACCTGGCTGTGCACATTGCATGGAGGGAAAAATGGCCAGATGTGCGATTATTCACTGATTCATGGGCTGTAGACAATGGTTTGGCTGGATGGTCAGGGACTTGGAAAAAGCAAGATTGGAAAAATTGGTAACAAAGAAATCTGGGGAAGAGGTATGCAGATGGACCTCTCTGAGAGGTCAAAAACTGCGAAGGTATTTGTATCCCATGTGGGTGCTCACCAATGGGTGACCTCAGCAGAGGAGGATTTTAATAATCAAGTGGGTAGGATGACCTGTTCTGTGGACACCACTCAGCCTCTCTCCCCAGCCTCCCCTGTCATCGCCCAGTGGGCCCATGAACAAAGTGGCCACGATGGCAGGGATGGAGGTTACGCATGGGCTCAGCAACATGGACCTCCACTCACCAAGGCTGACCTGGCTACAGCCACTGCTGAGTGCCCAATTTGCCAGCAGCAGAGACCAACACTGAGCCCTCAGTATGGCCCTTCCTCAGGGTGATCAGCCGGCGACCTGGAGGCAGGTTGATTATACTGAACTTCTTCCATCATGGAAAGGGCAGAGGTTTGTCCTCACTGGACTAGACACTTACTCTGTTTATGGGTTTGCCTATCCTGCACCCAGTGCTTCTGCCAAGACTACCATCCGCGGACTCACGGCACGCCTCATCCACCGTCATGGTATTCCTCACAGCATTGCCTCTGACCAAGGCACTTGCCCTACAGCTAACGAGGTGTGGCAGTGGGCTCACGCTCCTGGAATTCACTGCGCTTACCATGTCCCCCACCATCCTGAAGCATCTGGATAGAATGGCGGAATGGCCTTTGGAAGTCACAATTACAGTGACAACTAGGGCAAAGTTCTCCGGAAGGCCGGGTATGCTCTCGATCAGTGTCCAATATATGCTACTGTTTCTCCCACGGCCAGGATTCACGGGTCCAGGAATCAAGGGGTGGAAGTGGCAGTGGCACCACTGGCCATCACCCCTGGGGCCCACTGGCAACATTTTTGCTTCCTGTTCCCACGACATTACGTTCTGCTGGCCTAGAGGTCTTCGTTCCAGAGGGAGGAACGCTGCCACCGGGAGACACGATTCCATTGAGCTGGAAGATTGCCACCTGGACACTTTGGGCTCCTCCTTCCTTTAAGTCTACAGGCTAAGGGGGTTACAGTGTTGGCCGGGGTGATCGACCCGGACTATCAAGATGAAATCAGTCTACTACCCCACAAGGGAGGTAGGGAAGAGTATGCATGGAAGACAGGAGACCCTTAGGGCGCCTCAGCATTACGGTGCCCTGTGAGTAAGGCAATGGGAAACTGCGGCAGCCCCATCCAGGCAGGACCACAGATGGGCCAGACCCTTCGGGAATGAAGGTTTGGGCGGCTCCACCAGGAAAATAACCACGACCTGCTGAGGAGCTTGCTGAAGGCAAAGAACGCAGAATGGGTGGGAGAAGGTAGTCGTCACCAGCTACGACCACGTGACCAGCTGCAGAAACCAGGCCTGCAGTTGCCATGAGCATTTCCTCCTCCTTTTGTTAAAAATGGTTGTGCACGTTTACGCCTGTGCTAAAAAATCATTTTCTTTCCCTTCTCCTTCTCCTGTGATGTAAGATTTATTGACTTCACATCAGCATTTAAGCAGTCGCCTTTATGTGACGGCATCGGCGTTGGGGATTGGTGCGTTTCTGGTCGTATGAAGGAGAGCTGTATTATGTTAGGTGTTGATTATGACCTCATTACTGTCTTTCTTTGACGATTGCGTATGCGCTCAGGAGCTGTGTATGGGTTCAAGCTGACAAGTGGACTCGGGATGGTTAATACTGTCAACTTGATCGGATCGAAGGAAACCAAGTATTGGTCCTGGGTGTGTCTGTGCAGTGGGCTGGGAAGGCAGCCCCACCCTGAATCTGCTGGGCACCATCTCATCAGCTGCCAGCGCAGCTAGAAGATAAAGCAGGCAGAAAATCGTGAGAAGAGAGACGGGCCTGGCCTCCCAGCCGACATCCTGCTCCTGTGCTACATGCTTCCCGCCCTCGAACGTCAGACTCCACATTCTTCAGTTTTGGGACTGGGACTGGCTCGCCTTGCTCCTCAGTCTGCGAACAGGACCTTGTGATCGTGTAAGTTAATAAACAACTCCCCTTATGTCTATAAAGTGGACAGCTACAGCGCCACAGCCCCTTTCTAGGACGTCCCTGAAGGACAGCAGTGGGGGGAAATCTTCACTCCTATATATATATATTCCCTGAGTCTGTCCCTCTAGAGAACCCTAACACAGCCAGCCTCCCACTGACCCCGTTGTCTTGGTACCCTGGCATAAGGCAAACGGCAGGAGTATTTTTTTCCCATGCCAGCTGCTCTAACTCCTGCTGAAAATACTGCTCAGTCCCTGCTACCCAGCTCCCAACACAAATAATTCTCAGAGCAGTCACAGTGGCAAGAACATTTATTATAAAAATAGGTGCATAAAGTAAGTGTGCTTTAGGTTCTGGGTACGCGACAAGTGCTCTTCGACGCTGTTTTGCAGCGTAGACACGTGGCTCTGCGATGGCAGGTGGGCCCCCAGTGTGATGCACAGCCGCGATACGCCATGTGACAAACCTCCTGGTTCCAGGCAGAGGAGACACCTCATCCCGTAGAAGAGGATGGGGCTCCCACAGGCAGCCACCCCTTTCTGGCAAGCCGTGGCATTCCCAGGTGCAGGCTGGGGGAGGGCTGGCACGCCAGCATCAGATCGCTCTGGCTTCAGCTGACGGAGACACAAGACTGGGCCCTCCCTCTGCAGACGTTCCTGACCCCATCTCCGCCTCCAGCCTCCAGCCTCACCGGCAGTTCCCTGTGACCCAGCCTGTTCCACAGCCAAAGGGGGACCAAAGTGAACGATCACAGTACCCCACACACATTCTGGGGGCCTTGGATCTCAGAAGAGCCAACCCACGGCATCTGAGAGCACCGCCCTGTCCCTGAGGGCAGCTGTGCCGGGCCGGGGGCCGCAAGGGCACGGTGAGTCGCAGTCACTGGCAGCACTCGGCCACGTGCCTGAGGAGCTCCTCACCTTGCTCGTCACTGAAGCCCTGAAGGCAGTGAGGGCACTGAAGGTCCCCCTGGCCTTTCTGCGCTGCGCCAGGATGCCTGTCTTCTGCAGGGGGTTCCAACTGCTGGGACCCAGTCCCAGGCGTCGAGCCACGTGGCACCATAAGCGCCAATGCATCGCTGGCCAAGTATTTGGCAGTTTTGCTCCCAGCATGAGTCCGGCAGGCGTCTGGCTCTTGAGAATCCTGCAGAAAAGGCAAGGGTCTATTTACATGGGCTGTGCTGAAGGTCGCAAAGCCGGCTCTCAGGTTCCAGCAGTTAGAGCTGCTGCATCTGTCCCTGATTGGAACTGCAATCCCTCACGTGGCTTCCTGCTGTACCCCAGAGCCCAGACAAAGGGGCGCTCAGTGAATGACTGAAGAGATCACGCACATGCTCCCTCACGCGCTCATGAAGAAACAGGCCCTAGCGGGATCCACTCCCCAACCCCTTGGTGGAAGCCCTGTTCTGTCGGCCCCATCGGCCCCAGGAGACCCGACTGAGAAGGTGGCCCTGACGATGTGGCCCACATACCACCACAGCGTGGAGGCGGCAGAGCCCAGGGCGGGGAGCTGGGCAAACAGTCCCACTCCACTGTGCATCTCCTCTGTGGGGCCTGGGGGCGCTGAGCACTCTGGGGTCTAGGGAGTCCCTCAGTAGCAGCAGGAGGTGTCCCTGGCTGGGCCCCACCACTTGGCACAGCTTAGCACACGTTCTCCAAACGTCTGTCCTGAAGCACTGCAGCCTGCAGCCCTCACTGCTCATCTGGGAACGCCATTCCAGCGGGCCTTGGGCTTCCACGTCCTGTCTGAATGTGGCTTTTTTTTTTTTTTTGAGTCGGAGTTTCGCTCTTGTTACCCAGGCTAGAGTGCAATGGCGCGATCTCGGCTCACTGCAACCTCCGCCTCCTGGGTTCAGGCAATTCTCCTGCCTCAGTCTCCTGAGTAGCTGGGATTACAGGCACGCGCCACCATGCCCAGCTAATTTTTTGTATTTTTAGTAGAGACGGGGTTTCACCATGTTGACCAGGATGGTCTCGATCTCTTGACCTCGTGATCCACCCGCCTTGGCCTCCCAAAGTGCTGGGATTACAGGCATAAGCCACCGTGCCCGGCCCTGAATGTGGCTTTTCCCCAGTGGGACTACAGCTTATCACCCAAGCCTTCAGCACCATGTCCCCGGGTGTGCCACCTAGGAACTGAGCAACACTCCAGGGGCCCCAGGCTACTGCTGAAAGGGACACAGAGGCCACTTAGTACAAAGTCTCGAGGCCCCACCAGAAATTTTACCCTTGGGGCGAAGAATCTGGGCCTGCAGGTCAGGAACCAGCTCCTCTGGTCTGAAATCTTTGAGAGGCTGCCTGAGCCCATCCTCATGATTGTACCATTAGTGACCCCTCAGTCCACATCACGGCTTCCTCAAATTCACGGAGCCCCAAAAACCCACAGGCAAAACCAAACCCCAGGAAAACCCACATGTATTCTGTAGCAAGATGCTCCCATTCCTGCCCCAGGGACATGCTGAAGAATCCCTGTCCCAGGCCTGCTGTCCCAGCGACTTAGGAGAATCTGAAATTGGGGGATGGGGAACCACCCAGACACACTCCATTCTGTGAGGCCAAGAAGGCCGCAGGCCCGGGCAGGGGCTTAAGGCAGGGCCCGCTGTGGCTGGTGAAGCCTCCAGCGCCTCCCTGTCAGCCTGCGGACTAAGCGGGGAAGACAGTCCCCCACCAGCTTCCTCCTCCTTCATGCACGACTACAAACGGCTGCCTGTGTCCAGCCCTCGCTGCAAACTTAGTCCAAGGGTGTGTAGAAGAGGCACCCACCATGACTCCCCTGTGCCCTTCGTGCAGAAGGAGAAGCAGAAGCCACAGAGGCCCAGTGGCTGCTCAGAACAGGGCAGTGGGGCTGGCCCTCAGCCCAGGGTCCACACCCTGCCACAAGGGGCAGCTCAGCTTGGCGTCCTCAGCTCCCGCCCGGGGCGTGTCGACTCTCAGGGGCGCCACTACCTTTCGGTCTGTGTCGGGGAGGAAGGTCTTGGAGTGGGGCCCCGGACTTACTCCATGGCCAGACGTGTGTCAGACACTTGATAAGGAGCTAACAAACGTCGGGATTTCTGCAGAGCACAAGTCAGTGAGGAGAAGGGAAGAGGCCGCGGCTCACACAGTGAGGAGCTCCATCACTTCCTATCCACACCAGGCCTCCTCAAGGCATCCCCATGGCAGGAACAGCACTGAGCCCAGGGGTGGGGTGAGGGGCCTCTGGCCAGCAAGGCCCAGCTCCATGTGCCAGCCTGAGCTGGGGCAGGTTCCTGGACACCCAGGGCCATCATATCTGTGTGATAGGGTAAGCGGAGCTCCTGCCTCACAGACAGGACATGTATGGAGCTCACACTCTGAGGCCAGGGACATGCTCTCTGACTGCATGGCAGTGATGGACAGGGACGCAGGACAGGCCCTGCGACAGCCACCTCTGCTCACACAGGCCGCCATGCCAGCCTCCTCCACAACTAAACACAGTGCGACAGGGAGGCTTTCCATGACCACGCCCCAGGTCTTAGGCAAGTGGCTCTTCCCAGAGCAGGAAGGGCTCACCACAACCCTCATCACCAGCACATCAGGGCCTTGGCAGACACAGAAAGGCTCTAAATTCATGAGAAGAAAAACAAAAACACCAAACCTAAGCAAGAAGAACACCCTGACACCTTACCTGTCTCCAGGACACCTGGTGCAGCAAAGAGGTGACTTTTTCCTCCAGTTCCTGAATCCTGCTTTGAGCCCGTTCCCGATCGGCCCTTTCTGACATGAAGTCATCCTTGTAGGCGAGAATCTGAAGAGAGCCAAGACACACATTTCTGCTCAAGGAAGGAGGAAGTCTCCACCTGGCCTCTCCCCCGACACCATGACCACCGCCCACTCAGGGCCACCAAGCCTTCAGCCCAGCCTGTCCCATGATTTTGGCCACCACCGGCTGGCAGACATCGGTCAGTGCCACCCCGAGCCCGGGGGCAGACACCTGCTGCTCCAGCATCTGCACCCGCTCCAGCGCCGCGTCCCGCGCCATCCTCGAGGCCGCCAGCTCCTGCTTCACTTCCGCACAGCTGCTTATTCTCTCTTCCAACTGCCGGTTGAGCCGGGAGATCTCCCTCCTCATCAGCTCGGGCTCATGGGGGATCTGCAGCCCCCTGAGCTGGGCATGGAGCCCCCTCACGTATTCGTCCCTGCTGGCGTCGTAGCGCTGCCACTTGGCATTGAGGTCTTCAACCTGTGGAGGTGGAGCAGGAAAGCTCACGGCGAAGGCAGCTGACGGCGCTGCTCAGGCCGGCGCCCAGCGTGAACTACCTCCTAGCGGGGATTCGCAGAGTGAGAGTTTCCTCTTAAATGGAAGCTCCCCTCCCTGTTCTGTAGAGGCAGATGCTCAGCCCACTGGAGAATCCTGAGGCACTGGGATGACGCCCGTACCCAACCGGCAGAAACTGAAGTGGACTCGGTGTGACTTTTCTGTTAGAAAAGGTGCCTCCTGCTGGCGACTCCCGCGTTTCCTTCACTGACATGAGTTAATTTTAGGGGGATGGAGATGGACAGAACACGTCCTGTACATCATTTTAGGCAAAAAAAAGTGCAGTCTCTGGGGACTGTGTGTGTCAAGCCATAGTGGCCAGAAGGTGGGGGCAACCTCTGGGCCTCAGCCGAGGAAAGAGCCCACTCACAGTTCGAAGGCACGTGTTCCTCCCAAACGAAGCGTGAAAGATACTCACGTGAGTCACCTTCTGTTTCAGCAGTCGGTTTTCTTCCTGTAACTTTTCAATAACACTCTGGACAGAGCTGGGCCCGCCTGTATGTTCTGACTGCATGACAAGGGTCAGAGAGAAGACATATCACACACAGCAAGAGGGGACAAAGCCAGACCCAGAGACTAAGGCCAGAGTCGCACTGCATCCCCCAATGCAGCAGGTAGTGACGTTCCTTTGGCAGAGAAGCACAGCGGGGACAAGGGGCCACCTCCTCCCTGCCCACGCCCACCCCACCAGGCCCAGGCCACAGCCCAGACCGAGCGTCTTCGGGCCACGTCACCTGTGACACTGTCCTCATCCCAACCTACCTGCCAGTTTCAGCTGTTTGTCTTTTATTTATTATTATTATTTTTTTAGACGGGGTTTCATCATGTTGGTCAGGCTGGTTTGGAACTCCCGACCTCAGGTGATCCGCCTGCCTTGGCCTCCAAAGTGCTTGGATTACAGGCGTGAGCCACCACGCCCGGCCAGCTGTTTGTCTTCTAAATACTTGGAATGTAAATATTCTAAAGCCATAATGTCTACAGGGGTTGGCACACCAGACATAGCAAAGTCTTCTCACTGCCAGACATTTGCCATTATCACAGACAGCAGGGAAGGCAGGAAGCTGAACCTCACTGTAAACCAGAGAATCTCCAGAGGGGGCGCCAGCCGCCCAGGGTGGGCCTGGCCATGCACCCGGCTGACCTCCTTTGGAGCCCATGACAGTGTCCTGCCTGCAGACAGTCAGGTTCAACCAGGGGACTCTGGACCCGGCAATCTAACCTCTGCCCCATGCAGGGTCAGGAGTTTCAATCACGGAAGCCACAACCCAAACCGAGCCCCACCAACCACCACAGCGCTAAATGGAAAGTCTCATGAAGCCCATGTGTGCCCTAGAATTCCGACTGCGTCTCAGTGACATCATGTTTGAGATTCCCCTGAATGACAAAAGGAAGTCCGTGTCCTAACCCAGCCTACACCGGGAAGCCCCGGGTGACTCAGCTGAGCTCAGGCTGAGAAGTGACACTTCTTTAGAGACTGTGCTGAGGCTCAGCCCTGCGTGTGGCTCCTTTCAAATCCCCAGAGGGAAATGACACGGTGACTGAAAGTCAGACAGAACACCCTGCCTCCGCCCAGACGGCACTTTTCCTCTGGCTTCTGAATGCAGCTGTGTTCTCTCTGAGGTCCCCTGCCTGGAATCCACCCAGCTGAGGCGGGCAGTTCTTAGACCAAGCTTCTCCCCGCCGGCCACTTCCGTGAAGCTGCTGATGGCGATGGGATGTCCTGTCTGCCCAGAACATCCCAGAGCTTGTGTTTCCGCATGAACCTTGGTGCTGCCTCAGAGAACTGCCTAGAAAGGACCCGAGCGAGAGGCCCTACGCCCCGCAGTGTGAGTGCAATGTGGCCTCAGTCTGGGTGAGATGTGCACGGGGTGCCTCTATTTCCCTGCCTGCCACACAGACCACCACAACCACCAGCAAGATGGAGGGTGCCTGGCTCGCAGTGGCCCATGGCACTCGGCACACAGAGGCCTCGGGCTCACCACTCCCCTACCCTTCCACCTAGGGGCTCCCTGGATTCTCCTGCTGCTGGAACTCCCATAGTCCCTCTCTCCCACTGGACCCACACAGAGCTACCGCCCAGACCCGGCCCATCCTGGAGGTCCAGTGGACCCTTCTTTGGCCCTCACTGTCACTTGGTGCCGCTGTGCCCTGGTCCTGGCTTTGACGATGAGGAGGCTGCGGCCCTGAGCCAGGCCTCTAAGCTGGTGGGAGGCTGTGCTGCTAGCAAGGACACGCCTAAAGCCAGCTGTGCAGACGGCGGTTCTGGCTGTGCCTGGGTCCACGCAGACACGCTGAGCCTGCAGAAGGCGGGTACGCAGTCCTTCCAGGAGTTATGGGTGTGGAACTTGGAGGCGCTCCTGGTCCCCAGCAGTATACCTGGCTGTGCTTCAATGTCCTCAGATGAGGAGGAGGTGACTGCACTCCCGGGCAGCTCTGCCACCCCCAGCTCTTCCTCCTCACCCTCAGCTGAGGCACATGAAACCCAAGTGCCATCACCCGCCGGGGTGCAGGGCCAGCTACAGGCCTGCTGTGGGGGCGGTGAGGTGGCCGCCTGCTTTCCTATCACATTTTGCACGTTCCATCATTTTAAAAGAAACCCTTGGATGAGCGAGTTTTGCCGAGTCAGCTGACTCTCCTTACTGAGAACGCGAGAGGGCTCCGGGGCGCCCCCCACCCCGACCCCTGTGATCAGGAGCCTGTGGGCGATGGCCGCCAGCGTACAGGCTCTTCACCACCACTCGCTTGCACTGCGGCCTACCTCGTCAGGACTTCTGTCCCCCACGCTCCTCTGTGCATGCTGTCGCTCATCCAGACACTTGGCCAGATGCTGACACATGTGGGCGGTGGCGGTCAGCGTCCTCCGCAGCTGATGGGTCTCGTTGGCCAAGGAGCGGCACAGAACGTCACTGGCGGCCCGGGCCCGCTCCCCCTCCGCCAGGCTCCTCCGCAGCAGGACGACCTCCTTCTCTCGCTCATGCTGTGGCTGGCTCAGCAGCTGCTGCATCTCCCCCTCTTTTTCTTCCAGTCGCTCAGTAAGCCTCTCAATTTCCTAAGTGGAGGATTTAAAAGCACAGTTGACTGAATTAGAAGAACCAAAGTCAAGAGCAGATGCTCAGAAAGCAGAAGGAAACCTGGCATGGACGCCCTATCACTAGACAACAAACACACTCATTCAGAAGTCAGACGCTGGAACTAACAGTTAATTCTGGAGTTTTTCGGGCTACAACGTTCTGTTCTAAAACTTCATCTTAAAATCTTTTTTTTTTTTTTTTTTTTTTGAGACAGTCTCATTCCGTTGCCCATGCTGGAGTGCACTGCAACATTCACCTCCCTAGTTCAAGCAGTTCTCCTGCCTCAGCCTCCCGAGTAGCTGGGACTACATGTGTTTGCCAACACACACAGCTAATTTTTGTATTTTTAGTAGAGACGGGTTCCACCATGTTGGCCAGGCTGGTCTGGAACTCCTGACCTCAGATGATCTGTCTGCCTCGGCCTCCCAAAGTGTTGGGATTACAGGTATGAGCCACCTCACCAGACCTTTTTTCTTTTTCTTTTCTTTTCTTTTTTTTTAGGCAGGGTCTTACTGTCACCCAGGCTAGAGTGCAGTAGCACAACTGTGGCTCACTGCAGCCCTGACCTCCCCAGGCTCAAGTGACTCTCCATCCTAACCTGAGTAGCTGGGACTACAGGCATGTGCCACCGTGCCTGGCTAACTTTTTTATATTTTGTAGTCAGGGTTTTGCTGTGATTGATACTCAGGCTGGTCTCGAACTCCTGGGCTCAAGCAATCCACCCGCCTTGGCTTCCCAATGTGCTGGGATTACAGCCATGAGCCACCATGCCCTGCCATATTCTATTTTCACAAGCAAGTTCATAATTTTAGATTCTGTAAAATCAAAACGTTTTTTTTTTTTTTGATGAGGGTCTCGCTATATATAGCCCAGGCTGGTCTTAAACTCCTGGGCTCAGGCAATCCTCCCACCTCAGCCTCCTGAATAGCTGGGACTACAGGCTCGAGCCACCATACCCAGTTATCATCAAATTATCAAAGTGCCAATTCCAAGCACTGTTTTGATAGGACTTTACTGTAGTGGGTACTCCGAAAAGATGCCCACAGCGAAACCCCCAGGATCTGGGAACGGAGCCTTATTTAGAAATAGGGTATCTGCAGATGTAATTAGTTAAGCTGAGGACAAACCGGATTCGGATGGGACTGGTGTCCTCATTAAAAGATGCCCGTCTGAACAGACACACAGAGAAGAAGGCCATGTGACAACAAAGACATGAGTGATTTCTTGTGGATACAAAAGCCGAGGAACACCAAGCCTTGCCGGCTGCCACAGGAACGTCAAAGAGGCAGGGAAGGGTCCCTCCCCGGCACCCTCAGAGCCAACGAGGCAGGGAAGGGTCCCTCCCCGGCGCCCTCAGAGCCAACGAGGCAGGGAAGGGTCCCTCCCCGGCGCCCTCAGAGCCAACGAGGCAGGGAAGGGTCCCTCCCCAGCGCCTTCAGAGCCAATGCCGTGGTTTCGGCTTCTGGCCAATAGAACTGTGAAAGATTACATTTCTGTTGCTTGAAGTCCCCCAGTTTGTGATACTTTGTTACAGCAGCTCTAGGAAATTAACACACCCAACCCTAATTACTTCTTAAAGAATTAAAAGGCCGGGTGCAGCGGCTTACACCTGTAATCCCAACACCTTGGGAGGCTAAGGCGGGCAGATCATGAGGCCAGGAGATTGAGGCCATCTGGCCAACACAGTGAAACGCTGTTTCTACTAAAAATACAAAAAATTAGCCGGGCGTGGTGGCGCATGCCTGTAGTCCCAGGTACTCGGGAGGCTGAGGCAGGAGAATCGCTTGAACCTGGGAGGCAGAGGTTGCAGTGAGCCAAGATTGCACCACAGCACTCCAGCCTGGGCAATAGAGTGAGACTCCGTCTCAAATAATAATAATAATAATTAAAAAGGTTCTTAAAATTACATTTCTGTTTTTGAGACAGGGTCTTGCCCTGTCACCCAGGCTGGAGTGCAGTGGTGCCATCATGGCTCACTGTAGCCTCCACCTCCCAGGCTTAAGTGAGCCTCTTGCCTCAGCCCCCTAAGTAGCTGGACTCTGAGTGCATGCCACTGTGCCCGACTAATTGTTGTCTTTTTTGTAGAGACAAGGTTTCACCATGTTGCCCAGGCTGGTCCTGGACTGAGTGATCCGCCTGCCTCAACCTCCCAAAGCACTGGGATTACAGGATGAGCCATCACATCTGACCTGACAATTTTGTAATACCTGGCCTTAAATTTGTGCTTTCTATATATTTTCAAAGAATCTTCCAAAAGGTCTATGAGGGAAGTGAAGCAGGCTCAACTAGTCCATCCTACAAGGGAAGAAACGGTTTCAGAAAAGCCAGGGAGGAGCCCAAGCTCTCCCCGGAAGTGGCACAGAAGGGTCCAGCCTCTGTCTCTGGTACTTGAGGTGAGAAGGGACAGACCAGGAACCTAGAATGTTCTCATCACAACAGAACAAAATACTAACCTGTATTACTACAGGAACCCTGATTATTATTTTTCTTGTTTTTATTGACTGATTTTTAAAGACAGGGTCTCTCTTTGACATCAAGGCTGTGCTCTAGCCTGGGTGGCAGTGAGACCCTCCTCAGGGATAAAGGACTTCGGGCAAAAAACCCAATTTGTTTTTTTTAAATAGAGACAGGGTCTCACTATGTTACCCAGGCTGGTCTTGAACTCCTGACCTCAAGCAATCCTCCTCCTGTCTCAGCAGGAGTCACTGTGCCCAGGTAAAATGTGCTTTCAGAGCCTCCTTCCTGCACTGGTCAAATGCAGACAGTAAGAGGAACAAACGATCTGTTCCGTGTCCGTGGCTCCTGGATCCCACGGGCGTGGCACTCTCTTGCCTCCACACCCTCGGACTCGACACTGAGCCCAGCCCCCCACAGATGCCCAGTAAATGAGAGTAAGACTGGGCCACACAGAGACACATCAGAACCCGGGCTCTATGCGCGACCCATGGGGGCGGCCCAGCCCTGCAAAGGTCTGCTCCGCCCATCTCCCCTCAGCAGCATGAGGGCCCCAAGACCCCTCCAGCCCCTGGGCTTTTGGCGTTTGTCGCTGGCTCTGAAGTGGCAGAGATTTGTGCTGGTTTATCTGCCTGAGTGCCGTGTCCAGTTAGTGGCCGTTCCTGGGACACAACAGCACCTCGACCGCTGTGGTCAGAAAGCAGGGCATGTGTGGAGCTGCGGCTTCACACGCACGGCTGCAACAGACTAGCCAGCGACTGGGCTGACATCTCTCACGAAAGCCTGTCGCTGGGACCCACAGCCCACAGCTCCATGCTCAGAACACAAGTGTAAAGAGCTCTATTAATAGTCTTGTGGACTGGCCTTAAAAATAAGAGGCACAGGCCGGGCGGGGTGGCTCACGCCTGTAATCCCAGCACTTTGGGAGGCTGAGGCCAGTGGATCACCTGAGGTCAGGGGTTCAATACCAGCCTGGCCAACATGGAGAAACCCCATCTCTACTAAAAATACAAAAAAAATGAGCCGGACTTGGTGGCGTGCACCTGTAATCTCAGCTACTCGGGAGGCTGAGGCTGGAGAATCTCTTGAACCTGAGAGGCAGAGGTTGCGGTGAGGTGAGAGTGTGCCATTGTACTCCAGCCTGGGCGGCTGAGTAAGACTCCGTCTCAAAAAAAAAAAAAAAAACGGCACAGTGACCTCTTGGCCTACAAGGCCGCTGTAACAAAGCACCACAAACTTGGTGGCTTAAATAACAGAAATACATTCTCTCACCGTTCTGGAAGCCAGAAGTCCAAAGCCCAGGTGTCAGCAGGGCCTTGCCCCTCCCGGGAATCTAGGAAAGAATGCTTCCTTGTCCTTTCCACCTCTGGCAGTGGCCGGCATTCCGCGGCTGGCGAACCACATCCCCCGATATCTGCCTCTGTCTTCACACGACCTTCTTCTCCGTGTCTTCACGTGGCCTTTGTTATACATTGCGGATGTAATAAATGAAAATAACTCTGCACTGCCACCTTAGTGAACGCGGGACCTACAGGTGACAAACCTCTCCATTCTTCCACAGGTCCCGTGGTTGACCTCAGATTGAAGGAGGTGGATTAGTGACTGGCACCCTTCTAATAATTACCCATATGAATCCAGTATGACCTCATTTTCATGTATTACATCTGCAAAGCCTCTATTTCCAAATCAGGCCAACATTCACAAGCCCCAGGTGGACAAGAACTTTGGGGACATGCATTAGCCCAGTACAGCCCCTTTTCTCCCGCTTCCCAGGCAGCCCTTATAGAGTGCCCGGGTGGAGGCTACAGCCCAGCTCACAGCTGTTCCTACACCAGGAGCTGATGGAACTAGGAGAGGACAGGAACAAACAGAAACTATAAGAAAGGCCAGTTCACCGAGTCCTGACAGCATGTACTGAGCAGTTAAGATGTGCCCTGTGGACGCAGTGATGAGGGAGCAAGACTCTTCCTCTCTGGAGGGGGAGCAAGGCGAAGGGTAAGGACAGCCGGGCACAGTGGCTCACGCCTGTAATCCCAGCACTTTGGGAGGCTGAGGTGGGCGGATCACCTGAGGTCAGGAGTTCTAGACCAGCCTGGCCAACATGATGAAACACTGTCTCTATTAAAAATACAACAATTAGCCAGGTGTGGCGGCGGGCACCTGTAATCCCAGCTACTTGGGAGCCTGAGGCAGGAGAATTGTGTGAACCCACGAGGCAGAGTTTGCAGTGAGCTGAGATTGTGCCATTGCACTCTGGCCTGGGCAACAGCGAGACTCTGTCTCAAAAAAAAAAAAGGACAAAAACGAACGCAACCTATTGTGTAGGGTGCACCCTATGCCTCTCCACACACAGCGTGGCAGAACAGGGGAAGATAAGCTGGCAGAGGCTGAGCATGGCGGCCCAAGCCTGTTTTCCCAGCATTTTGGGAGGCCAAGGCAGAAGGATCACTTGAGCCCAAGGGTCAGAAAGAGCAGAGGAGAGGAAAGAAGAGAAGAAACAAGGAAGGAAAGAAGAAAAGAGAACAGAAGAAAAGAAAAGGAAAAGGAAAGAAAACAGCCGAGCAAGCAAGCAAAGCTAAGCTAAGGTAAGCTGGAAGGGAGGGCGGCTGGTACGCCAGGACCAGGCAGAGCCCGTGAAGCCGGTCCCCAGAGCGGCGACGGGAGCGGGTTGAGCAGTAACAGGCCGCACAGTGAATTGGTGCCATTATTCCAGAAAGCATTCACTGGAGGGGCTTCGCAAAGTTACCCATTCGGGCCTTGTGTTACAGACGAGGTAAGGTCTCACGTCCAACTGTGGCTGCAGTGAGGACCACAATTCGCTGGCCTGATCTTGCCCCGTCACACACTGACCACTGCTTGGTCCTAGAGGCACTGGTCAGCTCCTCCACACCTTGAGCCTCGGCATTCTCTCTGGGAGCCCTCAGTCCCTACTGGTCCAAGGTTCCTGCTCCTAATGGGCTCTCTGACATGGCCACAGATGAGCACAACCTCCCGACAGCTTGCTTCCTCCCATGGCTTTAACTCTGCCCTGCACCTCAGTGAACCTAGAGCCTATAGGAGATGATAAACCTCTCCATTCTTCCACAGGTTCTGTGGTCGACCTCGGACTGAATGATGGGATGAGCAATATGTAATTGCATAAGATACCAGATAAGGTCAGGCGCAGTGGCTCATGCCTATAATCTCAGCACTTTGGGAGGTTTGAGGCAGGAGGATCGCTAGAGGCCAGGAGTTCGAAACCAGCCTAGGCAACATGATGAGACCCCCCCTCCATTGCTACAAAAACTTAAAAAGTTAGGCAGGTGTGGTGGCTTATAGTCCTGTGGAGGCCTCTCGGGAGGCTGTGACGGGAGGACTGCTTGAGCACAGGAGTTCAAGGCTACAGTGAGCTATGAGGCGCCACCGCATTCCAGCCTTGGTGGCAGTGTCACAGAGCAAGATCTTGTCTCTTAAAAAACTAAACTAAACTAAATCATTAAAATGTTCCTTAAATAATTAAAAACCCCACCCTGGGCATGGTGGTGCATGCCTGTAATCCCAGCACTTTGGGAGGTCAAGGCAGGAGGATCACTTGAAGCCAGGAGTTCTAGACCAGCCTGGGCAACACAGCAAGATCCCGTCTCTGCAAAGAAATAAATTGGCCGGTGTGATGGCACACTCCTGTGGTCCCAGCTATATGGAAGGCTGAGTCAGGAGGATCAATTGAGCCCAGAAGGTTGAGGCCGCAGTGAGCAGTGTTTGTGCCACTCCAGCCTTGGTGACAGAGACCCTGTCTAAAAAAAATAAAAATAAAAATCCCAAACAAAACCTACATGCTTACATGTTGGGAAGACAGGACCAGGACCAGTCATGCTGGACCACAGAACTAATTCCATCTGAGGCTACGAGGCAGCGGCAATAAGCTGCTTGGTCAGCGGCCATATACACGGGACACGGGGGACATGTGAGCTGAACACCAATGGCCACCAGACTGCAAGTATACTGCTCTGGGCGTGAGGTCCCTGCATCCTCTAACTGTCCCACCAACGTTCTGGAGATGAGTTCAGAGTGTCCCTCCGGGTCCTTGGTCTGTACTCCTCTGTGGCTCCTGGTGTCCACAACACCAAAACCTGTTGGTGCAGACCAGGGGACCTCTAAACTTCCCTCGCTCTAGTCAGGATCTACCTTCCAGAATGAGGGAGAGAGTGGAGAAGGGGAGTCATCTGTCTGCTGGACGTGTTTTAAATGATGTACATACTGACAACCTAATATTAAGTAGATCTGCATACACACAGGAGCGCACCCATGCCAAACGGGCACGCACCCATGCGCAGAGGAAAAGCAGGAAGAGGATGCCAAGAGTTTAACACCAGTCACCTTGCACCACGGGGTTACAGTGGCTGTTTGTTTTTCAGCTATTCAAAATTGCTTTCTTTTTCTAAAGTCAGGCGCTGGGGGCAACCCTGGAAACAAAAGCTATCTTTCACAGGCGACTGCCTTTGCAGGAACACCAGGATAATAGCCATGAGTCCAATGGAATAAAAGATGCCAGAGCGCACCCAAATGTTTCAGATCCTTGCAAATACGGTCACACACAAGAACTGTTACTCGTGCTGCTGCTCTGGTGCTCATGGCGCATCATCAAAAACAGACATGAACATCGCTGACGAGGACGAAGAGAAGAAATTGAGGATTTGTGCCTATTTTTAATTCCATTTTTTCAGACGAGGTCTCTTGTCACCCAGGTTGGAGTGCAGAGGTGCCATCGTGGCTCAATGCAACCTCTGCCTCCCAGGCTCAAGTGATCCTCCCACCTCAGCCTCTCTAGTGCTGGGAGCACAGGCACGCACCACCATGCCCGGCTAATTTTTTGTAATTTTTGTAGAGACAGGGTTTTGCCATGTTGCTCAGGCTTGTCTCGAACTCCTGAGCTCAGGCAGTCCACCCGCCTTGCCTCCCAAAGTGCTGGGATTGCAGGTGTGAGCCACTGCGCCCAGCCTAGCATTTGTGTCCATGATCAGACACAGGGGCCCAGCATAGAGATGAGGTGCCACTAGTGAAAGACACAGGCATGGGTGAGGGCTGGAAGGGACTCTAGAACACAACATGAGTACACTGATCTTGGACCCAAGACAGACACACACACCACACACACAGCATACACACCCCTCGGAATGTGTTCCCACACATGCACCTCAAAACACCGGTAAGAACCAACCTGAACACACACTATACACACACACCAAGAATCGCACCAACCCCCTCCCCAGAACCCAGTGCCTCCTCACCACCCCGCCCAGAACCCAGTGCCCTCCCAGCACCCCAGGATCCAGCCTTTCCTTATCCCCTTCAGAACCCTGCACCCTCACACCCCAGGATAGAGCCTCCTCACCTCCTCCAGGATTTGGTGCCCCCTCAAACCCCCCAGGACCCGGCACCCCTTCACCCTCCAGGACCAAGCACACCTCAGCCCGTGGCGTCCCCTTACCCCCCTCAGGACCTGGTGCCCCCTCTCTCCCCTAGGACCCAGGGTCCCCTCACCCACCAGGACCTGTTGCCCTATCACTCCCAGGATCCAGTGCCCCCTCTCTGCCCCAGGACCCAGCACTTCCTCACCCACCAGGGCCTCCCACCCACCAGGGCCCTTCCACCTGCAGGATGGAGAACTCACTCACCCAGGACCCGGAGCCCCCTCAACCCCCAGGACCCGGTGCCCCCTCGACCCCCAGGACCCGGTGTCCCCTCGACCCCCAGGACCCGGTGTCCCCTCGACCCCCAGGACCCGGTGTCCCCTCGACCCCCAGGACCCGGAGCCCCCTCGACCCCCAGGACCCGGTGCCCCCTCGACCCCCAGGACCCGGTGCCCCCTCGACCCCCAGGACCCGGTGTCCCCTCGACCACCAGGACCCGGTGCCCCCTCGACCCCCAGGACCCGGTGCCCCCTCGACCCCTCAGGACCGGGCGCCCCTCAAACCCCAGAACCCAGTGCCTCCTCACCCCCAGGACCTGGTGCTCCCTCAAGCCCTTGGACCCGGGGCCCCCTCACCCACCCAGGACCCGGCACTCCCTCACCTCCCAGAGTCCCCTCACCCCCAGGACCCGGCCGCCACGCGCACTCTCGCGCCCGCAACCCGCTCTGGTGCCCGCCCTCGCACCTGGCGCATCTGGGCCTCTGCGGCGCCGCCCTCCTGCCGCCGCAGCTGCTCCCGGAAGTGCGACACCTGCTCCAGCAGCGCGTCCACCAGGGACGGCGCGGCGTCCCCCTCCAGCGCGGCGAGGCGGGCGCGAAGGCGCGCGATGAGGGCGTCGCGGGCGGCCAGCTGGTCCTGCAGGCGCCGCAGCCGCTGCCCCGCCTCGTGGTACAGGCCGCAGAGCGTGGCGGCTGCGCGCGGGC
This sequence comes from Aotus nancymaae, assembly GCF_030222135.1. NCBI lineage: Eukaryota > Metazoa > Chordata > Mammalia > Primates > Aotidae > Aotus > Aotus nancymaae. Next base: position 2,840,900 of record NW_026988417.1, read on the forward strand.
CCCCCTCCCAGCCGCCCGACCCCGGGTCCCCGGACATGGCTGTGGGCCTGCCCGGGAGGCCGCGCGGCCGCCGGAAACTTCCACGCCCAGGCCCCGCCGACTGCCGCCCTTCCCGGAACTTTCCCCGGTGCTCCCCGCCCACCCCCGACAGCCCGGCCCCGCCCTTCCCCGCGCAGCCCCGCCCCACGGCAGCCCGCCCCACCCCTTTCCGGCCCCGCCTCGCCCACCGCCGAGAGCCCGGCCCCGCCCTCCCCCGCGCAGCCCCGCCCCACGGCAGCCCGCCCCACCCCTTCCCGGCCCCGCCCCGCCCATCCCCGAGAGCCCGGCCCCGCCCTCCCCCGCGCAGTCCCGCCCCACGGCAGACAGCCCGCCTCCGCCCCGCCCACCGCCGACAGCCCGGCCCCGCCTCTGCCGTTCGCACCCGCCCCCGAGAGTCGGCCCGGCCTCCCAGGCTGTCCACATCCCAGCTGATGCTGGGCTTATTCCAGTGGCCCTAAACACCCGCGTCTGAGGAGTTGTTGGAGAGTCGAACTCAGCCCACGGTCGGAGTTTGGGGATTCAGCAGCCTCTGATGGAAAGGAGGGCTCAAAGACAACCCCTACTTGTTAGAGCTGAGTGTGTGTCTGAATACCCCGCGAGGCTGTAGGCCTTGTGGCCACAGGAGCAGCAGAAGCCCGAGGAGCTGAGCTGGCAGCGCACCAAGCACGTGGCATGCTTTCCATCATATGGGGACACTGAGTCCAGAGAGAGTTCCAACCCCTTGCCCCGCACACCACTTTCTTTTTTCTTTCTTCCTTTTTTTGAGACGGAATTTTGCTCTTGTCACCCAGGCTGGAGTCTAATGGCACAATCTCCGCTCACTCACTGCAACCTCAGCCTCCCGGGTTTAACCGATTTTTGTGCTTCAGCCTCCCAAGTAGCTGGGATTACAGGCGCCCGCCACCACGCCTGGCTAATATTTTTGTATTATTAGTAGAGATGGGGTTTCACCATGTTGGCCAGGCTGGTCTTGAACTCCTGACCTCAGGTCATCTGCCGGCCTTGGCCTCCAAAGTGCTGGGATTACAGGCGTGAGCCACCGACCTGCGCACACTGCTCTCTAAGGTGGCAAGTATGGGCCTGGGGACAACCTTCCTGCTAGATGCTTTTCTTAGAGCAGAGGCAGCAGGAAACCAGCCCGTTCCCACCCTTGCTTTTCCATCCCTTCTCTTCCCCAAAATTCCCAAACGATAGTGTTTTTCCACAGCCCAGTCTTCCCCACGATGATGCCCAAGCACACAGGGGGGTCTTTCCAAGTTTCCCCGCTCAGGATCGGGCGGGGGTCTTCACTGTGTGTGCACTTGCCCACGGGCTCATCCCTGGAGCAGCATCTTGACTTTCTTCCTTTATGTGATCCACAGCCAAGCTTGGGCTGAGCCTGGGAAAACACTCACAAGCTTGTAGAATCAGACAAGCCTAGAAGCAAAGTCAGAGGCAGCCCAGTGTTTATGGCGGACCTTGGGCTACGCAGACCTGGCTTTGCTGTGGAAGGCTCCTTCTTACCCATCAGAGCCTGGGCTTCCTCTCAGCAGAAGGAAGGGCAGAGCGACTGCCCACCCTACCTGTTGGGCTGTTGTGTGGACTAGAGGACAGAGTGCGCGTGAAACGCTTGTCCAGCACAGTGGCCGCATGGCAAACCCACAGTCCACGTGGCTGTGGTTATGAATGATGCCTGTTGATTGGCTGGGGCACGGGTGGAAAAAAAACTGGACCCAGAGCTTTAGAGGCCAATGCGTGGCCTGGGGCAGGTCATTTCAGTGACTTTGAGCATCTGCCTCAACTGTAAAAGGTGCATTTTACAATCCACAGTCTCTCATCCAACACCCTTGGGGCCAGGTGTTATTTTATTTTATATTTATTTATTTTAGACAGAGTCTTGCTCTGTTACCCAGGCTGGAGTGCAGTGACATGATCTCAGCTCACTGTAACCTCAGCCTCCCAAGTAGTTGGGATTACAGGTGCCTGCCACCACACCCGGTTAATTTTTTGTGTTTTTAGTAGAGACGGGGTTTCACCATATTGGTCAGGATGGTCTCAAACTCGTGGCCTCAAGAGATCCACCCACCTCAGCCTCCCAAAGTGCTGGAATTACAGGCATGAGCCACCGCATCAGGCTGCCAGGTGGATTTTAGAAATGAGGATCTCTGGATTTCAAACAGGTATATATAACTGGGGTAGCCTGCCTCCAAAGAGGATCCCCTCCTTCCAATATCCATGCTCCTGTGTAGTCCCCTCCAATGCAAGGAGAGGGCTGACCTGGTCACGGAGAGGACACTGCAGGGAGGACAGAGTGTGACTTCTGCAGCTAGCTCCCACAGGCATCATGGTTACTGCCTTGCCCTCTTCTAGAGCACTCGCTCTAGGGGAAGCCACCCACCCTATCATCAGGTAGCTCCGTAAAGAGGTCCATGGGGCAAGGGACTGAGGCTTCATGCCAGCAGCCAGCTCCTACTTGCCCACTGTGGTGCAGAAGCCACCTTGGGACTGCATCCTCTGACACCCTAGTCAAGCCTTCAGAAGACAGGAGCCCCCACTGACACACTGACTGTGACTCCATGGGAGACCCTGGGCCAGAACCGCCCAGCTAAACTGCTGACCACAGACAGTGGATGAGATAATAGATGTTTATTGTTGTTTTAAGCTACTAACATTTGGGATGGTTTGTTCTGCAAAGACTAAAAGATGACTTAGTGCTCCCACTGGGGCGTGGTGCAGCACCACAAAACCAGACAGAGTAAAATTTCTGCAGAGACAGGATGACCATTCAGACTGTGCAATGAATAAAGATCAGAAAAAGGCTTGTAGCTGTTCAAGTCAGATTTTGCACCAATTTTAAGAGAAACATTTTGGGGCCAGGTGTGGTGGCTCGTGCCTGTCATCCCAGCACTTTGGGAGCCCAAGTCAGGAGGATCGCTTGAGCCCAGGAGTTGGAACCCAGCCTGGGCAACATAGCAAAACCCTGTCTCTACAAAAAGTTTAAAAAAAAAAACTACTAGCTGGGCGTGATGGTGTGTGCCTGTAGTCCCAGATACTCAGGAGGCTGAGATAGGAGGATTGCTTGAGCCCAGGGTTCGAGGCTGCTGTGAACTGTGACTATACCACTGCACTCCAGCCTGGGCCACACAGTGAGACTGTCTCTGAGAAAAAAAAAAAAGAGAGAAAAAAGAAAACTATTTTGGGTTTCTGAGCTTTTTAGATTTCAGAATTGTGGATGAGGGATCGTAGACCTCCAGGAACACTTGTCTTGGGGGGTGTTGTAAATATTCAGTGAAGTCACACGGGAAGCTTTGCATGCTCATGCCTTCAATGCAAATTCGGGTACAGGGCCAGGCACTGGGGACTCATGGGCAGACACTGGAATAGAGGAGACAGATCCTCTTACAAAACAAGAATAATTGCAATGTAAGGAGATTTTGTGTAAGGAAAGGAAGGGAAAAACGTGTATGAGGAAACACTCAGCCAGGCCAGTGGCTCACGCCTGTAATCCCAGCACTCTGGGAGGCCAAGGTGGGCGGATATACCCGTGGGACATGGACTTGGCCTACTCCAGTGCAAGTATGCAGGTACCGAAAGTCACACGGCAAAACGGTGGCGAGAGGTAGTAAAAAGCTGGGAGCAATGGTCCACGTACCACAAATACGCATTTGCTGCAAAATCCCTGTTGTCAAGACAGTCATCAGATTCAGTAGAAGGACTCACAGTTACGATTTATTACAGCAAAAGGACACAGAGCAAAATCAGCAAAGGCTAAAAGGCACACAGAGGCTGAGGCAGGAAAACGGCTTGAACCCGGGAGGCGGAGGTTGCAGTGAGCCGAGATCACACCACTGCACTCCAGCCTGGGAGACAGAGCGAGATTTTGTCTCAAAAAAAAAAAAAAAGAGAGAAATGAGAGGAACTTAACTTTAAAGAGGGTGATTAAAGACAAGGTAACAGCCCAGCTCTGCAACCTAAAGGGTGAGAAGTTGCCAGGCATGAGAGCTGGCTGAGGGAATCCACAATTGGGTATGGCCTGGACTTGGCAGGAACTCATACAGGGAGCATTCTCTTTCTTTCTTTTCTTTTTTTTGAGATGGCAATTCTCCTGCCTCAGCCTCCCAAGTAGCTGGGATTACAGGAGTTTACCCCACCATGCTAGCTAATTTTTGTATATTTAGTAAAGACAGGGTTTCACCATGTGGGCCAGGCTGGTCTCAAACTCCTGGTCTCAAGTGATCTGCCTGCCTTGGCCTCCCGAAGTTCTGGGATTACAGGCGTGTGCCACCATGCCTGGCCGGCATTCACTTTCTGTGTTTTGAAGCTCGTCTGGATTTGTGCGGGATAGGGCTAATGCAGCAGGCCTAGTGGGTTCAACTCTGCACATTCCAAAAAATGGACTGGCCCTTGAGCTTTTGGAATATCCTACCTGATAAGAGTGTCTTTGCTTATGTGGTGGCCTTGGGCCACACCAGCTAGTCTAGGCTAACAGTGTGATTTCTGGTAGAGGCCTTGGGTCATGAGCTTGAGCTCTGAAGGGGCTGGAGACCGAGTAACTCAGGTCAGCCACATGGGCACTCCACGCCTGTGTAACCAACCCCTAATCAAAACTCTGGACACAAAGGCTCAGGTGAGCTTCCCAGTTTGGCAACACTCCAGGTACTGCTGAGAGAGTGATGTCCTGTGGGGACCTGCACCTGTCTCCCCACCGGCCCTGCTCTGTGTGCCTTTTATCCTTTGCTGATTTTGCTCTGTGTCCTTTTGCTGTAATAAATCGTAACTGTGAGTCCTTCTACTGAATCTGATGGCCGTCTTGACAACAGGGCTTTTTGCAGCAAATGTGAATTTGTGGTACTGGGACCATTGCTCCCAGCTTTTTATTTTTTATTTTTTTTAAAGATGGGGTTTCACCATGTTGGTCAGCCTGGTCTTGAACTCCCGACCTCAGGTGATCTGCCCGCCTTCGCCTCCAAAGTGCTTGGATTACAGGTATGAGCTACCATGCCCAGTCCAGCTTTTTTGTTTCTGTCTGTCTGTCTGTCTGTCTGTCTCTCTCTCTCTCTCTCTCTCTCTCTATATATATATATAATTTATTTATTTATTTATTTATTTTTAAAGAGAGGGGGTTTGCACCATGTTGGCCAGGCTGGTCTTGAACTCCTGACCTTGTGATCCACCTGCCTCGGTCTCCCAAAGTGCTGGGATTACAGGTGTAAGCCACCAGCGCCCGGCCTTGCTCCCGGCTTTTTACCACCTCCCACCACACCCTTTTGCCATGTGACTTTGGGTACCTGCAAAGCAGCACTGGAGTAGACCAAGTCCACGTCCCCGCCCACTCGATGCTGCATGGCCAGTGGGTATCAGCAGAGGTCATGCAAGAGGAGGCCTAATGCAAGACACCACCACCCCAGAAGAGCATGCCCTTCGTAGCTACTGATCCCAGAATGGGTTGGCAGACAGGACCCGAGCCTCACCCACAGACGAAGCTGCTGAGGCCTGCGTAGTCTGCCTGGCCATGCTGTTTTCAGACACATCTGCACCCCTTTCTACGGCTCACTGTGGACCAGTCATTCTGAAACAGCCCATTAAAAACACCGAGTTCTCTCCTGCCTCAGGACTTTGCAATGGCTGCTCCAGTGCCTGGGGCTGCCAGGGGGTGTGGCTCACAGATGGGCACTGTGGCAGGAACTGGATGTGGGTGTCAAGGTGGTCACAGAACAGACGGCTGGGACAGCTCCCCAGAGAGAAGCCCTGAGCTGCTCAACAGGTCCCATGCCCCACACTTCAGAGGTAGGGCTGCCATGCCTGCCTCCTGGATCACCTCTTGGTGTCCCATGGCCCCCGTGGGGCTCCTTTCTGGCACAACCCTCACCTCCAGGCTCCCCTAGCTCCAACTCAGCAGGGAGGTAGGAGGTTGATAGGAGCAGGCAGGGCATGGGAGGGCTCAGCAGGGGTATGAGGGTGGACAGATCCCCCCACCTGACTCACCCTTTCTCTTCCCCTCCTCCTCTGGGCACCTTCTTTGACTCCCACAGGCTCCCGGCTCAGATCCCACCATCTTCCTGACTTTCCTTCAGGGAGGTCAGAAAAGACAGAGACCAGTGGATAAAGACCAAAAGAGGCTGGGCGCAGTGGCCCACGCCTGTAATCCCAGCGCTTTCAGAGGCGGATCAAGAGGTCAGGAGGTCAAGACCAGCCTGACCAATATGGTGAAACCCCATCTCTACTGAAAATACAAAAAATTAGCCCGGCGTGGTGGTGGGCGCCTGTATTCCCAGCTACTCGGGAGGCTGAGGCAGGAGAATGACTTGAATCTGGGAGGTGGAGATTGCAGCGAGCTGAGATTGTGCCACTGCACTCCAGCCCGGGTGACAGAGCATGACTCCATCTCAACAACAACAAAAACCTCCTAGGCAGAGGGCCTGGCAAGTGCAGAGCCCCAGGGACCTGTGCAGAGCCTGATCAAGCTCCCTGGAGGAGTCCAGAGTGGCTGGAGTGGAGCAAGCAGGGGAGGGACTGGAGCGGCCATGGGAGGGACCAGGACAGACTGAGCCCCAAACATCCCCATCACCCGGCCCAGCCCATGGACGCTGGGTGAAAACACACAAGGGCAGGCCAGCCTCCAGGAGGAGCAGGGGTCTTATCCCACACAGGGGTCCCGGCTCAGGGCCGCAGACTTCCCCCCAGCTCCCGTGCCCCGGGACCTTGGGAAATCATCCTGCTCTTTGTCCTGTCCTGAGGCAACACATTTGCCTTGGAGAGCGCTTAGGAACGGAAAAGTGTAGGGAGCAGCTGGCAGCCACCATCGCATTTGCTCTCGGAAGGCAAGACGAGGCCAAGAAAATTCCAGAACCCATTTAAGCGTCTGGGACTCCCGAGGTCACCGTGGGCTACTGGCAGGCTGGGGAGCACAGCGGGTAGAGAAGGGTGTCTGGAGTTTCGCGAGGAGGTGTTCGGGCTGTGCGGCCCGCGCCCTGGCAGAACGCTGCTCTCCCGCCGGCGGAAGCGGGGCGCGCTCGGGCTCCGGGCACGGGGAGAGCCAGGGCGCTGGCGCGGAGGAGCGGCAGGCGTGAGACCCTCCGGGTGGGCGCGGCCCCATCGGCGCATGTGCAGGAAGAACCCGGGACAAGCGCCCAGAACCGTCTCGTGACCCAGTGATGAAAGCTGAATCTTACGGGATCAGTACTCAGTTCCCCGTCGGCTCAGGGCGGGGTCCGGGACCTGGCGGGGGGTGCACCCTAGCCCGCGACGAGTGTCCACGAGGAGGCGGTGTGGACCCGGGGACCCCGGACCAGGCCTCAGGCAGGAGGCGAGCGCGAGCGCCCCGCCCCTCCCCGCCCCTCAACCCGCGCCCCACGGCCCCTCCCCGCCCCGCAACCCGCGCCCCCCGGCCCCTCCCCGACCCGCAACCCCGCGCCCCCTCCGGCCCCTCCCCACCCCGCAACCCGCAGCCCCCCGCACCCCCCAGCCCCTCCCCACCCCGCAACCCGCACCCCCCCGGCCCCTTCCCACCCCACAACCCGCAGCCCCCCGCACCCCCCCGGCCCCTCCCCGCCCCGCAACCCGCGCCCCCCGGCCCCTCCCCGCCCCGCAACCCGCGCCCCCCCGGCCCCTCCCCACCCCGCAACCCGCGCCCCACGGCCCGTCCCCGCCCCGCAACCCGCACCCCCCCGCCCCGTCCCCGCCCGCAACCCGCGCCCCCCCGGCCCCTCCCCACCCCGCAACCCGCAGCCCCCCGCACCCCCCCCGGCCCCTCCCCGCCCCGCAACCCGCGCCCCCCAGCCCCTCCCCGCCCCGCAACCCACGCCCCCCCGGCCCCTCCCCACCCCGCAACCCGCGCCCCACGGCCCGTCCCCGCCCCGCAACCCGCACCCCCCCGCCCCGTCCCCGCCCGCAACCCGCGCCCCCCCGGCCCCTCCCCACCCCGCAACCCGCAGCCCCCCGCACCCCCCCCGGCCCCTCCCCGCCCCGCAACCCGCGCCCCCCAGCCCCTCCCCGCCCCGCAACCCGCGCCCCCCCGGCCCCTCCCCACCCCGCAACCCGCGCCCCACGGCCCGTCCCCGCCCCGCAACCCGCACCCCCCCGCCCCTCCCCGCCCGCAACCCGCGCCCCCCCGGCCCCTCCCCACCCCGCAACCCGCAGCCCCCCGCACCCCCCCGGCCCCTCCCCACCCCGCAACCCGCACCCCCCCCGGCCCCTCCCCAACCCGCAACCCGCAGCCCCCCGCACCCCCCCCGGCCCCTCCCCGCCCCGCAACCCGCGCCCCCCGGCCCCCTCCCCGCCCCGCAACCCGCGCCCCCCCGGCCCCCTCCCCACCCCGCAACCCGCGCCCCACGGCCCGTCCCCGCCCCGCAACCCGCACCCCCCCCGCCCCTCCCCGCCTGCAACCCGCGCCCCCCCCGGCCCCTCCCCACCCCGCAACCCGCACCCCCCCGGCCCCTTCCCACCCCGCAACCCGCAGCCCCCCGCACCCCCCCCGGCCCCTCCCCGCCCCGCAACCCGCGCCCCCCGGCCCCTCCCCGCCCCGCAACCCGCGCCCCCCCCGGCCCCTCCCCACCCCGCAACCCGCGCCCCCCGGCCCGTCCCCGCCCGCAACCCGCGCCCCCCGGCCCCTCCCCGACCCGCAACCCGCGCCCCCCGCCCCTCCCCGACCCGCAACCTGTGTCGGGCCGCGCCCGGACCCGCGCCCCCAGCACCTCTCCGCGCTCGCTTAAGAGCGGTCTCCACGTTCTCAGAGGAGACCCTCTCTGTTCCCCAAGGTGGGCCCCTGAGCTCTGGGGGGTTTGTTTGTTTGTTTGTTTGTTGAGTCCCGCTCTATCGCCCAGGCTGGAGTCCAGTGGTGCGATCTCGGCTCACTGCAACCTCCGTCTCCTGGATTCAAGCAGTTCTCCTGCCTCAGCCTCCTGAAGCTGGAATTACAGGTGCACACCACCATGCCCAGCTTATTTTTGTATTTTTAGTAGAGACGGTATTTCGACATGTTGGCCAGGCTGGTCTTGAACTCCTGACCTCAAGTGATCTGCCCCCCCGCCGCCCCTCCCAAAGTGCTGGAATTACAGGTGTAAGCCACTGCACCTGGCCTATTTTTATTTTTTGAGACAAGTTCTGGCTCTGTTGCCCAGACTGGAGCGGCTCCATTTCGGCTTACTGCAACCTCTACCTCCTGGGCTCAAGCAATCCTCCCACTTCAGTCTCCTGAGTCGCTGGGACTACAGGTGTGTTCCACAATACCAGGCTAATTTTTGAATTTTTTATAGAGAAAGGGGTCTCATTATGTTGCCCAGGCTGATCTTGAACTCCTGGATTCAAGCTATCCTCCTGCCTCAGCCTCCCAAAGTGCTGGGATTGCAGGCATGAGCCACCACCTGGCCTCTATAATTCTTTTACTTCCTCAATGCTAGGCCCCAGAGAGCATCCCAGCCACACTATGGGAGAAAACTTTCTCCTGAATCCCCTCAACTCAACAGCTCATGCCTCCTGGACTAGCAGGGTCTGGAGAACTTGCTCCTTCTCCTGGAGGGGCCGGGCAGTGTTAATAGGACCTCTGAGCACAGATGCGCAGGAGGTCAAGGAGGGAGATTTCTGGGGAAAGAGCATTCCGGGCAGAGGGAACAGCCCATGGAGGGGCCCAGAGGCAAAGGTGTGTCTGCCAGTGCAGAGATCAAGGGGACCCTCGTGGCTGGAGCAGAAGTGGTGAAGGAGGAGGGGCAAGGGCCCAGGTCCTGGAGGCTTCGTAGACCACTGAGGGAACTCTGGCTTTTCCCTGGAGCAAAATGGGAGCTCTGCAGGGTTCTCGGGAGAGGAAATCCAGAAAAGAAGCAATGGTAGCTTGGCCACAATTAGTGGTCTTAGAGATGGTGAGAAGCCACCAGGTTCTGGGGGGCTTCTGAAGTGGAGCCAAGGGTTCCTAATAATGACAGAATCAGCATAATCATGACCCCTGCTCTCCCAGACAGCCACATCCTACTCCCCATAATTTGTGAATGTGTTACCTTCCATGGCAAGGGGGAATAACGGCAGCAGATGAATTGACGTTGCTATCAGTTACCCTTAAAACAGGGAGCCTGCCCTGGGTCAGCAGGTGATCCCAGCGTCATCACAGGGCCCTTCAATGTGGAAGAGGGAGGCGGAAGAGAAGGCCAGAGTAATGCAGTGTGAGAAGGATTTGACCCACTGTTGCTGACTTTGAGCCTTGAAGAAGGGGCCACGAGCCAGGGAATGCAGGTGGCCTCTAGGAGGTGGAAACCGCCAGGGATGGATTCTGCCCTAGTGCCCCAGAGAGAACCTGGCCCTGCCGACACCTTGACTTTAGCTCAGGGAGACTCTGGTTGGACTTCTGACCTCTCTAAGTATCAGATAGTAGCTTTGTGTTGTTTTAAGCTGCTGAGTTTGAAGTACATTTTTCCTGCAACCACAAGAAACTCAAACTGACTGGGGCGAGGTAGGTGTTAGGGAAAGTTAAAAAGGACCTGAAGTCCTTGGCCTGAGCAATGGGGAGGATGGGTCTGCCCTCATCTGGAACAGAGAGGCTTTGGTTGCAGATGGGGCATTTGAGAGTGGTTGGAACATCGTAGGCAGTGACCTGATCAGTTTCAGTATCTCCCGGGTCTGGTGCAGTGCTGCACAGGGGAGGGCCCTCGGGTGATTGTGGAATAAATGAATGAATGATGCATGCATGCATGAATGAACGCTTAGCTGCTCAGTAAATATATGTGGCATGCATGCATGAATAAGTGGAGAGGCTGAGCTGTGACCCCAATATCCGGGGTTGCCTGGGGTGGGGTGCCAGGAGAGGGTGGGTCACAGCCATGCCTCTTGCCTGTCTTCAGACCAGCTCTAGGGGAGCAGCCCAATGGACAGCTCTGGTGGCCCCAGGACAGAGGGCAAGGCTCCCCATGCCTCCAGACCCAGGCCTCATATGCCCCACCAAAGGTTCGGTCAAGGCGCGGCTGCCCCACCTGCTGCCTTCCCCAAGCCAGCCCCCTAGCCCAGTCCCGCAGGCCCTGGTCTGCTTGTCAAGCACACCACATCCCCAGGAGCCCTTTCATGAACATCATTTTTCTCCATCTTGCTCCATTTCCCTATCTACCCCGGCCCCAGAGAGAGGCTTCTAGAAAGTTCTGAGCCTTCCTATGGGAGTAGAGGGACCTTGGAATTTGGACAGGAGAATTGCTTGAACCCAGGAGGCAGAGGTTGCAGTGAGCTGAGATCAGGCCATTGCACTCCAGCCAGGGTAACAAGAGCGAAACTCCGTCTCAAAAAAAAAAGAAAAGAAAAGAAATTAGAGCAAGAAGCTAAAAATAATGCCCCATGCAGTGGTGCATGCCTGTCGTCCCAGCAACTCAGGAGACTGAAGTGGGAGGATCACTTGAGTCCAGAAGTTCAGGACCAGTCCGTGAAACATAGCGAGACTCTGTCTCAAAAAAAAAAGAAAGTTGAAAATGAAAGAAATAAAGGAATTGAAGGACCAGTCTGGGAGACCTAACATCTACATAATACGTCTAGAAAGGGAGACCAAGGAGGGGAGAAAGTCATCAAATAAATAATCCAAAAACATTTCACAGACATTAAACTCAGCCAGGCGCGGTGGCTCGTGCCCGGGAGGCTGAAGTGGTCGGATCGCTTGAGGTCAGGAGTTTGAGACCAGCCTGACCAACATGGCAAAACTCCATCTCTACTAAAAGTATAAAAATTAGGCCAGGCACAGTGCCTCATGCCTATAATCCCAGCACTTTGGGAGGCTGAGGCGGGTGGATCACGAGGTCAGTAAATTGAGATGATCTCTACAAAAAATACAAAATACAAAAATAATTTGGCTGGGCATGGTAGCTCACGCCTGTAATCCTAGCACTTTGGAAGGCCGAGGTGGGTGGATCACCTGAGGTCAGGAGTTCAAGACCAGCCTGGCCCTCATGGTGAAACCCCATCTTTAAAAAAAAAAAAGAAAAGAAAAAAAAGAAAAAAAAAAGAAATAAAATAAATAATTGTTCTACATTTAAAATAATAATAATAATAATAACACTTCACTGGGCATGGTGGTGCACACCAGCTGCTTGCCGAGCTGAGGTGGGAGGTTCACTTGATCCTTGCGCCCAGCAGTTTGAGGCCACAGTGAGCTTTGATCGTGCCACCGCACTCCAGCCTGGGCAACACAGACCACGCCTCAAAATAAAATAAACACACAACACAAAGAGGCAAAAGAACCAAAACTTGTCAGAGGTATATGCCTGATGTGATTTTTAAAATTTCTATTCACGGCTGGGCGCGGTGGCTCACGCCTGTAATCCCAACATTTTGGAGGCCGAGGTGGGCAGATCACAAGGTCAAGAGACTGAGACCATCCTGGCCAACATGGTGAAACCCCATCTCTACTAAAAATACAAAACTTAGCTGGGTGTGGTGGCACGTGCCTGTAGTCCCAGCTACTCAGGAGGCTGAGGCGGGAGAATCACTTGAACCAGGGAGTCAGAGGTTGCAGTGAGCCGAGATCACACCGCTGTACTCCAGCCTAGCAGTAGAGCAAGAGTCAGCCTCTAAAAAAAAAAAAAAAATTAGCCATGTGTGGTGGTACACCCCTGTAATCCCAGCTACTCGGGAGGCCGAGGCAGGAGAATCACTTGTACTTGGGAGGTGGAGGTTGCAGTGAGCTGAGAGCGTGCCACTGCACTTCAGCCTGGGTGACAGAGTGAGACACCATCTCAAAAAAAAAAAAAAAAAAGAGAAATTAAACTCAAGTTTCTGCATTGAAAGGACTGTTGAATGCTTAGAACCAAGAATGAAAATAAATGTGTACCTAAGGCACATCGAAGGGAGTCTCAGAACATGGGAGACAAGGAGAAGATCCTGTAATACCCGGAGAGACGCACCAGGTCTTGGCCTGGACCAGTGGCTCACGCTTGGAATCCCAGCACTTTGGAGGCCAAGGCGGGCAGATTGCCTGAGGCCAGGAGTTTCAGACCAGCCTGGCCAACTTGGTGAAACTCCATCTCTACTAAAAATACAAAAAATTAGCCAGGCGTGGTGACAGGCACCTGTAATCCCAGCTACTTGGGAAGCTAAGGCAGGAGAATTGTTTGAACCCGGGAGGCAGAGGTTGCAGTGAGCCAAGATCGTGCCACTGCACTCCAGCCTGGGCGACGAAAGTGAAACTCTGTCTCAAAGAAAAACAGAAGCAGAAACAATAGATCCTGTATCACTGGCCAGGATCAGAACGGCTTCTGACGTCTCAACGACACAACTAAGGGTTGAAGTCAATGAATGAACGCTCTCAAAATTCTCAAGTTAAATGAGTTCTAGCCTAGATTTTTATACTCAGCCAGACTGTTAATCGTGAATGAGGGTAGAAGAGAGAATTTCAGAATGATAAGTCCTCAAAAAATGTACATCCCTGACCCCTTTCTCAGGAAGTGACCCGAGGGTGTGGTGTGTCAAAGAGTAAACCAGGAAAGAGGAAGTGGTGGGATCCAGGAAGCAGGGATCCTGCAGAAAGAGAAGGGCAAAGAACGCTGGTGAAGGGTTCATGCTCTGTCACCCAGGCTGAAGGCTGTGCCCCCAGCTCACACGCAGGGTCCATTTTGAGTTGGCAGAATGTCTGACGGACTGAGATGCTTTGGGGGAGATTGGGACATTTGGCAGAATTTGGAGTTGAATTAGTAATAAAAAAGAAAGTGAGCAAAATTAGAAAGACAGCGTTTATTAGCGCCAGGGGAAACAGGAAGTTGAGCAGGGAAGGGCAAGTCACGTTGACACATTACATGGCTCAGGTATGAGTTCGTGCGGTCTCCTCACAGTGTAAACTGACTATTGACCTAAGTCAAACATGAATTGTAATGATACTGGAGGTCAGGGAGTAGCAATATAAGAATGCTTTTCAGCCGGGCGCGGTGGCTCACGCCTGTAATCCCAGCACTTTGGGAGGCCGAGGCGGGTGGATCACGAGGTCAAGAGATCGAGACCATCCTGGTCAACATGGTGAAACCCCCGTCTCTACTAAAAATACAAAAAATTAGCTGGGCATGGTGGCGCGTGCCTGTAATCCCAGCTACTCAGGAGGCTGAGGCAGGAGAATTGCCTGAACCTGGGAGGCGGAGGTTGCGGTGAGCCGAGATCGCGCCATTGCACTCCAGCCTGGGTAACGAGAGCGAAACTCCATCTCAAAAAAAAAATAAAAAATAAAAAAAAGAATGCTTTTCAGGGATATGGAGCTGAAACCAAAAGAATGAGCTGAAAGTTGAAGGCAGTTGCCTCCAGTGATGCGAGTACAGGGAACTGCTGTGTTTTGTAAGAAACCTTGTAAAACTACGTAGCTGTTTAAATTATGTGCACGTGTCCACGTGTGGTGGCTCATGCCTGCAATCCTAGCACTCTGGGAGGCCAAGACAGGAGGATCCCTTGAGCCCAGGAGTTCGAGGCATGCCTGGGCAAGATGGCAAGACCCCATCTTTACAAAAACTAAATTATCTGAGTGTGGTGGTACACACCTGTAGTCTCAGCTACTTGGGAGGCTGAGGCAGGAGGATCACTTAAGCTCAGGAGTTTGAGGTGGCAGTGAGCTGTGACTGTGCCACTACACTCTAGCCTGGGTAACAAAGCGAGGCTCTGTTTCTAAGAAAAAAGAAAGAGTTCATGTATAAATCTGATGAAAAGTAGAAACTAAATCTGAAACACACTCGTGATTTAGGTGCCCAGTTTTACCTTGTTGGTAAGTCGGCGGGATATGAACTTGTGCCTCGGGATTGGCAGATTTCTGCGCAGTACTAGAGCAGGTCCCTGCTGTCACAGGGCCACCCAGTACCCCCATAAGTGTGGAACTGACAGGGAAAAGAGCATTTTACCAGTTCGGGTCTGTGCACACCGGCCAGGGAGCACCTCTCGGCGGCCTCCTGCACTGGCGAGCGCAGGGAGGGAGCAGAGCTGCTGTTGAGGGTCCCTGTCATGGCGCAGTGGGGGCTGTATGACAGCACAGGCCTATCCTGCTAACACCTGGCCAAGTAGAGTGTGCAACTGGGGGATTCTCATCCGCTGATCTTTTTTTTTTTTTGAGACGGGGTCTTGCTCTGTCATGCAGGCTGAAGTGCAGTGGCGTGATCTCGGCCCACTGCAACCTCCACCTGTCTGGCTCAAGCGATTCTCCTGCCTCAGCCTCCCGAGTCGCTGGGATTACAAGTGCCCACCACCACGCCTGGCTAATTTTTGTATTTTTAGTAGAGATGGGGTTTCACCATGTTGGCCAGGCTGATCTTGAACTCCTGACCTCAGGTGATCCACCTGCCTCGGTCTCCCAAAGTGCTAGGATTACAGATATGAGCCACCACACCTGGCCTGACTGATCTTTTTTTTTTTTTGAGACGGAGTCTTGCTCTGTCGCCAGGCTGGAGTGCAGTGGCACTTACACCTAGTAAGTGGCAGAGTGGAGGACCTCCTGGTTGTTCACCCCTTGGGGGTGTCACTGAACTCTGTTTCCTCATCTGTAAATGGAGACAGGAGCAGTGCTTGCCTGCAGGGATGCTGTGGGGCTTAAATGAGATCACGGGATGCAAAGTGCTCGGGCCTCACCCAGCTGGAAACAAGCCACTTCTTGCTGTCACATTAACCAGGCCACTCCAAGGCACCTGCTTTCTTTTCTTAAATTCGGTCTAAAATATGACACCTTGGGAAACATAAGGCAGTAACTATTTTAAGATGGAGTTTCACTCTGGTTGCCCAGGCTGGAGTGCAGTGGCACCATCTCAGCTCACTGCAACCTCTGCCTCCCGGATTCAAGCAATTCTCCTGCCTCAGCCTCCTGAGTAGCTGGGATTACAGGCATGCGCCACCATGCCCGGCTAATTTCTGTATTTTTAGTAGAGATGGGGTTTCACCATGTTAATCAGGCTGGTCTTGAACTCCTGACCTCGGGTGATCCACCCACCTCAGCCTCCCAAAGTGCTGGGATTACAGGTGTGAGCCACCGCTCCTGGCCAAGGCAGTCACTTAACAGCTGGATGCTCCCTGATAACATTTTGGTCAATGTCTTCAGGATGATTTTTATTCGTATCTTTTTCATGCATGTATCTTATGGTATGCATAATGCTGTTTTCCTTTTTTCACTTAGTAGGTAACCATAGTGTTTTTCTGTGTGATTAAATTTTTCCATCAGCATTTTTATTAAAATGATATAAAATTTTCTAGCATCTAAATATATATTACATTCTATTTTTTCCCAAATTCTGATAAAAATATTTCAATGAATATCACAGTACTGATTCTGATTTTAAAAATTTCAGTAAATATCAAATATTGATTCTGATAAAAATATTTCTGTAAATATCAGATATTGATTCTGATAAGTATCTTTTCTCTTGCTTTTGTCCAAATTCTTTTTCTTCCTTTAATTCCCCAAAGTGGAATTTCTAAGCCAAACAGAAAAGCTCTCGAAAAAGTGACAAACTGCTTTCCAAAAGTTCGTTGTAATCTGGCTGCCTGAAAGCCGGGTAATGGCCTCTCTTCAGCCTCGGGACCCCACAGTGCACGCTTCTGGGGGCTACCGTCAGCCTTGTTAATTCTCCTTTTTCCTTTACTCAACTCCCACAAGCAGCAAGGCTGAAAACTGCCCCAGACGAGCAGAGCAACGCGGGCACAGCACACACCTGGGTACTTACGGTTGCTTGAGATCTTTGTTTTTTGTATTTTATTGTATTTTATCTTTTCTTTTTGTCTCCAGCCTCTTAGAGGAGAGAGCTTTTTATTATAAGAAATAAAATATGGCTACAACAGGCCCGCTCCGTGCTCCCCCGAGGGCGCGGTCCTCCCTCCCTCGCCCCAGACAACAATTACCAATTACCGTGGAGTTGGCACCCAGCCATCCGTGTTTCAGTTTTTACTTTTGCTGCTCATGTGTCCATAAAGAAAACAGAGAATTATTTTGTGTTTTTAAAATGCACTTAAACGACTTAAATCGTAACTCTGCAATTTGCTGCTTCTCTCAACATTGCATTAATCCAAACTAAAAACCAAAGCAAACAAAACGAAAAACACCTTCTGTGAGGCCTCTGAGCAGCCCGACAGGACCTACGTGTCACCCGCACCAGCAGCTTCACTTTCCCACTGCTTCCCTCTTCCAGAAAACAAGGCGCATCGTGGCTCAAGGGGAAACACGTGTCCTAATTCCTTGAATTATATGGTGAGTGGAAAGGCTACGTATCAAAACTTGTAGAATGCAACAAAAGTTGTTCTAAGAGGGATATTTGTAACCTTTTTTTTGGAAACAGAGCGTGTCACCAGGCTGAGTGCAGTGGCGAGATCTCGGCTCACTGTAATCGCCACTTCCCAGCTGCAAGTGATTCCCCTGCGTCAGCCTCCCGAGTAGCTGGGACTACAGGCGCACAGCACCATGCCTGGCTAACTTTTTGTATTTTAGTAGAGATGGGGTTTCACTCCCTCCCCACCATGGACTCTTCTTCCTGGCCTTTCTCTTTAAGCTGGAGGCCAGGAAGTGTTCAGGAGGATAACGAGGGGCTTCAAGTGTGGACATCACACAGGTACTTAAGAAGGACTCCTAGTGCTTCCATGAAACAACTCCAGCCGCAAAGCTGCGTTCCATCAGACGAGGTCACGGACAGTAGCGAGTGGTGGCAGTGGAGTGAGTGACAGGGAGACAGCCTGGGCTGCTGGAGACTTGGCCGCCGGGTATCCGCAGTGCCAGGCTCCACCTCTAAAGCATTCATGTTCCCAACAGAAGGGGTGCCTGGCTGCCAGCCCACCCCACCCAGGACGAGGCAGCTCTCCATGGAATGGAGGACTCGGTGCCCAGTGCTCTTTGAGGCCTTGGCAGCTGGGCTAGCCCTGCCACTCCCTCATTCTGGAAGACCCCAGAGAACAGGGGCCATGCTCACTCTCGCTGTGTCCCCAGCACCCCACGAAGGCTGGCATACAGCAGCCGCAGGACACGGGTGCAGAGTGAGTGGGGCTCCAGGGAATGTGGGCACCTCAGGCCCCAGCACACGGAGGCTTCCTGCCCCCACCTCCTGGGAGGCTGCCTCGTCAGGCTCCTCCCTGGGTTTCCAGGGGCCTCAGTGCTCACCTGGGATCCTACAGCTCTGCATGGCGACAGGCACACTCCTCTTGCCTTCCCCACTAGCTTGTGAATGTCCCCAAGGCAAGACACAGCTGGGACCAGGTCCTGTCCTCCTTCCCCACTTACTCGCTGTGTGACCTTAAGCAAGTCAGTCAACACCTCTGTGCCTGTTTCCTCATTTGGAAAATGAAGTTAATAAAAGCACCTAACTTATATGTGTTAACTATGGACGATTAAATGAATGGATACAAATAAAATGCTCCTGTCTCTATTCCCCGTGTCCAGGGTCTCCGAATTGCTTGCTGAATAAATGGCTGCCTGGACACTTCGCCCTCTGGCCCTCTCACATGGACTCTCTCTGGTAATAATGCCATTGCTGGGCAGTGATGAGAGGCTGAAGAGTGTAGACGGGCACCAGGCTACCTGGCTTTGGATGCCAACCGCCCCCACTCCTTGCTGTGTGACGTTGGGCGCTCCTTCAGCCTCTCTGTTTCAGCTGTGTAAATGGGGATGGCCATGCTCCTGCCTCCCTGCAGAACCGTTGGCGGGTGAAGCAGGCAACACATAAGAGGTGCAGCGTGAGCCCTCATGAAGATTTTAATAAAAATAACTCCCCTTCCTTCCTCTAAAGGCTGGAAAATGCAGGCAGGGAAGAGTGCATTCGGAAGCTGGGAGCACGCGAGAGTGATGAGGCTGTGATCAGCACTGTCAGGAGGGGCTGATAAATGGAGCAAACTCTGAAAAGGTTCAGCCTGCCCTCGAGTTGGCCATAAATAAAGTGCTGGAGCCTGGGAAGGAGGTGCCACGTGGAGAGACGACTGTAGCGACACATGACCCCCCAGCCCCTCCCAAGGGCAGCCAGAGGCCCTGCCGGGGCTCACAGCACCACACCAGGCCAGCAGCTAGCCAAATGGGAGGGGGCCCAGGAGACCTGCCCCAGGTCAGAGCAGCCCCACCAAGTCCCAGGTCATGTCTTTGAGAGACTTGGCTGCAGGCACGTCAGTGGGCCTCAGAAGAACAGGGAGGTGGGGGCAGAACCAGGGACTGCCCTGAAGGCAGCAGTCCCAGCCCAGTTGGCATCTGATGGGGGCCGGAGGAAGGGGGCAGGAACCATATGGGAGCTGGTTTTGTGCCCACATGCCAGAGGCCCAGGCACTGCTACTCCAAAGGCAACCAGTTGCCCACAGCCCAGACACCACATGGAGACTCACGGCTGCCTTCTGGTCCCACCCTGGGCAAGTTAAGTCGACACAAGGGTGACTCTGGGAAATGCTCGTTGACCTACTCGGTAACCAGCACCCACTATGTGCCAGGCACTGGCAGGTGCTGGGGACACCTTGGGGAATCAGGCAGACCCTGGTGTGGGTCCCTGCTTCATGGAGCCACAAGACACAGACAGATGCTCCTTCCAACACAGTCCTGTTCGCACTTGCCAAATGGTCTGATAATAACAGGCACTTACAGTCTATTACATGCAGCACTGGGGGATGCTGTGGCTCCTACCACGGGGCCCAGGGCGATGCTCCAGAGCCCCAGACCCAGGAGGATGCTCAGCCCTCTCCCGGTGAGCCCTGGAAGGACGGTGGGAAGGAGACGGTACCCACGGGTCCCCAGCCAGAATACCCCGGCTCCAGAGCTGGGGGTGCCAGTGGGGAACCAGATGCCCAGAGGTGGCCCACCCCCACTGGTGCCCCCTGAAGCTCGGGGCAAGGCTGAGCCAGGCTCATCCGGATGAGTACAGACTCTCCAGGAAGGCTCTCGGGGCAGAGGGGCCACTCAGCCCCAGCAAGTCCCAGCTTGGCAGGCTCCGTGCTCAGGAGCAATGATGGGGAAGGTGGCCCGGCCTGGCCACGAGGAGCCTACACTCCCTGAGACACGGAGGACTCAAGCGCACTAGCCGCGCTGCAGGACAGCATGGTGGCGGGGCCAAGACTGAGGATGCCGGCAGGGCAAGGGTGCCTCCTGGGGAGAACTCCTGAGTGAATCCTGGAAGGATGGTCGGTGTCAGGCAGTCTAAAAGAAGGGAGGTGTGCACAGAGGGACACAGGGACAGAACGTGGGCAGAGGGACTCCAGGTGCCCAAAGACGGGTGGGAGGGTGTAGGGGTCAGATCCTTGCCCCCCTCCAGGTGTGAGGAGGTGAATGGTGGGAAGGAGGCCAGGGAGGACTTGCCAGCGTCAGCAATGAAAGCCACAGAAGCCCTGCTCACTGCACCAGGCACCGCCCGGGCCTCCCCTCTAAGTTAACTCACCTGCGAGGGGGGTGCTCTTATCCCCCTGTGCAGATGAGGAAACTGAGGCACAAAGAGGCTAAGAAACTTGTCCAAGGTCACTCCACTAATAAACTGATGGAGCCAAGCTGTGGCCCCAAAGCCCGTGCTCTTAATAATGATAGTTTCTTGCGTCTCAGGCAATAGGGAGCCTCTGAAGGTTACTGAGTACAGGAGCAGCCTGGGTGCTCTGCGTGGGGCCAGGAGAAAAGATGGGGGTGGGGCTGGAGATGGAGACCCGGTCACAGCCCTGTCCCATGGCAGGAAGGAGCAGTGTGGGGACAGCAGAGCCAGGGTGGCACTGGGTTCTGGAGCGAGGGTGGGACGTGCTAGCCCTGAGGCGGTCGGTCTGTGAGCCTCCTCTCACAGGTGCATTCCCGTGCTCTCACCAGGAGATCAAGATGGTAGGAAGGGGCCACAGACCTCCCAGCTCTGCTTGCAGGCCTGGCCAGGGTCCCCCAGCCTCATGCGCTGCCCACCACCTCCCTGTTCCAGCAGACCCCACTCCCCAGTTTCCAAGGCCAGGCCTTGGGGCCGCTCAGGAACGCAGCGATACTGCGGATGGCACACGGACACCCCGTCTTCAGAGGTCCCCTTTTCCCCTCACTGGGGCAGGGTGGCCCCAGCCATCTCTGTGTTCTATTTCACCGTCTGCTCACAGATGAAATACCCAATGAGAGGAGAGGCTTCCTCCAACCTTCCGCATTGCAGGCTGAGGTGGGGGCAGGAAGTCGCAGGCATCATCCACCGTGCAGCCTCCCGCACCCCCGTGCCGCTGGCACAGATGCAGCCTGGTCGGTGAAAATAACAAAATATGAAATTAATATTCATGTTGTTTCATTGGAATTAGAATTTCAAATCGGGCCCTGCGCTGATTCAGATTGAGTGCGGCTCGTCTCCCAGAGCCCGTCCATCCATGCCAGGGCCCACCAGGCCCTTGGCATCCGAGACACTTTCTCAGGAGACCCCAGCCCATCAGGACAGGCAGGCCCAGGGGCTCGTGCCAAGGCAGGCAGCTGACCCACCCAAAGCCCTGCCCACAGACTGGGGGTCTCAGCCCTCCCCGGGTTTCCATACCAGCCTCGGGAAAGGCCTCCGGTTGTTTTTCGTACCAATTTTGCTAAACTGTGCTGTTTGCTGTCATCTGTCAGTGTGAGAACTAAAAAGAGACTCACTCGTTCACTCCTTCACACGGTCACCCCTCCTGTGGCCCCTCCATGCCTGGCAGCCGCCAGCTCAACGTGGTCCCTCCCCTTAAGACACCAAAGAGGCCATTACGTTACAGCAAGGCCTGTTCCTATCACGCCCGTATCCACACTCTTACCTGCAGGCGGCGCTTCACCGGGCCTCGGTTTCCTCATCTGTAAATGGGATGACACGCCCTGCCGGGGGTCTGCTGCACGCCTGGCAAGCACAGCAGAGTATTCTGTTGTTCAGTAACCCTCGGAAGGACAGATTTAGCACTGCCCACGTGCCAGGCCCAGCCCCAGGCTGGGGAAGCGAGGTGCCCCGCAGTCAACACGACAGACCAAATCCCCTGCCCGCATGCGACAGACATTCTAGAGCAGCGGGTCTCAAGCTGGGCAGCTCTGTCGCCCAGATGATGCTTGGCAATGCCAGGAGACGTGCTGTTGGGTTTTATAACCCTGGGGGGAACAGGGGGTGCCATTAGACTCTTACAGGTGGAGGCGGGGTCTTGCCGAACACCCTCCAGCACACAGGACAGCTATTCACGAAGCGCCATCCCACCCAAAATGCAACAGCGCCGAGGTCAGGAAGCCAGGATCCGAAGGAGAAACAGCAGACGAGATAAGTTAGAACACCTGAGCGGCCAGAAGCGCCACGTGCCGGGGAGGCCCGCCCTGCACGAGGAAGAGAGAACTCGACCTCCATCCCTCCCCAGCCTTAACAAGGAGGAAATACCCACGGTCCTGAGGCCACAGCCAGGCTGCCCGGTCTGGCGCTGATCCAGGCTCGAGATGACCCATGGCAGCACCCAGGACCCAGGGCCCCCACTGCAGCCTTCACTGCTGGCCCTGGGGACCCGGAGATGAAGAGGGCTGTGCCCCTACCCCCAGGACTCCCAGCCTAGCAAGGGCAGCACTCACTGTGGCCTGAGGCTTTGGTCAGCAGGGCTGTGTGCGCCTCTGAGCCTCCATCCCCTACGTGTAAAATAAGGACAGCTGTGGGACCCGCCCTGTGACATTGTCTTAGGGTCAAATGGGACCTGGGTGTAGCAAGGCTCAGTCAAGGGTCACTGGCGTGGTACATGTCAATGGAGGGACATGGAGGGTTCTAGAATACTAAGAAAGGGCATGGGAAGAGGCCTCAAGAGCTGAATGCAGTTCACTGGGTAGAGATCAGGGAGGAAGATGAGACAGAGCCACAGCCCCAGGGGAAGGCCACTGGGGACAGGGAGGAGAGGGCGTGGCCTTAGCACCACGAGGCTGTGATCACCAGATCTGGGACTGCACCTCCCAACTGCAGGGACAGTTTGTGCTCAACTCAACAGCCAAGGGGACCCTTTGAAACCTGAAGTCACGCCCATCCTTCCCCTTCCCAGTAGCATACAAGCCCCACCCAAGAGCCCATATCCTATGTCACCCACCCGCTCATCTCAAGAGTCCCCTCCCCCACCTCCCACCCCCTCCCTCCTCCCCACCACCTCCCGCCCCATCCCCCAGCCACACTGGCCTCCTTACTATTTGGAAAACCTGCTAGCCCTCTCCTGCCTACAAAACCATTGCACCTGCTGCCTCCTCTGCCAGAATCACATCAGACACCCCAGGGCTCACTCCAACCCTCTTCGGGGCTTTGCTCAGTTGGTGATGATGCCCTAGACAATGTAGCTTTTAAGCTGGGCTTTGAAGGATGAAGAGGAGTTTGTCTAGTGGAGGCAGGAGTGATTCTTCCAGGAAGAGGGTCCTGTGTGGCTAGGGGGTGCTGCACAGGAGAGGCAGGGTAGCTCCGAGGGTGAACCACCCCTCTCCAGGTGAGAAACCAGGAAGCTGAGTGCAAGGTGGGGATTCCCAGGGGCACCACGCAAGGGGACAGCAGGGCTTACAACGGAGGGACGGGAACACCAAGAAGAAGAGTTTTGACTTAATTCATAAAGTCAGAAGTCTTTGACCAAGAGTCACAGACTGAAATTTACATTTTAAATGTGTTTCCTGGACACATATTCAGGGCCCCTGCAGAGGGGCTCAGGCACCTTCTGAGGTCACCAGTGGACCAGACAGTTCGCCACACTGTCTGTTCTAATCTGCTCAGTTTTTCTCTGAGGAAAGAATATTCTCTTTCCCAGATGAGAGGCCTGGGGTGCGGATCAAGGCAGCGACTTGCCCATGGCCCCCAGATAGCCAGGGGCATAGCGGGAACTCAGACAGATCCCAAACGTGGGCATCCACAATTCATCCTGCTGCCCCAGCCTGTCGCTGTTCAAATTCTCCCTCTTTCTCTTGGGAAGGGAGAAACCTCTATATTGATCAGCAAAATGTCTCTGTAACTTTTAAAACACAGTGACCAGGTCACTGGCCTCAAGTCTGCCTCATCTCATGGCTGCAAGGCTGATAAGTGACATTTGTCTTTGTTATGTGAGTTTAAATAAGGCCTTTGCCAGATGGCAATGAGCGCCTACCTGTAATAAGTAATCTGAAGAAACCTCAGAGTGCCGTGCACGGGAGCGGTGAGGGAGAAACGTGGAGACTGCAGGGGTCCCAGGGTCACCATTGGGAGGGTCAGCAGCCCAGCCTGGGAGGTGCGGCTGGGCTCTGTCTTGCTTTTGCAGCTGCAGGGACAGGAGCCTGCCCAGAAACCACAGAGCTGACCTCCCGCAAGCCCCTTCTCCAGCCGGGGCAGGTCGCAAAAGGCAAGGCACTCAGGAGACCTCTGGAGAAACCCAGCGACAGGGACAAAGAGGCAATTCCTGCTGCTGGCCAGAGCCAAGCACGACTGGGACAAACGCTGTTCCACTCTCTCAGGGGCGCCTCAGCGAGTGCTGCCATCACCATGCCCATGGTACACCTAGGAAACCGAGGTCCAGGCACGCTGGGGACTTCCTTAGGCTCACACGGCCAGCAGAGCCTGGACTCGAACCCAGGGCTGTCTGCATCTCAGTGCAATTCACTTGCCTGCCCCTCACCCTGTGAGCTGAAGTGCCCAGGGAGGCTTCATGGAGGAGGAGGACGCTCTCAAGCGGAGGCCTGGGGCTGAGCAGGGAAAGGTCGTTCCTGGAAGGGGGAGAACGAGCTGAGTGAGGGGCAGGGGTGAAGCTGCAGGGCATATAAAGCCACTCTCAAGTCCCCCTTTCTCTCCCGACTCAGCTCCAAAGCGGCGAGCTGGAGCAAAGCCAAGGACGCACTGGTCCTCTCTTTCCTCTGGGAGGAAAACTCAGGCCAAGATTTTCAAATTCTTCTTCTCCTTGAAAAACATCTCCGGTTTTAAGCCTACATTTTTAGCCACCTCCTCCCCGCCCTCTGCTCTGAGCGTCTTGGCATTCAGAGGAAACTATGCACTCAGAGTCAGGTGCAGCCCACCCGCAGGGAGAGAGGCCAGGGAGGGAGGATGCGGCCACAGGGCAGGGAGCAAAGGCTGGAAGAAAGGGGGGCTGCGAGGAAGTTCCTTTCCAGAGGGTTCCGCCAGAGAGAGGGAAGGGAAGGAGTGCCCCTTAAGTGCCTACTATGTGTAAGCACCACCCAGTACCTCCACACACCCCTGCTTGGTGGGCCACACTCAACGCTTTTCGAATCAGACGGTGCTTTGAATCCTAGCTCTGGCTTTCAACTAGTCGGCACTGAAAAGGCACCTGCTGACCGGGCGCAGTGGCTCACGCCTGTAATTCCAGAACTCTGGAAGGCCAGTGCAGGTGGATCACCTGGGGTTGCGAGTTCAAGACCAGCCTGACCAACATGGAGAAACCCCATCTCTAATAAAAATACAAAATTGGCTGGGTGTGGTGGCACATGCCTGTAATCCCAGCTACTCAGGAGGCTGAGGCAGGAGAATCACTTGATCCCGGGAGGCAGAAATTGTAGTGAGCTGAGATCGCGCCATTGCACTCCAGCCTGGGCAACGAAAGCGAAACTCTGCCTAAAAAAAAAAAATGGAAAGAGAAAGAAAAAAAAAGAAAGAAAAGGCACCTACCATGTGCAAAGGCTTCCACACCTGTCCACTTAGTGGCCTGCACTGCACTGAACATAGCTAGAATTATGGCTTCAAATTCCATCTCCGCCTTTCAGCTAGCCAACGCTAATGAAGCACCTACTATGTGCAAGCATCCCCTGGGCACTTCCATACCTAACCACTCAGAGGCCTGCACTGAACACTGCTTGAATCAAGAGACGATGCTTCAAATCCCAGCTCTGCCATTCAGCTAGCCAACATTAATAAAGCACCTACTATGAGCAGGTGCCACCCAAACACTTCCATACCTGCCCGCTTAGTGACCTGCACTGAACACTGCTTGAATCAAGAGTCAATGCTTCGATCTGCAGCTCTGCCGTTCAACTAACCTACATAAATAAAGCACCTACTATGTGTGAGCACCACCTGGGCACTTCTGCACATGTCCACTTGGTGGCCTGCATGCAAAACTTCTTGAATTAGATGATTCTTCAAATTGCCACTCTGCCTTTCAGCTATCGTACACCAATAAGGTCCTACTATGTGCACGATGCCACTCTGTATCCTGAGGCAAAGGAATTAAACTTCCATGACCCATTTCTCCCATCAGGACAACACATTGGCTTTCTCTGCAGGAAGAATCGTGACTAGCAGTAATCAATAAGACATGTGAGGGAGAGGGGACTTTATTTCACTGAAGGCAGCCCTGATGGAGGAGGTCTCATGTGGACGGACCCCAGCAGCTGCTGATAGGGCAGTAATAGGCAAGCTGGTGGCTTTAGCGGGAGAGGGTGTGGGTTCAGTTCTTCAAGGTCTCGGGCACCCATTCTTCACTGGCATTGGGACCACACGAGACTCAGATGCCAGCCCTAAGAAGCCCACAGTCTAGTGCAGGAGACAGCACACGCTGCAGTGAAGGACATCCCTCTGCCCCACCAGCTCCGGCTTGGTCTTGCAAAGGGTGTTGCCAATGGATTACTCAAGGATGAGATGTGAGCCAAGGCCTTATGCACACTTGCATTGTTGCACTTGGCCTCTTGTGTGCTGGTGATCTGCCATGAGCCTGGATCCCAGAATAAGACACATGGTAGAGACCCAAAACCAACCCAAGGCCTGGAGCCAAACCCTGCTGCCCTGCAGCCTGAGTCAGACAGGCTGCAGCCACTCTGAAGCCCCAGGAGTGAGAAAAAGAAGGCACGTTCCTATTAGGAGCTACTAGATGTTTGAAGCAATTTGTTACACAGCATTACTGCAGCAGTTGCTGACTGATACATGGTGACAACAGGGTACGGTGATTGCGTTGTTGCAGGTGTACCCAGGTGAGCTCAGGGGAAGCCCTGAAGGGCAAGAGAAACTTCTGGGAGGAGGTGGAGGAGACGTGAACTGAGCCTTGAAGGATAAGTATGAGAAGAAAGCCAGATGATGTTCCAGGCTGTTCTGGGCAGAGCGCGTAACCACAGCAACAGCACAGGGTCAGTGGTGCGGTGGCTTGAGCAGGACTGTCCCATGAGGAGTGTTTGCCGTGAGGTGGCCACTGGGAAAAACATTCCTGTTTCAGGAATCCCAAAGTTGATTTCCTTCCACGAGCAGGTGGCAAGCACGTGTTAAAAGCAGACCTCAGGCCGGGTGCGTTGACTCATGCCAGTAATCGCAGCACTTTGGGAGGCTGAGGCGGGCAGATTGCCTGAGGTAGGGAGTTCAAGACCAGCCTGACCAACACGGAGAAATCCCATCTCTCCTAAAAATACGAAATCAGCCAGACGTGGTGGTGCATCCCTGTAGGCCCAGCTACTCGGGAGGCTGAGGCAGGAGAATCATTTGAGCCCAGGAGGCAGGGGTTGCAGGGAGCCAAGATTGCACCACTGCACTCCAGCTTGGGCAATGGGAGTGAAACCCTCTCTCAAAAGAAGAAAAAACCCACAAACCTCAGACAGTAAGGGCTGTGGTTGGTGTTTTTAATTTAATTCCTCCCAGGTTTTAATTCTTCAGTGTTTACCAGAACCTCTGCCTCAGAAGCCCCCTAGTCTAGCACTTTTGGTGGCTAAGTGGCCATGTGGCAACTCTCAGAGGGCAGCTCACGCTGGCGGGTACTTTCTCCCCTGGTCTGGCTGGTACCATCTCTGCCATAGGGGGCACGAGGACACGGCCAAAGGTCCTTTCCCCCTGGAGCCGGGGCCTGGACTGACTCCCCCCAACCAACCCCCTCATGTCAACATCCAAAAGATCCAAACGGGGGCGCTGGCCTGAGCCTGTCCCAGTTTCCCTCCACGACCTCACCCATCTTCATTCCCTGGGGCCACCTGTGACTGGGCACTGCCCAGCCTCCAACCTTCACCCCTGTACAGGCCTCGGGCCAGAAAGGACACATACCACACTCAACACACTCACATTCACACACTCACACCACACTCACCACACTACACTCAACACTCTTACATTGACACACTCACACCACACTCAACACACTCACATTCACACACTCACATTCACACTCACACCACACTTAGTCACTACACTCACCACACTCAACACTCTTACACACATTCACACACTCACACCACACTCACCACACTCACACACCACATGCTACATTCACACACATCACGCTCAACACACTCAACACACTTACATTCACACACCACACTCAACACACTTACACACATTCACACACACCACACTCAACACAGATTCCCACACACCACACTCACCACACACCACACTCAACACTTACACACACTCACACCACACACACACCATACTCAACACACTTATACACATTCACACATACCACACTCAACACACATTCTCACCACACTCACACTCACACACACCACACTCAACACTCACATTCCCACTCACCACACACACACCACACTCAACACTCTTACATTCACACACTCACACCACACTCAACATTTACATTCACACTCACACCACACTCAACACTCACCACACTCACTACAAGCCACATTCACACACATCTTGCTCAACACACTCACCAGTTACACCCTCACCACACTCACTACACTAAACATACCCCCACCACACTCACACACAAAACACACCACACACTCCACGTTCACACTCACCCACACCACATTCACACATAGCACATTCAACACACCACTCAACGCACATACCACACACCACACTCACACACACTTGCACTACACTCAGCACACCACATTCACACCCTTACACCATGCTTATACTATGCACATTTGCACACTCACATCACACCCATCACACTCAACACACACACATTCATACCCTCACACCACACTTACACTAGACACATTCACACACTCACATGACACCCATCACTCAACACACTCAACACATTTACACACATTCACACACTCACACCACTCAACACACACGCCACATGCCAGTCACACACATATCACACTCAACACCACAGTCACACCCTCACCACACTCATCACTGTACCACCACCACACTCACACAAAACACACCACACACCACACTCACACTACACTCAGCACACCACATTCACACCCTCACACCACACTCACCACACTATACACATTCACACATCACACCCATCACTCACCACTCAACACACTCACACACTCACACCACACTCAACACACACACCATACTCAACACACATACACATTCACACTCATACCACACCCATCACACTCACCACACTCAACACACACATTCACACTCACACCACACT
Organism: Aotus nancymaae; assembly: GCF_030222135.1. Taxonomy (NCBI): domain Eukaryota; kingdom Metazoa; phylum Chordata; class Mammalia; order Primates; family Aotidae; genus Aotus; species Aotus nancymaae. Next base: position 2,870,066 of record NW_026988417.1, read on the forward strand.
CAACACATTTACACACATTCACACACTCACACCACACTCAACACACTCACACACCACATGCCACATTCACACACACCACACTCAACACACACCCACATCACACTGACAGACACACAGACATGACACCCATGGAAGCCCCAGGGCCTGTGAATGGCAGACACACGCAAAGGAGCGGGCGTGCCATGTCTCCCTGGTGCGGGGTCGTGCAGATGGGGGATTCAACTCTGAGGGGCTTTCTGCCTCCACAGCCAGACACCAGCCTCACCCCAGAGCTGCTCTGCCTTTCTAGGAAAGCAGCAGCCACGCCCCCAAACACAAGCCCTGGCTGCGACCTGGCTGCTGCGTGCTGGGAGCCAGTGGGCTTTAGCTTCCTCTCCAGAGGAGCTGACTTCTAGACCCGGGCCAGGGCCTGGAAGGAGGTGTGAGCCAGATACAGGGAAACAGGCCTGGGCGGAGACCTCGCAGGCCTGCAAAGGTGCAGGCAGGGGCCCCAAAGCAGGAGACACCCCATAAAAATCCCACTCAGTCGTGCACCTGCCAAATCCTCACTCCCAACATCCCCAGCACTCACTCAGCACCTCCACAGTCTGCAGGCCACAAGAGATCAGCTCAGCAGAGACGCGCTGCCCGGGGAGCCCCTGGCGGCCAGGACGTCCCCAGCTCACAGCCCCTGCCCTGCTACTGGTCCCCAGCTGCGCTCACAGCTGTGCCTCGTACTGCATAGAAATGGAGCCCCGACCTGCCCAGAGTCACTTGCTCCACACGTGTGTGGGGAATGGCCGTCCTGGGGCCCCCACCCTGCTCTGCCTTCTGTGTGAACCCACGCGCTTTGCCAAGTTCAGGCCAGAGCTTTCCTTTAAATCCAGGACCCCAACTCGCAGGCAGAGACTGGCAATTCTATGCAAAGCCACCTTAAGATCCCTGATTCCGGGGAGGGAGGGGAGAACCCGGGATGTGAAGCTGACAGCTTCACCTGATGATGCATTTGCAGAAAGCCACCCCAGAACCCCCGGGCCACCGCAGACAGCGATCAACCATAAACAAGGGAAGTTGAGTGGCCGTCCGGGCAGCAGCTGAAACGTGCAGGCTCGCATAAACACACCTCCCTGAAAGTGTTTCCTGCAAAACTACCCAAGCACAGGACGCTCTGGCTCCAGGACACTGCCCAGCACCAGTTGAGTCTCACAGGAAACTGTTACCGCTTTGTGCAAGTTTTCAGAGTCACTCACGTAACAAACGTTTCTCAAAAGCCTGCCATGGCCAGGACCACGCTCCAGGCGCAGTCCTGCGGCAGCGGTGAGGCTCACAGACCCAGGTCTCACAGGGCTACTGTGTGAGAGGGGACCGTGACAGTGCGCTGGGGAGGGCACTGCTGGTGGACGTCTCCTCCCGGCAACCAGCGAAGGGCCCGGCTCCTGCCTCCACCGAGGCCCTTGCAGAGTGGGCGCTTCAGTAAAGAGACAATTGAATCAATAAAGCTGAATCCATGAAGAAGTAAGTAAAAAATAAGCTTCGTAGAAACAATGTGCTAGATGTGAACAGAGTAACTCGGATACAGATCATCAGAGCACAGCTGCAGCCCAGAGGCGCCGGCGACCCCAGCCCTGCACGAGACTCGCTTTCTATTCTCACACGGACTCTCTCTCAAGGGCCTCCTCCACTCCTCGGCAGGGTTGCTGATTTAATAAAAACACACGATGCTCAGTTAAATCTGAATTTCAGGTAAACCAATAATTTTTTAGTCTAAGTATGTCCCATGCATTATTTGGGATGTACTTATATTTAAAATATTCATTGTTTGTCTGGAAATCAAAATATAACTGGGCATCATGCGTCTTACCTGGCAACTCCATTTCCTAGCAAGGTCAAGAGACACTAGGCTGGTGACCGTAGGATGAGATGGAGCCTGAAACTCACTGAGGCTGCCCCCCAGGAAGAGCATGAGCTGTTGCCCACTACCCTGCCCTCCTCCTGCACTCCCTTCCCCCAGGCCCCTCGGTTACCTCACTCTCTCCTTCCTCCCTTGGCTCTCACAGCCCTCTGGGAAGGCCGGTCCCTACCCAAAGCCCCCGGCACCCGGGCTCCATTCCCCGGCCTTCTCCTTCCTCTGCGCAGCGCTGCGTCCCCTGGCATAGGAGGCGATGGGCCCCACCCCACAACACCCCCTGACACACACACAGTATACACATCACAGGGTGGGACTTCTGGCTGTTTTGTTTACAGCTGTATCCCCAGGACCTAAAACAGAGCCAGCACCTCGCCAGAGCTTAAAACCCATTTGGGAGATGGAGACGCATGGGGTGGGTTGACGGGAACAGAAAGCAGGTTCCTGACCCTGCAAAGAAGAGGGGCCATGACGAGCAGCCTCAGAAAGTGCCATGAACAAAACGGGCCCTGTGGATCTGAAGGTCAGGCTGATGCCTCCCCTCGGTTCCCACAGGCACGTGCACCGCAAAAACGGAGTCTCGTTCCCTCCCCTGCATGGTCCTCACCCAGCTCAGTGAGTGGCCCCACAACCCTCGCTGGTTCTGGGGTAGAACCCTCTGCACCCTCAGAGCCCTCCCTGCCTACACTGACGCAGCATCTCCAGGCCGGGATTCCTACCCTCTTCCCTCCCCTGCTGCAGGCCCGGGACCAGGCCACAGAGCATCAGCTTCCCAAAGAGTTGAGGTTTCTGCAGAAGCCAAGGAAAGCTCCCAATAGCCAGCGGCTCTGTAAAGGTCCCTGCGGGGGCGGGGGGGCACTGGGGCCTGACCCCTCTAGAAGAGCAGGCCAGAGGAAATCGAAGGGTGAGCGATCCCCGCATTGACTCCGTCTCTCCGGGTTGTAAAGCGCTCTCATTGGCGTTATTTTTAGTTCAGCCTCACCGCAGTAAGCTGGGCAGGACTATTTCCATGTCACACCCGGGTGTGGAGGCCACTCACAAACCCCAGGCCAACAGCCCCCGGGCTCGGGATGCAGGTCCCAGCCAGGACACACATGGCGGGCGAGGCCAGCAGGCATCACGGAGGAAGAGAATGGCAGTGCCAGCTGCTCTGAAAAGTGGGCAGACGACTGCATCCACAGTAAAAGACAAAGTTAAAATACTGAACGAAAAAACACCAAAGGTTTTCATACAGAAATCCCTGTGGATGCTAAACTTTCACCAGGTCCTTGAAAAGGCAGCCATGTTGACTTCAATCAATGTTCAGAGTGTGTTCGCACACAAAGGTGAAAAGTGTGTGGGGCTCTGCGGCCCACAGTGGGTTTCTTCCTTCTGCTCCATTCTCGTCTGGGTGGCTCCGCCCAGCTCTCCTGCCCTGTGGGGAAAGCCATGCCTTTCCTGCAGCCCGCTTCTCCACCCTTACCCTGGGGCCTGCCCCGTGCCTCCCAACTAACCCACCGTCTGCTCAGCTCCTTGACTGGTTCGTGTGGGCCTGGCCAGCAACCTGGGTCTGAAAGGGTGTCTCAAAATCTGCTGCACAGGCCCGGGAAGGGGTGGGGTGGGGGGCTTGCTCTGCTCTGGGATCTGAGTCCTGAGGGCTGCAGAGATCCTGCTTACTGGCAGTCAGCTTCCCCAGCTGCGTGGAGAATCGCAAAATGAAGCCAAGGCAGACCCAGGAGGCGGAGAGAGAGGCAGGAAACAGCCCCCAGCCCCAGTTCCCGCAGAGCCCACAGCCAGCCTGAGCCCTGGATGTCCCAGTCACCTGAGCATCAGTCCCTCTCTGCTGGAGCTGCCGTCAGCTGCTTTCGGAGGCCTGCATTTGCAGCCTCTGCCAAAAATGTCCAAAAACCAGCTGCCTGGGGGGCTTGCTTGAGAATACTTCAGTGGACTGGGCTCCACGGAACTGAATTCCAGCACTAGCTTTATAACTAACTGCCCAGGGGATCTTAGCCAGGGCACTGCATCCTCTTGTGACTCAGTTTCCCCACTATAAAAAGATTAAATGACAGAGGTGAGAGCACATTAAAGTCAAAAGCGTTGTGCAGATGAATGTGTTGGTGTCTCCACACCCACTGGTCTCTCCCTCCAGACTGAGGCTCCTTAAGAACAGGAACCTCGTCCTCCTCACCTCCTTACCCTCCACACCTAACGCCAGCCTTGGCCCCCAAAGAGTGCTTTCAAAAAACCCTGGATGGATGTAAACCCCAAAGGACTGAAAGTGGGTCTCACAGAAACACGTGCACACCCATGTAGATTGTAGGATTCTTCACAATAGCTGAGGGGGGGTGGCAAGGCCAGGCGCGGTGGCTCACGCCTGTAATCCCAGCACTTTGGGAGGCCGAGGTGGGCAGATCACTTGACACCAGGAGTTTAAGATCGGCCTGGCCAATGTGGTAAAACCCCACGTCTACTAAAAATACAAAAATTAGCTGAGCGTGGTGGTGGGCACCTGTAGTCCCAGCTACTCGGGAGGCTGAGGCAGGAGAATCACTTGAACCCGGGAGGTAGAGGTTGCAGTGAGCCAGGATCATGCCACTGTACTCCAGCCTGGGCAACAGAGCCAGACTCCATCTCAAAAAAATAAAAATAAAAATAAAAAAAGGAAGGTGGTTTTAAGCCAGCATCCACCGACGCGTGACTGGATAAACAAAATGTGGTGTGTGTGTGCATATATGCATACATATATGATGTGGTGTGTACAGATGTAATGATATATATATATACACACACTCGGTGGAATATTATGCAGCCTTAAAAGAAGAAAATTCTGGTTTGGCGCGGTGGCTCACGCCTGTAATCCCAGCACTTTGGGAGGCAGAGGCGGGCGGATCATGAGGTCAGGAGTTCAAGACCAGCCTGACCAACATGGTGAATCTCCATCTCTACTAAAAATACAAAAATTAGCTGGGTGTAGTGGCTCACGCCTGTAGTCCCAGCTACTCAGGAGGCTGAGGCACAAGAATCGCTTGAACCCGGAAGGTAGAGGCTGCAGTGAGCCGAGATCACACCACTGCACTCTAGCCTGGGTGACAGCAAGACTGTCTCAAAATAGTGGGTTCTCAACACAGGGGGCAGGGTAGGCCTTATATAGTGACACCAGCAGCTGCTACAGCTCTGGCGTCAGCAACAGTGAAAACCAAAGTCCTGGAAGTTTCCCGAAGCCCCCACACAGTTGGACCCCTCACCACTCATCTCTCCATCTCTTACCCAGTCGCACACAAGCCTGTGCTGGGCCTCAACTGAGCACCTGCTGTCTGCACTGCCCGGAAGGATCTTCCTCCCCCTCCCCCCGTGTGCTCACTCAGGCACACAGATACACTTGGCTCTGGCCTTCACTCTGCACCCACCCCATACCCGCTCAGGCCCTTCTTGGGACTCGCCCCTGTGCTCCTGAGCCCGGGGTCTGCCCTCCCTCTCAGTGACTGAGGCACGGGCCCAGCCTCCCCAGAGCGTCCTGTGCACCCAGGAAGCGGGCGACTGTGGGCACATGGGAAGTGGGGCGCCAGGATCCCTCTGCTTGAGGCTGCTGGGGTCCTGGCTGTCACCTGCCTCCAGGAGCCGGGATCCTGGGAGTCACGGTCGTGTCACCCCATGAGGAAACTGAGGCACGAAGGGGCTCCAAACCACCCCTCCGCCTACGGAGGAGGCAGGACGCCAGTGTGTGACGGAACAGGCCTCGGAGGGGACCAACCATCCCCCGGAGGTATTCTCTCCGCAGGGGCGCTCCTCGGAGGGCAAGCGCGTCCCCGGGCACTCACTCCCTTCCCAAGCGGAGTCAGCGGAGGCGGGGCCTCGGCCGGAAGGAGTCAGCGGAGGCGGGCCCCCGGCCGGAAGGAGTCAGCGGAGGCGGGGCCCCGGCCGGAAGGAGTCAGCGGAGGCTGGGCCCCGGCCCGGCCCGGCCGGAGGGAGTCAGCGGACGCGGCGCCCCGGCCCGGCCCGGCCGGAGGGAGTCAGCGGACGCGGCGCCCCGGCCCGGCCCGGCCCGGCCCGGCCCGGCCGGAGGGAGTCAGCGGACGCGGCGCCCCGGCCCGGCCCGGCCGGAGAGAGTCAGCGGAGGCGGCGGTCCGGTCCGGCCCGGCGTGGCCGGAAGGAGTCAACGGAGGCGGCGGTCTGGCCCTGCCCGGCCGGGAGGAGTCACTGGAGGCGGGGGCCCGGCCCTGCCCGGCCCAAAGGAGTCACCGGAGGCGGTGGCCTGGCCCGGCCCTGCCGGAAGGAGTCAACGGAGGCGGCGGTCCGGCCCGATCCGGCCGGAAGGAGTCAACGGAGGCGGAGGCCTGGCCCAGCCGGAGGGAGTCAGCAGAGGCCGCGGCGTGGTCAGAGCGAGTTTCTTTGGAGAAGCCGTGGTGGCTTCCACGTGATGGTGGAGGACTACGCGTATCTCTGGGGTAAGTGGCGGGGACTTGTACCCCACCGGGAATCCTCCAGACCTCCCTGCTCCTTCTCCGCGGCTCCGTGCTTTCCAGTCCTGACTTCTTTGTGGGCCTTTGGGCCCCAGTCGTCCGTGTGGGGGCGGTTGTAGGGTGCTGGCTGTGACGGCGTCCACAGCCCTGCCGGGGAGGCTGTGTCCATGTCTGACCTGCATCCAGCGTCCAGGAGTGCACAGGTCCTGAGCCATGGTGAAGTCTGGGACCTGGGTCCCTCCGAGCCCCACGGCCCTCTGAGCTGGAGTATCCTAATTTTCGTTTCTACCTACAGCGTATGAGTTCCCTTTTTCTAAAACCACACCTGCATTCCTCCTCTTTTTATTTATTTATTTATTTATTTATTTATTGCATTTTAGGTTTTGGGGTACATGTGAAAAACATGCAAAGTTGTTGCATAGGTGCATTCATGGCAGTGTGATTTGCTGCCTCCCTCCCCCTCACCCATATCTGGCATTTCTCCCCATGCTATCCCTCCCCAACTCCCCCCCCCCGCTGTCCCCCCCCACTCCCCCGCAACAGACCCCCGTGTATAGTGCTCCCCTCCCTGTGTCCATGTGTTCTCCTTGTTCAACACCCTCCTATGAGTGAGAACATGTGGTGTTTGGTTTTGTGTTCTTGTGTCAGTTTGCTGAGAATGATGGTTTCCAGGTTCATCCATGTCCCTACAAAGGACGCGAACTCCTCATTTTTAATGGCTGCATAATATTCCATGGTGTATATGTGCCACATTTTTCCTGTCCAGTCTATCATCGATGGGCATTTGGGTTGGTTCCAGGTCTTTGCTATTGTAAACTGTGCTGCAATGAACATTCGTGTGCATGTGTCCTTATAGTAGAACGATTTATAATCCTTTGGATATATGCCCAGTAATGGGATTGCTGGTTCAAATGGAATTTCTATTTCTAGGTCCTTGAGGAATCACCACACTGTTTTCCACAGTGGTTGAACTAATTTACACTCCCACCAACAGTGTAAAAGTGTTCCTATTTCTCCACATCCTCTCCAGCATCTATTTTCTCCAGATTTTTTAATGATCGCCATTCTAACTGGCGTGAGATGGTATCTCAATGTAGTTTTGATTTGCATTTCTCTAATGACCAGTGATGATGAGCATTTTTTCATCTGTTTGTTGGCCTCTTGTATGTCTTCTTTTGTAAAGTATCTGTTCATATCCTTCGCCCATTTTTGAATGGGCTTGTTTGTTTTTTTCTTGTAAATCTTTTTTAGCTCGTTGTAAATTCTGGATATCAGCCCTTTGTCAGATGGGTAGGCTGCAAAAATTTTTTCCCATTCTGTTGGTTGCCGATTCACTCTATTGACTGTTTCTTTTGCCGTGCAGAAGCTGTGGAGTTTGATTAGGTCCCATTTGTCTATTTTGGCTTTTGTTGCCAATGCTTTTGGTGTTTTGGTCATAAAGTCCTTGCCTACGCCTATGTCCTGAATGGTTTTGCCTAGGTTTCCTTCTAGTGTTTTTATGGTGTTAGGCCTTATGTTTAAGTCTTTAATCCATCTGGAGTCAATTTTAGTGTAAGGTGTCAGGAAGGGGTCGAGTTTCTGCTTTCTGCATATGGTCAGCCAGTTTTCCCAACACCACTTATTGAACATGGAATCCTTTCCCCATTGCTTGTTTTTATCAGGTTTGTCAAAGATCGGGTGGTTGTAGATATGTTGTGTCGCCTCCGACGCCTCTGTTCTGTTCCATTGGTCTATATCTCTGTTTTGGTACCAGTACCATGCTGTTTTGATTACCGTAGCCTTGTAGTAGAGTTTGAAGTCCGGTAGTGTGATGCCTCCTGCTTTGTTCTTTTTGCTTAGAATTGACTTGGCTATGCGGGCTCTCTTTTGGTTCCATATGAAGTTTAAGGTGGTTTTTTCCAGTTCTGTGAAGAAGGTCATTGGTAGCTCGATGGGGACAGCATTGAATCTGTAAATTACTTTGGGCAGTATGGCCATTTTCACGATATTAATTCTTCCTAACCATGAACATGGAATGTTTCTCCATCTGTTTGTGTCCTCTCTTATTTCGTTGAGCAGTGGTTTGTAGTTCTCCTTGAAGAGGTCCTTTACGTTCCTTGTTAGTTGTATTCCTAGGTATTTTATTCTCTTTGTAGCCATTGTGAATGGCAGTTCGTTCTTGATTTGGCTCTCTTTAAGTCTATTATTGGTGTATAGGAATGCTTGTGATTTTTGCACATTGATTTTGTATCCTGAGACTTTGCTGAAGTTGCTTATCAGTTTCAGGAGATTTTGGGCTGAGATGATAGGGTCTTCTAGATATACAATCATGTTGTCTGCAAATAGAGACAATTTGACTTCCTCCTTTCCTAATTGAATACCCTTTATTTCTTTTTCTTGTCTGATTGCTCTGGCTAGAACTTCCAGTACTATATTGAACAGGAGTGGTGAGAGGGGGCATCCTTGTCTAGTGCCCGATTTCAAAGGGAATGCTTCCAGTTTTTGCCCATTCAGGATGATATTGGCTGTTGGTTTGTCATAAATAGCTTTTATTATTTTGAGGTACGTTCCGTCGATACCTAGTTTATTGAGAGTTTTTAGCATAAAGGGCTGTTGAATTTTGTCGAAGGCCTTCTCTGCATCAATTGAGATAATCATGTGGTTTTTGTCTTTGGTTCTGTTTATGTGGTGAATTACATTTATAGACTTGCGTATATTGAACCAGCCTTGCATCCCCGGGATGAATCCTACTTGATCATGGTGGATAAGCTTTTTGATGTGCTGTTGCAATCGGCTTGCCAGTATTTTATTGAAGATTTTTGCATCTATGTTCATCATGGATATTGGCCTGTAATTTTCTTTTCTTGTTGAGTCTCTGCCGGGTTTTGGTATTAGGATGATGTTGGTCTCATAAAATGATTTGGGAAGGATTCCTTCTTTTTGCATTATTTGAAATAGTTTCAGTAGGAATGGTACCAGTTCCTCTTTGTATGTCTGGTAGAATTCGGCTGTGAACCCATCTGGACCTGGGCTTTTTTTGGGTGGTAGGCTCTTAATTGCTGCCTCGACTTCAGACCTTGTTATTAGTCTATTCAGGGTTTCGACTTCTTCCTGGTTTAGGCTTGGGAGGAGGCAACTGTCCAGGAATTTATCCATTTCTTCCAGGTTTTCTAGTTTATGTGCATAGAGTTGTTTGTAATAATCTCTGATGGTGGTTTGAATTTCTTTGGCATCTGTGATGATATCCCCTTTATCATTTTTTACTGCATCTATTTGGTTATTTTCTCTTTTCTTTTTTATTAGTCTGGCTAGTGGTCTGTCTATTTTGTTGATCTTTTCAAAAAACCAGCTCCTGGATTTATTGATTTTTTGAAGGGTTTTTCGTGTCTCTTATCTCCTTCAATTCTGCTTTGATCTTAGTTATTTCTTGTCTTCTGCTAGGTTTTGAGTTTTTTTGATCTTGCTCCTCTAGCTCTTTCAATTTTGACGATAGGGTGTCAATTTTAGATCTCTCCTTTCTTCTCATGTGGGCACCTATTGCTATATATTTTCCTCTAGAGACTGCTTTAAATGTGTCCCAGAGATTCTGGTATGTGGTGTCTTCGTTCTCGTTGGTTTCGAAGAACATCTTTATTTCTGCCTTCATTTCAGTGTTTATCCAGTCAAGATTCAGGAGAAAGTTGTTCAATTTCCATGAGGCTGTGCGGTTCTGGGTTGGCTTCTGAATTCGGAGTTCTAACTTGATTGCACTGTGGTCTGAGAGACTGTTTGTTACGGTTTCCGTTCTTTTGCATTTGCTGAGGAGTGATTTACTTCCAATTATGTGGTCAATTTGAGAGTAGGTGTGATGTGGTGCTGAGAAGAATGTATATTCCGTGGATTTAGGGTAGAGAGTTCTGCAAATGTCTATTAGGTTTGCTTGTTCCAGGTCTGAGTTCAAGTCCTGGATATCCTTGTTAATTTTCTGTCTCGTTGATCTGTCTAATATTGACAATGGGGTGTTGAAGTCTCCCACTATTATTGTGTGGGAGTCTAGGTCTCTTTGTAAGTCTTTAAGAACTTGCCTTATGTATCTAGGTGCTCCTGTATTAGGTGCATATATATTTAGGATCGTTAGCTCTTCTTGTTGCATTGATCCTTTTACCATTATGTAATGTCCTTCTTTGTCTCTTTTGATCTTTGTTGCTTTAAAGTCTATTTTATCAGAGATGAGAATTGCAAGTCCTGCTTTTTTTTGTTCTCCATTTGCTTGGTAAATCTTCCTCCATCCCTTTATTTTGAGCCTTTGTGTATCCTTGCTTGTGAGGTGGGTTTCCTGGATACAGCACACTGATGGGTTTTGGCTTTTTATCCAATTAGCCAATCTGTGTCTTTTGATTGGGGCATTTAGTCCGTTTACATTTAGGGTTAATATTGTTATGTGTGAATTTGATCCTGTCATTTTGATGCTAGCTGGCTGTTTTTCCCATTGGTTGATGCAGATTCTTCATTGTGTTGATGCTCTTTACCATTTTGTGCATTTTTGGAGTGGCTGGTACTGGTTGTTTTTTTCTATGTGTAGTGCCTCCTTCAGGAGCTCTTGTAAAGCTGGTCTGGTGGTGATGAAATCTCTGAGTGCTTGCTTGTTCTCAAAGGATTTTATTTTTCCTTCACTTATGAAGCTTAGTTTGGCTGGATATGAAATTCTGGGTTGAAAGTTCTTTTCTTTAAGGATGTTGAATATTGGCCCCCACTCCCTTCTGGCCTGTAGGGTTTCTGCTGAGAGATCTGCTGTTAAGTCTGATGGGCTTCCCTTTGTGGGTAACCCGACCTTTCTCTCTGGCTGCCCTTAGTATTTTCTCCTTCATTTCAACCCTGGCGAATCTGACGATTATGTGCCTTGGGGTTGCTCTTCTAGAGGAATATCTTTGTGGTGTTCTCTGTATTTCCTGGACTTGAATATTGGCCTGCCTTGCTAGGTTGGGGAAGTTTTCCTGGATAATATCCTGAAGAGTATTTTCCAGCTTGGATGCATTCTCTTCGTCACATTCAAGTACACCTATCAAACGTAGATTAGGTCTTTTCACATAGTCCCATATTTCTTGTTGACTCTGTTCATTCCTTTTTACCCTGTTTTCTCTAATCTTGCCTTCTCGTTTTATTTCATTGAGTTGATCTTCGACCTCTGATATCCTTTCTTCTGCTTGGTCAATTCGGCTGTTGAAACTTGTGCATGCTTCGCGAAGTTCTCGTGTTGTGTTTTTCAGCTCCATCAATTCGCTCATATTCCTCTCTAAGTTGTCCATTCTCGTTAACATTTCGTCAAGTCTTTTTTCAAGGTTCTTAGTTTCTTTGCATTGGGTTAGAACATGTTCTTTTAGCTCACGGAAGTTTCTTATTATCCACTTTCTGAAAGCTGATTCTGTCATTTCATCACGCTCATTCTCCATCCAGTCTTGTTCCCTTGCTGGTGAGGAGTTGTGCTCCCTTGTAGGAGGAGAGGTGTTCTGGTTTTGGGTGTTTTCATCGTTTTTGTGCTGGTTTCTTCCCATCTTTGTGGATTTATCCACCTATCGACTTTGTAGTTGCTGTCTTTCTGATTTTGGTAATTTTAAGTCTGTAGTAGCTGAACTCATAAACCCCCTTTTCTTCCCCCTAGGTGGTCTGTCCCAGGGAATTAGGGCGTTATGATTTTCCGCTGTTGCAATGGTTTTCCCTGCCCACAAGGTGGCAGCCTAGTCACACTCAGCCTGCAGAGGCTTCGTTGAGCTGCTGTGGGCAAATTGTCCTGGGAACTGCAGGGTGTTTCCCGGTGGGTGACGCCCCTCCTCCACAGAGCTGGACCGTCCCGTGTTCAGCCGTGTTTCCGGAGGCGTCCTCTTTGCCCAGGAAACTCTTGGGTTGAGTCCCTGCCTCAGCTCCCCTTGCTGGCCCAGAGGGGATCCGGTCTCGCTCACTTTGCACAAGGGGCCGCTGCTCCCTGCCTCGGGTGCAGGCAGAGCAGCCGCGCCAGTGCAACCAGCGGCGCTGGCAACCCGTGGCGCGCCCTTGCCCGGGAGTGTCCTGGCTTGAATCCCTGCTTCAGCTCCCCTTGCTGGCTCAGAGGTGATTCAGTCTCTCTCGCTCTGTACGTGGATCCGCCGCCCCCCACCTCAGGGCGTAGGCCGAGCGGCGCGCCGCTCCGCTCAAACCAGCGGCGCTGGTGACCCGTGCGGCTCCTCCTCCTGTTAATCCCCTGGTCTGTGGTCAGTAAAAATCTGTCTGGAAATGCGGCGTCCACTCACCCTCTGCGCCTTCTTTCGGAGCTGCGATCCCGACTTCCTCCTAATCGGCCATCTTGAAAACCTCCCCATTTTTTTTTTTTTTTTTTTAAAGAGACTGAGTCTGGCTCTGTCACCCAGGCTGGAGTGCAGTGCCGCAATCTCAGCTCACTGAAAGCTTCACCTCCCGGGTTCAGGCAGTTCTGTCTCAGCCTCCTGAGTAGCTGGGACTACAGACACCCACCACGATGACGCCTGGCTAATATTTGTATTTTTAGTAGAGATGGGGTTTCACCGTATTGGTCAGGCTGGTTTCAAACTCCTGATCTCAGATAATCTGCCCAACTAGACCTCCCAAAGTGCTGGGATTACAGGCGTGAGCCACCTTGCCTGGCAAATTGCATTTTCCTAATGAATAGCTCATTTTGAGGACGTAATCTCTTATCTGTTTTTGGATTTTGTGTCTGCAGAATTGTCTGGTCAGGTTCTAGATTGGATTTTTTTGCTACTTTGTAGTGTTTTTCTGTGTGTGTGTACACGTTGGTCTCACCATTTCAGATTCTTCTGAGTTCGTGGGCCTACCTGCTCCGAGCTGGCTTAGAGTTGAAGGAGGAGTAGCTGCCCATGCTGGAGGCTGGAGCCTGGAGTGTGCAGTATCCCCTCGCCTCGCTGTTGCAGTTGGTGGCGGTGACAGAGACTGCAGCGCAGCTGGAAAGGTAAAAAGATGGTGGGATAGGTTCGCCATCCTGGCCCGCACAGCCTGAGGCATGGGGGACGGCTTGCGGGTGCCCTGCCATGGGCAGTGGGCACTATCCAGGGTGTCACTGCTGGTGTTGCGGGGGCTGGTTGGGGGGTTATTTGAGACGCCACTGCCCGCATAGGGGAGAGGGTTGGGGGCCCTTTCCTGGGATGTGCTGCCCATTGCTGGGGGCTGGGATGGGGCCTGTCCCAAGCGGTACCGTCAGCAGCAATGGGGTATCTTGTGGGCACCGTCCAGGGATGTACTGCCCTAGGTGGGGGGTGAGTTGGAGGAGCTGTCAGGTCTGGGATGGGTTGGTGGCACTGTGGGGTGCAACACTGCCAGCGGTGAGGGATGGGTTGGGGGTGTTATCAGGTGTTACGTTGCCCCCAGTGGGTGGGGGGTGTGGTATCCGGGACATCATTGCCTGTGTCTGGGAGCTGTTTGGGGGCACTATCCAAGGCTGCATTGCCCACATGGGGAGCAGGTTGGGGGTACTATCTGGGGCTGCAGTGCTGGCGGTGGAGGATGGGTTAGGGTTCTGGTGGGGTGGAGGGGTGGTGTTAAAGGCGCCACGGGGACTACACTGAGACAGAGGTTGGGGGGCTTGTCGGGAGAGCTACACAGGGTTGGACTGCCTGTGGAGGGGGGTAGAGGGTCGGTGGGGGAACTGTGGGGGCCGGATACACAGCCTGAGTGGTGGAGAGGCGGCGGGTGGGTCAGGTGCTCCCAGGGATCTGCACTGCCTGGCAAAGAGTGGGTGAGTGTGCTATTTCAGGCTGCGTGCGTGGGTTGTGACAGGGGCAGGTTGGGTGCATTATCGGGCTACCTGAGCTGTCCATGGTGGTACTTCCCAAGGTGGAGAGGGAGTTTGGAGTGCTCTCTGTGGCTGCACTGCCCAAGGCAGGGGGCTGGTTGGGGGCTCTATCCAGGGCCGCACTGTTCCCGACGGGGAGTGAGTTAGGGCACCCGCTATTGAGGGTTGCAGTGCCCGCAGTGGGGGGTGGTTTGGGTTCCATATGGGGCATCACTGCCTGCGGTGGGGGTCTGCTTGGGGACCCTATCTGTGGCTACACTGCCCACCCCAGGGAGCCCGTTGGGGCGCTATCCCGGGCTGTGCTGCCCATGGCAGGGGGTTGGTTTGCGGGTGCCATCGAGTGCTGCAGTGTCTAAGGCAGGGGCAGGTTAGGGGCTGCCATCGTGTGCTACACTGCTGGTGGTGGGGGATGGGGTGTTGGCACTATCTTGGGGCTACACTGCTGGTGGTGGGGGATGGGGTGTTGACACTATCCTGGGGCTACACTGCCGGTGGCAGCGGATCAGGGGCTCTGTCGGAAGCTGCCCTACCGGTGGCAGGCGATGGAGGTTTCAGTGACAGCAGTGGTCTCTGAGAGAGGAGTGGTCCTGCTCTCCCCGGACTCTAAACTCTAAAGGACCATCTCCTCCTGCGTGGCGGGCACATGTTTCTGTGAAAATCCTGATCACAGCAGGGCACCCAGACCCATCATGGTTCCCAGGCCTGAGCCCTCACATTCTGTGCTGCAGAGCCTGCCAGGGATGCCCAGGCATGCAGTAGCAGACACCACGGGGTGACAGGGGCCTGTGGGTGGAGGTCTCAGGAGTGGGAAGCAGCACATTGGTGGGGAGGGCTGGCTGGGTCTGAGTTTCTGCTGCTCCTGCTTCCCGAGCACAGCCTGGGTGGTCCCAGTGGTTCCTGTGGAGCAGGAAGCCCAGGCCCCATCGTGTCTCCAGTCTCCACTCCCTAGCCAGTTTGGGCCAAAAAGAGATGCTGTGGACTGTGGAGGGTGGGTGTGAGTGCCTTCGCTGAAACTGGCCCGTGCCACCCGGTGGCCAGCAGGACAAGGTGGGGGTCTAACACTACCACTCTCTGTGTCCCGTTCTAGGCTTTTCCGGCTTTGCCCGCCCAGCTGCTCCATGCCAGGAGAAGGCAGAGCCATCTGCTGCATGCTGGAGGCTGGAGCCTGGAGCCTGTGGCACCACGGCTCGCCTCGCTGCGGTGGGTGGCAGCGACGGAGACTGCAGAGCGACGGAGACTGCAGAGCGCCGGAGAGGTAGGAGCGTGGCTGGCTGCCACCAGGGCAGGGACAGGGGTGCAGAGGTGGCCAGGTGGCAGCCTCTGAGGCGGCCTCAGTCCCTGGGTCTCCCCCTGCTGGTTACTGCAGGCAGAGCTGGGGCTGCCACCACTTCTGCCGCGTCGTGTGCAGGTGGCAGCTACGGTTGAGCCCGTGGCAGAGGGTGGCAGTGCCTGTTCCCGCCCTCCTCCTTTTCCTTTTTGACCCTGGTTCAGGGTGCTGGTCACAGGTGCTGGGTACCCTACAGCCACTGAGATGGGGCTGGATGCCAGTTCCAGTCCTCCTCCTGCTTCGAGGCCTGATTTAGGCACCGCAGCAGGATCTGGCCCTTGGGTCCGCATTGCTGCTGGAGGCGGGCAGGATCCTGGGTTGCCACCACACTGCTGAATGCCATCTATAAGTGGCAGGTGCAGCAGAATGCACGGGAGACTGCAGGGCTGGTCTCAGACAGCCTGGGGGTCGCCCAAGGCACCTCCCCCTACCCTATGACCTGTGCCTCCTTGGCCCAAGCCCACAGTGTGGGGTCGCGGGCTCTGGGCCCACTGCAGCACCCACGATGAGGCTGAGCGCCGGTTTCCATCACCTTGCAGCTGTGCCGCCGACAACCTAAATTAGGCGCCGTGGTGACATCTGGTCCCGGGTTTCCTGCTGCTGGTGGGGGAGGACAGGGCCGGGGGTTGCCACTGATAGTGACTTGCACCATTTCCAGGTGGGAGCTGTAGCTGAGGCCCTGGCAGATTCTGGCAGGGCTGCTCCCCGAGGGCGTTGAGGGTCGTGGAGCGTACCGCCGTCCCACCCTAGGGTCCACTTTTCCTTGGGCCTGGCCCAGAGCACAGGTTTGCAGGCGCTGGGCACTGTGCAGACACAGAGTTGTGACTGAGCGCCTCCTGCCCTCCTGCATCTGCGGGCTGACTGTGGCAGTATCTGTTCCCGGGTTCCATGCTACTGGGGCCAGTGTCCAGGGATGCCACCGCTGCTGCCCCATGGCATGTGTAGGCTGCCGCGGCAGCTGATCCCAGAGCGGAGGCTGTCAGAGCTGGTCCCAGATAGCCTGAAGGTCGCCTAGTGCACCAGCAGAGAGCGCCGTGGGCAGGCAGGGTCATTATGTTGGCTTTGAAGAGGATGTGTTTTGCCAGCTTGGCTTCTTTACTGAGAAAGCATTGCCAGGGCCCTAGAAGTCTGCAGTCCCAAGGGCTAGGAAGCCACTTGGAGACGCTGTACCATCAGCACCCACTTGGATCTGAGGCAGGAGGCACCACAGAGAGGTGGCGAGCTCCCCGTCACCATCGGCGCTCAAGATATGACTGAGCTGTACTTCGATCAGAGGTTCCCAAGCAGCGTCCCTTGCACCAAATACAGCACCCCGACGTGCTCTGTTTGGCCAGCATAGTGTGTCATAACAAATCTGAGCCAATGTTGTTGTTATATTTTGATTGATCTATTTTACTTTAGGTGCGTACTATATCTGGCATGTCTCTGCCCTGCCCCCCCAACTGTCCCCTGTGTGTGATGCTCCTCTCCCTGAGTCCACATGTTCTCGTTGTTCAACACGCACCTATGAGTGAGAACATACGGTGCTTGGCTTTCTGTTCTTGGGTCAGTTTGCTGAGAATGATGGTTTCCAGATTCATCCAAGTCCCTACAAAGGACACGAACTCATCGTTTTTTATGGCTGTGTAGTATTCCATGGTGTATATATGTACCACATTTTCTTTGTCCAGTCTATCATTGATGGGCATTTGGGTTGGTTCCAGGTCTTTGCTGTTATACACAGGGCTGCAATGAACATACGTGTGCATGTGTCTTTATAGTAGAATGATTTATAGTTCTTTGGGTATATACCCAGTAGTGGGATTGCTGGGTCAAATGGAATTTCTATTTAGATCCCATTTGTCTATCCTGGCTTTTGCTGCCATTGCTTTTGGTGTTTTAGTCATGAAGTCCTTGCCTATGCCTATGTCCTGGATGGTTTTGCCTACGTTTTCTTCGAGTGTTTTTATGGTGTTAGGTTTTATGTTTAAATCTTTGATCCATCTGGAGTTAATTTTAGTGTAAGGTGACAGGTAGGGGTTCAGTTTCTGCTTTCTGCACATTGCTAGCCCGGTTTCCCAACACCGTTTATTAAACATGGAGTCCTTTCCCCGTTGCTTGTTTTTGCTGGGTTTGTCTAAGATCAGATGGTTGTAGATGTGTGGTGTTTCTTCTGGGGTCTCTGTTCTGTTCCATTGGTCTACGTCTCTGTTTTGGTACCAGTACCATGCTGTTTTGATGGAAGAAATGGATAAATTCCTAGACGCTTGTACTCTACCAAAACTAAACCAGGAGGAAGCTGAAACCCTGACTAGACCAATAACAAGGGCTGAAGTAGAGGCAGCAATCAATAGCCTACTAACTAAAAAAAGTCCAAGTCCAGGTGGGTTCACAGCCGAATTCTACTAGACATACAAAGAGGAGCTGGTTCCATTCCTTCTGAAACTGTATCAAACGATACAAAAGGAGGGACTCCTCCCTAACTCATTTCATGAGACCAGCATCATCCTGATACCGAAACCAGGCAGAGGCTCAACTAAAAAAGAAAACTTGAGGCCGATATCCGTGATGAACATCGACACAAAAATCTTCCATAAAATACTGGCAAACAGATTGCGACAGCACATCAAGAAGCTTATCCATCATGACCAAGTAGGCTTCATCCCAGGGATGCAAGGCGGGTTCAGCATACACAAATCCATAAACGTAATCCATCACATAAACGGAACCAAAGACAAAAACCACATGATTATCTCAATAGATGCAGAGAAGGCTTTTGATAAAATTCAACAAGGCTTCATGCTAAAAACTCTCAATAAACTAGGTATTGATGGAATGTGTCATACAATGATAAAAGCTATATATGACAAACCTACTGCCAATATCATACTGAACGGGAAGAATTCCCTTTGAAATCAGGCACTAGACAAGGATGCCCTCTCTCACCACTCCTATTCAACATAGTATTGGAAGTTCTAGCCAGAGCAATCAGGCAAGAAAAAGAAAGAAAGGGTATTCAATTAGGAAAGGAGGAAGTCAAACCGTCTCTATTTGCAGACGACATGATTGTATATCTAGAAGACCTCATCGTCTCAGCCCAAAATCTCCTGAAACTGATAAGCAACTTCAGCAAAGTCTCAGGATACAAAATCAATGTGCAAAAATCACAAACATTCCTATATACCAATAACAGACAAACAGAGAGCCAAATCAAGAGCGAACTCCCATTCACAATTGCTACAAAGGGAATAAAATACCTAGGAATACAACTAACAGAGGATGTAAAGGACCTCTTCAAGGAGAACTACAAACCACTGCTCAACGAAATAAGAGAGGACACAAACAGATGGAGAAACAGTCCATGCTCATGGTTAGCAAGAATCCATATTGTGAAAATGGCCACACTTCCCAAAGTAATCTATAGATTCAATGCTATCCCCATCAAGCTACCAATGACCTTCTTCACAGAACTGGAAAAAACCACTGTAAACTTCATATGGAGTCACAAAAGACCCTGCACAGCCAAGACAATCCTAAGCAAAAAGAACAAAGCCAGAGGCATCACACTTCCACACTTTTTCTTTTTAAATATTGAAGCTCTCAAAATCACCTTTGGAGAAAATCACAGGCCACAGACTGTTTCTGTGATTCTGTGCTTATTTCTTCTGGGCATGTTGTTAACCTTGGCAAAATAAACTTTTACATTGATTGAAACCTGGCTTGAATACTCTTTTTATTTTTTATTTTTATTTTTTGGTTTTGTGGGATTTTATACTTTTGCTTTGCAGTCCATCAGATTGTAATAATTAGTGCTAAAGAGATGATTTAAGTACAGATACATATTGTTGTGTGCATTGATTATATTGATACTGCATATTGATACAGACATTGACATATGCATACTTTTTTTTTATGTAACTGTCTCAAATTGGGGTGAATTCAAAAAGAATAAATTCCTTCATTTTCTTTTTTTCTTTTTGAAGAAAGAAAGAAAAGAATGAAGAAGAGGAAGAAAAAGGAAGAGAAAAAGAGAGAATAGGAGTATTGCTTTCTTGCCCAGGCTAGAATGCGGTTTAGTAATGGGTATTGAAAACCTTTTTTATACCAATAATTATACTTAATGATGCAGACAGGAAGGAATAAGGGAAGAAAATGACAAACAAGCAGCCAACCAATATTTCGTTTAAACCTATGAAATGCTATGCGATTACTGAGGAGTGATTTACTTCCAATTATGTAGTCACTTTTGGAATAGGTGTGAGGTGATAATGTGTGTTTTGTGTATTTGAAGTGGAGAGTTCTATAAATGTTTATTAAGTTTACTTGTTCCGGGTCTGAGTTCAAGTCCTGGATGTCCTTGTTGATTTTCTGTCTCGTTGATCTATAGAATCGTTAGCTCTTCTTGTTACGTTGATCCTTTTGCCATTACGTAATGTCCTTCTTTGCCTCTTTTGCTCTTTGTTGCTTTAAAGTCTACTTTATCACAGGCGAGAATTGCATCTCCTGCTTTTTATTTATTTACTTTTACTCTCTGTTTGGTTGGTGAATCTTCCTCCTTCTGTTTGTTTTGAGTCTTTGTGTATCGTTGCATGTGAGATGGGTCTGGATGCAGCATACCGATGGGTTTTGGCTTTTTATCCACTTTGAATATATATGAGTTTAATACTGCCATTTGATGCTAGCTGGCTGTTTTGCCCATTAGTTGGTGTAAATTTTTCATTGTGTTGATGCTCTTTGCTTTTTGATATATTTTTGGAAAGGCTGATATTGGTTGTTCCTTTATATGTATAGTGCTTCTTTCAGAAGCTCTTGTAAAGCAGGCCTGGTGGTGGTGAAGTCTCTAAGTACTTGTTTGTTCGCAAAAGATTTAATTTTTCCTTCGCTTTTAAAGCTTAGTTTGGCTGGATATGAAATTCTGGGTTGAAAGTTCTTTTCTTTAAGGATGTTAAATAGTGGTCCCCACTCTTTTCTAGCTTGTAGGGTTTCTGCTGAGAGATCTGCTGTAAGTCTGATAGGTTTCCCTTTATGGGTAACCTGACTTTTCTCTCTGGCTGCCCTTAGTATTTTCTCCTTCATTTCAACCCTAATAAATCTGGCAATTATGTGCCTTGGAGTTGGTCTTCTTGAAGAATATCTTTGTGGTGTTCTCTGTATTACCTGGAGTTGAATATTACCCTGCCTTGCTAGGTTGGGAAAGTTTTCCTGAATGATATCCTGAAGAGTATTTTCCAACTTGGATTCATTCTCTTCGTCACATTCAGGTACACCTATCAAACGTAAATTAGGTCTTTTCACATAGTCCCATATATCCTAGACTTTGCTCATTCCTTTTTATCCTTTTTTCTCCAATCTTGTCTTCTCGTTTCATTTCATTAAGCTGTTCCCTGACATCTGATATCCTTTCTTCTGCTTGATCAATTCGACTGTTTAAACTTGTGCATACTTCGTGAAGTTCTCTTGTTGTGTTTTTCAGCTCCATCAATTCACTTATATTCCTCTCTAAATTGTCCATTCTTGTTAGCATTTCGTCAAACCTTTTTTCAAGGTTCTTACTTCCTTTACATTGGGTTAGAACACGTTCTTTTAATTCACAGAAGTTTCTCATCACCCGCCTTTTGAAACCTGCTTCTGTTGTTGGAACACACTCGTTCTCCATTAAGCCTTGTTCCGTTGCTGATGAGAAACTGTGATCCCCTGTAGAGGGAGAGCATTCTGATTTTGAGTATTCTCTGCCTTTTTAGGCTGGTTTCTTCCCTTCCTTATATATTTATCCCTCTGTCGTCTTTGTAATTACCGACTTTCTAAGTAGGTCTCTGAGCAGATGTCCAACTTGTTGATTCCCAGTGCCGAAATCTGAGCAGTCCACCGCACCGGCCAAAACAGCAGTGTTAAGATTGATGGTGCTTTTCTGCCCGGGAATCTCCGGACTCTGCACCAGGAACTGCCGCGCTGAGGCACCAGCAAAACCACCGCGCCGGCCACAAGAGTCGCTCTGGCGAGCCGTGGGGCTCCTCCGCTGGGAATCTCTTAGTCCGTGGGCAACAAAAATTTGTCTGAAAGTGTGGCGTCCTCTCGTTCTCTGTGCTTTCACTGGGAGCTACGAGCCCGAGCTGCTAGTGATCAGCCATCTTGGATCTCTCTCCCATTGTCAATACTCTTTAGTTTACAATTTCTGTGGTCTTGATGTATCCTT
This sequence comes from Aotus nancymaae, assembly GCF_030222135.1. NCBI lineage: Eukaryota > Metazoa > Chordata > Mammalia > Primates > Aotidae > Aotus > Aotus nancymaae. The sequence goes on from NW_026988417.1 coordinate 2,891,663, forward strand.
CAAAAGGTGTGTGTTGGAACTCTAATCCTTAACACAGCAGTGTTGGGAGCTGCAGCCTGATGGAGGTGTTTAGGTCAAAAAGGAAAACTGATAAAGGAGAGACTCAATTATTTATCTATTCTGCATGTCCCACGTGTGGGTGGTATCTACTACCCTGTAGTAGATGAGGGGGATGTTATTTTTTATATACATTAAAAAAGTTACATCTTCTATAAGTATAAAGCAGGCTTGAAGGATTGCGTTTACTCTTTGTCACTCTGCTGTCATGCGAGCACATCATATCCATCCTCTCTCCCTTTCAGCATCTTCCATGTGAGGTTGTAGTAAGAATGCCCTCGCCGGAGGCCTCTTGATTTTGGACTAACAAGCCTGCAGAGCTGTGAGAGAAGACGTTTCTGTTCTTTACAAATGACCTAGGTTCAGGTACTCTGTTACGGCAACAGAACATTCCCAACTGGAGTTCTTCAGCACACCCAGTCCATCCCCTGACTAGCCCCCAAATCTGTGCGGTCTTACCTGCCTTCATATCAGAAGCCCACAGCTAACACAGAGGGCTTCAGCCCTGCCCTGCCTGACTTTCTAGGAAACCCCCCTCTCCACCCATCCTGATCAGGACACCGTCTGAAGGTTCATCGTCATGATTTTATAAAGAAAAATTTGTCTGACAGAGAGGTTCTGGTTAGGAGGCCAGCTCCCACATCACAGGGTGATGGCAATTTGGATGGGATCAAGATAAGACAGTGCTGTCCTGGGACTGGTCATCTGATAAAAGCGGCTCCAGAAAGTATAGTGATGGACCCCTCAGAGGGTTTCTGCTCTTTTGTCTGCAGGTTCCTGGTGAGAGGAGCTATTGGCCACTAGGGTGTCTTTGTGTGTGTGTGTCAGTGTCAGAGTGGTGTGTGTTTCCTTGGCTTGATTTCTTTCAGCATGCAGCCCACTCTTTCACTGAATGTATCTCACTATTTCCTGAAACTCAATGCGTTCAGCTGGCTTAAGGGTCCTGGGGCCTCGCTGTATCATATTTGCACAATACTAGTGTCTGTGCAGACTGTACACTGGAGTTCAGTTGTAAGACCCTTTTGCTCCCTTACCCTGATCCTGCAATAGAAAAGTCATTTCATTCAATGGAACAGCAACCCAGATCTATTGGAGAGATGGTCTAGTCTGCCCTACATTGTAGCAGTAGCCAGTGATTTGGACTTTGTGGCATAGATGGAAATTTCCAGGTGTTCTAGGTGGTGGGCAGAGGCCTGACTTTTTAAGAAACTACCCTACTGCACCCCTGCCAATGAGGACAATGCTTGAGGACATTCCTGTCAATGTTAAATAGAAGAGATCTGTTTCTCGATGGAGAATTTCAGGTAACAAAGACAGTTGTTGTATATCAAGGTGTTGGTGCTTGGGCTGAGACAGGTCTAGATAGCACTGTCTGAAAAGGGGCTCAAGGAAGTAGCCGTGAGAGGCCCCTGGGATGTTTTCTGCTCTCCTCTCTGCAAATGCCCTGGAGGGAGATCCTTTTAGTCACTGTGGGGGCTGTGTGTGTGTGTGTGTTCATCACTTGTTTCTGTTTTTCTGCGTGAAGTCTGCAGACTTGCCAAAAGTACCTTGATGTTTTCTGAGAGCAGAGCCGATGAGCACACTCCAGGGCCTGAGGCCTCAATTGTGTGGTATTTGCTGAGGACTGGTGTGTACCTGCAGAGACCGTGTGATGGGGTTCAGGGCCAAGGAACACTAGTTTCTGTGCCCTGTTTCTGTGTTAAAAAGACATTTCATTCAACTGGATAACAGGCCAAGTCTAGTGGAGAAAAGGTCTACTCTGCCATAGGATGGGGCAGCAGCCTGCAGTTGAGAACACTGTTGTGTGTCTGGAAATTTCCAGAGCCTCCAGTTGCTGGTAGAAGGCCAGAAGGTAGGGCACATTTGTCTGCAGATCAGCAGAGGGGTTCTGCTCATCCCGACATGATCTTGGCCACGTGCGGACTCTTGAGTTTGCAAGGTTGGATGTCCTGACTGACACTACCGGAGGAGGACATAAGAGGCTAAGGGTGACACAACTGTAGACTGTGCAGATGATGCACAGGGAGCTTCCTTGATGCCTGTGACAAGAGGAAAGATTGAAATGCTTGGGGGTGGGAAGAGGCAACAAAAGCCTGCAGAATCTGTTGTTCTCAGTTCATCTCCCATCCTGGTCCAGTTGTGTCCTAACATCCTTAGCTACCGATCACAGAGGAGACTCTGTGCGTTTGTGTTCATGTGGCCTTGGATGCTGGCAGATTCAGATTGGTGCCCCAGGCATCTGTGCCTGTAATTGCAGTTTCAGTGGGCTCAGGACCAAGCTAAAGGACCTCCAAGCTTCCTCCAGTTTCGGGGTGCGTGCATGTGCAATGTACTCCCCTGGCCTGGGTCTTTCCTGCCTCTACTTGCCAGTTGGGTCAGATCTAGCTTAATTAAGCAGAAGCATTTTCTGAGCTTTAATAGAACTGGCTTGGACCAGTTGGAGACTTTTTAAAAACATATCATTATTTTAGAGTAGTTTTAAGTGTACAGCAAAATGGAGTGCAGAGTCCAGAGTTGCCATATGCCCTCAATTTGTGTACACTCTTGGGTCACTCCACTAACAACCTCCTACAACAGAGTAGAATATTGATTATAGTCAGTGAACTTACATTGACACATCATCATCACCCAGAGTGATAGCCTTGGTGGTGCACATTCTGAGGGTTTGCAGAAATATATAACGAGAATGAAACGTATAATGAATGTATCATGATGCCTGTTATGATGTCCTGAAGTTTATTTTCACTACTGTAATTATCTTGTGGTCTATTTATTTGTCCTTTTTTTCCTAACTACTGGAAATCACTAATCTTTTCAGCTCCATAGTTGTGCATTTTTCTGAATGTTATGTTCTTGGAATCAGAGTAGGGAACTTTCCAGATTGGCTTCTTTCAGTTAGTAATGTGCATTGAAGACTACTCAGTGTCTTCTGATGGCTCACTAGCTCATTTCTTTTTAGAAGTAATTAATATTTCATTTTCTAAATATGCCACAGTCGTATTTATCAGTTAAGCTACTGAAGGACAACTTGGTTCCTCCTAAGTTTTGGCAGCTGTTTTAAAAAGTGTTCAGGTTTTTACATGGACATAAACTTTCTGGTCATTTGGAAAAAGATCGAGGGAGTGCAACTGCTGCATCACATATAAGAGTATGTATAGTTTTGTAAGAAACTGCCCATATTAGGTGAGTCTTTACCGTGGTAGAGGAGGACATGTTAACATACTGAGGAATCAGTCCAATGAAGGAGATAGAACTTGAGGCTCTAGAAAGAATGATGTAACCATGAGAGCTGTGAAAAGATACAATTTAGGCACATTGAAACATTAGGCCTGTTGAGCTTCCAGAAATGTACAAAGCAGGCAGCCCTGGGCTGCAAGCAGCTCAGAGCTCCAAAGGAGAGGCTTGCTTGGGGAGGGCAGGGGGAAAGACTTTTACATGGTGAATGTAGAAGAAAAAGAAAATGCTTGATCGGGTAAAGTGGAGCAATGGCCTCATTTGGATCATTACAGTGGCAAGCCTCTAGTTAGATGTTAGTTGGTGGTTTCTGATGGGTTAAGCTTAAGTTTCCTTTTACTGTTTTCACTGAGTCAAGTTTTGGTTTGTTTAAGGAGGAACTGAGCACACTGGAGCCACGTCAGCCTCATGGCCACGTTTATCTGATTATTTTTAACAGAGAAGATTCTTTTAAAAATATCTGTTGCCCAGCCTGGAGTGCAGTGTTGTGATCGCTGCTCACTGCAGCCTCAACCTTCCAGGCTCAGGTGATCCTGCCACCCGAGTGCTCCCCACCCTGAGTAGCTGGGACTACAGGCATGTGCCACCATACCCAGCTGAGATCTGATGGTTTCATATATGTTTGACAGTTGCTCCTTCACACGTTCACACTCTCTGTGTGGCCACCACGTACGACGTGCCTGCTTCCCCTTCTGCTGTGATTGTAAGTTTCCTGAGGCCTCCCCAGCCATGTGGAAGTATGAGTCAGTTAAACTGTTTCTTCCTTTCATAAATTACCTCACCTCAGGTATTTCTCAGAATCAGTGTGAAAATGGACTAATACCCTTTCTGATAATCATACTTGAGGATTTGGGGAATTCAGACTACCTGGGATCAAATCATAGTCCCACCCTGAGCAGTCATGTGACCTTGGGGAGGTTACTTACCTTTCCCATCTCCACTTCTGCTGTAAAATCTGTAAAATGAGATTGTTTCTGAGGGTTAAATGAGCAGAGCACAGTGGGGACACTGTCAGGTACATACTGCCTGCCGGATGTTGCGTATTCATCTTTATTGAGTTAGGACAGTGGTACCCAACTTGATGGCTCTTGATTTTGTATGACAAAGTCATGGTTAGTGCTTTGTTAGTAAAAGGAAGAAAATCTGAAAGTCCCTGCCATGGAAGGAAGAAACAGAGCGGGGAAAAGGGAGTGGATAAGTTTCAGCATTTCAGAGCTTGGAGGGACAAGTTAGATTTCTGTTTCATGGAGAAGGAGGTGGAGGCAGATTGGGTCCCTAAGGCGTCATTCAAAACACACAGCCATAATGCTTCAGTGAGAGTAGAGCTTGGGTGCCAGGGATTGCTGTGGTCAAGTTGCAGACAAAAACTACCAGTCATTGGAAGACAGGAGAGGAGCATCTCATTACAAACACAATCAACAATTCACGTGTATCTACATTCAATGAGCAAATACAAGTTGTCCAACTTGGTTGCTAATGGGACCCACCCTACTGACTGAGGCTTCATACAGAACTCATAGGGTAAGATGGCTTCCACTAACAAACCACTGTGTGCTTTTCTTAGGACTAAAAAGCTCGGGAATCTGGTGATGAATGAAAACCTCAGTCCCACTGGCACTATATGAGGAGCCAGGAGAGCAGCAGCATCCTGAGCCACAGGGTGGGGCAGCCCAGGCACGGGCATTCCGAGCTGTTGGGGAGGGTAGGCAGTTAGGGTGGGGCATGCGGGGGAGGGTAGGCAGTTAGGGTGGGGCATTGTGAGTTCCGTGCCTGGGTTCCGACCTGGGCCAGTGGGCTTCAGTCTGTAGGTAACTGCAGAAGGAGGAGGAGCTCCTCTGTCTTTACTCTCTTCAGGCAGTGGTTGCGGTCTCTCAGCGCTCGTTGGGTTCACAACCTATCAGATAAGCCGGCTGGTCTTCACCTTCCTAGACAGGTCAACTCAGAGGAGGTGGCAGGGGCAGGCCTTGGCCCGAGTCCCAGCTGGGGCCAGGCTGTGGGGTGGGCAGGCGAGCAGCGGGCGATACCATCTCTGCAAGTGCGGCATAGCCTCAGCCTAGGGCAGCGGGAGTGTGTGGCCACCACTGTGAGCAGAAGCACACTGTGAGTAGAGGCGCTCATGGGGAACACACTGAGCTGTTGTGTGCGCCCCAAGGTGGACCAGCACCGGGGGCCAGTTTCTCGCCGTAAGTCTAAGATCTGTAGGGCAGCAGCTGGGGACAGGATGGCAGGAGCAGCAGTGAGTCCCATTGTAGCCCCTGCTGAAGTGACTTTTGAAGCTGGCAAGGACCGGGAGATGCCTGAAGGTAAGGAGGGGACCTGTGCCCTTGGCACAACTCTGGCTGCTGCTGTCCCCAGGGTCCCCTGGGAGGCATCCCCACTTAAAGCTCCTTTCTGCTTGTAGCCAGCTTTCCCAGGGCTGGCCAGGAGCAAAGGCTGGCTCTGCCTTGCATTCCCATTCCCACCGCTTAGTCTTTCTCCACAGAGTCCACTCAGTTTCTTTTCTCCTCCCCTCCCAAATGCCCAGTTCTTCCTCCCTCATCTCATTCTCCCAGGCTGGCATGGGAGCATTTATTCATGGCTCTTCTTGTCTGTAGCTCTATTTATTATCCTGTGGCTCTTTGATAAGTCTTCTTTGAAATATTCTGTCCCTTTTCTCAATAAAAACTCAAACATCCCAACTTTCCAGTACCCATCTTGTTCTTTCTTTGTACCTATCCAGATGGTACCTAAGTGGAGGATCCAGATAAGTGCCTATTTTTTTCCCTGTATTAAGGTAGCTAAATCTCAGGACAATTCGTATTCAGATATTTGGGGATTTCTTAAAATCAGAATGGAGGTTGCCATGCGAGAGACTATACGGTATTCTTAATGGGCTGCTGTAAGTCACCTTGATAGAAGCTGCTTAGTTTCTTCTAACCATAATTTTATCACAGAAGAAAAGAAAATGGAAGGTACTTAAAGTAATTATGAAAGGTATGAAATGTCACAGCCAGGGCTGCAGAAAAATGGGTGTGTGTGTGTGGGGGAGTTTCCCCAAAGCAGTTTACCCATGAGGCTCTGATTACTTTCAGATTCTTACTGTAACACAAAATGTGTCTCCAGGTTTATTCTGGTGACTTAACAGACTTTATTTTCCTCCTTATTCTAAAACAGAGGTGGGGATGGTTTGTGGTCCAAACTTTCAAAAGACATGAAATGTCAATGTAGGCTTTTAATGTGTAAGATAAAGATTGAGGGTTAAAATGCCAGACCTTGCCTGTGTAAGAGTGTTTATTGCCATGGCTTTCTCTTTTTCCTTCCCCCTCCTGATAATAGCATCTTGTTCAAAGATAAGAAAGTTGAAGTTTTTCAGTCTCTACACTGCTGGGAGAGGCAGGGACCTGGGAGGGGGTCAAAAAGAGAAAACAACCAGTTGGCTTGCCTGTCAAATTTTGCAAAGATAGGAATCTAAGTAAAAATAATTCTGGGTGACAAGATGGTTCTTGAGTAAAAATTAGAATTTGTAAAATAGAAAACATTGTATCACAAAGATATTAAATCCAGTTGGCTCATGGGTGTCATTTAAATGCCAGAGATTTCATTACTGTAGAGAAAATGTCTTATAGCTTTTCTATTGAAACTTTGGGCTCTCAATTTTTTAAGAGGTAGGATAACTAAGACTCATGATGAAAGCGACTTTGTAACTTGGAAGTACTATACTCACCTTTCAAGATATTTAAGGATTTCCTTTAGCATAAACAAATACATTATGTGAATGAATTTATTATACCTTTATGCACAAAGCACGTAAGTACTTGTGTAAACTTATACTCTGGTTGATAGATGGGTAGTGTTGGATGAGAGCCCAAAAACAAGGCTCTTTATTGTTATTCATTAGGATTATGACACAGTTTATGTATGTCTCATTTGGCCCTTTCCAATACAAATAAGGCCTGTGTATGTTTTCCGTATGTATTGCTAATGAAGAAATGAAGATATAGAGCTCTCACATGACTATGGAAGACAGCTACTCAACAGAACTAAGGTTCTGTGTCTTCAGAATGACATGGAAGTGACATACGTGTTGAATTGACTTTTTAAAAATTTTTAAAACTTCAGAACGTGTGTCTTTTATTTTGCCTATAAAATAGACCTGTCTTTTAAAACATACCGCCATCTTGATGTATTTTATGCAGAGTTGATTTTACACAACTCAAAGGGAACAGTTGCCTCTTCATTTTTTTGTTGTTGTTGTTGCTGTTAAATAAAGGAGGGTCTCACTGTGTTACTCATGCTGGCCTCAAATTCCTGACCTGGATTCAAGGGATTTTCTTCTCTCAGCCTTCTGAGTAGCTGGGACGACAGGCATGTGCCATCTTGTCTGGCTCCATCTTATGTCTGTACATTCATTTCAATGGATAAGAATAAAGGTAGAGGTAGTTAAATGGCCTAAATACAGCAGTCGAAGAAACGAGTTGATAAACTGTTATAAGTGATCACATCTTTTTTCTTTTCTCCCTCTATAGGTAGGGCTTTGGAGTCCACCCCTTCTAACCATCCAGAAGCAAGGAAATCTCGAAGACGTGGTGAGGCAACGTTGTTTTTTCTGCCAAGAAAGAGTGAAAACTCTTGTTTGATCAGATGTGTTATAGAAAGTATTTAGAAAAACTCATATTGGTTTAAATTTTTCATATTCAGTTGTTATTTTAACATGTGGTATACTTTCCTTTAGTTGTTACTATGTTAGTGAAAACATGTCAACTTTTTGTTTAAACATTTTACCATCTTTTTCTCAACACAATTTGTCATGTGATGGAGGAGTCTTAGATTTCTCTTGATGTATAATTCTTTGTCCCTTTTCCCATGCTCCAAAGAGTACATTTTAAAGGTGAATGATAGAACTTAGGCTTCAGCTTGGTTTTCATTTAAATAAATAACAGAACATAGTTGTTCATTGTCAGGGATTGAATCTGTGATTTTGGCCTCCTCTGACACAGTCCTCTGACCACATGTGTTTATCAAATCCATGTTTATGTTTTCGAAACTTTTAAGTTATTAACCTTTTCATTTGATGTGATGTAAATTGAAACACATTCTACTCCTGCTTGTTTTCCTTAATGTTATGTGAAATCCCGGCTTGTTTGCTAAGAAGCCACACACAGCCAGGTTTTCCAGTTGATTTAAGCAGCAGGAATACAAGTGAGGATCTGTAATCATATGTGAATGTTATTTACCGTAATGCAGCACAGTCAGATATGGCAGTTTGTAACTTTTGTTTTTGTAATTTGAGTAGACTTCACCTGTCTTGAGTTGGTTGTTTCTGGCTAGAATTTGTGTTCATTTTTGCATTACTATAAAGATTTACCTAAGGCTGAGTAATTTATAAGAAAAAGAGGTTTAATTGGCTCATAGATGTTCAGGTTATACAAGCATGGCTTCAGCATTTGCTTCTGGTGAGGGCCTCCGCAAGCTCACAATCATGATGGAGGGCAAAGGGGAAGCAGGTGCTTCCACACTGCGAGAGGGTGGGGCGGGGGTAGGGGGAAGGTGCCACGCTCTTTGAAACTACCAGGATGAGAATTTGCTTCTTACTCTGGGGATGGCACCAAGCCATTCCTAAGGAATCCACCGTCATTACCCAAACACCTCTCACTAGGCCCTATCTCCAAGATGAAGGGTCACATTTTAACATGAGATTTGGAGGGGGAAACATCTCCAAACCAAATAAGAATTGTATTTCCCAGTTCCATTCAGAGCCATGGGCTTCTCACACCTAGAAAGCATGGAAGCAGAAAAAAGAACAGCTATTCCATGTTAGTAGATGACCAGTAAGTGTGGTTGGACGTGCTTAGAGGGAGTCTGGTGCATCTAGAGATAGGTGCCTGGCCAGGAAGTAGGTCTTAGAGCTGTCAGCTCTTAGATTCTGGTAATTAAGCTATGTGTAAATGCAAAATGGGAGAATACTAATGGATCATGGCTCATATATGCAACAGGTAAACTTTTTTATTAGCTAAATTTTTCATCTGGCCTAATTTTTTGCCCTTTTCTTTTGTACATGAGTATTGTTTCATTCATATGTAACAAAAACAAAAAGTAAACTAGGTCAAAAAGTAAATCGAAGTTTTTAGGTTTTACTTTATGAGATGTATCATGCCAGATAGTTTAAATTATAAGTTGTTGAAAATCATTTTTTGAAATGGAATTTTATCTCATTTTATATGGGAGTAGTCAGTAAGATGTTAACAGCTACTTTTACTTTATATTATTTGCGTGAGAAGTGACCAGTTTGTTTTTTCGTTCTTAGCGCACAAAAAAAGACGAAGCAGCTATGCAAACCATGTAAGTACACACGAATAAAGGTGAGAGATTGACAGTTTGATGTAAAAGTATCTCTGGATTCGTTTAAATTAGAATTGGGTTTATGTTCCTTTATTTATTATTAATTGGGTTTAATTCCTTTAAATTTAAAGGAATCTCTTGATTTGTATCCAATTTATCCAGAAAAGTCTTGAGCTTAGTGTGCCCACCTTTTAAGGATTTCTGACATTTAAGTTAAATTTCAGTAGTCTTGTTGTGCTATCAAGATCTGCTTTAAATGTTTAATCTTATCTTTCATGAAATAACAAAAATAGAAGAGCTAAGTTAATTGTCAGTATGCTCTATTGACCCTCTGTCACAGCAGGCGAAAGCGTATCTTCCTTGCTAGCCATGACCTTATTTTTCTCCCTCTGTTTCTTTCCGTTGTAGCACACTTTTTAATTCAATCCGTAACATTGACACGATGATGTCTGTCCAAATATCCTTCACTGCTAAATCATATGGTGTTTTCACTGTGTCTCTGCATTGCATGTTCCTTCGTTTGTTCTCTGAAACAGTTTTGAAATTTGAGCACTTCTGCACTTCTTCTGGATCATCTCTTTTTTCCTAGCCTATGCTGGTTTATCCAGCAGTAAGTAGCCTCAGGGTGGTCTGTCACTTTGTTAAATAATTTTAATCATTATGATTAAATTATCTTTTACATATAATTGACATTTCACATCCATTATTTTTTAGCATGAAGCTAATTTTCTGACTCTATTCATTGGCCTGTTTTCTACCAGCTGTTTTCTCGCCCAAGTGCTGTAGCATTTATCACATGCCTTTCAAATATATTTCCCATCTGCTAAAACATATCTGTTCCTCTTTTTTTTTTTGGTAGGGGGTGGGCAACTGTCTTTGGCCTTTTGTCATTCTAGTTCAATCTAGAGCGGCTTTCCCTAGATAGGCTCGATGTCTGCTTTTCTGTGCTATCTCTTTAAAGTCTTTTTGATCTCACATAACTGCCGGCGTGTGTGGGATCGCCTGAGTCCTAGATTCTGTGTTTTCTTCTGTCCTGTTATCCTTTCTAGTTGTACTTGAGCACGTTTTCCCGGACAGAGATGTTCAGAGATCTGGCCAGTCTTAAAATCCTTCCTTCTTGATACAGAGTCAACTTCTAGGTTGAATCTAAATTTTAGGCTTCTGAAAATATCCTGCAGTTGTGCTCTCATCACAGTGTTGTTCTTGAATCTGTTGCCGTCACACGATACATTGTTTCTAACTGCGTTTTATGTATCTGTTGAAGCTGTTTAGGAGCTTTCCTGTCTCTGAGATTCCAGAATTTCATAATAACATCTTGGTGGGGAATCTTTTCATTTTATTGAGGCTGCTAAGTCTGCAGACTGCCTCTTTCGGAGAATGTTTCTTTTTTCTCTGTTACTTTGTTTCGGGCAGTCTTGTTACTGAGACACTAGACTGCTTAGACGAGTATGTCTGCATTGGTTTTAAATATTTCCCCTTCTGTTTTTTTCAGTTTGTCTTTTTATTCTACTTCTGGGATATTCTGTCAGTTTATCCTCTACTATGTCTATTGAATTTTTATAGTTTTTAGGGTGTTTTAAGATTTTTTTAAAGTTTTGCTCCTGATTTTGACTGGTCCCGTGAAATTTTTGTTGTTGTTGTTATTTCAGTCTCTCTTGTTGGAGGCTTTTCTCCAATGTGTGGTGGTCCCTGGCTTACTTGATTTGAAAGCATGACTTGTGTTAACTGATGGCACCAGTGTGAGGTTTTGGAAGCCAAACTAGCTTTTCATTTGGGGGACCTCAGTGTATTATCTGGGGATCTTTTTATTCGAGACAGTTCAGTTTCTTGAGAAGGATCTCCCAAGTTCCTGCCTGGGAAGTAAAAGCGTGGCTACTTGCTTTCCAAAAGCAGAGTTAGGGAAGAAAGTTGGAGTTCCATTTTTGGTGTACCGTTTTGTTTATATCTCAGGTTTAGGCCATGGTAGCCGTGAGGCAGAAATTCTCAGGTTTGGTGTATTGAGGGAACACACATCTAAGTTTCTTATCAGATGGGAGAACAGGTGGACTTGGGGCTCTAATCACAGATTTTCAACTGACCTTGATGGCTTTTGCCCTCCTTTTTATATTTCACCCTACTTTTCAAAGTGCTGTTTGCCTTGAAATTCACAGCCTGCCTTTAGCTCTGCAAGACAAACTGCTCACTTCTGTTCCAGTCACTTTGTTTTTCTGTTTTTCTTTATTCTTATTTTTTTAAGACCTATATTTCAGTGTAAATCAAAGTTTAATTTCAATATCATTAATGATATTTACCAAGACAATTCTTGAGTGATGTATCTATAATAAGCATATTACAGTTTTCTTCTAAAGCCTTGTTTAATATTTTCATTCAAACTTTATACACTGTCATATGATCCCATTACTTGACAACATAGATGGAGCTGTTTTCATGAATGCTCACTGTGTTAGACATATTTCAGTTAATTAAGATTTGTTTATTTTTAGCCTGGTCAGCATAGCAAGAGCTCATCTCCTCAAAAAGGTGAACTAAGAAATTAGCCAGGCATGGTGGCTTATGCCTTTAGTTTTACCTACTGAGGTGGCTGAGACAAAGGATTGCTTGAGCTCAGGAGTTTGAGGCTGCAGTTAGCGATCATTGCACCACTGCCCTCCAGCCTGGGCAACAAAGTGAGACCCTATCTCAGAAAAAGGAAAAGAGTTACTAATTGTTTAAAAACGGACCTGAAATGTGTTCTGCCAAAAAGCAGAACATAAAGATCATAAAATTTCACACTCTGATTTATGCTGACTGAAGTTAGATGATTTGTTTCTTTTTGTGATTACCTTAAATAATACCTATAAACAGTAAACTGTTAGTAGTGTTTTTGGTGTAATTAAATGTAGTAAGACTGAATGAATTTGTCAAACACTTGTCGAAGTTTTTGATTGATTCAAAATTCTGTGCTCAGCAGCTAGAGATAGGAAGAGTAAGAGCCTTCCCTTACTCTTATGGAGTGGCATTCTTTCTCGTGAGGGGAATACTCTGCAAGTATTTCCTTGCTCGGGTGATGGGTACACCAAAATCTCACAGATCATCACTGAAGAACTTGCTTTTGTAACCAAATGCCACCTGTTCCCTCTAAAACGTATGCAAATAAAAAAAATTTTAGTATCTTGTAATCAGTGGTGAATTTGACTTATCAGTGTGCAAAGAAACCGTTTTTGGTGTGGCTGCTGTCAAAGAGATCGATCCAAGAGGGTAGATGGAGTCAAGTTTGCTGAAACCAGGAAAGAGAAAGGCAGTAGGCAGAGAGCAGGGGTATAGCAGGAAAATGCCTAGGTGCAGGTCACGTGATTTATAGAATGAAATTAATCAGTTTTGAAATGAATGGTAAGTTTTCTGGGAGTCTCATTTGAGTCATGTGATGGCAGTCTCATTTAAACATGAAGGAAAAGTTAAATTTTTAAGCTGTCATCTGTTTTCAGGGTGTGAGAGAATATTTAAGTGATACTTTTTTTATCCTCCACATAAGAAAACAGGACTAGAGGAACCTATGGCTTCCTCACTTGGTAGCCCAGCAGCCCTGGCACACAGAACCTCTGAATCTGAAACACCTATTTTGTCACAATTATCACCTGAAATAATACATTTAGGACTAGTAACTCAGTAAATGCATTAGTTTTATATTCATTGCAATGAAATGCTCCTGTACCAGTATTATTTAATACGTTACATTTTATTGCAGTAAGTAAATAGTAGAAATTCTCAGCTGCTTTATGTCACTGTTGAAAAAAACAGTGAAATCTTACTCATAAAATCCTTGTTAGGTTTGGTGACAGGTACCATATTAAGAGGAGCATTTTATAATCCATATCTCAAACATCATCTCTGGAAGTTAACAGCCTCCAACGGGTTTTCTGTAGAGTGCATTGCACACGATACCACACTCAGGCAGTTCATGGAGTGTAAGGAATATCTTAGTGCTTTGTCATTTGACATTTTAACTGAGAAAAAAATACACTTTGATAAGTTTACCATATCCTTCCCTTCCTCTTCAGGTATCTACTGGGCCTTTACCGCAATTATATAGTTCATGCTCCACCATATTCATTGATGACAGCACAGCCAGCTGCCCTCATCTTACACTGACACTAAATGCGTGAGTACAACTGTACTGCCAAGGGACAGACTCCTTTGTTCTAAAATTATTTCAGCCATTTGGTTGTCCTCTTCAATCACTTTCAAGAAATTGGAGTCAACTATATATTGATATCCAGATTCTAAATATTAAATACCAATTTCTCTTTTAATCTTAGACATCGTGGTGGAAGGAAAAATCAGTTAGCAAGTAAGAAATTTCAGAAAAAGTGTAGCTATTTATTTGATGCCTTTATTAAACCTTAAGGCAACGTTGAGTGCAGTGAGAAGGATAGGTTCCCTTTATTGAATTTTTGTGTGTGTGTGAAGAATTAGTTTGTTTAATAAGTTGCAGGCCTAAATCAACATGTACTACTTTGGACATTAGTCTTGGAGGAAGGAATAGCTTTTTCTCTTCTGGCACCACAGTGTATCTGCATTTGAATTTCTCCCATTGTGCATGAGCACCTCATGGGCCACAAAGATGCACTTTGAGAGCACCCTGAGATGAAGTTTATTTTAAAAGGAACAGCCACCAACACCAACACCACAGGGGCTGTCCGGTGTACATTATGATCATCTCCTTGGGTCATGAGTGTTGATTTTTAGAACAGAGTTTGGAAAGTGCTAATTTAGAATATTAATGTCTTTATTTTTAATTTTACTTTTAATTCTAGAAACATAACTACTTAGCTTATAAACAATTTTGTTTAGAATGCACTAGCCTTTTTAGCTAATTTGATGGTCAGTAACTTTTACTTTAATTAAAAATTGCAAGTTTACACTTGTAATAATGCCACTTTCCTCTCTCCCTTATAACAATAGTTGAGATGAAATTGTGTTTCAGCAAAAACTGGACTCAAACTCTGTCTCAGGTTCTGAGCTTTGGGACCTATTGAGTAATCACTAAATAAATGTCTGTAGTCAGGCAAGTCTAGTCAGTCTTTTTATTTATTATTTATTTTTGAGACGGAGTTTTGCTCTTGTTGCCTAGGGTGGAGTGCAATGGCGCTACCTCAGCTCACTGCAATCTCCCATGTTCAAGCGTTTCTCCTGCCTCAGCCTCCTGAGTAGCTGAGATTACAGGCATGCACCACCATGCCTGGCTGATTTTGTATTATTATTATTTTTTTTTTAGTAGAGACAGAGTTTCTCCATGTTGGTCAGGCTCGTCTCGAACTCCCGACCTCAGGTGATCCACCCACCTCGGCCTTCCAAAGTGCTGGGATCACCACATCACGAGTCCCTGGTTTCTTTTGAATTCAAAAGATTTTGATGTGTTAGCATACCATTCAAAAGTAGCTTTTAAGGTTAATCTTGCTCAAAGAAATTTCATGCTTTTTTCCTCATTATTCTAATTTTTAGAAGTCTACTTTCAAAAGTAAAGTAAGTTTTAACTTGCCATCAGCAAGTTAAAATTTTTTTTTAAGAATATTTGCTATTGGTGAAATATAGGTTTATTGAGCAAATTAATAGGGCAGATTGGCTTCAAGAAAAGATTTTGGAAAATATCATGAGTTAGTAGTGCACTGTTATCAATGGGATAGATGGAACTCACTGGGATCACTTCTGCAAAGTTTTTCTTCAAAATGCGTGTCTGCAAACACATGCATCTTCCCATCTCCACTTTCCCTCTAGCTCTAGGCACTGAGAAGCCTTTTAGGAAAATAGGATCTATGTGAGGCATCTTCATGTAAAGAAAAAAGTATGCCATAAGATTCTGATTTTCACCCCAACTCAATCATTCCAAATGTTCCTGCGCATTGAAATCACCTGGGAAACTTTTAACAACAACCCACGATGTCCAAAGTTATATCCAATGCTAATTAAATCAAAACATCTCATGTTTAAAATGAGGCAATTATTGAAGCTTCTCAGGTGATTTTAATGTGCAGCAAAATTTGAGAGCCACTGCCTAATTTGAGTTTTAAATTGCACGGGATGAAAGGTTTTGTGGGTAGAAGAGCATATAAGGGAAATATGTTATTATTTATATATTATAATAATCAATAGAAACACGTCTTCTGACAGCATATTGCTTTGCATTTTGGTTCTCACGTTTCTGCTGAAAGCCAAGAAATGAAAACAAGAAAGTGCCCTTATGGTA
The DNA here is from genome assembly GCF_030222135.1 of Aotus nancymaae. Taxonomy (NCBI): domain Eukaryota; kingdom Metazoa; phylum Chordata; class Mammalia; order Primates; family Aotidae; genus Aotus; species Aotus nancymaae. The sequence goes on from NW_026988417.1 coordinate 2,907,495, forward strand.
CTGTTCTGAACCAGAGGATTTTAATTTCAGGGCCACTAGGAGAGTTTCCTCTGCACCCTTTTAAAAATATGTCTTCAGGCCTAACCAGTGATAACATCTATTTTGATGAATGTTTTTCCTTCCACAGTGTGGCCTTGCAGATATATTATCATATCAAGCTAAGGTGAGCTTTTTAAAAACCTGTCTTGTTATTCTAGCTAATTACTTTGCAAGCTGTCAAGCTCAGTGTTAGGTCACAGGTCTAGACATCATAAGCTGTATTGTGCCGACTAAAATATCGAGGCAAATTATGTGTGTTTTCTTTGGACCTTAAGACTCTATTAAACCTTAAATGATTGGGAATCTCAAAGAGTATGTGTTTATATTGATTATATTGATAGTTACTGTTGTAGAACTATAAAACTGAGATTTTTTTCCAAATCTATTTTTAGCTGAGATTTCACAGCCTTACCACTGTTGATATTATGAGCTAAATAATGCTTTGTCCTGTGCTTTGCAGAAAGCTTAGCAGCATTGATGGCCTGTACCAACTAGATGTCAGTAGTAACCCATGACCCAAGTTTTGCCAACAGAAAGTATTCTTTGAGAACAATATTGTTAACATAAATTTTTTAATGAAAAAATAACTTTTTTCTCATGTATCAGGAAACTGGAAATTTAAAAAAAAGAAAAAATAACTTTTTTCAGCGGAGAGTTGAGTAAAAAGTGTGTCAGGTATTTCTATTGTTGAAAATCTCTAATGTGGAGCTTAGTAGAACAAAGCTGGGTTTTCTAGCTCTTTCTTTGCCATTTGCTTTAAAGAATTTACTTTAAGATGGCTAGGCATGGTGGCACATGCCTGTAATCCCAGCACTTTTGGAGGCCGAGGCAGGCGGATCAGTTGAGGACAGGAGGTTGAGACCAGCTTGATCACCATGAGAAAACACGTCTCTACTAAAAATACAAAAACACAGGTGGGCGTGGTGGTGCATTCCTATAGTCCCAGCTGCTACGGAGGCTGAGGCAAGAGAATCGCTTGAACCCAGGAGGCAGAGGTTGCAGTGAGCAGAGAGATCGTGCCATTGCACACCAGCCTGGGTGACAGAGTGAGACTCTGTCTCAACTTAAAAAAAATAAATAAATAAATCACGAGGCAATAACATGACCTAACATGCAAATGTGTAGTTGGTAAAAGGTGTATTTTTAAAGCTCTGAGACAGTTGTGGGTATTCATTAATGCTAAGTCAAAACTCCACAAGGGCTACTTTCTTCAGTTAGTTACAGTGGCATTTTACGTATTACTCAATGTATTCCATCAGTACTCACTCCTCTTTCTTGCATGGTAAATTGTTCTTTTCACCCATACTTGCATTTATAATCTTAGGCATTAGTTATTTGGAATATGTTGGTTTATGTTTTATTTTGTCAAAAATTACTTTCAGTTTAACCACCAATCTTATTTTAAAATATCTTTAAATACTGAAAAGCTGTCAAGCTATAGTAGAAAGAACGAGTTTTTCAGAGTCCTCAGGAAAGCTTAAATTTTATCATTGGGAACAAATACTTATTTTCCTTGAAGTGACAACCTCATGTCATTTATTTTTGAGAATGATAGTTGCCCTTTTTTTTTTTTAGACCAAGTCTCACTCTGTCACTTGGCTGCAGTGCACTGGCATGATCTCAGCTCAGGCAGTCCTCTCACCTCAGGCTCCTGTGTAGCTGGAACCACAGCCATGTGGCACCACGCCTGGCTAATTTTTGTGTATTTTTGGTAGAGACAGAGTTTTGCCATGTTGCCCAGGCTGGTCTTGAACTCCTGAAGGAGCTCAAGGGATCTGCCTGCCTTAGCCTCCCAAAGTGCTGTGATTTTACAGGCGTGAGCTGCTGCACTGACCCAGTTGTACTTTTAAATAAAAATGATGTCCTGTGAAAAAAGTGATTGTTCAGCTCACAATTAAATCATGAATTCTTTTTTTTTTTTTTTAAACACAATGGTACCACAGTCGGCAGAAGCACTTCTTGTTAACTTTCCACTGATTCAGAATTTTAAAGCTACATGTCAAGATTTAGTAACACCATTTTTTACTGCTTCATCAAAGACATTCTTAAGTACTTCAGCCTATCTTTTTAAATTGTAATGGACAATAAAGCATAGAATGTAATTGGTACCACTGCCTTGATTTAGGCTGAGAAACCAGCAGTTTTACCCACTTTTGCTTCTATACAGTCATGGCAAGTGTCTATGAAAAAGCAAGCAGTGTCTTTGTATTACTTTCATAATTAAAAAAATGTTATTATCAGCTTTCTCAGATTGAATTAGTATGATTATCAGAACAGTGTTGGGTGGGCACGGTGGGTCAGGCCTGTAATCCTTAGGAGGTCAGGCAGGCGGATCACCTGAGGTCAGGAGTTCAAGACCAGCCTGGTTAACATGGTGAAAGCCCATTTCTACTAAAAATACAGAAATTAGCTGGGCATGGTGGTGGGTGCCTGTAATCCCAGCTACTTGGGAGGCTGAGGCAGGAGAATCTCTTGAACCTGGGAGGTGGATGTTTCAGTGAGCCAAGATTGCACCATTGCACTCCCGCCTGGGCAACAAGAGTGAAACCCTGTCTCAAAAAAAAAAAAAAAAAAACAAGGAAAGGAAAGAAAAAAGAAAGGAAAACAAAGAAGGGAAGGGAGGGGAAGGAAGGGGAAGGGAAAGGGAAAGGGAGGTGACCTCTTAGGCCTTCTGGAAAAGGGTCTTGGGGATCCCCAGAGGTCCACAGAGCACATTTGGAGAACCACTGGTTTATTACACAAGCACAATGCATTAGTTTTATGAAGTTTAAAGTTTGTCAAAGACTGACCTCTTTTAAAATAAGGCAGGTGAGTTTTTAATTCAAATAACAGAAAATAAATACATCACGAGACTATGCTACAGAGAACTAGAGAGAAAGAGAGTTAGAAAATCTGAATCACTTTTTGATTTATTAAAGTTCTAAAGACTTTATTGCCCACCACCGCTGCTTCGTCAAATGTTCTTGTGTTTCAGTGTGTGGTTAGAAGAGTGAAAATATGTTTGGTTTGTTGTCATTGCCTGTTAAGGGTCAATACTTACAGGCAGTTCTGACTGGTTATCATAGAAAAGAATTCATAGCACGGGACATGTTGTGCTGAGGAAGAAGTCAGGAAACCCTCTGCAGGTCAGGATCCAGGTGAAGAATTTGTAAAAACTGTTTGCTTTGCTGAAATAAGCCCCAGAGCACATAGGAGGCATTATTTCACTAAACAGTTTACTAAGATATTGAACAGTTTTTGAAGTAATGCACATTCTTATTTTATAGAGATGCTGATAGAACTATGGGCATCTTTGATGAACGGTTACACCCATTTACAGTAAGTGGCACTTTTACTGAAGTTGTATTTGCATCATAGACTGGCATTTGTTTCATGCTGAACTCGAAGTCATCTTTCTTTAAATCCTCTTCCCCATTTTGTATTGCATTTAGTCATCTTAAGTGCTGTAAAAAGAATATGCTGGAATAAGAACTGATCTGTAGCTCTCTTCAGTAAATGAGCTGGTATGAGTAAATATAATATCCAAATAATAGAAAATGTATCTTTTAAAAAGGCAATTAAAGGACAATTACATATACTCATATTGCAATAAGCAATATGTAAGTACTTTTCACACAGAAGCTATGAAGCTAGTTAAAAATAATTTCAGTTTAAATCAACTTACATGGTGTAAAAATTTTAAAATGTGCTTCCTCAGGTACATAGTAGCCACATGTGGCTAGTAATTATTGTATTTAACAGCGTAGGCTTAGAGCCTCATGGTTACAGGAAACTGTGTTTTCTCAGTTTATTGCTGAGAAGAATGACATATGGTCAGTAAGACATTAAAGCCTAAAAGTAACTTACATTTGGATGGAATCATGTGGGGGAAAGAGTAAAAAAGAACCATAATTTCCTGAGGCTAAGCTCATATTATCTTTTGGTGAATGCTGATGAGTATTAAATCATTATGGTATTTTAAGATTCCACTGTTCATATTGTAAAATCTAAAAGACATCTCACTAATCAAAATTACTGTGATACGATGGACACAAATGGGAACACTGCTGTTTTAAGAGCACTTTAGGTTTTTTCTTCACTGGATACTTATGTTGCATTTTTTCTTCTTTCAGCAAGAACAGCTTCCGGAGGTCTACTTTCAGTATAATCCTGGACGCAAGTTGATTTTCACATTTCTTCGTTCTCTATTTAAAGTCAACAGGCTAACAGCTGACTTGGCAATCAGAAGTTTGGTGAGCTATTTTCGGTTTATAAAGCATCTTTAGAAATTGGTCTTGTAGAGCAGACTGGCCAACATGGTTAAACCCTGTCTCTACTAAAAATACAAAAATTAGCCAGGCTTGCTGACATGCCCCTGTAGTCCCAGGTACTCAGGAGGCTGAGGCAGGAGAATTGCTTCAACTCAGGAGGCAGAGTTTGCCTTGACCAGAGATCAAGCCACTGTATTCCAGCCTGGGTGACAGAGAGAGACTCCATCTCCAAAAAAAAAAAAGAAAGGAAACAAACTAAATTGATCTTGTAAACAGGGTGGCATGGTCCTGTTTTTAAATAAAGGTGGGTTTCTGAAATTATCTCAGAACTTTAAGAAAAACGTATGAAAGCAAATACACTATTGGAGTTGAGTCATCATCATGGCTTAAAATGTTGCCATTGCTTTTCTCATCACAGAACAATTGCTATGAAAGGCAGCAGGAAGGATTTCTGATTTCTCCTCCCACACTTGAGTGCACACATGCACACAGTACGCACACATCCAAGGCATGTGGAGGGCTTAGAATGGGGAGTAGTAGCAAAACCGTCTGGTTGATGGGCAGGAATAGATGCCTACATCTAAGCTGAGTCCCACGCTGTATCCCCAGGCAATTCTGATGCATGTCGTGATTGAGAGCTGCTGCCTTCAATTCATTGTTCCTTGGATGTGCCTAATCTACCCCTGCTGGGCAGAGTAGGTAGCAGAAATATTTGATGTATGATCGTGATATGGTCCCTTGCTTGGCCTGGTCAAGCAAAGCCTTTGTAGAACGTAAGAATAAAAGGCACTTACTTTATGGTCAAAACCAAAGAAGTATTCTGGTTTTTCACAAGAGTTCTTATCACGACACGTCAACCCAGCTAAGTCACAGGCCGGTCCTCTGTTTTGCAGGTGTACATCGAAAGACTTGTAAATGATGCTGATATCAACATTTGTCCAACCAACTGGAAGAGGATAGTCTTCGGAGCCACTCTTCTTGCCATCAGGGTTGGGCACGACGTGGCTGTGTGCCATGAGCACTACTGCAGGCTCTTTGAGAACATGACAGTTGAAGATATGTGAGTTTGTATGGTTTTGGTGAACTTTCTAACCATTTTTGAGTACTTTATTTGCTCCCATAAACTTAAGCACTTTAAGAAATATTTTTAAAGGTTACATTGTGCAGATAATAAGAACGGACATGAATGACATGAATGCCACATACTCTTTTCTCCCCAGCTTTAGAACAACCATTCATATTTTTCACTGTTCATTGGTAGGTCTTGGTAAATTGCTGTTGTAAATAATCTCATAAATGGAAAAGTATTTTTCTGTTGAATGTTTTTGGCAAATATCTTACTAGTGTGCTGCCAGAACATAATAGTACAGTAGATATCCTTACGGCTTTTTACAAGCTGTCTGCAAGTTCCAGTCTCTTTGTAAGGAGCACATGTCTGGCCTTTGAAATAATTGTTTGGCCATTGACAGGTCTGGGGCCTGTGGACTGGGGAAAATGTATAGCTTCACCCCGAGTCATACATTGTGTACTTGCTTTTGCTGGTGTTCTCCCTGCTTTTATCTGAAGATCTGTTTTCTGGAAACCTTGAGATACAGAATAGCCTCAGATCCCTGTGCCCCTGTCCCGTCCCTCTTCAGAGTGTTGCATCATTGGGCTGATGAGTTAGAAGTTCCAGTGCTCCCCTCAGGCAGTCTGAGAAACGTTGCTGGAGCATCACCCGATGCTCGCCACATTCAGGAGGTTCCTGGGGTACTCATGCAACCACAGCAGCACTTGGGAGGGCTCTCAGTCTCACTCCAGGCCCATGACAAGTACTTTCATGAAATGAGTTTAGTTTAGCCAAGATGTCTCGCTCTGATCTTTCTTCCATTCGAAATGTAAAGAGTATTTCTGTCCCATAATAGCGACAGGTAATAAATGGCATCCATCATTTCTGTCATCTGATCACTATTGTGGTGCCTTGGGAGTGAGCATGGAGTCTGAGTTGTGCAATGGAACCCTCAGGAATGAGCCCCAAGTTCAGCTGTAGGAGTGCAGAGGAGGCTGTCACCTCTCTCCTCATCCCAAACTTGTGCTAGATGCAGAATGGACCGCAAGCAGCTGTGCCCTGTTTGGACACGTGCATAGGAATCCACGTGCATAGGCTGTATTTGTTTCCAAACAGAATTTGGAGCGATTGTAGTAGCTCAGTGTGATATTTTTAAATAGAGAAAAATTTTACTAACTGACAACAGCAACAACAACACAAAACTGCCTATTAAATTCATATAGTAATCTTTTTTAAAGAGTATCTACAAAACTGTAACCAAAATGTTTTCTTGCAAAAGCAGCAGAAGTAAGTACAATGACCCTTTCCAATGAAGAATCACTGAGAAACAAAATAGAAGTAGTATAACATTTACTTATGTTCATTTTTGAAGACTATACAAGAATCATTTTGCATCAGGCTTTCCAATTTACAAACATTGATAGGATTTCCCTCTAGGGGAAGTTTTCACATAAACGTTGAAGAAGTTCTTAAAACTGAAAACTTCTCTGTATTTGGTATTCGACTAGGGTTCCAGTCCTATATGCTTTCTTATATTTATAAGGTGTATCTGCAGTGCGTGTTATCATGAGTCTTGGGCAAATATCACGTAAATGAAGGCATTTCTACATGCTATACATTCATAGGTTTTATTTCAGAAATGAGTTCTTATCTTCATGTGGAACTGTAACAGCTGAAGACCTTACCACATGTTTGTATTTATAAGGGTTTTACTCCATTGAGTCCTTTCATGTTTTCAAAGAAATGAAAAAACTGAAGGCTATGTTTCTTAAGATTACGTTGTTTTTCTCCATGTTACATTTGAATATGTCTTTGAAAGCACGTGGGAAAGTCTAGTTTATTAACATGTTTTTTACATTCAAGTTTCTTTTCCAGTATAAGTTATTTCTAAGTTTTCAAGGAATGCTGGGAAAGTTGCACCCTTTCTTGTATTTCTTTGATCAATAGGGTTCTGTCCAGTGTCAGTTCTTTGATGCATTCTAATAAACTAGAGCATGGGATGGCTTTACCACAGTTCTTACGTGAGAATAATGTTTTTGAAGATGGCCCAGTGAACTGACATTGTCTCTTGTTGGTTTTGTTGTTTCTCCTTCCCCAGGAATGAGTTGGAAAGGCACTTCGTGGAGCTAATTGATCGTAATATCAGCGTTCCTGGCAGCATTCATGTCGGATGCTACTTCGATCTTCGTGCCTTGGCACACAAGCGTGGCCTGCGTTTGCCAGTTTACCTTCTTGAGAGAGAAAGAGCATGGAAGCTGGGGGTAAGGCTACGAAGTTACTAAGTGGGTTTTCAGTCAAACACCAATGCCAGCATCTGTGACCAGGTCATCTTAAGTAGTGATTAGAAAAACGGAAAGCTTCAAAAATAACTAACATACTGAAGAGCTTATTAACCTTAAAAGTTTGGAACCCTTTTTAAAATTGTACCTCTTTTCTATTTGACATTCTTAGGCTTTTTCAAGGCTAGAACAAGACAAAGTCTTCTATACTGCTAAGAAAATTAGGTCTTTCAGTGCTGATGACTTAATTGGTCTTCAGCGCGCTAAGGCCATCCTCTGCTGAATGAAGAAATGAGGGGTAGTGTAACATCTGAACCCCTCATCAAAAAAGGCAGGAACATATCACCTCTCCTGCCAAAGAACTGGAAAACTTAATATTTTCAAAAGAAGAAACACCTCAATTCAAGTGAACTCAAGGACAACTAAGATTCTACTTCCTAGTAAAGAATGGGACCTTGTCAGGGCAACAACACACTCTTACACTCTTCGGTCCCTTTTAATGTAAACCGTGTTTTAGAAACCACTCCAAAGTGAAGGCTCCTTCTGCCCCCAAAAGAAAAGAAAAAGCAATGGGCCTTCATGTCGGTACCAGCTGTATGTACAGTATGTACATTTTGGGGCTTTGTATCTACAGAATAGATAGAATGTAGATGAGAGATTTAGTGACGATATGAGTTTGGTCAGGTGCATTTGTCACCGAGCCAAATGAGGCTCATCCTAAGTCAGTAGTTGAAATGCAGGCGTTCGGTAGTCTTTATGATGTTCGTATGTGTGTAGTACCTGTCCCATGCAGTGGAGGCACTGTCCTGTTAAATCCAGAACTTCCATATCTGAGCCAGTGCTATTTTATTTGTAGACAATTAACTTGAACCTTTACATTATTACCGGTAGGTGATTATAAATCTGCTTTACCCTTTATCTAAAAAGCTAAATCTTTGTGGCCTTAAGATTTTCTTTCTCTAACCCCAGTTTCCATTTCTTGGAGACACACTGCTGGCAGCCAAATTAAATGCCTATATTTAGGGGAAAGACAGAAACAATTCCGACCATCTGGTTTTTTTCAGTATTGGAAAGGGAGAAAAACTCCCCAAAGACAATGAAAATGTATTCCCTAGCAAGATTGTGCGAGGCCCTGCAAAGTAAAATGCCCTGAGGCACACCTGGGGGCACAGCGCAGCGTCTCTCAAGAAGGTGGTTATCGAGTACTTCGGTGAGCAGAATAGGGGTGAGAGGATCCCCACAATAGGATGTCCTGACTTACACTGGAGTCAGGCGTGTTATTCCAGCCAGGAGTGTCACTCTTGGCTGTGTCACCTTGAAAAGATTTATTTTCTTATTTCAACTTGCATTTTTATTAAGTATACAATGAATTTTATTGATAAAGCTTGGAAGATGGGAAAATATTATCAAAAAAACATAAATTGGGAGGCCGAGGTGGGTGGATCACGAGGTCAAGAGATCGAAACCATCCTGGTCAACATGGTGAAACCCCGTCTCTACTAAAAATATAAAAATTAGCTGGGCACGGTGGCGCCTGCCTGTAATCCCAGCTAATCAGGAGGCGGAGGCTGAGGCAGGAGAATTGCCTGAACCCAGGAGGCGGAGGTTGCGGTGAGCCGAGATTGCGCCATTGCACTCCAGCCTGGGTAACGAGAGCGAAACTCCTTCTCAAAAAAAAAAAAAAAAAAAAGAAAGAAAGAAAGAAAAAGTGAATTGGTCTTTCTTTCTTTTTTTTTTTTTTTTTGAGACGGAGTTTCTCTCTCATTACCGAGGCTGGAGTGCAATGGCGCGATCTCCGCTCACCGCAACCTCCGCCTCCTGGGTTCAGGCAGTTCTCCTGCCTCAGCCTGCTCAGTAGCTGGGATTACAGGCACGCGCCACCGTGCCCAGCTAATTTTTTGTATTTTTAGTAGAGACGGGGTTTCACCATGTTGACCAGGATGGTCTCCACAGGAGATCGAGATCATCCTGGCTAATAATAGAGTGAAACCCCACCTCTACTAAATATACCCAAAAAAAAAAAAAAAAAAAATCTTAGTTTTATTTGTTCTTCTCCTAAAAATGTGTAATAAGTACCTGAGGTCGATATTTTTTGTGGATGATTTCAAGCAGAATCTCAGGGCTTAGTTTCAGGAATATTACTGGGTGAGATTTTTCTTTGTAGCTACAGAGAAATAAATTCATTTCCACAAGAAATTGTGGTAGACAAATTAGTGATTTATGAAAAGAAAATTAGTTCCTCTTTTCCGTATGGTGGAGTATTTGTGATAGTGGAAAAATCTATTTTGTATCCTGTTATCTGCATGTCTTAATGTTAAATTCTATGAGATAAAACTCAACATTCCTGGAAGTGTTAATAATATGATTCCTTAATAAATTATTTGTCATTATGGAAATAATAGCTAAATGACCTGTTTATTGTCTGATGGATATTTTGGCTTCTCTGGAAGTATAAAATTTAAGTACCTTACATTTTCCTTTAGTCCTGTAAACGTAAGCAGTGAGTTTGATCAAATTTGCTGGAACTCCACCACAGCAGCCCCGAGCTCGGCCGTCCACCGCCTGCTAGCGGCCTGGCCCCAGATATGTCCGACAAGGACAAGTGTTCGGCCATCTTCCGCTCGGACAGCCTGGGGACCCAAGGCCGGCTCAGCCGCACGCTGCCGGCCAGCGCGGAGGAGCGCGATCGGTTGCTGCGCCGCATGGAGAGCATGCGCAAGGAGAAGCGCGTGTACAGCCGCTTCGAGGTCTTCTGCAAGAAAGAGGAGGCCAGCAGCTCCGGGGCTGGGGAGGGCCCGGTGGAGGAGGGCACCGGGGACAGCAAGGTGGGCAAGTTTGTGCCCAAGATTCTGGGCACGTTCAAAGGCAAGAAATGAGTCTCCTGGCCCAGCAGCCCGGGCCAGGGTGACCGAATTGCTGCCACGGCCACCCGGGGCCCCCACGGAGCAAGGAGAGCACTCCTCCTGTGCTTGAGCGGTGCTGCCAGGCCACGGCTGCTTGGGGCGTGGCTGAGTGCGCCACAGCTCGGCTCCTATTGGGGCTCACCCGGCAGCCGCCATCTGTGCCCCTGGCCTCCCCAGTACTGGGGCTCCAGCCCCTCGCCACCAGTGCCTTTCTTCCCTCAGCCCCTTCTCTGCTCAGCGTCTTCATCTCTACACCGTCAGCCTTGCATGGCGGAGCGTCTGGCTCCGCCATCTCTGTGCTTCAGTACCCCACGCCATTTTTTTTTTTTTTTGAAACCCAAACTGGAGTGCAGTGGCGCCATCTTGGCTCACTGCAACTTCTGCCTCCCAGGTTCAAGTGACTCGCGTGCCTCAGCTTCCCAAGTAGTTGGGATTACAGGTGCCTGCTACCATGCCCTGCTAATTTTTCTATTTTTAGTAGAGACAGGGTTTCACCATGTTTGCCAGGCTGGTCTCCAACTCCTGACCTCAAGTGATCTGCCCGCCTCAGCCTCCCAACATGGGGGGATTACAGGTGTGAGCCTCCGTGCCCCGCTGAGTCCCCTGTCCTCTTTCAAGGGCCCCACCTCTGTGCCTCAACTCCCCATTCTCTGGGGCCCCTTTCCTCCTCAGGGCCTCCTGCTCTCAGGGCTCCCCTCCATCCCTCCCTCCCTCCCTCCCTCCCTCTCAGGGTCTCCTCCATCCTCAGGGCTGCATTTCCTGTCCTACCTGGATTCTCCCGCTCACTGCCTCCCAGCATCTTTCTCAGAGGTCTGTGCTCTTGCTGTGGGGAAGACTGGGCTGGCTGCAGGCAGTTTGCAAGGGAGGGGTGGAGCCGGACGGGAAGGATGCCCCTTGGAGTGGCGAGGAAGCTGGACACGGCAGACCGCTGGAAAGGGGCACAGGGAAGCCCCAGGGGCTGCCTTGGCAGGTCTGCCGTCTCCTCCAGCAAGGCTCTGGCCAGCACCGGGTGAGAGTGGGGAGGGGGCACTGGGCTTTGCGGCGCAATAAAACAGTCCGGACGGACAACCTGTGGCCCCAGCCTCATGAGCGTCCCCTGCACAGGCCCAGCCCGGACACCAGAAGGGCTGGATGGTGGGGTGCTGGTCCTTGACAGGTGTGGGGCCAGGTGAGGGCAGGGGACAAGGTGCAGCCAAGGCTGATCCCAGCTGTAGAGACAGGTCCTGGGCACCCCTGCAGGTGGGAGTGATCTCTGCCCTCCCGGTGTCCAGCAGACACCGCCCCCACCCCACGCCTGTTCTCAGGGCCTGGTGCTGGGCCTGGTGCTGGCCCTGGTCCCGTGGAGTGGTTTGACCCCGTGGTCCCTCACTCTTCATCTGCCTGCTCACTCTGCAGCCGCCTGTCCTGGGCCCGGTGCGCAGCAGGCCCCACACAGCCAGGCCTGGGTTGAGCTCAGACCAGTAGGCGTGTGTGTGTGTGTGTGTGTGTGTGTGTGTGAGAGAGATTCTGGGAGTAGAGTCATGTCTCGAAGGAAGGGAGCTGGGAGAGGGCAGGTGTGGGGAGCCCCGTAAAGGAGGGAGGAGGATCTGGCCTGGGCCCAGGTGTGGGCTGGGAAGATGCTCCCTTAGAGAGTTCATGGAGAGGGTGGGTGGGGGGGTCCCTTTTCTGAAGACCCCCTGGACACTGTGGCCCAGGTAACTGTCTCCCCAGAAGGCCCCATGGGGATGTGAGGACCAGGGACTCCCCTTGACCAGCCGGCCCCCCGCTTCCCAAACATCCAGACAGCCCACCCCTGCTGACCGCTGTCCTTATCCCACCAGCGTGTGGGGAACAGGGACATGTTGGGTGGTCTTGGTGAGGATAACATACCTCAGCTAGTGGGAGAGGTTGGCTTGCAGATGTGCGTGGAACACGTTTGTCTCTTCCTGGACACAACTCTCATGGCCTTGCTGGTGCCCCCACCAGGACCCCAGGCTAGCTGGAGCCTGTGAGGACCCTGGAGCCCTGAGGTGCCTGTCTCTACACCTCTGCTCGTCTGAGGCCTGGGCGGCTCCGCCCATGTCACGGCCACGGCACGCGTGTATGGAGGAGAGGCAGCCAAGGTGTGGGCAGAGGCCGGGAGGGGCCAGGAGGTCAGGGCTCCTTGAGCTGCATGCCAACCCTGTGCAGGGTCAGTGCCTGGGCTGTCTCCAGAGCAAGCCCATGGGACAAGGGGCCTCGTGTGTCCCTTGCCTGCAGGGTGCCGTCTGCCCCGCAGCCACAGGTCTGACGCCTCACCTGGGGTGAAAGAGGGACTAGGGGTTTGGGAGGGCGTGGGCTGTGTCTGTGTGTGGCGGGGGTGTCTGTAGTTCCCCTGGTGAGAGCAGCCGGGTGTGCTGCCTTTGGAGTTCTGTCCTTTCTCTCCTGGGGTCAGGGTCTGTGGTCCCAGCCCTGAAGGCCCCAGGCCCTTCCCGTGGCCACTCTGAGGCCTGAGGGTGGCACCTGCCTAGGCTGAGCGTGGAGCTCGGCCCAACCTGCCCCTCCCACGGCCCCACGCTGAGTGGCGGTTGGAGCGCCTGGTCGGGGTGCCTCAGAGGGCAGAGCTGTGGCCACCCTTTTCCTTGAGGGACCCCGCCTGCTGAGGCCCCCACCCAGGCCTGACCTGAGGAGTGTTGCTAGGGACTGCGGGGTGGGTCCTGGCACCCTGGGGAGTGCAGGGTGGACCTGGCAGGTTGGGGGGTTTGCCGTGGGCGTTCTCCCCTGCACTGGCCCAGGCCATCCTGTGGGCCCTCAGGCAGGTGCCCCTAGAGCCGCTGGGGTCTGTCCTGGGATGCGGCTGCTTCCCTCTCTCTCGGCGCAGCCCCCTCTGCCGTGGTGCTCTCGTGGTGACCCAGGCCAGGTCAGAGCTCCCTTGGCCTCAGGAGCTGAGGAGAGTGGCTCTGTCCTCTAGGGACACAAGCTCCCTGATGCTGCAGCCTCCACCACGTGGACAGGGACCCCCACCCCACCCCGGCTGCCTGCCTGGCACCTTTGACCACGGAGCACCTGCAGCCCGCACCCAGCCCCTTGCCTTTGTCCCTGAGCCCCATCCCCGCCCTCCTCGGGAGCGCCTCGTGCTCTAGGCGGGGCCAGCGCTGGTCACCAGCCGCTCAGGCCCTCCCAGGGTCTGCATGCCCCCATCTGCCCTCCGCTGTGCACGCCTGTGTCTAGGTGGTTCTCAGCGTGGAATCCACTCTTGTGGTGACTTCAGGAAGGCTGAAGCCCTGGGCAGCGTGTGGCTCGGTGTTGGCGCCACTCGGATAGGCGAGGGGCGGCCGCTTCCTCTGCTCTGCGAGGCTCTGGTGCCAGGACGTACGTCTCTTTCTGGTCCTCTCCCTCCCTCCCTTCTGAAAAATGCAGTATCTTACGTACACACAGGGAAACGTGGCACACACTGACACCCAAGAACCCCCCCAGTCCGTCTGCAGAGCAGGCTCCTACACCACGCAGCCCCCTGAGGTCCCCTTCCACCGCAGTTGCCCCGTGATGACCCGGGTCCCGCTTTCTAGAGCACGGGCCTTCCCCAGCTCTGCTGAGGTGCCCGCCTCCTATTGGTCGGGGTGGTGACCTGGGTCTTGTCTGTGTTTTTGCATGACCCAGCGGTTCCTTCCTGATGACAGTTCCATCACACGGACCCAGCATTATTCACTTGTCCAGACTCTCGGTGATGGATTTTCTAAGTTTGTGGCTAGAATATCACAAACAAAACTTCTGTGAGCACATTTCTCTTGGGTTTGTTCCTCGGAGTGGAATTTTTGCGTCCCAGAGCAGGACGTGGCTTCTCGCTCAGGCAGCTGCGTCCTCGCCAGCACTCCGCGTTGTGGTCTGTGTGATTCTAGCCACTCCAGCAGGCATTTCGTGGTATTTTCATCTTAACTTGCAGTTTCCTGATAGCCAAGGAGGCCGAGCACCTTCTCCTGCCTACTGGCCACCGGCAGTGCCTGTGTTGCAAAGCACAGAGCCCTTCACAGCTTTCTTTGCAATTTCTGCCGTGGTCTTTTCCGTGTTGCTTACGAAGCCCTCATGTGGTCTGTGTCAGTCTTGTCAGATCGATACGCACCGTGGATACTTTCATAATTTCAAAATGTTTGTTTTTAAATATTTCCCAGTATCTCAGGTCACAGCTTGACTTTTCACTTTCTTGGGGTCTCTGCGATGAGAACGTTTTCAATTCTGATGAAGCCCAGTATATCACGTGTTGATTTTTAGGTGACTGTCTTTTGTGTTCTGAGGAATCTCGCTTACCCCAGGGTCATGCAGGTGCTCTGTATTTTCTTCTGGAAGCTTTGACCTCTGGGTCCAGAGTCTTCTGGGTTGCCACTCACGCGTGATGTGAGGCTGGGGTTGCGATCCGCCCTTTCCCAGGATGGCAGGTCACTGCAGCACATGTGGGGCCTCCTTCCCATTGGCTTGTCTGTGGAAAGGCAGCTGGTGACATGTGAGTGGGTCCGCCTGGACACTTCTGTTCCGTTGACCTGTTTCTCTTCCCTATCTCCCACACCACACTGTCCACACGGCAGTGAGCCTGGAGGTCTGGCAGGCGGTGTTCCCTGTCCCCCGTGCCACACTGTCCACACGGCAGTGAGCCTGGAGGTCTGGCAGGCGGCATTCCCTGTCCCTCGTGCCACACTGTCCACACGGCAGTGAGCCTGGAGGTCTGGCAGGCGGTGTTACCTGTCCCCTGTGCCACGCCGTGCACATGGCAGTGAGCCTCGAGGTCTGGCAGGCGGCGTTCCCTGTCCCCCGTGCCACGCCGTGCACACGGCAGTGAGCCTCGAGGTCTGGCAGGCGGTGTTCCCTGTCCCCCGTGCCACGCCGTGCACACGGCAGTGAGCCTGGAGGTCTGACAGGCGGCGTTCCCTGTCCCCCGTGCCACGCCGTGCACACGGCAGTGAGCCTCGAGGTCTGGCAGGCGGCGTTCCCTGTCCCCCGTGCCATGCCGTGCACACGGCAGTGAGCCTGGAGGTCTGGCAGGCGGCGTTCCCTGTCCCCCGTGCCACGCCGTGCACACGGCAGTGAGCCTGGAGGTCTGGCAGGCGGCGTTCCCTGTCTCCCGTGCCACGCCGTCCACACAGCAGTGAGCCTGGAGGTCTGGCAGGCGGTGTTCCCTGTCCCCCGTGCCACGCCGTCCACACGGCAGTGAGCCTCGAGGTCTGACAGGCGGCGTTCCCTGTCCCCCGTGCCACGCCGTCCACACAGCAGTGAGCCTGGAGGTCTGGCAGGCCATGTTCCTCCGCCATGCTTTTCTCCAGGGTCTTGGCTGTTTTAGGTCCTGCTGTGCGTTTCCATTCCCATCTGCAATCAGCTGTTCAATTTTCATTTTGTTGAGTCCTTAATACCAGTTTTGGGAATGCTGACTTCCTAACGATACGGAATCTTCAGGACACAAATATGACATCGCTCTGTTTATTTTAACTTTTCTTAACAGCATTCTGTCATCATCAGTAGAAGGATTCCACGGAGTTCATTCAGTTTATTGTTTGGCATTTGGCATTTGTAATGCTATTACAAATGGGTTTCACCATGTTGGCCAGGCTGGTCTTGAACCCCTGATCTTATGTGATCCGCCCGCTTTGGCCTCCCAAAGTGCTGGGATTACAGGCGTGAGCCACCATAGCCTGTTCTTTAAAACATTTTAAATCTTTTCTGTCTGTTTTTGTTTGGCGCCGTCTGCTGACTTTGAGCCCTGCCTTCAAGCTCCCGAAACTTTTCGCTGTTCGTTTCATCCAGGGAGTTCTGTTTCAGAGAGGATGTTTAGTTCTGGAATTTCTATGTGGTTCTTTATCCTCCATCTTTCTGCTGTTTACATCACACTTGCTGTCATTTCCGAGCACGTTTAGAGTAGTTATTTAAGAGCCTTTGCTGGCTGATTCCAGCCTCGGTCATCTGTGGGTTCGTCCGCTTCTAGCGTCTCGTTCTAATGAGAAGCCACATCTTGCTGCCGCTTCACCTGTGTCATCACGGTTCCTATCATAAGCCAGAATAGCAGAGACTAAGGCAAAGAATCGTCTTGTCCAGAACAGCCGCTGCTGTCCCGTGTCAGGCGCGGGAGCGCTGGGCTGGGGCTCGGGCTGGTTCTCACCACCGGCAGCCCGACTCCCCGGGGCTTTCCGTTGAGCGCAGCGGGAAGCCACGTCTCTTCTGCCTTCTGCGCTGGGGGAGGCCCTCTCCCCTCCTTTTCCTGCCCACTCAATGGGATCCCTGCTAGGGGGTTTGATGGGCGGGGTCTGTTCCTACTCCTGAGGAGCTCCCTGGGGACTCAGGCCATTTCCCACCCTCAGAATCCTGCACCCACCTCCGCTCCGCCGAGCCCACCTCCCTGGACCCGGTGCTCCGGCTGTGGCTCCAACCCTCGCAGTCCTGCTTCTCCTCCGCCCTGCTGAGCCCTCCCTGGACTGGGTTTCTATGTGGCTTTTTAAGGAGTTGCCATGTATCTTCTGGAACCCTCCATCTTTCTGCTGCTTACATCCACACTTGCTGTCATCTCTGAGCATGTTTAAAGAGCTTTTGCTGGAACCACCGTGTTCCTTCTAGAACAGGCGCCTCTCTTTCTAGGATGTAGTGTGTTGAGGTGGTCCTCAGCTCTTCTGACTGGCCTCCCAGCCTCCCCCACTCCTGTTCCCCTGGGCGTTTGGACTCGGTCGGCTGCCCTGTCTGCCTGGCAGTCTGGTCTCCGTGGCCCTCAGGCCGCCGCGGGCCCCTCGCACACGCTGTTCCAGCTCTCCGGCTTCCTTCCTGTCCCCTCATGTCTCTAGCAAGCTTGGCCTTCCCAGGGAGACCTGCCCTGGCCGCCGCCTTTGAAACTGCGTCCACTCTCCCGCCTGCCCCGGCACCCACCCCGCTTCCTTCCTTTGCAGCAGTTCCCTCCTACGCGATACAGGAGCTGGGGTCCCGTGTCCTTACAGCTGTGTCTGGGCTTCTGAGTCTGCGCCTGCACTGTTGGCTCACAGTGGGTGCGTGCACCCTGCAGACCCTTCCCTAGGGCAGAGCCAGCCCCAGGCAGACTCGGTGGCCTTCGCTCTGAGGCTCCCGTGCTGGGACCCGCGCCAGCCTTGGACTGCTGCGGTGGGGGCGGGCAGTGGGTGTGAAGGGCCCACAGCAGGGCTGGGGGACAGGCAGGCATGTCTGCCCGGGTGGCTTTCTCTGCATCTCCACACGACCAGGACAGGACGTAACCCCAGCGGGGCCACCCTGGTCTGGAAGGTTCCCTCCTGCCCCATTTGCTGTCTCCACCGAGCTGTTGCTGGAATTGAGGTGCCGGAGACACTGATGGGTGGACCCGAAAGCAGACCTTCGAAGGGGCCTGGGCACACATGGCGCATGTGGGCTGGGTGGACACCTGCTGACCGGTCCGTTTGACACGGAGTGGTTCACGTTGCGTCCTGTGGACAGGCTGCAGTGGGGGTGGCATGGCTGACAGGTGGTGTGGGCCCAGGGGCTAGCTCACCCCTTTCCACCCTGTGCACAGCCTCCGCCTTGGCAGCGGGCGCGTTGGAAGCAGACGTCCTGTGTGGAGCGGGTGCGGGCGCCCAAGGTGTCATCCTTGGCAGACAGACGGTCAAACTGAGGCACAGAGGCCACTCTGACCCTGGCTGTGGGGGCTGGCCTCCTGGCCACGGGTGAGCAAGGGTCTCATGCTGCATTTTGACGCCACCAGGTCGTGTAGGGCAGGCGGTGGCCCTGCGAGCCAAGGCCTTCGGCTTCAACGTGCTCTTCTACGACCCCTACCTGTCAGACGGCGTGGAGCGGGCGCTGGGGCTGCAGCGCGTGAGCACCCTGCAGGACCTGCTGTTCCACAGCGACTGTGTGACGCTGCACTGCGGCCTCAACGAGCACAACCACCACCTCATCAACGACTTCACCGTCAAGCAGGTGCGCGGGCCGGGGTGCGGGACTGCCTTCCGGCGGGGCCGGCGTGAGGGACAGCGGGGGCGTCGGGTGGGTCCCTCCCAGCTGCCACCTGCACCCGGGCAAGACCCTGCCCCCCTCGAGCCACACCGCGGTGTCCGCCGGCCCTGCTGGAGTGAGCCCCGTCTGCACAGACAGCTTTCTCCATGTTCCGAGTTCTACTCAGAATACCTAAAACACTCTCCATATGAGACAAAACCACAGACCGTTGAGTACCAGATTCCCATGAAGTCCTTGTTGCTCGCACAGCGGGGACAGACGCAGCTACCTGGGGGCCTTGGGTCGGCCGTCGTGGCTTCCGTGCTGTGCCGCCAGGTTCAGGTTGCATGTCTGCAGCTGGAAAGGGCTGTGCTCAGGTGGGCCTCTGCCTCAGCACTGCGCTTCCCTGGAGTGGGTGGAGTTGGGGGCGGCTGGCTCCCGATGGCTCCAGGCCTTCCAGGGGGTTGTGTGTGTGTGTTGGTGTGTGTGTACGCGGGCACATGTGCGTGGGTGCACATATGTCTGCACGTTTGTATGTGCTGGTTTATGTGTGCATGTGTGTACACGCCTGTCGGGCCTCGTGTCAGCCGTCTGCCCAGACCCCTGTAGCTGCAAGGAGGATGAGGCCAGGTGCCCGCCTCCCCTTTCTTTGTTCACAGAGCCTTCTAGTGGACAGGGTGTGGCACGTGGACACTGGTCAGAGCCCTGTTGTCTCTGAGGATCTTGGGTGTGAGGCTGTAATGGGCAGCAGCTCCCCAGAGGAGCCACTGTGACCTGCACGGCTGCCAGCCAAGCGCCGTGGCTGGGGGGCTGGCTTTGTTGAAATGGGGGGATGCAGAAAGCCCTGGCTGCAAAGCCAAGGAGGAGCCTCTCCAAAAGCCTTTTGCAAAAGCACATGAAACACGAGCCTGTTCCGAAGACAGCACGCTCTGCTGCAGGCCCCAGCTGGGGCTGGAGTCGAGAACCATGTCTCAGAGCAGACGGCCCTGGACATTGGAGGCTGGGCTAGAGGGGACCCAGAAAGAGAGTACCACAGGGGCCAAGGCCGGAGCCCCGCCCAGTCCTCAGCTCGGCTTGGACAGGAGGGTCAAGCTCTCTAGGAGGTGTGGGGCTGTGCAGGTCTCTAAGGCCCGAGTCCCAGCCAGCCTGCCAAGGCCACAGTGCCAAATGCCCAGGGCCTTCAGTCCGAGAGCCCTGCTGAGCCCAAGGTGGGCCTGGGCTGGGAAGGGGCCACGGGCTCCCCCACCTGACAGGGCGCACCGCCACCCTTGCTTCCCTGGTCGCCCACCCTGCACAGATCCCTGACTGAGCCTATCCTTGTCCCTATGTCTTCCAGATGAGACAAGGGGCCTTCCTGGTGAACACGGCTCGGGGTGGCCTGGTGGACGAGAAGGCGCTGGCCCAGGCCCTGAAGGAGGGCCGGATCCGCGGTGCGGCCCTGGACGTGCACGAGTCGGAACCCTTCAGGTGCCCCCATGGCTGGTGCCGCCCCTGCTCTTCCCTGCCCACCTTCCTGCTGGCCTTGGCCTCCAGACGGCGCCTCTGCCAGGCCAGGCACTTGTCTGTGCTCAGCCTCTTGCTAGCTGGCACTGGGGGAGTTTGCCATCCGCTCTGTGGTGAGGATGGAGCCATGGGCTCCAGGCCTGCCTCGCCTCAGTGCTGGGAGGCACTGGTCGTCCTCTGCAGCCTCTCTTTGGGTAGGGCTCCCAACCAGCCAGGAGAGCGTGAGGCTCCAACGTCTGTGAGTGGTCCCCGACGGCCCTGGCCATGGAGCCACGGGGTCACATCCAGACCTGCAGACGGCGCCCTGGGACCCCAGGCAGCCCCTGGGACCCCAGGCAGCCCCTGGGCTGGATGTTAGTTGCAGGAGAAGATACCGTCGGCAGGAGCAGGATCAGCCTGTGGGACCCACAGACCCTTCGGTGGAGAGGGGCCAGGCCAGCATGTCCCCCCATCAAGGCTGCTCCCCTGAGGGCTTGGAGATTAAATCCCACCGCTGTCAGGAGCCCCCAGTGGGTCTCACTGTCCCAGGCTGTGCCCTTGTGTTCAGCCCACCTGTCCAGCAGATTGGAGGCTGTGGGGCCTGCTTTCCAGGCAGAGCCCTCCCACAGGGGGTCCATTGCCCAGCCACCTCCCCCCGAAACGCGGGCGCAACACTCGGGCTGCACTGACCATGCCGGTGTTGTTCCCAGCTTTAGCCAGGGCCCCCTGAAGGACGCACCCAACCTCATCTGCACCCCCCACGCCGCATGGTACAGCGAGCAGGCATCCATCGAGATGCGAGAGGAGGCGGCACGGGAGATCCGCAGAGCCATCACAGGTGGGCGCGGGGGCGGCTCGGTCAGGCCTGGGGAGCTCTGCAGAGCCATCACAGGTGGGCGCGGGGGCGGCTCGGTCAGGCCTGGGGAGCTCTGCAGAGCCATCACAGGTGGGCGCGGGGGCGGGATCGGCTCGGTCAGGCCTGGGGGAGATCTCAGAGCCATCAGAGGTGGGTGCAGGGGCGGCTCGGTCAGGCCTGGGGAGCTCTGCAGAGCCATCACAGGTGGGCGCAGGGGCGGCTTGGTCAGGCCTGGGGAGCTCTGCAGAGCCATCACAGGTGGGTGCAGGGGCGGCTTGGTCAGGCCTGGGGAGCTCTGCAGAGCCATCACAGGTGGGCACAGGGGCGGCTCGGTCAGGCCTGGGGGAGATCGCAGAGCCATCAGAGGTGGGCGCAGGGGCGGCTCGGTCAGGCCTGGGGAACTCTGCAGAGCCATCACAGGTGGGCGCAGGGGCGGCTTGGTCAGGCTTGGGGGAGATCACAGAGCCATCAGAGGTGGACGCGGGGGCGGGAGCGGCTCGGTCAGGCCTGGGGAGCTCTGCAGAGCCATCACAGGTTGGGGCCGGGGCGGCTCGGTCAGGCCTGGGGGAGATCGCAGAGCCATCAGAGGTGGGCGCGGCGGCGGCTCGGTCAGGCCTGGGGAGCTCTGCAGAGCCATCACAGGTGGGCGCAGGGGCGGCTCGGTCAGGCCTGGGGAGCTCTGCAGAGCCATCACAGGTGGGCGCGGGGGCTGCTCGGTCAGGCCTGGGGAGCTCTGCAGAGCCATCACAGGTGGGCGCGGGGGCTGCTCGGTCAGGCCTGGGGAGCTCTGCAGAGCCATCACAGGTGGGCGCGGGGGCTGCTCGGTCAGGCCTGGGGAGCTCTGCAGAGCCATCACAGGTGGGCGCGGGGGCTGCTCGGTCAGGCCTGGGGAGCTCTGCAGAGCCATCAGAGGTGGGCGCGGGGGCGGGAGCGGCTCGGTCAGGCCTGGGGGAGATCGCAGAGCCATCACAGGTTGGGGCCAGGGCGGCTCGGTGAGGCCTGGGGAGCTCTGCAGAGCCATCACAGGTGGGCGCAGGGGCGGCTCGGTCAGGCCTGGGGGAGATCGCAGAGCCATCACAGGTTGGGGCCGGGGCGGCTCGGTCAGGCCTGGGGGAGATCGCAGAGCCATCAGAGGTGGGTGCGGGGGCGGCTCGGTCAGGCCTGGGGAGCTCTGCAGAGCCATCAGAGGTTGGGGCGAGGGCGGCTCGGTCAGGCCTGGGGGAGATCGCAGAGCCATCAGAGGTGGGTGCGGGGGCGGCTCGGTCAGGCCTGGGGAGCTCTGCAGAGCCATCACAGGTGGGCGCGGGGGCGGCTCGGTCAGGCCTGGGGGAGATCGCAGAGCCATCAGAGGTGGGCGTGGGGGCGGCTCGGTCAGGCCTGGGGAGCTCTGCAGAGCCATCAGAGGTGGGTGCGGGGGCGGCTCGGTCAGGCCTGGGGAGCTCTGCAGAGCCATCAGAGGTGGGTGCGGGGGCGGCTCGGTAAGGCCTGGGGAGCTCTGCAGAGCCATCAGAGGTGGGCGCGGGATCGGCTCGGTCAGGCCTGGGGGAGATCGCAGAGCCATCAGAGGTTGGGGCGGGGGCGGCTCGGTCAGGCCTGGGGGAGATCGCAGAGCCATCAGAGGTGGGCGCGGGGGCGGCTCGGTCAGGCCTGGGGAGCTCTGCAGAGCCATCACAGGTGGGCGCACGGGTGGCTCCGTCAGGCCCTGCGCCCACCTGTAGCCTGGGGGCACCCTTCCTGCCAGCCCCAGGTGCTCGTGGGCCCACATCTGCCCGGCATCCGGGCTCGTGTTCTGCCAGCTCAGGGCCGTGGTTCTCATTGCTCTCACCAGGCCCCAGCAAGGGCCTCTGAGGCCAAAGTCAGGCTGAGCCCTGGAGCCATGTCCTACACACAAGACCTGCCGGTTGGGGCCTGTGAGCTGCTCTGGGAAGTTCCTGGGCTGAGCAGACAGGCCCCTCAGCAAGCTGGGCACTTGCTCTGGGCTGGGGGTTGCCCACGCTGTGAGGGTGCTGGCCCCTGACAGTACCCAGCTGTGCCTGGGGAGCCCCAGGGCTGAGGGCAGGAGCACACTGCCGAGAGCTCTGCAGTTCATGTCCTCAACCCAGTGGGCCACGCTCCTGGGGTCCCCTCAGAGCCACAGCTGTTCCTCCCTCCTGCGTCTCCCAGGCCGGATCCCAGACAGCCTGAAGAACTGTGTCAACAAGGACCATCTGACGGCCGCCACCCACTGGGCCAGCATGGACCCCGCGGTTGTGCACCCTGAGCTCAATGGGGCCGCCTACAGGTGAGCAGGCCCACTGGGCACTTAACAGCCTCCATGAGGGTGGGCGGCTTCCCCTGGATCCCAGCACAGCCTCTGGCAGGAAGGGCGGTGTGTCTGCTGAGCTCGAGGATCTGGGTAGAATTGGTGCCCACCTCACCCAAAAGTCCCACAAGAACCAGGGCCCCTTGGAAGGAGCCTGGGCTGGGTGGCCTTCAGGGCCCAGTGGACAGGGGACTGCTGGGCAGAGGCCTGTGTGGGAACGGGGTCTACGGGAGCAGGGGGCTTTGGGTGAGGTGAGGACCTCATGTTCCAGTTGCCTGGAGACACCCGGGCTCCCCTCCCCTGCCCTGAGAAGTAGCTCCCGTGGGCAGGAGCGTCCGTGCAGAGGCAAGGACCCTCACCCTGACTGCTGGTCCTCCCAGAGATGCCCCCTCGGTGCCGCTGCCACTGTGAGGGCAGGCGGGGCCTGGCCAGGTTGCCTACAGGTGGGCCCCACGGCTGGACCCTCTCCCAGCAGGTACCCTCCCGGCGTGGTGGGTGTGGCCCCCACTGGCATCCCAGCTGCTGTGGAAGGCATCGTGCCCAGCGCCATGTCCCTGTCCCACGGTCTGCCCCCTGTGGCCCACCCGCCCCACGCCCCTTCTCCTGGCCAAACTGTCAAGCCCGAGGCGGATCGAGACCATGCGAGTGACCAGTTGTAGCCCGGGAGGAGCTCTCCAGCCTCGGCGCCTGGGCGGAGGGCCGGAAGCCCCTCGGACCAGAGTGTGCAGAGGAGGTGCCTGCGTGGCGGCCCTGGCGCCGCAGAGACTGTCGGGCGGTGCTGGAGGCGGGTGGGCGGCGCTGGAGGCGGGTGGGCAGCGCCGGGCCCGTGTGGGTTGTCGTCGTCCGTCCCGTGGGCTCTCTGTCCTGTGTCCTTCGCGTTCCTCGTTAAGCAGAAGAAGTCAGTAGTTATTCTCCCATGAACGTTCTTGTCTGTGTACAGTTTTTAGAACATTACAAAGGATCTGTTTGCTTAGCTGTCGACAAAAAGAAAACCTGCGGGGGCATTCGGAAATGGACTTGAGGTTATTTTTTCCTTTTGTATGTTGGAACGTGCCCCGGATGAGGCAGTTGGCAAACTTCTCAGGACAATGAATCCTTCCCGTTTTCTTTTTATGCCACACAGTGCATTGTTTTTTCTACCTGCTTGTCTTATTTTTAGATAATTTAGAAAAACAAAACAAAGGCTGTTTTTCCTAATTTTGGCATGAACCCCCTTGTTCCAAATGAAGACGGCATCACGAAGCAGCTCCGGGAGGAGAAGCTCGTGCAGTGCCCGGCACGCCCGCTGCCCGTCAACGTCTGTCCTGGGGACGCGGAGGGTGGCAGCGTCCCCGCCTGCACCGCTGCCGTCCTGCTGATGTGGTAGGCTAACAATATTTTGGCTAAAATCATGTTTGTGACTGTAACCATTTGTATGAATTATTTTAAAGAAATAAAAATCCCGGAAAGAGCCAGCATGCCTAGCATCTGTTCTAGCGACTGTGTCTCACGAGGATACGGGTGAGCCTCAGTCCCGGCTATGGTGACCTCCAGGGCCCAGCTCAGCCTCTCTGAAGCGGGCAGCCCGAGAGAGACCCAGACACAGTGCTGTGGCAGGTTGGGCAGTGGTCTCTGTGTGTCCCGGGCCTGGCCCTCTACCCGCTTCATCTGTGGGACACTGTAGGGTCCTGGCGTGGAGGCGGGCTGCTGAAGTGCCCCTCCGGGAGGGGAGCAGTGTGCCAGGCCGGGCCGTTGTGTTGATGATGGTCTGACTGGCCGAGGTCCTGCCCCACGGCCCACCCACTCCCTTCTTGGCTTACCTCCCTCAGGCCGGCCTGCAGCCCGGGAAGACTGTGGGCCACAGGAGGGGCCACAGCAGACGTCAGGGCCCAGGAAGCTGCCCAGACCACGGGTCAGCCAGCCTACAGAAATGTGCAAAAAAGCCGAAAGGGGTCGCCCCTCACCTTGGCCCACAGCCGGACCTGTTTACTGGTGTCCTCTTCGAAACCCCAGCCTCCTGGTTCCTCCGAGTTTCCTTTGGAAGTGTGGTCCATGCATGTCAGCAGAGTCCCAGCTCATTTTATGAGATTAACTTTGATGCCAGACACCCCGGAGGAGCGCTTGCAGGCAGACTCCTGCAGGTGGGTCCCGGTACTGCAAGGAGGGCCTGCAGCGGGCGCTGGGGGAACCCGCGTCCCTTTGGGATGTCCCTGGCCTGAGCCTTTCCCTGCATGCAGGCGGGTTCTGCCAGCCCAAGTGTCCAGACCCTGCAGCGTCAGTCTCCAAGTGTCAGCCTCCCCCTGCTCCCCGCCCCATCTAAAGCAGAAGCAGCGGGGAGGCCACTGCCTTTGGTGGGGTGCCCCCTCCTACCTGGCTCTGCACCCCGGGGCCCGCAGAGGTCTCTTGGGTATGGGCAGTGGTTCCTGGTCTTGAGGCCCACAGAGGGCAGCCCTGCCTCCCTGACCGAGGCCTCTGCCTCCTTCCCCTCAGGACACCCAGCCCATCTCTGACCTGCTTGGAGCCCCTCATCCTGGAGCCCCCAGACCACTGAGGGAGGTGGCCTGGGCTGATGGGAAGGGTGGGTTCTGGACACGATTAAAGAGCTGGCCCTGGTTTCGCCGACACAGGCATTGGGTGTGAGGAGGGGCAGGCAAGGTGACCAAGGGTCTAGGGTGCTGGCTGGAGCTGACGTTTTCTGATACCGTTGGTGGGGGCTGCAGAGGCGGCGGTGGGAAGACCAGGAGTTCCACGCTGACTGCTGGCTTGAGCCTCTGCACAGGCAAGCCCTGGGCTGGGTCACTGGGCCCTGGTCAGCCCCCAGGGCAGCCGAGGGTGGGGCCGCCCTCCCAGCTCCAGCTGGAGACAGGCCACGCCCTGAG
This sequence comes from Aotus nancymaae, assembly GCF_030222135.1. Lineage (NCBI taxonomy): Eukaryota > Metazoa > Chordata > Mammalia > Primates > Aotidae > Aotus > Aotus nancymaae. The sequence continues at coordinate 2,933,417 of NW_026988417.1, forward strand.
AGGCAGCCAGGCACCGGCAGTGTGGACTGGACACAGGCCCGGAGGCTCCCACTCAGCTGGTCTCAGTGTTTCCAAGTCAAAGGGTCGGTTTTCCCTGCAGGAAGGGAACGCCGCCAAGGGCTGTCCGTGGTGCGAGGCTGGCGGCCAGGGAGCCAGGACGCTGAAGTGTGGCTCTGAGTCTGGGCTGTAAGGGACAGAAAACAGTCAGAAAAATGTTTGGAGCCTCAAGACGAACCTCCCCTTGGTGCCGCCTCCAGGGAGTCACCCCGCCCAGCCAGGCCCCAGGAGGGGTGCTGGTAGCAGAAGGTGGCGGGGGGGCCTCAGCCTCGGTTTCCTCACTGGTGAAATGGGCAGCACGGCTCATCTCCCTGGAGGCTGGCATTAGACTGGAGATTGTGCTGAAACCCTAAGACACGAACGTGAAATAAGGTTTGTGTGTTGGAAGGGAAGAGATAAGCTGCTGGTGTTTGCTGACAAACATCTGTGTAGAAAATCCAAGAAAATCAGCCAAAGCCTGCAGCTAATCCTGGGCCTGGCCAGGTGGCCTCACGGGAGCACCGGTGGTGCAGACAGCGGGTGCCTGTGACGGGATGCGTCCTGCTCTGTCCTCACGATGCAGGGTCCGGCCCGCTAGCCCGATTCCGCAGTGAGCACAGTGGCCAGAACCTGGTCCCAGCCGCCGGCACCCGGCTGGTAAAGACCGTGGGAGTGACCGGGGCCGCCAGCCTCCATGGTGAACGGTGAGGCCGTCAGATGAGACAGGCTGTGCTTGTGGGGCGGGCTGGTAACATCGTAAAATACTGCGCTTTAAATGACTTCGTCACCTTCCCAGGCGAAATCTCAGCTGCTTACGTTGAACAAGTTCAACAGTTCTATCCCCAAGTTTATACGGAGCAACAGAGGTCTATGAATCTGGGCTCGTGCAACTCAGGTGTATTCAAAAGGGAACAGCCACGGCACCCTCCTGGTTCTGACGCCGAGGGCTTTGGGGCGGCGGACGGTGGGGAGGCGGTGGGGCCCGCTGGCTTGGTGTACGTGTGCGTACGTGCAGGTGCGTGGGTATCTGGTGGGCAGGCGTGTGCTTATGCGTGTGAACTGGAGATGTGCTCGAGGGCACAGGTCCTGGGCCCGCATGGGTAAAACGAGCCCTGGTATGCCAACCACGGAGGCGTGGGCGGCCCCCGAACTTGGACAGCAGAGGCACAGACCATGAAGCCGAGGACATGGCCTTCGTGTGTTCACACCTTGCCCAGAGTCCATTCAAGAAAGGTCCGTAGAAAGGGCTGAGAACAGGTGGCAGGGCACACCCTCCAGGCGAGCAAGGGCCCTGCTGGGACCCCTGGAGCAGGAGGAGGCCGTGATTCTCAGGTCTGGCGTAGGGCTCGGGGGCAGGAGGGGTGGAACCGGGGAGGGTCAGGCAGCGGCCGCCCTGGCTTCTCGGGCTACTGCGCCTTGGCAGAGAACTCTCCTTTGGCTGCTGACAAACACCTGGGCTCTGGCCTCTCTAGACCTCCGCCCAGGCACGGGAGCAAGGGGAGGCTGCAGGCAGCTCCAGGGACCTGGACAGGAAGTTGGGAGGGTCAGGACAGTTCCTTTGGGTGGCCCAAGCAGGGCACGGGATGGGGAGCCAGGCTCTTTGGGATCCCCACCCCAGGCTGGGCCCCCACCCCCTCCTGCCTTCTCTCCCCACTGTGGGCCCAGAACTGACCCCGAGGAGGCCGGGAAGCACCTACCACCCCCACCCCTAGCTGCTCTCAGCCAGAGCCCAGCTGGACTTGCAGGATTGATTTTCCAGCAAAAACAGCAGAGAAGCCCAAGAGAGGCCCAGCTGCACAAGCCCTCCCAGGCCTGCCCCCGCTGCCGGCACTCCCTGCAGCAAGGAAAACCATCTGGCCACTGGGCCCTGAGCCCGGCGCCTGGAGGAGGACCTCAGGCCCGCCGAGCAGCTCCGCTCCCCAGGCTGGCCCCGGGCCTCTACCCGCCTGACCCGCTCCCCTCGGCATCGAGCCCCGGCAGGGACGGGGTGGCCCGGCCAGGGTGTGGCCCAAGTCGGTGTCCCCAGCCCCTCTGAGCACCAGTACTGCTGAGTCTACCTCCGCTCCCCCAGGCTCCTGACCGCTCCCCTGGACAGAGACAGCCTCAGCCGCCGCTGGCCCGACCCTCAAACAGCAGTCAAGGGCTTCCCACGCAGGGTCCGCACACATCCCCGAGAGGCAGGTTATGCGACTTGAACAAGACCAAGGATAGGCAGCCGGACCCTCCCTGCACCTGAAGCGCGGGGCCTGCGTGCGCCGGCTCCTCCAGGGCGGCCTATCGCTGCACTTGCTTTGAAACCAGCTGCTGACCCCGTTGCTCAGTGGCAGCAGCACCTGCAGGACCCCACCGTGGAGGGCTCGCCACGGCCTCTCCAGGTCCTTGACATGAGCTGGCTCCAGCAGGGGGGCGGGACCACTCTGGAGGACGCCGGAGCCAGCTGGGACTATGGATGCTGGTGGGACAGAGGGTGGCGAGGAGCTAGACTCACCCACGGCACTCCCAGCCCCTGCAGGTGTCTGGAGCTCCAGCCTCCCCTACTCTGTGCGGTGGGTGGTCACACCTAGCAGGGCCCAGCTGCTTACCCAGAGAGTAGGTTCTGAGCAGCAGCCTGGGGTCCCAGGCCAGCCTCTGCCCAGCCCCACACTCACCCAACAGTGCCTCCCCAGCACTGCCCCGCACCTGCCCACACAAACCCCAGCCCCTTCCGCCTGCCCACCACCCGCCCTGTACCTGCTCACACATAACCCCATCCATCCCCCCCGGCCCCATCCACCTCCACCCACCTCCAACCGCCCACACCTGCCCCACGACCCCCACTGCCTCTTCCGCTGTCCCCATCACTCCCACATGTCCCCTCACCTGTCCACTCGTGGTCAAAGTCACGTGCTATACACCCAGCCCACACCTGGGGTTCACCTGGGGCTGGGGTTTGCTCTCTGCTCCTGGCTGGATGCTCTGGCTCTTCTGCCTGCTGAGGGATACCTCCCAGGGCAAGCTGCCTCCCCACCAGAAGCCTCAGGCCCTCCCTGCCTCCCCTCTCCGCCTGCAGAGCTGAGCCCGAAGAGGTTCCTTCTATTCCAAGAGCCCCACTCGGCCTGCTGGGTTCCCATGCCCTGAGGAGCTGCTGCTCTTGCTGGGCACCCCGGCCCACCCACAGGGGACACATCTGTCCTGGAGGAGGCATTTGCTGTGGGTCCCTGCCCCGGGGCCTCCAGGTCACTCCCTCTTCTCATCCGTCACAGCGTGGCCCTCCCTCTGGCCCCAGAATCTGGGCTGCCAGCCTCCCCCTGCTCTAGCAGAGCCGTGGCTAGGCCAGGCCAAGGGCCGACACCTCCCAGCCCGGTCAGCTCAGCCTAAGCCCACAGTCAGCCAGGGGAGCCGGGGGCTGCAGCCGGGCGAGTGACTGAGTGGCACCCACAGGCCCTGGTCAGGGCCCTCTCCAGTCTGGTGTGCCCTGAGACGCGGCTCCTGTGGGGGCGTGCAGGGACTCAGGAGGAGCAGTGAGGGACGCCCTCCTGCTCACGGCCCCAGGTTGACCTTGGGTGGGGCAGGGTCACCCTGACAGCTCCCAGCCCAGTGCCGCGGGAGGAGTCCAGGCAGGAGAACCCCACCCGGGACACACAAACCCAACACTGGGTGTGGCCTCTCCCCAAAAGCTCCGCTTCCCCACCCCCCAACTCCCTGGTCAGGCAGCCAGGAGAGCTGCAAGTGGGCATCAGGGGTGGAGAGTGGCTTCCTGTGGCCTCAACCCCCCGGCCCAAGCGAGGAGGCCTCAGGGGCCCCTCCTGGACCTTCCTGCCCATCCACGCTGAGGGTCCCGGGTTGTCGGCCGAGGCCCTGCACGACTTCTGAGGTGAGGTGAGAGGGGCCCCTAGTGGGGCCTGGGTGGGTGTTTGTGAGTGGGGCATCTGAGTGAAGGAGCCCGGGAGGGCCTGGAGGGCCTGGGGCCATGGAGACACCAGCATGTCCCTTGATCAACACCGAACGACAGCCCCCCCGGCAACCCTCCCTGAGGAAGCCACAGGCACTGCTGGCAGAAGCCTCGGATGCTTGGGCTGGCGGAGGGGAGGGCCAGGCAGCTCTGGTGGGGCCTCTGGGGACAGGGATGCGGGGGGCCAGGATTCTCGGTTTTAACCCTGAATCCTAGCAGCCCTGCAGGCCCCCTGGGTGCTGGGCACTGCTCTCCGTGGACAAAGCCCACAGCTCCGTGGGTACCAGCGGCAGTTCTGGTAAAGACGTGGACGTGGACAAGTTGCCCCGGATGCAGCTGCTCCGAGGAGGCCCTGCTCGAAAGTGCCTCCCCTGTGCCCAGCGTGAGCACTGGGGCTCAGCCAGCGCCACCTCCTGTGTCCAGGAGCCCTGGACATGGCCTCTTCCCCAGGACCTCAGCCAGGCGCTGTCTCCACCCATGGCCAGTTCCTCTCCATGTGCCCCAGGGTCCTGCCCTATGCGCAGTCCAGGCAGCGTAACGGGAGGGCATGGGCAGGGCCTGGGGAGGGGACAGCTGGGTCTTCTGCCTCGACCACAGGGACAGGCCAGGCCTCACAGCCAAGCACCCCGGAGGAGCTGGGCACACGCAGCCGGAGAGAGGCTGCTCCCCGGCACGCTGCTGTGACTCCACGCAGACCTCGGAAATGGATCGGAAGACAGAGGTGAGCTTACGAGGGCAGCCGTGCACAGCGTTCAGAGTCAGGACTCAGCTCTTTCAGATTCCAGCGCTCCCAGTTAGGAGGGACGACGAAGAAAGACAAGGCACCATTTTCAACAAAAAGTGTGCACTTCTAGGAGCAAACGGTGGCAGGTCCATACCCGTTAGAGAGGGCCTGAGGCCTGGCGGCTGCAGACCAGCAACACGGCCGGTCTGTCCCGGGCGGCACGAGGCACCGTCCCCCGCAGGCAATTAAAACACCAGAGAACCCCGGAACCAGGTAGACTGACTGTGAAGTTAACGTGGAAAAGTAAGAAAACGAAGGAAATTCTGGAACAAAAGAGCAACAGGAGAGCTGTGGCCACCAGGCTTTAACACGCACCGGCAGGCCGCAGCTGCCCAGCCCCGTGTGGGGCCGGTGTGTGGTCGGTCACGGTGAAAGACGGTGGCGAACACACAGGCAGCACAGACACGCTAAAGGGGATGTCTCGAATCCGGGAGGGACTGTGGCCAAATAAACAGCGTGAAGCCTCCTCCCGGGTCTGTGTCCTGCAGACGGTCAGTGCCGTCCAATGTTTCGGGGACCCCTGCATCAGGCTGGGGTCACACGGCAGCATTTCTCTGTATTTCTGGCCAGTGACTGAGCGAAGGGATGTGTATCGGCTCCAGGGTGAGGCAGTGAAAACCCGACGTGCTAAAGAACTCTTACAGGTCAGCAATAAAGTTTAAAAATGGGCAAAGGATCCGAATAGATGTTTTTTCAAATCATGTATACACCAGCCAACAAGCTCAGGGCAAGGTGCCTAACACCGTGAGCCACCAGGAAATGCAAATCAGAAACTCATGAGACCCCGCCTCACAGCCACTGGGATGTCTGGAGCCAGATGCATCAGCCGTGTCAGGGCAGAGACACGGGAAGCTCGCGTGCAGCAGCGCGAGACGGTGCGGCCGTTCTGTTCTTCAAAGCGTGAAGTCGAATTTCCACGTGACCCAGCAATCCCACGCCTGGGGACACGTCCCTGAGAATCAGAAACGTGTGTCCACACAAAAGCTCATCACAAGCGTTCCTAGTAGCATTATCCGAAATAGCCCCAAAGTGGACCCAGCTACGTGTCCGTCGGCTGATGGGCAGATGGGCACCCTGTGGCCCGGCCCCGCTGTGCCACTCGCCTGCAGCTCTGGCCCACGCTCCACAGCAGATGAACATCTGCTAAGCGGAAGAGGTCAGACGCGGACTGCCACAGATCACATGGGACCACTTATGTCAAGTGTCTGGAAAGGGCAGGTCCCTGGCGACACTGCGTAGGCTCCCGGCTGCCTGGGGCTAGGGGAGAGGGCACAGCTGGGAGAAAACGGGAAGCGTCTCAGTCCATCCCCGCTGCTATAACCAAACACCCCAGACTGAGTAATTTATAAGCAACAGAAATGTATTTTCTGCAGTTCTCAAGCTGGGAAGTCCAAGATCCAGGCGCCGGCAGGCCGGGGTCTGCCGAGGGCAGCTCCGAGGGTGATCAGCCTCCCATAAAGCAGCCCAGCTAGTTCCTTCCAGCCCTTTTATGAGGGCCCTGAGGGCAGGAGCATTGCAGGGTGGGCCCCTGAGGCACCGCTGGGACCAAAGTGCTCACAGCCTGCCTGTTCTCCCCAGATCCTGGCCCAGCCCTCCTTGGCCGCCCCAGCCACGGTCAGGCAGGCGTGGGCGCAGCCCCACCCATTGCTCCCGAGGGCGAATGTGGTGGGCCTTGGTGGCATCCACACGGCACTGACCCTGCAGGCCACGGTGGCCTCCACCCAGATTTCAAAGTGTGTTGCTGACAGCCTTGGGGCCCAGGCAGAGACTCATCATGGGGGCAGAGCTGCCTTGGAGTCCCCACCCGGGCAATGCCCAGTGGAGCTGAGGCAGGGGCTGCCTCCGAGGCCCCAGGACTTCAGGGCCACCAACGAGCAACCGCAGCCCGGGAGAGCTGCAGGCAGGAGACTCTGACCCACGAGTGCTGCGTGGGCTGAGCCCAGAGAAGCCTGGGGCCCAGCCCTGCCCCGCGTGGCTGCAAGGTGGGCATGGATTCCAAGATCATCCCCAAGTCTGAGTGTCACTCTGTCTGCCCTGCTGCGTTTGGACTTACCTGGGCTTGCTCTTCTCTTTTCTTGCCTATTTCTCCCTTTTGGAATAGAAATGTTTGTCGTGAACCTGCCCCACTGCATTTGGGGAGCACGTAACGCTTGTTTCAGGGGCTCACAGCTGCAGGGGAGCCCGCCTTCAGATGGCTTGTGCCTGGAGGCTCGCCCCCTCTGAAGCAGGTGAGACTTGGAGCTTCAGAGTTGTGAGTAGGTGCTAGGATGAGTTAAGACTGGGGCGATTGGGGTGGAATGAATGTATTTTTTGATGTTTAATCCTGAGTGTCACCTTGACTGGATGGAAGGATGCAAAGCACTGATCCTGGGTGTGTCTGTGAGGGTGCTGCCACAGGAGATTACCACTGGAGTCAGCGGATGGGAGAGGCAGGCCCACCCTCCACCCGGGTGGGCACCATCTCATCAGCTGCCAGCGCGGCCGGGATAGAGCAGGCAGAGGACCGTGGAAGCACTGGGCTGGCTGAGTCTTCCGGCCTCCGTCTTTCTCCCGTGCGGGGTGCTTCCTGCTCTCCGACCTCGGACTCCGAGTTCTTCAGCTGTGGGGCTCTTGGACTCACACCGGTGGTTTGTCAGGGGCTCTCGGGGCTTCGGCCACAGACACGGCTGCGCCGTCAGCGTCCCTACCGTTGAGGTGTCGGGCCTGGGACCGGCTTCCTGGCGCCTCAGCTTGCGGACGGCCTGTCGTGGGACCTCACCTTGTGATCGCGTGAGTCAGTTCTCAGAAACCCCCTTCACAGATGCATGGATCCTATTAGTCCCGTCCCTCTAGAGAACGCTGACTCGTACGATTTTGTGAGGAGGGCGAGTTCTGGGCCGGCGTTCAGTGCTACACCTGGAAACTTGCATCCTCCGCAGCCCACGCTGAAACTTAGACCCCCTGCAGCCAGGCCGGGAGGTGGGGCCCGATGGGAGGTATGTGACCCACTCACCAGGCAGGGCCCTTATGGCTCGTGGGGCAGGCCCACCCTCCAGCCGTCGTGGAAGAGGAGAGCCGACGTGGCCCTGCTGGCGCCTTGGCCTCCAGACGAGAGGCAGGAAGTCTCTGTTGATAAACTGCTGTCTGGTTTCTGTTGTGGCCACACTCAAACCACGGCAGGGAGCGGCTGCTAACAGGCACGGGATCATCTGCGGATGATGCACGCGTTCCGGAATGAGATGAGTGGGGATGGTGGCACAACTCCGTGGATATACTAAGAAGCGCTGAACGGTGCTCTTTAAAGGGTGACTTGTGGGCATGTGAACTACACCTCAGTGAAGCTGTTTTTCAGGAATCAGGGGAGCCACTGTGGAGGCCACGCCTCAAGAAGGCAGCACCGGAAAACCAGAAACTGCGCTGGGTCCCCCGTGCAGCAGGTGCTCCCGGGATGTGGACGGGGTGAAGGCAGTCTTCTCTGTGGTCACATGCGTGCGCTGGCGCCTTCTCTCTCAGGGCCTCCTCCCTCCCTGCGTGGTTTGGGGTCTGTTCCTGAAAACACAAACACCCTGGTCACAAACACCTGCCTGCGTTGCTGGCCACAGGCCTGGCCTGGAGAAACCCACACGCTCTTCAGAGAGGCTAGCTCTGGGCGTGGCAGTGCCTGAAGCCAGTGGGCTGGGAACTCACAGCTGGGACACTCAGAGTGGGCAGGGTGGGCACAGGGCCCCAGCATGGCAAGAGGCCAGTCCACCCCCTCTTTGTCACCATCACATCCCGTGGGGAAAGAGGCTGGAGGGGCTGGGGCATCTGCATTTGGCCTGCAGGGAATCTGTGTCCCCCTGGCTGTCGGTGGCCGGGGAGGGCCGCGTGGGCAGGCTGCACCTAAGGCCCCCCAGGCCAACCTGGTCAGGGTGAGAGGGGGAAGGGGCAGGAAGCCTCAGCCCGGACCAGGTATGGTGTGAACAGCCCACATGGGAGGGGCCGGAACAGTCCAGAAGGCCTGAGCATACGGGTCTGCTGCAGCAGAGCCAGGAGGGCACGGGATGCACAGGTCCAGGGCAGAGGCACCACGTGGGGCTCGGCCCGTGGTCGGGGTCGTGCCTGGTTGGTGGCACTGAGGACCCTGCAGCCTTGGCCCCCCTCTCCGGGAGCTGATTTCCCCCACATAGTCAGAGCAAAGGCAGGCACCAGAGGGGCCAGAGGTGTGGGGGGCTGCACCCCAGTCTCCCCGTTACCACCCCATCCAGTGATGTCCACGCAGATGGGAGGTTGTGAGGGGCGTCCACACCTGGTCTGCTGCAGCCGCCCAGCTTCCTGCTAGGGAGATGGAGCCGGTGCTGATGGGGAACAGCTGTTGTGGGGCAGCCAGAGGAAACCACGTTCCCGTGGGGTGAGCTCATGGTTTACGTGTTCCCCGCCAGATCCATAACGTCCTGGAGGCAGAAACGCAGAGGCTGCCCCCGCCCCCACCCAGCCTCCGCTGCTCTGACACCAGGGCCGCTCAGCCGTCCTTGCCCTGCCCGCACCCCATCCTGACGCCCCCTCCTCCCTCCACTCGCTCCCCGTCATTGACTCCCTGCCCCCGACCCACCCTGCTCATCCCTGAAGCTTCTCGAGGTCCTGGACTCCGTTCTGCGGGCTGGACGCCTTCTGAAGTGCCCGTTGCGCCCACCCAGCCTCTGGGGGTGCTGAGTGAGGGGTGACCCAGGAAGAACGCATCGGAGACAGTGGACAGGGAGGCGTTTCTCACCCCTTAACTCACAGCAGCCCCGCCAGGCAGGTGCAACCATCAAGACCGGCCGCAGATGTGGAGAGTGAGGCACGCACACGCGACGTGGCCATCCCCGTCCGGTAACTGGCGGCCAGGATTGGAGCCTGGGTCCAAGCTGCCTGCTCTTTCTTTCCTGGGCCGTGCGCTGTTTCTCCTGGAGTGACTGGAGGCAATTTCATGGAACCCGGAGGCTGGGCTTCGGGCTGGGCCCTCTCTGCTGCTCTGCTCCCGGCTCTCGAGCTGGAGCCCTTGGGCCCCGCTTCCTCTCACCCCCACCCCCAGTTCTCTCCCCAAATTGTCGGGGGCTTTTGTCACCTGGAGACGCTGTTCCCGTCATCGCCCCTTCTGTGATGACGTTGCCCTGTCCCTGCCACGGTGAGACCAGGTTCCAGCCAGGCCAGGCCCGGACCAAGGGCTAACCACGGAACACATGTAGCAACATGGGCCACGCCTCACAGGTGGTCTTGGAAAACACGGCTCCTCCTCTCCCGCTCCGACCGCGGCCCCGGCCCCTCCTGTCGGCTGGACATGGGCATTTCTGCACCCAGTGGAACCCCGCAGCCAGGAAAACCCTCCTGGAAGACTGAAGGAGAGCCGTGATGAGGAGACCGCGTGTGGCAGGTGACAGAGCAGCCCACCTAGCTGTTCCCAGCCACCATGTGGGACAGAAATGACGCCCCCACTGAGTTCCCGATGGCCTGAGCTGCTCCTTACAGCATCCTAACCTTCACCCTGGCAAATGGACTATTTTGACTTCTTTTTTTTGAGATGAAGTCTCACTCTGTCACCAGGCTGGAGTGCAATGGTGCAGTCTTGGATCACTGCAAGCTCCACCTACCAGGTTTGAGAGATTCTCCTGCCTCAGCCTCCCGAGAAGCTGGGACTACAGGCGCGCACCACCACGCCCAGCTAACTTTTTATATTTTTAGTAGAGATGAGGTTTCACCATGTTGGCCAGGATGGTCTCGATCTCTTGACCTCATGATCCAACCGCCTTGGCCTCCCAAAGTGCTGGGATTACAGGTGTGAGCCACCACGCCTGGCCCATGACTCTTTTTTTTTTAGAAAATTTTAGGTGATTATCGCTAGAGGAGCGTGAAGTTACTACTTTTTGTATATTCATCTTGTATTAAATTTTCAGTTGATTTTTAAATTTTAATTTTAACTTTTTTTTTGAGATGCAGTTTCACTCTTGTTACCTAGGCTGGAGCGCAGTGGCGCAACCTCGGCTCACTGCAACCTCTGCGCACAGGTTCAAGTGATCCCCACACCTCAGTCCCCTGAGAAGTTGGGGTTCCAGGCATGTACCACCATGCCCGGCTAATTTTGTGTTTTTAGTAGAGAGAGGGTTTAACTATGTTGGCAGGCTGGTCTTGAAATCCTCACCGCAGGTAATCTGCCCACCTGGGCTTCCCAGAGTCCTGGGATTACAGGCGGAGCCGCTATAGGGGGAGATCCCATAAGCACGAAGGCAGGAGCAAAAGGCCTCAGCCTCTTTCCATATAAATAATGAAGAAAGTAATTAGAAATATAACCCTAGTAGTTAACCGTTACTCATGTGTGATCTTAGTTATTCGCAGGTGATCATAATTCCTTTACTAATGCCTCTCAGGTCAGACGTGTGGACCTGGGGTGACCTTGTGAAATGAATGACACTAAGGCAAGATGCTCCAGGCTCTGTCACACCCGCATAAGGGCTGCTGGAGGGCGCCTCGGCTGTGCGGCAGCGCCAGCGCTGTGAAAGCCCCGCCGTGTAGGCAGCTAGGGGAGGAGATGTCCCCTTCCTGGGGAAGTCTGGAGAAAACTCCGCTGCTCCAAGCTCTTGTGGTAAGGCCTGGCGGCTGTCAGGGATGCCCGTGGACACCCGGGGCTTAACTGTGTCTATGTGAGGCTGTGCTTCAGTGGTCACGTTCCACGTCCACTCTCACGCTCTGCTTCTGCACCTGGTTCCTTTTTTCTTAGAAGAGATAATCAGTAACAGTAACATAAATCTTCATGTTTTAGTTCTTTCTCGGTAAGTATGGAAAAAGTGCTGATGCATTACGCTCCTTACCTCACTTCGGGTGCCAGAAATTCCTGAGCCCCCACCTGAATGACATGTGATGTATTTGACCCCATCAGTGCCACGCCCTATCCACCCTGCCCCCAGTCTCTAACCACCAAGACCACGCCCTACCTACCCTGCCCCCGGATTTGCAACTCAATAAAAGTGGGGCATCCCGGCATTCGGGGCCACTGCGGGTCTCCGCGATCTGGGTAGGAGTGGACCCCAGGCCCAGACTCTCTTTTCTCTATCTCTGTGTCTTACAATTTCTCGTCTCTGCACCAGCCGGGAGCGGCTCAGAGAACCCTGTAGGGCTGGACCCTACAGGCCACCACGCCGGGCCTGATTTTTAATTTTTAAATGAGGGTGCAGAGGCATCACTAGGTTTATAATCAGGTCGTTGACAAAATAAATTGTCTTATTTTTTCTGATGTTTGTGGCATTTGTTTGGTTTTCTTAGTAAGTCTGCTGGAACCTCTGAGAAAATGCTGGACAATCTCGACAGCAGCAGGCCCCGTGAGCCAAACGTGTATTTGTGACATTTGGGTTTTCCACGTAGAATGATCTTGGCCACTGTCAGGTGCGGAGACTTTTGCACTTTTTTCTTTTAATACAAATAGTGCTTTTATTCATGACGCTTGCTGACTGTGCTCAATCTTCTTTTCAGTACCTGTCGGTGGGGTTCTCTGAATTTTCTGTGCTACCTGGTTAGTGAACCGACTTCTCTGATGGCTGGGCTGCCCTCGTAAGCCTGGCCTTCACCCACGTGGCCAAAACACGCGGCCTCTGATGTTGCGCTGGGTCCTACTTGCTGCCCTCTTACTTAGATTTTTTTGCATCTTCTAAAAGTGATATTTGTCAATGGTTTTCTCTTTCTGCTCTACATCAGGTTTTTGAATTAAGCTATCCTGGTTTCATGAGACGAATTGTAGAGTTTTCCATCCTTTCATGTCTTGGGAAGGTTAAAATAACCCTGGGATGACTTTTCCTCCATGGGAAGTGAGGTCATCGTCAGCTGCGGACATCTGCTCCCGGTGCCTCCTTTCCTGGTTCAGCGCTCCCCCTCTCCAGCGCCACGTGCTCATCTCGTGGTGCCGCCGGTCTGAAGTCATTCTGGCACTTTACACCCACGAGAACATCGCCCGTTGCTTCAGGTTTCCAAACAGCTGCCCCGGCTGAGCAGGCTGGAGTCCCATCGTTCTCCCAGGCTCTTCCGTACTTGGGTCTCCTTTTTCCTGATCGTTTGTGGGTTTTTTTATTCAACGTACACAAATTCTAAATAGAGGTAGTTATTTATTTATTTATTTGAGACAGAGTCTCACTTTATCACCCAGGCTGGAGTACAATGGTGCGATCTCAGCTCACTGCAGCCTCCACCTCCCAGGTTCAAGCAATTGTCTTGCCTCGGCCTCCCGAGTAGCTGGGATTACAGGCACCCCACCACACCCAGCTAATTTTTGTAAAGACAGGGTTTCACCATGTTGTTGCCCAGGCTGGTCTCAAACTCCTGGCCTCAAGTGATGTGCCTGCCTCAGCCTCCCAAAGTGCTGGCATTACGGGCGTGAGCCACCGCGCCCGGCTTGGACGGTCATGACTCAATGCAGCTTTTGGGCTGGGCAAGGGATTTTATTTCTTTCAGAAAAACAATCATTTCTCGTTTTTACATGTTTGTTTTCTACCTCATTAATTTCTGGCTTTATATTCCTAATTCTCCCTACTTTTCTTTTATTATTATTTTTTGAGACACAGTTTCGCTCTTGTTGCCCAGGCTGGAGTGCAACGGCCCTATCTCGGTTCACCGCAACCTCCGCCTCCCGGGTTCAAACGAATCTCCTGCCTCAGCCTCCTGAGTAGCTGGGATTACAGGCATGTGCCATCATGCCCGGTTAATTTTGTATTTTTAGTAGAGGTGGGTCAGACTGGTCTCGAACTCCCGACCTCAGGTGATCCACCCGCCTAAGTCTCCCAAAGTGCTGGGATTACAGGTGTGGCCACGGTGCCTGGAATTTCTCCCTGCTTTTTAAAATGCACTTTCTTGTTCTCGTTCTGCTTTCTGAAGGTGGCACAAAGTCCCTCATGTTTATTTTTCCCTCTAAAAAATAAGAAGTGTGCTGGGGGCTCTGGACACCGAGTTAGCTGAGCCCTCAGCACCGGATCTATATTGACGGTTTCTTGGCTTTTCAGAGAGCGCACGTTCAGATGCGATATCCCGTTTCACCTAAGGGCTACCTGGGAATGTGTTGGTTTCTAAGTTTTGGGGGAAGAGCGGGCACTTCCCGTTATTTATTTTACGATATTTGGATAACAGGATCATTTTAATTAATCTGCTTTTTAGTTCCTTGAGGTTTTCTCTGCAGCCAATGCACAACAGACAAGGGCTTCTCGGAAGTTTTCCCTCGACGTGAGCCACCATCCCTCTTGATCTGTCTGCATTTTTTTGTTGCCACTAGACCGAATCATGGAGAGAGACACAGAGGGAGCTCCTGCGACACGAGTCCCCTCTTCGCGTCCCCTTCCAATTGGCTTCCGAGCTTAGCTCCCATGTTGTTTGGTCCACGAGGTTTATGTCTTTTATCTGGGTCGTTACCAGCCACACTGACCCGCCGCTGTGCCCGCTCGCACGTGCTGACATCGCAGGCCCTTCTCAGCCCCGTTTTCTCTCCCCTTGGCCTCACCTCGATGTCAGCGGGGTGCCCTCTGCTCTGACTCGTGGGCAGTGGCTGGCTTCCTTCCGGCACTTTCTCTGGATAACCCATATGGATGACATATCTTCTAACGTCTGCTGTTATGCTTACCCGTCGCATTTCTGGGCTGGTGTAGGATGCCTGGGCTGGAGCGGTCTCTCTGGTGATCGTGGATGACGTTTCACCGTCCCCTGCTTCTGGTGGCACAGATGAGAACTCCAGGCCCTGCGCTCTCTCTGCTGGCGCACACCTACCCGTGGGGTTTCCGAGGGAGAGGAGACAGGCAGAGGCCCAAGTGGGGTGCCTGGCAGTCAGGCAGCAACCCTGGTCACAGCAGTGGCCTCTGGTCTGCTTCTCAGCGGCGCCTGGTGCGACCCCCGTGAGCCAGGGTGTTGGTCAGCACAAGGCCACACAGCTCACGTGTACTCTTTGGAGCTGCTTCCACGGCAGAGGCAAGAGGTCCCCACGGAGCCCAAATGGCCCCTAGAGACTTGCAGACCCCTGTGCTGTCAGACGGAGGAAGCTGAGGCCCAGAGAGGCAAAGTCACCTTCTTGAGGATGCACAGCCGTGAGTGAAGAAGCTGGGATTTCTCCTGGTCTCTCTGACCCTTGAACATGTGGCCTCTGGGTATGCCCAGTAAGAGACGTTAAAGAAAGTCCTCCTCCACGAGCCCAGGCTGCGGTGGGCACCAGGCACCCTGACAATGTGCTTCCTGGTTCACAGAGGAGAAGGCAGAAGGCGTGCCGGGGGGTTGTCCTGGCCTGTGTGAGCTTTCGGGGGGTGGAGGGTGCCAAGAACTACCTCGTGAGTCTCAATTCTCATGTGAGACACGGGACCCCAACCCAGATCTCCATAGCAAAGGTGAGGTCACTGACTCAACAAGGCACATGGCCAGCCATGGGGCTCATGCCCGCAATCCCAGAACCGTGGGAGAGCAAGCAGGGATGGCTCGAGGCCAAAAGTCCGGAACTAGCGTGGGCAACACGGCGAGACCTTACTGCAACAATAAAAGCTTAGCTGGGTGTGGCAGCACACACCTGTAGTCCCAACTACTTGGGAGGATGAGGCGTGGGCATCCCGGGGCTTGGGGCATCCCGGGGTGGGGGGTCCTAGGGCGGGGGCGTCCCAGGGCTGGGGGCCACAACCAGGCTTCCCGCCTCTGCCTGCTGACGGCCCTGGGGCTGTGACGGCGATTTTGCAGGGAGCCCACCCTCCAGCCCTGCTTGCTTTGGGATACTGGGCAGGGGCTGAGGCAGTGCCTGCCCATGTGAGGCCCTGGATGCAGCCCCCACCCGCCCAACCTCTGGAGCTGTGCCTGGAGCCTGGGGGGTTCGGGTGCCACGGCACCTTCCAAGAGGCTGAGGGCTCAGGGAGGGTGCTGGGAGCCGGCAGGCCTCCGAGGGGCACGGGGCCGCCAGGGCTGCCAAGCAGGGCCACCGAGGGTCCAAACAGCGCTTTCCTTAGGCCCTTTTCAGTTGAGCCCCACTGGAGGGGGTCCCCAGAATGTGTAGTGACCTTATCTGGAAACAGGTCTTTGCAGATATAATTCAGGATCTCTGGATATCCTAGCTTAGGTGGGCTCTAAATCCAGTGACTAGTGACTAGTGCTCTTCTCAGAAAGGGGTCGGGGGAGACACAGGGACACAGCGTGAGGCCCCGTGAAGACAGAGGCTGGCAGCCACAAGCCAAGGAGTGTGGGGGACGGCCACAGCCACTGGAAGGCCAGCGAGAGTCGTGAATCAGACCCTCCCTCGAGCCCCGGGCAGGGCCACCCCTGCCGACACCTGGGCTTTGGACTCCCGGCCTCCAGAACTGTGAGGACTTTATGGTGACTTGGTTCTCCCACCTTAGGAGACAGAAGCACCCCCTTGTAGGCCATGTGCTTCCCTCTGGGGCCCAGGTGACCACGGGGCTAGGGGAGCAAGGCTGAAGGCTGACGGCTGACGGCCTCCCCTGCCCTGGGTCCCCCGTCCTGGGAGAAACCCAGCATCATTCGGCAGCCACCTTGTCTTCCCCGAGATGCTCCACAGGAGCGTGGATGGCAGACGCCCGACCAGTGGAACCGTCTCTAAGGACACAGCCGCGGCCCAAGGGGCAGAAGCCAAGGGGCCAGCACATCCGCCTCTGACGAACGTCACCTCCTCCGTCGTAGCCCCGCTGAAGCCACCTTGGAGAGAGGCCCTCAGAATCCTGTGGCCCAGGCCGGGAACGAGCCCAGCCAAGCCCCGTTTCTGGAGCAGCCACCGTGTGGTGCGTCAGCCCCGCCCTGCCGGTTCCAGCTTCTCGCAGCTGCGGAAACACCACCGCGACCAGAGGTCCACGTGCGGGGCGATATCCCAGGCCTCCTGCCAAGACGTCAATCTTGGCGACCCCAGCTTTCCCACTGTCCTTTAGCTGCGCAGAAGAGCATGATGCTGCTTCTGGACACACAGTTATTCAGCAAAAGCGAATGTTCACCAGGGCCTTTCTCGTCAGCAGGAAAAATGGCAGAAGCTTCCGGGTTCAGCCGGCGTGGCGCCCTGTCTTTCCTCTCCTCTCCGTGGGTCTGCCCCCGAGTCCCCGCTGTCCTCCGTGTGCTTAGCTAATCCCAAGGCTTCCTGGGGTTCATCTTCTGTCTTCATTTGCTCAAGGGCAGAGTAGTCCCTGCCAAACACAGGCTCTTCCCACCTACAGCCTCTCCTTCCCCGAGGTTCACCCAGTGAGAATCCAGCCCTAACCTGGCTGGGCACCTGCCCAGGGCACCCCGGGCCTCTGTGATGAAGCTAAATTTTCATGCTTAGTTTGGCTCAGCTGGAAACCCCAAGCAGACCAGAGCAGAGCAGGCAGCATGGCCGGGAGCTGTTTACTCTCACGCCCCCAACGTGTGCTGGCCTTCCCCAGCAAGACAGCAACTGACTGGTTTACACTCACAGTCGGGTTCCCCAGTGAGTGCAGAGCACCAGGCTGACGTGAAACAGCAGAGGGGTGGGGGGAAGGAGGCTTGAGGGCCCTGGACGCAGACACCAAGTGCCCCCGATGCCAACGAGGACCTCCCCCACAGATGTTACATGTATTTCTGTGAGTCTTCTCCCCACGCAGAAAAGCCACCTGCCCCTGCCAAGTCAGAAATCGGGGCCAGCTGTGTGTCCAAATCTCTTTCTATAAGGACACCAGTCCTATGGGATCAGAGCCCACCCTAAAGACCTCATTTTACCTTAATGACCTCTTTATTTTTTTATCTTAATTTTTATTTTCTTTGAGACAGAGTCTCACTCTGTCGCCCAGGCTGGAACACAGTGGCATCATCTTGGCTCACTGCACCCACCACTTTCCAGGTTCAAGTGATTCTCCTGACTCAGCCTCCCGAGTAGCTGGGACTGCAGGCACCCATCACCACGCCTGGTTAATTTTTGCATTTTTAGTAGAGACAGGGTTTCACCATATTAGCCAGGCTGGTCTCAAACTCCTAACCTCAAGTGATCCACCCACCTCAGCCTCCCAAAGTGCTGGGATACAGGTGTGAGCCACCGTGCCCGGCCTGGATTTAATGACCTCTTTACAGGCCCTGCCTCCAAATACAATCTCATTCTGAGGTCCTGGGGGTTAGGGCTTCAGTACCAGAACTTGCAAGGGACACAAGTCAGTCCACAGCACTGAGCATCTCCATTCACTCAGCAGAGTGAGAACCCCCCATGTATTTCTGGGGACAGAACTGGGCATCCTTTGACGGAAGCTGTGAAGCTCAGAACTTTCTCCCGGCGGCGGAGTCCATCCAGGTCCATTGGTTCCTTCTCCCGTCCCCTTTCCAAGCTGAGATGAGCAGCACCTCCCAGCCCTCCTTGTGGCCGGGTAGGGCCTTGGGCCTGGGTCTGCCCCCCACAGTGTGGGGAGCCATGAGGGGCTCCACTCTCCGGCCCAGCCAGAGCATCCCAGGGGTCATACCTGCTCCCGGTCCACCTCCACTGCCTGTGGAAGCAGTGAGGGAGGGCACCCCAGTCCGGGGTCACTGCGTGGAGAGGGTTGCCAGGAGGGCCAGCGCCAGAAGCTCCCAGGCCAGGCTCCCCGGCGCCAGGCCCTGAGCTCTCGGGTTATTTGTTACACGGCACATCCTTGTGTTCCTCACATTCCCACGGGCCGGGTGCTCGCTTGTGACTCCCTTGGCAATGCCAGCGGCAGCCATTCCTCAACCCACACAGTCCTCTTCCCTGCTTCAAAGGAACGTCTCCTGGGCACCAGCATGCAAGGCTCTGCAGCAGAGTGCAGGGGTAGAGAATCAAACTGACTTGTGACACAGGGAACACAGGGGAAGCCCGGGAGGGGCACTGACCGGGAACTTTGGATGAGAGGAGTCCCCAAGTGTAGCCCATTAAACAGGCAGATGCTGGCTCCAGACAGGCCCGATTTCAAGTCTCAGCTCCACCTTGTGCTAGCTATGAGCCCGAGGCCATTCCCTTAAACCTTCTGAGCCTTAGTTTTCCCACCTGTGAAATGGGACCCAAAGTCACAGCAATCCCATAGTCTTGGGTTGTGGGAAAAGTGAGATAATGAATGGCAAGAGCCCCCGACCCAGTGGAAGAGAGCAATGAACACCGGCAACCATTGTCACTAGTGCTATTGTTTTGCCATAAGCTGAACCTGAACCAGAAAAGGCAGTGCCCTGTGCTCAGGCCCAGAGGCAAGAGGGAGGGGAGCAACACACCCAGATCCCAGGAGCCCATGGGCTGGAGCCGGGTGCCTGGGGAGCGTGGCCAGGACAGTCCTGCAGAGCCAGCCTCTGGACCTGGGCCCTCAGGTCCTACAGAGCTGCAGGGTCAGGCTTGCCTGTGACAGACTCACTCTCACTAAAGTGTGGAGGGCACACAGAGGCCAGCGAGGGAGGCGGCGGCTCTGGAGACCCAGGTATGGGGTGGGGGGCCCAGGCCTAGGAAGGGACAAGGGAGGATGCCACAGAGGTGAGAGCTCTTTAGGAGGGAGAAACAGCAAGAACCGGCACCTGTTACAGCCGGCGAGGTGAGGCCAAGGGCGGAGTGGAAGTGTCCACGCCATCTTTCACCGTCCACGGCCATCTGGAGGCACAGCCTTCACCTCACAGGGCACTCAGGCTGCCAGTGCCCGAGGCCACTAAGCACCAAGGAGAGTGGGATTTGGGCATCGGGAGGCAGATCCTGCACCCACGGAGCTTCCAAACCCTCTCGCAGTCTGATCTCAGAGCATGACAGTCCTCATCTCTGAGTACAAGTGAAGATAATCAATCTCCATTTGGGGTAGGAAAGGGGGACAAGCGTTGTTACCCACAGGAGAGGCGTAGAACGATGGCTCCGAGAGACAAACATGATGAATAGCCGGGGGTGTGATTGATGAGGGGAGATTCAAGAAGCCAAATCTGGATAGCCGGGGGGGCGGGGGTCTGTGTCAGAACGGAGGTGCGCGGAGGGGAGGAACACTGGCTCCAAGAAATTCTACTGCAGGGCTGATCCATAGGGTGAAACCGGGAGGAAAGCTGAGAAATGAACAAGCAGTGTGTAAGAAATGACTTTTTAATGTCGACATGGGAATGCCTGCCAGGTAGCAGAGAAATGCCTCATGAGAAGCACAGACAGGCAGCCCCAGGCTCCAGACGGCAATTAGCAGGGGGCCTGCCCACGCGTGGGAAGCCAGGCCCTCAGTCTGCTGGACAGAGGGGCAGATGGTCCTGTGACCTGGCCCTCAAATGTCCCTGTCATAGTCAGGGCTCTCCAGAGGAACAGAAGAGAACCAGAACGGGAATTGAGGGGGGCTGGTTATTCTTAAGAAGTTGGCTCACCTAACTGTAGCGCCTGGCCAGCCCAAAATCCACAGGGCAGGCTGAAGACCCAGAGAAGAGCTGATGAAGCAGATGTCGCAGCTCGAGTTCTGAGGCCACCTGCGGACAGAATTCCCTCCTCCTTGAGGTGGTCAGGCTCTTTCTCTCACAGCTATCAATGGATTGCATGAGACCCATCCACATTGTGGAGGGTCATCAGCATTGCTCAAAGTGCAGGGATTTCAATGTTACTCTCATCTAAAAAAATTACCTCCTTAGCCCCTCTCCTCCCTGCCAACACTTCCTGTCCAGCCGAGAGCCCGACACAGGGTTCACACTCTCCTAGCTCAGAGAGTGTGCTTTGTTACAATTAGGCCAGGATGAAAGAAGGCACTCCTGGTGCTGCACCCCAGAATTAAACTCACTGAGTCACAGCAGGGCTGGACACCCACGGGCCACCCCCACTCACCCCAGCATCTGAGGGCAGTCCAAAACACACACTCTCTCTCTCTCTCTCTCTCCCTCTCTCTCTCCAGGAAGATCCTGGAGAACCTTAATAACAGATATCTACTCTATGCCGGGCACAGTTCTAAGTCCTGTGAGTAATAATTCATGGAACCCTCTCAGCAGTGCAATGCCCGTTTCATAGATAAGTCAACTAGCGGGGGAGGTCAGATAAGTTGCCTGTGGGAAATAGAAAAGTTCCTCTTCAAAGTTTCCTTTCTTGTTAAAGAATAAATCATAAGAGTGAGAAATAATAGTTTGTTTTAAACACTTTCTTCAAAGCCTTCTTGCTTTTTGCTGATAACTCTTTGTTAAGCCCTATCCTGTGTGGCTGTTAGACACGCTCACGGGCACATAGCATATTCTATGTCCTTGTACTTTAACCAAGATATTTATGTTATTACTTTTCTAAGTTCTTTCACGAGCAACTTCCTGTCCCTTCCTAATTTGGACTTTCTCTTTTCCTTGTGTTCTCCATTGCCTTTATCTATTCAAGAAAGTTGTAAGTTATTAGCCAATAGGGTTCAGTTTTAGATTGTGAGGTCTGGCTCCAACCAATGGAGATCAGACACAGCAGTAAGGACGACCCCAAATGCGTAAGGGATAAATCTGTCTGCTTTCCCTTTGTTTGTTGTACTCTCGTGGCAAGATGGCTAAGGGGAGCACCCTCTCTGCAGAAAGTAAATTTTGCCTTGCTGAGAGATCCTTTGTTTCAGTGCTTATTTTTTTCTTTGTGGCACTGAGCATCTGTTTCCAACATTGCTCAAGGTCACAGCCAGGATTCGGACCCAGATGGTCAGGCACTTGGCCCCAACCCTGCAGACTGCCTTTCACAAGGAAAGCAGGGAAGGGGCTGAGCATGCCATCCTCCCCTCTGGACTCACTATCTGGGAGTCCCTCTTGCTCTCCAAAGGAGGTGAAAAAGGACTGGGGAGAGAGGCAAGGCGGGGATGGCACTGGATGTCAGTCCAGGAGGGTTGTCAGATACAATCAGAATGCCCAGCTAAACTTGACTTTCAGATAAGCAACAAATAATGCTTCAGTGTAACATCCCAGATGTCGCATGGGACGTGCTTACACTGAAAAACTATTCATTGCACATCTGAAATTCAGGTTGAACTTGGAGTCCTGTGTTTCTGAGTGCTGAATCTGACCCTGTTTCTCCACGATTCCCTCCACGTGGACATGGTGGTACATGGTCTCATGTTCCTGCCACCAGCCTTCAGTGTCCGTTAGCAGGGGGGCCCAGGGCTGCAGGAGCCTGGAAGGACATCCTTGCAGGGAATAGATCTCAGGGGTGTTACCCACATCCGTCACTCCCCACTCAGTGCCAGGCTCAGGCATGGGTGCTGGGACACAGACACGCATGAGGTACACACTGCATCACAGTGCCAGGGACAAAGGCAGGCCCCTGGACATCATGGGGGAGGTGGCTCAGCTGCCCAGGGGCAGGAGGGGAGTGACATCAGGCTGGAGACTTGAGAGACCCTGGCATGTCTGCATGGGCATGGCTGGGCCTCAGTTTCCTCATCTGTAAACTTGGAGTGATGACTCCTCTTCAAAGTGCAGCGAGGCACATCCCTGCTCTTGGGGAGTGCAGGGCTGGCCCCATCCTAGGCCTCTATGCTGGGGAATCACAGGGGATGAACAGATGCCTTCTCAGGCAACTGTCAAGGTCATGGGGGATGATGGGAGGCCAGGAAGGTCTGAACCTTCCCTGTGGGACCGGGGACTATGTTGGGGCTGAGGGGAGCCAGGTGGGACAGGCAGGGAAGACAGCAGGTCTCCCAGGGAGGCCAGTGCTCAGAGAGCAGCAAGGACAGGAGCAGGAGGGCTGGGAACTCACAGGTGAGAAGCTGTCAGGACAGCGTGGGCGCTGGGGAAGTGGGGAAAGCTGTGCCAGGCAGACCCGGCCACCAGCAAGCAGCAGAGGCAGGCGGTGGCCAGCCCTGGTCAGTCTAGGAGAAGCTGGGCTCCAAGCCGGGCGCAGGTTTCCTCGAAGCTCGCACTCCTACTGGGGATTTGAACACCTCCTGGGTTCAAGCAGGCCCCCTGCCTCAGCCTCCCGAGTAGCTGGGACTACGGGTTTGTGCCACCACACCCAGCTAATTTCTTGTATTTTAGTAGAGAGGGGTTTCACCATGTTGGCGATCTCCTAACCTTGTGAACTGCCCACCTTGACCTCCCAAAGTGCTAAGACTGGACTGATCGTATAGTCAGCACACACATGAATGTGTAGTAATAAAATGCTGCTTTTACCTGCCGTTATATATAGGGGTGCTACTAAGTTTTATCTTCAATGAGCAAAAATGCTCCCTCACTCTTTTCATTTGTATTATTTTATTATTAGTGAAGCAGAACATTGTCTTAGCCCATTTTGTGCTGCTGTAGCAGAATACCCCAGACTGGATCATTTATAAAGAACAGAGATTTAGGGGCCGGGCGCGGTGGCTCACGCCTGTAATCCCAGCACTTTGGGAGGCCAAGGCGGGTGGATCACGAGGTCAAGAGATCGAGACCATCCTGGTCAACATGGTGAAACCCCGTCTCTACTAATAATACAAAAAATTAGCTGGGCATGGTGGCGCGTGCCTGTAATCCCAGCTACTCAGGAGGCTGAGGCAGAAGAATTGCCTGAACCCAGGAGGCGGAGGCTGAGGTGAGCCGAGGTCGCGCCATTGCACTCCAGCCTGGGTAACAAGAGCAAAACTCCGTCTCAAAAAAAAAAGAACAGAGATTTATTTCTTACAGTTCTGGAGTCCGGGAAGCCCACTGTCTAGAGGCCCACACTGGGACAGGGGCCTCCTTGCTACGTGACCCCATGGAGGAAGATGGAAGGGCAAGAGGGCATGCCCCAGAGAGAGAGGGAAGGGAAGGAGGCCAAACTCATCCTTTTATTAGGAACCCACTCCCGTGAGAACGAACCCACTGCAGCTATAATGCCATCAATTCATTCATGAGGGCTCCGCTTCCTAAAAGTCCCACCCTTCAACCCTGGTGCACTGGGGACTACATTTCTAATACATGAACTTCGAGGGTCACAATCAAACCTAACACGCATGTTCGTTTATTCATTTATTTTTAGAGACAGGGTCTCATTTCATCACCCAGGCTGGAGTGCAGTGTCACCATGGTAAGTCATTACAACCTTGAACTCCTGGGCTCAAGTGGTCCTCCTGCTTCAGCCTCCTGAGTAGCTGGGACTATAGGTGGGCACCACCATGCCCAGCTAATTTATTTTTATTTTTTAGTAGAGACCAGGGGTCTTGCTATGTTGTCCATGATGGTTTGAACTCCTGGCCTCAAGTAATCCTCCCACCTCTACCTCCCAAAGTGCTGGGATTACAGGTGTGAGACAACGTGCCCTGCCAGGGATTAATTGATTGCTTCATTGATTTTTAGTGACAGAGTCTTGCTCTGTCACCCAGGCTGTAGTACAGTGGTGTGATCACAGCTCACTGCAGCCTCCACATCCTGGGCTCAAACTATCCTCCCGCCTCAGCCTCCTGAGTCATAAGATTTTAAACTATGGGCATTTTAAGTCTTGTCGTTCACACATGTTAATTGTTTACTCTGGCACTTTCCTGAGCAACTATAAGCCTCAAGTGTTTCATTGCCTTTTTTTTTTTTTTTTAAGACCAGGTTTCACCATGTTGGTCAGGCTGGTCTTGAACTCCTGACCTCAGGTGATCCGCCCGCCTTGGCCTCCAAGTGCTCGGATTACAGGCGTGAGCCACCACGCCCGGCCTGTTTCATTGTCAAAGAGTGGCCAAGGGAAGCTACCCATGAGGGCCCATGGATAGGGGTACCATGGATCTCTTGCAGGAACTGGGGTCATAGGCGAGTTCTCATTCCAATTCTGAGCTCCACAAATGTGTGTTTTAAACTTTTCAAGTTTATCTGAGCAATTACTAGGCTGGACTGGGTCCTGGATCAAGTTGGTTCTGATAACTCACTGGATTGGACTCAGCTGGAGGCCTCAGGTAGTACCTTTTTGATGATGGGTTTGTTGCAATTCAAGGAGTCTGGGAAGACTGAAATTGGCAAAACTAACAGAATCAATTAGAGTGCTTTGGCCAAAGGTATTACCAACTGATGGACAGCAGATCCACTCCCACTGGAAAACAGATAGATCCCTTATAAAAGGCATATACGTCTAATAATAGAACTTCACCTGTCTCCTCCCTCCTAAACTCTGACTAAATATTGCAAGACTTTAACTCATTGTGACAAAGCATACTTTCACCATTGACTGAGGACAATCAAACCTTTCAGAATCTACAACCTGGAGCTTAGGTCTTCTGGCAGCTACATCAGAGAGAGACTGCCCTTGAACCCCCTTGGAAGAGACCATACCAAGTTCTTCTCAACACCCACACTGCAGTAAAACTTCAAGGCCTCAAAATGTGGGTTCACATCTCATAACTCAAAAGGGCACCTCCAGGCTCCTGGAACCATAAGTGTTGGAGACCTCAACGGTCTTTTTCTTTAGATGCAGATGGGATCCTGGAGGTGGGCAGCGTTCCCAAGGTCACAGATCAAGACTTCTCTGTCATCACAAAAGCCTTATTTTTTTTCTTTATTTCCTATTGTCTTAATCCCTTTCCTTTCCTTACAGGAGAATCCATGAGCCTATAATTTGTGGATGGCTTTAGCACAGGCTTATGCGCTATAAAGAAACCAGAGAGATTGTTGAGTCTGTGGGCTAATGCCCCCCAAATCAGGAAGTACCTCCACTGATGCCAGTGCCTCTCCATGTTCTCAGTAAGAGTCATCCTGGACCAGGCACGGTAGCTCATGCCTGTAATCCCAGCACTTTGGGAGGCCAAGGCAGGTGAATCACCTGAGGTCGGGAGTTCGAGACCAGCCTGGGCAACATAGCAAAACCCCGTCTCTACTAAAAATGCAAAAATTACCTGGGCGTAGTGGTGTGCGCCTGCAGTCCCAACTACTCGGGAGGCTGAGGCAGGAGAATTGCTTGAACCCCTTGAGGCAGAGGTTGCAGTGAGCTGAGATCGCACCACTGCACTCCATCCTGGGAAACAGAAGGAGACTCCACCTCAAAAAAAAAAAAAAGTCACCCCAAAGGAGAGTGGAAAGCTATCCTTGATTTTTTTTTTTTTTGAGACAGGGTCTCACTCTGTTGCCCAGACTGGAGTGCAGTGGGATGATTTCAGCTCACCGCAACCTTGGCCTCCTGGGCTCAGGTGATCCTCTCACCTCAGCCTCCCAATTATCTGGGACTACAGTGGTGCAACACCAAGTCCGGCTAATTTTCTGAAAAGACGAGGTCTTGCTGCATTGCCCAAGCTAGTCTCAAACTCTTGGGCTCAAATGATCCACCTACCTTGGCCTCCCCGTGCGCTAGGATTACAGGCATGATCGACCATGCCTATTCTATCCTGATATTCTTGACATCACTGCTAATAATTTTTTTTTTTTGAGATGGCGTCTCACTCTGTCTCCCAGGCTGGAGTGCAGAGGCACCATCTCGGCTCACGGCAACCTCCACCTCCCTGATTCAAGCGAACCTCCTGCCTCAGCCTCCCCAGTAGCTGGGACTACAGATATGTGCCACCACACCCAGCTAATTTTTGTATTTTTTGGTAGAGATGGGATTTTACCATGTTGGCCAGGCTGGTCTCAAACTCCTGAACGCAGGTGATCCGCCTAGGTAGGCCTCCCAAAGTGCTGGGATTACAGGCGTGAGCCACCGCACCCAGCCTGTGGGTGAAAAAATTTAACTGGCCTCTGCTCAGATACCACTGTGTCCTTCCTCTTCAGCCTCCACGGGCCTGTATTGGGTCTGCGGAGAATTGGTTTACTCTGTTCTGCCTTCTCACTGGTTCAAATCTTGCCAACTGGTCTGGTCCACTCCTGCCTTCCAAGTAACTTTCCCTGAGAAAGGGATAATACTTCCCATCATCAGCGGCCAAAAGGTCAATAACTGAAATTCGATGAAGATAATTTGGTTTCCACTGAGGAAAGGTTTCAGTGGGGTTCCTGGGGGTTTGTTGTTGGCGTAGTGGGTGCTGGTTATATGGAACAGAAGCTAACCCATAAGTGGGTGAAAAATTTGATTTTGTAGCCAATCAGGCAGCCAGGGCTTCAGGCAGATAAATAAAGGACAGATGAGAATGTTCGTGTTCAACGGAAACATTCAGAGGAACGGCGCGCAGCTCTAGCTCTCCTCTTTGCCCGTGCTGGGGGCTGGCGTGTGGGGCTGAATCAAACTGAACACGGCACTTATCTGTCCCCTGATTTTACTGCTACAGAGAGCTTACTTTCTATGGTGGCCGGTACTGCTCTTGCTCTACACACTCCCACTGAATGCATCAAGGAAATTTCTCAGGGAAAAGGAACACGTGATGTGTTTATGAGAGCAGCTAACTGTGGGTTTGCGGGCACCTAAATGGTGGATGGCAAGCTTGGCAGGTTTTCTAATTTTTTTTTTTTTTTTTAAGAGACAGGGTCTCGGGCTGGGCACTGTGGCTCATGCCTGTAATCCCAGCACTTTGGGAGGCTGAGGCGGGTGGATCACGAGGTAAAGAGATTGAGACCATCCTGGTCAACATGGTGAAACCCCGTCTCTACTAAAAATACAAAAAAAAAAAAAATTAGCTGGGCATGGTGGCGCGTACCTGTAATCCCAGCTACTCGGGAGGCTGAGGCAGGAGAATTGCCTGAACCCAGGAGGCGGAGGCTGCGGTGAGTCAAGATTGCGCCATTGCACTCCAGCCTGGGTAACGAGAGCGAAACTCTGTCTCAAAAAAAAAAAAAGAAAAGAAAAAGACAGGGTCTCACTCTGTCATGCAGGCTGGAGTGCTGTGGCATGATTCTAGCTCACTACAGCCTTGGCCTCTTGGCTCAAGTGATCCTCCCGCCTCAGCATCCTGAGTAGCTGGAACTACAGGTGTGCACTACCATGCCTGGCATTTTTTAGAGAGAGGGGGGTTTCCCTATATTGCCCAGGCTTGTCTCAAAGTCCTGGCCTCAGGCCATCTTCCCGCCTCAGCCTTTCAAAGTGTTGGGACTACAGACATGAGCTGCTGGACATGGCTGGTTTTCTAGCCCTTACGGTTCTTTTAGTGGGTCTCGATTTTATAATGACTGTATTACCAGGCTAACTACAAAAATAGACACCTCTTCACATCAGGCCATTTTATAGCCAATCGTGATTCTTTTTTTTTAGTCCTTTATTTTATATGCTATTTCAATAGGTTTTTGGGAAACAGGTGGTGTTTGGTTACGTGACCACGTTCTCTAGCTGTGATTACTGAGATTTTGTTTCACCCATCACACGGGCAGTGTGCACTGTACTCCATGTGTAATCTTTTATCCCTCACGCCCCCCACCCTCTGCTCTGAATCCTCAACGTCCACTGTGTCATTCTTATGCCTCCTCATAGCTTAGCTCTCGCTTATGAGTGAGAACACACGGTGTTTGGTTTTCCATTCCTGTTACTTCACTGAGAGTAGTGGCCTCCAGTTCCATCCAGGTTGCTGCAAATGCCATTATTTCACTCCTTTTTAATGGCTGAGGAGTATTTCACGGTATATATACTACACTTTTTTTTTTTTTTTTTTTTTTTGAGATAGAGTCTTGCTCTGTTGCTTAGGCTGGAGTGCTGTGGCGTGATCTCAGCTCACTGCAACCTCCGCCTCCTAGGTTCAAGCAATTCTTCTAACTCACCCTCCCGAGTAGCTTGGATTATAGGCACCTGCCACCAAGCCCAGCTAATTTTTTGTATTTTTAGTAGGGACAGGGTTTCGCCATGTTGGCCAGACTGGTCTCGAACTCCTGACCTCATGATCTGCCTACCTCAGCTTCCTAAAGTGCTGGGATTGCAGGCATGAGCCACCACTCTTGGCCACCACATTTTCTTTATCCACTCATTGATTTATGAGCATCTGGGCTGGCTCCATAATTTTACAATTGCAAATTGTGCTGCCATAAACATGCATGTTCAAGTATCTTTTGTATAATGACTTAGTTTCCTTTGGGTACTCAGGAATGGGATTGCTGGATCGAATGGTAGACCTGCTTTTAGTTATGTAAGGAATCTCCACACTGTTTTCTGTAGTGGTTGTACTAGTTTACATTCCCACCAACAGTTAAAGGTGTTCCCTTTTCACCATATCCACGCCAACATTTATTATTATTATTATTATTTTTAGAGATGGAGTCTCGCTCTGTCACCCAGGCTGAAGTGCAGTGGTGCGATCTTGGCTCACTGCAACCTTCACCGCCCGGGTTCTAGCAATTCTCCTGCCTCAGCCTCCCAAGTAGCTAGAACTACAGGCACATGCCACGACGCTCAGCTAATTTTTTGTATTTTAGTAGAGACATGGCTTCACCGTGTTGCCCAGGCTGGTCTCGAATCCTGAGCTCAAGCCACCTGCCTTGGCCTCCTAAAGTGCTGAAATTACAGGCGTCAGCCACTGAGCCTGGCCTATTTTTTTACTTTTTGATTATGGCCGTGATTGCAGGAGTAAGGTGGTATCGCATGTGGTTTTGATCTGCGTTTCCCTGATAATACTGACGCTCAGCACTTTTTCGTGTTTGTTGGCCGTTTACATATCTTCTTTCGAGAACTGTTTATTCATGTCCTGGCCCACTTTTTGACGGGATTCTTTTTTTCTTGCTGACTTGTTTGAGTTCCTTGTACATTCCTTTGTCGGATGTCTGGATTGCTAAGACTTTCTCCCGTTCTGTGGGTTGTCTGCTTACTCCCCTGATCATTTCTTTTGCTGTGCAGAAGGTTTTTAGTTTAACTAAGTCCCATCTATTTAACTTTGTTTTTGTTGTCCATTCCTAAGCCAATGTCTAGAAGGGTTTTTCCAACGTTATCTTCTAGAATCTCCAGGGTTTCAGCTCTCAGATTAAGTCTTCGATCCATCCTGAGTTGATTTTTGTCGAAGGTGGGAGGTGAGGGTCCGGCTGCGTTCTCCCACACGTGGCTTGCCAATTATTCAGCATCATTTGTTGACAGGGTGTCCTTGCCCCACTTTATGTTTTTGTTTGCCTCATCAAAGATCAGTTGACTCTAAGTATTTGGCTTTATTTCCAGATTCTCTATTCTGTTCCATTAATCTATATCCCTGTTTTTATACCAGTACCGTGCTGTTTTGGTGACTATTGTTGTGGTGACTATGACCTTACGGAATAGTTTGAAGTCAGGTAATGTGATGCCTCCAGATTTGTTCTTTTTTTTTGAGATGGAGTTTTGCTTTTGTTACCCAAGGTGGGGCAATAGCACAACCTTGGCTCACTGCAACCTCTGCCTCCCGGGTTCAAGCAGTTCTCCTGGCTCAGCCTCCCACGTAGCTGGGATTAGAGGCATGCACCATTATGCCTGGCTAATTTTGTATTTTTGGTAGAGACGAGGTTTCACCATGTTCGTCAGGCTGATGTGGAACTCCTGACTTCAGGTGATCCGCCTGCCTCAGCTGGAATTACCAGATTTGTTCTTTTTGCTTAGTCTTGCCTTGGGTATGCAGGCTCTTTTTCGGTTGCATATGAATTTTACAATAATTTTTTTCTAGTTCTATGAAGAATGATGGTATTCTGATGAGAATTGCATTGAATTTGTAGATTGCTTTTGGCAGTATGGTCATTTTCACGATATTAATTCTACCCGTCCATGAGCGTGGGATGCGTTTCCGTTTGTCTCTGATTCCTTTCAGCAGTTTCATACTTTTCCTTGTAGACGTCTTTCACCTCCTTGGTTAAGTATATTCCTATGGATTTTATTTTATTTTTTGCAGCTATTGTAAAAGTGGTCAAGTTCTTGATTTGATTCTCAGCTTGGTGGTTGGTGTGTAACAGGGCTACTGACTAGTGCACATTAATTTCATATCCTGAAACTTTGCTGAATTCATTTGCCAGTTCTAGGAGCTTTTTGGATGAGTCTTTAGGGTTTTCTAGGTATACAGTCATGTCATCAGCAAATAGCAACAGTTCGATTTCCTCTTTACTAATTCGGATGCCCTTTCTTTCTTTCTCTGGTCTCACTGCTCTGGCTAGGACTTCCAGTACTGTGTTGAACAGGAGTGGTGAGAGGGGGCATCCTTGTCTTGTTCCAGTTCGCAGGGGGAATGCTTTCAATTTTTCCCCGTTCAATATAATGTTGGCTGTGGGTTTGTCACGGATGTCTTTTTTTTTTTTGAGATGGAATATCTCGCTCTGTCACCAGGCTGGAGTGCAGTGGCATGATCTTGGCTCACTGCAACCTCTGCCTCCCAGCTTCAAGCGATTCTCCTTTCTCAGCCTCCTGAGTAACACGCACCACCATGCCTGGCTAGTTTTTGTATTTTCAGCAGAGACAGAGTTTCACCATGTAGGCCAAGATGATCTCAATCTTTTGACCTCATGATCCACCTGCCTCAGCCTCCCGACGTGCTGAGATTACAGGTATGAGCCACCGCGCCCAACCTAGGTGTCTTTTTACCTTAAGGTATGCCTCTTCTATGTCGATTTTACTGAAGGTTTTAATCATAAAGGATGCCGGATTTTAAATTACTATTTCAGTCTCACTGCTTATTGGCCTGTTCAGAGTTTCTGCTTCTTCCTGGTTTCATCGAGGAGGGTTGTATAGTTCCAGGAATTTATCCGTCTCCTCTAGGTTTCCTAGTTTATGTGCGTAGAGGTGTTTATAGTAGCCCTGAATGATTTTTTTTTTTAAGGTTGAGTCTCGCTCTGTCAGCCAGGCTGGAGTGTAGTGGCGTGATCTCAGCTCACTGCAATCTCCACCTCCTGGGTTCAAGCGATTCTTGTGCCTCAGCTTCCCAAGTGGCTGGAATTACAGATACCCACCACCATGTCTTGCTGTTTTTTTTCTTTTTTGTATTTTTAGTAGAGATGGGGGTCTCACCATGTTGGCCAGGCTGGTCTCGAACTCCTGACCTCAAGGGATCTGCCTACCTCGGCCTCCTGAAGTGTTGGGATTACAGGCGTGAGCCACCGCGCCCAGCTGACCTTTTGTATTTCTGTGGTGTCCGTTGTAATATCTCCTGTTTTGTTTCTAACTGGGCTTATTTGGATCTTCTCTCTTCTTGGTTAATCTTGCTAATGGTCTATCAATTTTGTTTATCTTTTCAAAGAACTAGCTTGTATTTTATTTATCTGTTGTATTTTTGTTCATTTCAGTTTCATTTGGCTCTGCTCTGACCTTGGCTATTTCCTTTCCTCTGCTGGGTTTGGGTTTGCTTTCTTCTTGCTTCTCTAGCTCCTTGAGGTGTGACCTTAGATGGCCTGTTTGTGCTCTTCAGGCATTCTGATTGCAGCATTTAACGGTATGGTCCTCCCTCTTAGCACCACCTTTGCTGCACCCACAGGCATTGATAGGCCGTGTCACTGTTATAGTTCAGCTCATTTTTAATTGCCGTCTTGATTTCATTCTTGAAATCAAGGTTATTTAATTTTCACGTATTTGTATGCTTTCGAGGCTTCCTTTTGGAGCTGATTTCCACTGTGGGCTGAGGGCGCACCTGCCATAATTTTGATTTTCTTAAATTTGCTGAGACTTGTCTTGTGGCCCATTATATGATCTGTCTTGAAGAAGGCTCCATGTGCTGATGAATAGAATTACGAACCCCCAAAATCTGAGACAGGCCTCAGGTAATTTAGAAAGTTTGTTTTGCCAAGATTGAGGACGCACACCTGGGACGCAGC
The DNA here is from genome assembly GCF_030222135.1 of Aotus nancymaae. NCBI lineage: Eukaryota > Metazoa > Chordata > Mammalia > Primates > Aotidae > Aotus > Aotus nancymaae. The sequence goes on from NW_026988417.1 coordinate 2,965,585, forward strand.
CTCAGGAGGTCCTGAAGGCATGTGTCAAGGTGGTCAGTGTTAGGTCTCCATATGCGCACACCTGCGACGCAGCCTCAGGAGGTCCTGAAGGCATGTGTCAAGGTGGTCAGTGTTAGGTCTCCATATGCGCACACCTGGGACGCAGCCTCAGGCGGTCCTGAAGGCATGTGTCAAGGTGGTCAGTGTTAGGTCTCCATATGCGCACACCTGGGACACAGCCTCAGGAGGTCCTGAAGGCATGTGTCAAGGTGGTCAGTGTTAGGTCTCCATATGCAAGCCCAGAGCCTCAAAGTCTGAAGTCCTGCTTGTCTCGGCTGATCACCTCCCACCCCCCGCCTGCGATCGCCATTGTCCCTAATGGCACAGCTGAGCTTCCCTGACAAGCCCCTCACCCCACCCTGCCATCTTAACGGTTATTATGATCATGTGACGACTCCTCACCGCACCCTACCATCCGAACTACTCTTACCCCACCTGCCATTGTAACTGAACTTACGGTAATGTAAACTCCTTGCTCCTAGCCCCACCTCTGTAACTGATCTTACTCTGTAACTTTCCACTGCCCACCCCAAACCTACAAAACCAACTCCTACCCCACTGCCCTTTGCTAACGCCCTTTTCGGCCTTAGCCCACCTGCACCCAGGTGAATAAACAGCCATGTTGCTCACACAAAGCCTGTTTGGGGGGGTCTCTTCATTCAAAGTGCACATTTTTAACAGAGCACAGTTTGGTTTTATGTATTCTAGGGAGACATGAGACATCAATCCACGTGATGAACATTTGTTCAGTCTGGAAAGGCGGGACAAGTCGAAGCAAAGGCGGGAGACTCCCAGGTCAAAGGTAGATAGGAGGCAAACAGTTGCATTCTTCTGAGTTTCTGATTAGCCTCTCCAAAGGAAGCAATCAGGTACGCGTTTATCTCCATGAGCAGAGGGGTGACTTTGAACAGAATGGGAGGCAGGGTGGCCCTACGCAGTTCCCAGCTTCAGTTTTCCCTTTAGCTTAGTGATTTGGGAGCCCCAAGATTTCTTTCTTTCTCTTTTTTTTTTTTTTTTGAGATGGAGTTTTGCTCTTGATGCCCAGGCTGGGCACAATTCCATCCTCTTTTACTGTATAATTTTCCTCTTCAAACTTTTTTTTAACATGTCTTGGCTTAGTTGTTCTGCCTGAAACTCTAAACGAAAAACCTCCTCTTTCATCCTTTGCCTCTTTGTCTGTTTTTTTTTAAACTCTTTTTCTCTCTCTCTCCTGAGGAGGGAATTGTGGGAAGTAAAATAGTTCCTCTGCAAAGTTTCCTTTCTTGTTAAAGAATAAATTTGCAGCCAGGTGCGGTGGCTCACGCCTGTAATCCCAGCACCTTGGGAGGCTGAGGCGGGTGGATCACCTGAGGTCAGGAGTTCGAGACCAGCCTGGCCAACATGGTAAAACCCGTCTCTATTAAAAAAAAAAGAATAAATTTGCTAATAACTCTTTGTTAAGTCCTATCCTATCTAGCTGTTAGACATGTCGTGCTTATAGGCATGTAGTATGTTCTGTGTCCTTGTACTTTCACTGAGATATCTGTGCTGGACGTGCTCACAGGCATGTCCCAGCTCGCAGCCTGTGCCCCTTACCTGTTTAGAAAAGTTTTAAGTTATTAGCCAATCGGGTTTTAGTTTAGATTGTGAGGCCTGGCTCCAACCAAGGGAGATCAGACACAGCAGTAAAGTCGACCCCAAATGTGTAAGAGAAAAATGCATCTGCTTTTCCTTTGTTCGTTGTACTCTCGTGGCGAGATGGCTAGCGAAGGGACCCTTCCTGCAGTGCAGGAAGTAAAAATCGCTTTGCTGAGAGATCGTTTGTCTCAGTGCTAATTTTTCTTTGCTGGACCGAGCATCTGTTTCCAACATTTGGCCTCCCAAAGTGCTGGGATTACAGGCATGAGCCGCCACGCCCAGCCAAAGGCCCTGCTTTCTGTTGAAAGGGAAATTTAATTGTGGATTCTGTTGTCCTTACTACGTGCTTGAATAATTCCTTTTTAGCTCCTGTATCGCCAAGAATTGAAACCTTGTAACTCAACGTCACAAGCACTTTTAAAGCACGTACAGAAAGACAGACTAAAAAAAGGTACAAAGAAAAAAGGTCTGGTGGTGCTAGAGGGAGATTAACGACGGATGCCAAATTAAACACAAAATCACAGACATTATCACAGGATTGTATAAGAAGATCAATTTTACTTAGTTAGGGACTACCAATATTTTTTGACCAGATCCCTGAGCTCTGGGCAGAGTTCACACTCTCTGAATCCTGAGTCTCCAAAAAGGGAGAATTATTATAGGGCTGGAGCATGTGATGCTTTTATACTGCACTGAAAAAAATGGCTTTTTAAACAAGACATTCCTAAGTGTCTAGCTTCCAGGTTGCGGCATCCTAGGGCTGACACGGTGCCTTGGGGCTGCGGAGACGTCCTAAGTGTCTAAATGACATTCTTCCTTAAAAACCCAAGAGTAGGCGGGGTGCAGTGGCTCATGCCTGTAATCCCAGCACTTTGGGAGGCCAAGGCAGGCAGATCAGATCACCTGAGGTTGGGAGTTGGAGACCATCCTGACCAACACGGAGAAACTCCATCTTTACTAAAAACACAAAATTAGCTGGGAGTGGTGGAACATACCTGTAATCCCAGCTACTTGGAGGCTGAGAGAGGAGAATGGCATGAACCTGGGAGGCGGAGGTTGCAGTGAGCCGAGGTACGAGAACGAAGCTCCATCTCGAACAAACAAACAAAGAAAAACCGTGAGCAGCCTCTGTTGCAATAATTATTCTAGTAAAAAAACAGGTGAAAACAGAATTCAGTCAACTAAAGAAAAAAACTTCTGCTCAAAAAAAAAGAAAAAAGACAAGGTCCTAGGAGAGAAAAACAAACAAAAACATGAAGACCTTTTTAATACAAACACGCACACACGCGTGCACGCGCGCGCACACACACACACCTTCTATGTCAGCCTTTTCCTTAAGCTGACTTTTAACCATTGAGCTCCTTAAGAAAAAAAAAATCTTCTAAAATCTCATTAGCGGCCGCGCAAGGTGGCTCACGCCTGCTGTAATCCCAGCACTTTGGGAGGCCAAGGCAGGCAGATCACCTGAGGTTGGGAGTTCGAGACCAGCCTGACCAACATGAGTGAGTGAAACATGAGGAGCGAAACCCCATCTCCACTAAAAATACAAAATTAGCCTGGCGTGGTGGTGAATGCCTGTAGTCCCAGCTACTCAGGAGGCTGAGGCAGGAGAATTGCTTGAATCTGAGAGGTGGAGGTTGCAGTGAGCCAAGATGGTGCCACTGCACTCCAGCCTGGGCAACAAGAGAGAAACTCCATCTCAAAAAAAAAAAAAAAAAAAAAAACTCATTACCAAATTTTAGCTAGGACAAATTGCTGCTATTTCAGAAGTAACAAGTGTCCAACCAGAAAGGGCTTGATTTAGAAACCAAACCCAGGCTGTCATGATGAAAAAAATGCATGGTGAGCTCCCAGGAGCGGGGGACCACCAGGTTGCCTAAGGAGGGGTGAACTGGCCCAGGTCGGAAACAGAGCAGGTCAAAACTCCCGTGCTGATCAGTAGTGGGATCGCACCTGTGAATAGCCCCTGCACTCCAGCCTGGGCTACATAGCGAGACCCCATCTCTAAAAAGAAAAGAAATGCAGCCTTAGCTGTGGAACTGCAGGGTGGGGTGACAGCGACTGCTCTTTCAGTTTGGCAGGCCTAGCAAAAAGTGGCCTTGTTATGTAAATAAAGCCCCTTAAATAGTCAAAATCAAAAATCTTTCTTTTTCTCCCCTTTTACTGTCCATTTTTCTCCCCTAGCACACCACCCTTTTTGTGGGCGTGGGAATGTAGCCACCTTAGAGGCTTCGTTCCCATAATTTGAAACTTTCCTTTGGATTTGATCACATCAGATACAGTTGGTCAAGCCCAATGGGAAAAAGACTGAAACAACCACAAAAACAGAAAGAAACAAAGAACACCACCACCAAACAAACCATCACACAGCTTGTGTGATTACTGAGTGTTCTAATGGTAAGGAGGAATTAAGACCAAGTCAAATGGCGGTTCAGTTACTTACCCAGGGATGGGTCTCAGGCTGTAGGCTGCTCTCTACCATCCCAGAAGCAGGGAAAAAACTCAGCTTCCCTGTTCGAAGCAAGCTCAAGCTCCATTAGGGAGTTCTCTGCCTTCCATCATCATGAAAACAGGAAATCTTCCCTTCCTTGTTGGAAGCAAGTCAAACTTCAAAAAAAGCGGAGTTGTACAGCAAAAATAAACTCTAGATCTCGATCCAATTTGGGGAGATCAGGGATTCTTTGGACGAGGTACTTTCAGACCTCAGCAAATTGTCCTGTTGGTTTGAGCCATAAAGTTAGCTCATTCTGGTCCCAAGCACCGATAGGTGATTTGTCAAAGTCAGAGGCATCTCCACCCAGAATCTCCCCATGGTTACCAAAATGTGAACCCTGAAAATCTGAGACAGGTCTCAGTTAATTTAGAAAGTTTATTTAGCCAAGGTTGAGGATGCAGTGACGTAGACTCAGGAGGTCTTAATGACATGTGCTTAAGGCGGTCACAGCACCGTCTGGTTTTACGCATTCTAGGGAGACGTGAGACATTTATCAACAAGTACAAGATGAACGTTGGTTTGGTATGGAAAGGCGGGACAACTGGGAGCAAAGGCAGTGTTGGGAATAAGTGCTCATCTTCCAGTGTCACAGGGAAGAATCAGCACTCAGATAAAAGGTTTCTCAGCGTGGCTCTCTTTTACTTTCTGCAGAAAGGGCACTGCTGGCCAGCAGTCTTGCCATGAGCATACTCTGAACAAAGGAAGAGCAGGTATATTTGTGTCTAATGAGTTCGGCCCTATTGCTGTGTCCTGATTCCATTGGCTGGAACTGGACCTCATATTCTATCTAGGCTATACCCGATTGGCTAACAACTTAAAACTTTCCTGAAGAGGTAAGGGCAGAGGAGAACAAAGGAAAAGAGGAAGCAGTTTAGGGAATGCTGAGAGAGGCAAAAATACTTCTAAATAAGGAAAGAGGAACAAGCTATGACCTAAGGCTTGCCTGGGCTTATCCAGGCATTTCAGGGTAGATATCTACGCTAAAACGTAAGAACTAAGAACACAAAATACACTGATTTCTTTATTTTAGCTAGCAGATGTAACAAAGGCCTTTGAGTAGATTAACCTAGAGAAAGAGACTACTATCTATTCTTAATGGGGTAAGAGAATTTGAAGAGGAACCTTCCTTTATTTCACTTTCTACAGGTGGGAAGGCTTGAAGCAGGGAGGGGCTTCCAGACCATAGGTACATAGGAGACATGTGGTTGCGTTCTTTTGAGTTTCTGATTAGTCTCTCCAAAGCAGGCCATCAGAGATGCATTTATCTCTGTGAGCAGAGGGGTGACTTTGAACAGAATGGGCGGCAGGTTGGCCGTAAGTAGTTCCCAGCTTGACTTTTCCCCCTAGCTTAGTGATTTGGGGGCCCCGCAATTTATTCCCCTTTCATAGAACGTATATTCTGCGGTTTTGGGTAGAATGTTCTGTGAATGCCTGTTAAGTCCATTTGTTCTCGGGTACAGTTTAGGCTATCGGTTCTTTCTTGGATTTCTATCTGGATGACCTGTTTAGTGTTGTCAGTGGAGGACTGAGGTCCCCCACTGTTACTGTTTTGCCTTCGATCTCATTTCTTAGGTCTAGTAGTAATTATTTTATGACTTTTTTTTTTTTTAAGACAGAGTTTTGTTGTTCTGTTGCCAGGTACCAGGCTGGAGTGCAGTGGTGCGATCTCAGCTCACTGCAACCTCTGTCTCCTGGGTGCAATTCTCCTGCCTCAGCCTCCCAAGTAGCTGGGACTACAGGCATGTGCCACCACGAACAGCTAATTTTTGTATTTTAGTAGAGATGGGGTTTCACTATGTTGGCCAGGATGGTCTCGATCTCTTGACCTCATGATCCACCTGCCTCAACCTCCCAAAGTGCTGGGATTACAGGCGTGAGCCACTGCACCCGGCGAGTTTTTTATAAATTTGGGAGCTACAGTGTTAGGTGCATATATATTACCATTGTGATCGTTTCCTGTTGGACTAGTCCTTTTAGCATTATATAATGACCCTCTTTGTCTTTTTTAACTGTTGTTGCTTTAAAGTATGTTTTGTCTGATAAAACAATAGTTGCTCCAGCTCTATTGAAAACATGTGCTTTGAATGAAGAGACCTCCCCAAACAGGCTTTGTGTGAGCAATATGGCTGTTTATTCACCTGGGTGCAGGTGGGCTAAGGCTGAAAAGGTCGTTAGCAAAGGGCAGTGGGATAGGAGTTGGTTTTGTAGGTTTGGGGTGGGCAGTGGAAAGTTACAGAGTAAGATCAGTTACAGAGGTGGGGCTAGGGGCAAGGAGTTTACATTACCGTAAGTTCAGTTACAATGGAGGAGGAATAAGAGTATTATCATAATAACCATCAAGATGGCAGGGTGGGGTGAGGGGCTTGTCGGGGGAAGCTCCGCTGGGGGATTAGGGACAATGGGGAACTTAGGCTGGGGGTGAGAGGTGATTAGCGTAGGCAAGCAGGACTTCAGACTTCTAGGTTCCAGGCTTTCATGTGGAGACCTGACATGCTCACTCTTGGTGTCCATTTGCATGGAATATCTTTTTTTTTCTTTTGTGATGGCGTTTCACCCCGCTAATTTTCTATTTTTAGTAGAGATGGGGTTTCATCATGTTAGGCAGGCTGGTCTCGAACTCCTGACCTCAGGTGATCTGTCCACTTCGGCCTCCCGAAGTGCTGGGATTACAGGCATGAGCTACCGTGCCCGGCCTTGCATGGAATTTTTTTTTCACCCTTTTACTTTAAGTTTATACGAGTCCTTATGTGGCAGGTGAATCTCTTGAAGACAGCAGATACTTGTTTGGTGCATTCTTATCCATTCTGCCATTCTGTATCTTTAAAGTGGACCATTTAGGCCATTTACATTCGATGTTAGTAGTGAGATGTGAGGTAATAGTCTATTCATTGTGCTATTTGTTGCCTGAATACTTTGTTTTTTTTTTTTTCTGCTGTGTTGTTGTTTTACAGATCCTGTGAGACTTATGCTTTAAGGAAATTGTGTTTTGGTGTGTTTTGAGGATTTGTTTCAAGATTTAGAGCTCCTTTTAGCAATTCGTGTGGTGCTTGGCTAATTTAACTCAATCCCAAACTTCTTGGAGGCTTTGTCTGTCTTTTAGAAATTCTTTGTTTTTGTCTTTGTTGGATTGGGTTAATTCAAAAGCCTTGTCCTCAAGCTCTGAAGTTTTCTTCTACTTGTTCGATTCTATCGCTGAGACTTTCCAACACATTTTGCAGTTCTCTGAGTGTGCCCTTCATTTCTAGAAGTTGTGATAGTTTTTTTTAACTCATGTTATCTATTTCACTGGAGATTTCTCCATTCATACCCTGTATCATTTTTTCAGTTTATTTATGTTGGACTTCACCTTCCTCTGGTGCCCCCTTGATTAGCTTAAGAGTCAACCTCCTGAATCCTTTTTCTGGCAATTCAGAGACTTTGTCTTGGTTGGGATCCATTGCTGGTGAGCTAGTGTGATCTTTTGTGGGTGTTAAAGAACCTTGTTTTGTCATATTACCAGAATTGTTCTTCTGGTTCCTTCTCATATGGGTAGATTATGTCAGAGGGAAGATCTAGGACTCAAGGGCTGCTGTTCAGATTCCTCTGTCCCACAGGGCGCTCCCTTGATGTGGTGCTCTCCCCTCCTCCTAGGGACGGGGCTTCCTGAGAGCTGAACTGCAGTGATTGTTATTTATCTTCTTGATCTAGCCACCCAGGAAAGCTACCAGGCTCTGGACTGGTACTGGGGAGTGTCTGCAAGGAGTCCTGGGATACGCTCCGTCTTCAGGTCTCTCAGCTGTGGATACCAGCCCCTGCTCCAGTGGAGGCAGCAGGGGAGTGAAGCGGGCTCGCTGAGGGTCCTTGGTTGTATTTTGGTTAGGTGCACTGGTTTTGTGTTGCTTGACCTCCAGCCAGGAGGTGGTGCTTTCAGAAGCACCTCAGCAATGGTAGGGTCATGTTAGATATGGTGAACTCCAAGTTTCTCTTCAGAGAATCAGTATGTCAGCATGTTCAGCTCTCTTATTCTTTAATTCTCCATTTTAAAGTTTAGCTTCCTGGTTCTCTGCGCCCCCTTGCCTCTAGTTTTGGTAAACAACTTTCCCACCAGTTCTAATCAGTAGTTCACATCTGCACCCCTGGTCACCTACTCTGACCTGTTCCATAACCATCCTTCCCACCAAACTACCCACCTGCCGCTTTGGCTCGTACCTCTGCTCTCTTTAAAATAGCCAATCAGAATTAGTTTAGACTGTGCAGTCCAACCCTAGCCAACAGGGGAATGACAGGACAGTAGGGGCTACCCGCGTCAGGAATAAGCACCCCTGCCGTCCCTCGTCCGGGTGTGCTCTCACCATTGCTCCATCTGTGAAACACACCCTTGTATAGAAGTAAATTGCCTTGCTGAGGAAATTAACATTCAAGTGCTACTTCTTTTGCCGCACTGAAAATTTACATATAATAATCAGGTGGTGAGTAGGGCCATAGAGCTCCCAAGAAACTACGTTATTTGTCTTTGGAGTTCCTCAGCTGTCCCATGGAGACTGCAGCGGCAATCCACCTTCTTCAAAGGGTCTGTGGATTCTCTTGGCTTTCCTGGTATATTCCTGCTGTAGTTCCTGGAGCAAAAGTTCACAATGTGGGTCTCCTCATGCTTCTCTGTCCATCCAAGTGAAAGCTGCATGTTAGTCCTGCCTCCTACCCACCATCTCCCCACTATTGCGGTTTTTGTTTTTTTTTTTCTAAGATGGAGTCTTGCTCTGTCGCCCAGGCTGCAGTGCAGTGGCCACAATCTTGGCTCACTGCAACCTCCAGTTCCTGGGTTCCAGCAATTCTCCATTCTCCTGCCTCCGTCTCCCGAGTAGCTGGGATTAGAGACATGCGCCACCATGCCCAGCTAATTTTGTATTTTCAGTAGAGACAGCATTTTACCATGTTGGCCAGGCTGGTCTTGAACTCCTGACCTCAGGCGATCCACCTGCCTCGGTCTCCCAAGGTGCTGGGATTATAGGCGTGAGCCACCGCACCCGGCCAATTGTGGTTCTTAATCACCATCCTGTTCCACAGGAAGACCGACTGGACTCGAATGCTGTTGAACGATCTTCATCCTAAACTTTGAGCTGTTTGCTTTCGATCATTTTGGTTCACAGAGCCTCCTGTTAAGGAGTGTGCCTCGGTTTCTTGTCTCATCCTCCCAGAAGCCATCAGAACAGTCTCCCTGATGCACTGTCCCCTCAAGCGTCCTAAATGCTTGTATGCAGCCATCCTTTGTACATCAAATGGTCTCATCAAGTTAGAGGAACAAAACATGAAGGAAACGTCATCCTCTAACTAACTTGACATTGTGAATTCTGAATTTCACACTGAGACCAAGCACGTCCATTATGATGGTGACAGAAAATGATGTCGGTGCCCAAGGTTTCAGTCACTCTCTCGAAGTTGAGAGGCTGACTAAAAGCGGGGAAGTTTAAATTAACTTAAATTTGGCCTAAAGCTTCCTCAGCATATGGCAAATCCTAACCTAATCTGCAAACAAACTGCAGCCCGAGTACACTCCCAGGAATGAGAACCCCTTCCCTCTCTGGAATATTCCCCTGAATATACTCCCGGGCTGCAGGGTGTTCGCAGATTAAGTTAGGGTTTGCTATAGTCACAGGACTCTTTGGAAGAAGTCACTGAGTCTTGGCCCATCTGAGCAGCTGAGCTTTCAGCCAATCACAGGCTGCAGATTACTCCGGCGGGTTCGAAGAAGGCGAGCGCCTAGTTGTAGCCAACTGGGCGATTTCTGTGTCACGTCCCTTTTCTGTCCATAAAAGCCGCCTGCCCAAGGTTGCTGGACGGAGCTCTCTGAGCCTCTGCCGGGGGGGTGCTGCCTAATTCAGGAATTATTTCATTGTTCAAATAAACTCTGCTAAATTTAATTTGTCTCAAGTTTTTCTTTTCTTTTCTTTTCTTTTCTTTTGAGACAGAGTCTCGCTCTGTTGCCCGGGCTGGACTGCAGTGGAGCTGTATCTGGCTCATTGCAACCTCCACCTTCCAGGTTCAAGCTCTTCTCCTGCCTCAGCCTCCCGAGTAGCTGGGATTACAGGTGCACCACCACACCCGGCTGATTTTTGTGTTTTTAGTGGAGACAGGGTTTCACCGTGTTGGCCGGGCTGGTAAGTGGCTTTAGGGACAAGAAGATGTGAGGCCGTGAAAAGCACCTGGGGCTGTACCTGGCACGGCAGGTGCTCTGGGAGGCAGAGGCCGTGCACATCCCCTACTGGGCCTCACACTGTCACAGGCCAGACCTTGCTCAGTTCTGCGTCAGCAGCTCCCCCCGCCACTCCTCTGCCGCCTCCTCAGTGTGATGGGAAAGTCCCCACCCTTTGGGTCCCAAGTCTTCACCCGCCAGCTCTGGGCTGGGTGGGGTAGCTCATCTTTCCAGCTTCACCCCCAGTCAGAGGTTGGCACGAGGGCAGTGCAGGCTGAGGGCTCAGAGGCAGGGCCAGCGGACCGGAGCCGTTCTGAGCTGCTGTGGTGGGCCCCAGGCTGCGCACACCGGGGTGCCCCTCGGTGGAGAGGTGGCACCGTAGGGCATCACAGTGTTGGGGGTTTGCACATGACAGTCCATGTAATCGGGCAGAGGGTGGCACCTTTGGAAGGGGATGTTCACAGGGCTGTAGCTGGGGGCCTGGAGGGCTGGCCAGCCTGGTTCAGGGGACCCACACGTGTGGAATGAGGGCCAAGGTCCACTCCGAGGAGGGAGAAATGGAAGTGGGGAGGGAGTGGGCCCTGGGCCCTGGGCTGGGCAGGTGGCTGAAGGCCTGTTGAGACCCCTTCAGAACCCACATGAGGCCAGGTGGGGCGGGGAGTTCTGGGTGCCCGGTGGGGTAAGTCCCTCATTCACTCCTGCTGAGGCAGCCTGGTCCTGCCAGGGGCCTGGGAGAGGCCTGGGGAGCCAAGGTGGGAGCAGCTCTCAAGTCTCTTCTGGGGTTCCCTCTCCCCGGAGCCCTCCCAGGCTCATCTGCTCCCCTGTTCCTTCTGCCTCTGGTCATGAGGGGCTTTGCTGCCACACAGGGCACCTTGCACCCTCAGCATCCAGCACTGCTGGGGAAGGACTGGCCACCCCTCCTGACCCTGGGCTGGGGTGATAGGTGGGGACCCCTTGGGGTGACATGGGAACCCCACCACTGTTGAAGGCCACAGCTTCCCCTTCCCAAGCCCCACGTGGCTTCCCCTTCCAGAGCTCAGTGCATTCTTGAAGGTCACGTGGCTGGCAGAGGGCGGTGGTGGGGGTGGGGGGTGCCAGGAGAGGGGGTGTTTTGGAGGGAGGTGGATGGGGCAGGCTGTTGTGTACAAACAGCCGCCACCCACGGCACTCAGGGGCCGGAAGTGGGCCCCGGAATAGAATGGGCTGCTTTCAAGTTCCAAATTTGTTTCCGGGGGTGAGAGCAGGGTGGATGTAAAAATAGAAGAGCCAGTGCGTGCGTGGGTCCTGTGTCCTCCACCCACAGACCTGGTGTTACAAAATAGAGCTTCCTAGTAGGACCTGCCTGACACCCTCGTTTTATGTAGAAAATTGACTCAAGCAAACCTCAGAGAACAGAGCCAGCAGTCAACCTGGGCTAGGAGTGTGGCAGCCAGGCGGGCAGGGCAGGCCTGCCTGGGGAGTGCTGGTGGCCTGGGGGCGCTGGCTGGCCCTTGACCTGGTGTGAGCGCTGGCTCCATTTCCCTCGCTCCGCCCTCCAGGGCTGTGCCCCTGCCCGGAGAGTCCTCCCAGGTTGTGGGAGCCGAGAGCCTTCTCTGCCTTCGTCAGCCTTCACCAGCTCTCAGGCTGGCCAGGAAGCCAGCCCTGTCCTGGGCACGAGGGGCAGTGGGTGAGCTGGCTGTGGGCCCTGCCCTCCACAGGCTCACCGAGGGCAGCTGGCCAGAAGCCCACAGGCTGGGGCCGCCGCTGAGGGTGTTTTCTGAGCGGACCCCGTGCTGGACCATCCTGGGGACCAGAGCGACTGGAAGAGCCCTGCCTGGGGCTGGGGATGGGGTGGTGAGGAAGGCCGGTTCTGGGCAGTGTGGTGGGTGAGGCCTGGGATACAGATGGGCATCTGGACAGGATTGTGGGGGTCTGGGGAGGTCCCTGGGGTAACGCTACTGAGCTGGCTTTCCCGGGATGACGCTGGAGGGCAGTGGAGGCAGAGGGGAGGCCAGCGTGCGTCGAACTCTGGCTTGGGGTCTGGCTGAGACCTGAGTGGGCCTCCACGCCTCCCCCTCACCCAGCACATACGTCCTGCAATCCCATCCACCATCCACTGCTCCCCCTCCAGCCCCGGGCTGCTGCTTTCCCCTTCATTCAGCAAAGGAGAAACCACTCCTCATCCCACCCAGGGCAACACGTGAGACAGTCAGGCTTGGCTGGGATGCAGAGATGGCCCAGAGCCTGGGGGGCGGCTCCCGTCCAGCCTATCTCGCTGCCAGAGTGCCTGCTGCCAGTCCAGCCTCCTGGAAGAGATGCCAGCTCCCGGCCCTGTCCTCAGAGCCAGCCTGACACTTGCGCGTGAGGCCCAGCCCTCCTCCTCAAACTCTTCCCATGAGCCACGTCCTCCCCACACCCTCCTCTGCCCCTCCCTCCAGTGCTGGGCTGTGTGGCCTGGGAACTGTGTGGGATGGCTCCAAATAGCCTCCCCCAGGGAGTGGAGATTGGGGGAGGTAGGGTGGGAACCTGTCCCCTCCTGTCCCCAAGGAAGCAGGTGGGCAGCCTGTGGCCTTGGCTTTACCTAGGAATTGCCTGCCCTAGCGAGGCGGCCTGGTGAGGTGGTACACAGTATCACCGTGGGGCCACTCCTGGGGACAGGGACAGACTAGAGGGCAGGGTTCATGCTTCCAAGGTCCTCTGGACACGGGACCCAATTGGCAGCTCTGCCCAAAACCTGGCTAGGATGGGCACAGTGGCTCAGGCCAGGAATCCCAGCACTGTGGGAGCAAAGGTGGGCGGATCAATTGAGCCCAGTAGTTTGAGACCAGTGTGAGCAACATGGTGAGACCCTGTCTGCCACTGCCCTCCAGCCTGGGCAACAGTGAGACCCGATCTCAGAACAAAAACCCTGCCTAAGCCCTTCCTTGGGGCTGCCCCTTGAGGCCTTTGTCTGTTCCTTCACCAGCCAAGCACTGGGAGTCTGATTCGGGACAGGTTCCCCGGGAAGCAGAGCCCAGACCGAGGGAAGTGCGGTCCCCAGGCACACGCGACAAGGGCGACGTAGGGGCGGCAAGTGCAAAGGCGCTGAGGCGGGAATGCACCTGCGGAGCTGGAGGAGACTGGCCCAGAGCGGCCAGCGCAGAGCAGGGCAGGCTGCGGAGAGAGGACTCGGGGCGCAGGCCTGACGCAGGCTGGGTCTGGGCCCTGCCCGTGCAAGGACAGAAGGCATTTGCCTTGGGGGAGGTGGAAGCTATGGAAAGTTCTGAGTGAAGTGACATGACCTGACTCACAGTGACCGGACCTCTCTGCTGTGACATGGACACTGCCAGGCGAGGGCAGGAGAGGGAGGATGAGGCAGGCAGGGGCTGAGAAGGGTGGAATTCCAGGAGCACTTTGCCGATAGAACCTTCAGGGTGGACAGGATGTGGGGTGAGAGGAGCGGCATCAATGCAGAGGACTCCAGGTCCTGCTGGCCAGGAAGGAAGAAGAGACTTGGAGGGGTCCCTGGTGCATAAAGCCCCCTGCTGGGAGACCCTGAGGCCAGCGGCAGGTCTCGCCCTCCCCATCCTAACCACCGACCTCGTCCTCAGCAGGGCCCTGCCCCGCCCCCAGACAGGAGCTGCCTCTGCAGGTTCTGGGTCCTCCCAAATCAGCAGTGTGGCTGTTGGCACACAGGGACGGGTGTGGCGGGAACCTGTGTGGTTGGGGCATCACCATAGGCTTCTACCACTGATGTGCCCTGCAGAGGCCTGCTCCCAGCTCCCTGCCAGCCTGGGGTCCTCGCCTCACCTCTGCTCACCTGCCCTGAACACCCTCCCAGTAGGCGAGGTCATCTTCCTCACCGATGCCTGCCCTGTGAGCTCCAGCAGGAACCCCTGTGTGCCCAGAGGCTCTGGCCTCAGCCTCCAGCAGCTTCTTGCTAGGATGGGCTGCTGGGAGCTGCCCTGAGGCCCTAACTAGGGTTCCTTCCTCCCACACCCTGGGGTTGGACTGGTGAGGGAGAAGGGGAGTAACACAGGGTGTCAAATTCTCTCCAAGGTGGAGGCTGCACCGTTCCCCGTTTGGACGAGGTGCCCTGCACAGAGGCGGATTTGCATTACTGGGTGATCATCTTCTGGGCCCCTGGTCTGTCCACAGCCTGTAGTGACTCTGCTCCATCAGCTCTGGGCCTGGCATCTGAGGCCAGCCCTGTACACCCTGCCCTGCAGTCAGGCCCCGGTGGGGCGGCACCCATCTGCAGATTTGTTCCACTCTGCTCCTGGCTTCTGCCCCTCCCCGCTGCTGCCCCTCAGGGAACAGGACACTTGCTGTGACCCGATGGCATCTGCTCATTTTTCCATTTGCTCCTCCCATGAGCCGCAGGGTAGGGACTTCCCTGTATCATCTTGGGGTTCCTGGGGTCTGGTGTGGGGCCAGGCATCTCTTTCATGGAACTGGACATCAGGGATATCATGATGTCCAGCCCCAGGGTCATCAGGGTTTCATCAGGAGCCCCATCCCGGCCCAGCCTGGAGCCTCCTCCACATGGGGCCTCTTACAGGAGTGAGGCAGCCCCGTGGGGTTCGGACAGCAGCAGCACTGAGCACAGGATGGGGCTGAGCCCCACGATGGCTGTGTTCCCACCCCTCCCTCCTGCCTAGGAAGAGGTGAGACAGCCTATGGTGCGGGGTGGGCAGAAGAGTTGCAGGCTCCCTGAGGCTGGGACGAGCAGAGTTGAGACGTGGTCAGCCAGGCCCAGGAGAC
The DNA here is from genome assembly GCF_030222135.1 of Aotus nancymaae. Classification (NCBI taxonomy): domain Eukaryota; kingdom Metazoa; phylum Chordata; class Mammalia; order Primates; family Aotidae; genus Aotus; species Aotus nancymaae. Next base: position 2,980,626 of record NW_026988417.1, read on the forward strand.
CTACAGGTGGCAATGTGAGCAGGCACCCCAGCGAGCGAGCGCCCCAGCCGGCCAGCACTCATCTCCCCCATCGCTGGGGTCTAAGTTCAGCCCTGAGAGCTAGGCCACTGGGGGTAGGGTCACAGCCCCTGCGTCGGGGTGAGGGGTGGCCCTGGGCCGGGTGGGGCATCTGCTTGCTCTCATGCCCCACCCACTGTCCTGCTGCCTCCTCCATTTCACAGATGGGGAAAAGGGCCCGTTGTCTGAAGACTCTCCTGTGCCCTCCCCTGCTTTGTCCCTTCCTCTCCAGTGGCCCTGCCTTGGTCCTAGTCACTTCCTGGTTGGCACCGGTCCCTCCTCTCTGTCTGGACTCTGGGTCTAGCCACCTAGCTTTCTGGCTCCTCCCACTTACTCCCCTCCCCAGTTAACCTCTCTGGCCCCCGGTGCGTCTCTCCAGCAGGGCGAAGGGCTATTGGGGCCAGGGATCCCCTTTCTGAGGCCTGGAACGCACTGCTGGGCAGCTCAGGGACAGGTGGACAGTGACTCGGCCCACACTCGGTCCAGCTGCAACCCTGGGCAACTGCTTGGCCTGGCAACGTCTCCTGGAGGCCCTCAGGTGTCTCACCCTGTAGGACCCAAACCCAGTCCTTCACCTGCTGCAGGGCCAGCCCGGGACACCCCTGCCCCTGCCTGATTTGGAGTAGCCAGTCCAGCCCGTTATTGCTGCCTGACAGACTCTGGCCCCCTGTACACAGCACAGAGGTCAGACAGGGCCAGGTCACCACCACCCACCTCCAGCTCCCTTGGGTTCCCAGCAAGAACCTGTCCTCCTTCTGTTCACAGCTTCCTGGGCCCTGGGACCTGGGGTCCAGTCCCTACTCCTCATGGGGAGGAGTTCCCCCCACCATGCTCCAAGCCGTTGACCCCCGCAGTGGGGGGCTCCGCTCACCCTGGGCTCTGCAGTCCCTGCCTGGTCTCTCCATCACCTTCACTCTCTCCACAGCTCCCTCCACCTACCTGGCCCTGAGGGCTCCCCAAAGAGGCCATTTCCTCCCAGGAAGCCCCCTGCTCTCCTGGCCCCCGCCCTTCACCGAGGAATCTGGGGCTATACGTCTATTAGGCGGCAGTCGGGAGAGGGTGATGGAGGAAAGGGAGCCTCAGAGGAGGCCAAGTGAAAAGCACCCGGTCTCCTTTGCCTCCCAGCCTCGGAGAACACCTCTGGGCCACTGGGGTCCACACCTGGTCCAAGGCGAGGTCAGAAGTGGCTGAAAAGTACCCTGGAGGCCAGTTCGAAACAGACAAGGTTCCCTGGTGCCTGGCAAGACCCCTCTGCCTCCTCCGCTCCTGTCTTGACCTGGGCCAGAGTCGCACCCACGCGCAGGGGTGGGGTCACCCAGGATCAGGGCCACGGGGTTGGGGGAGTGGACAGCGCCTTTTCCACCTAGCTCGCTGGGCAAGGGGCTGTCACAGGGAGGGACACGCAGGAGGAACAGACAGGCTGCCTCGCTCGCCGGCGGGTACTGAGCGCCTACCGTGGACCTGGCGCCTGAGCCCTCTGCAACGCGGGCCTGAGCCCCCAGGGGCCTCCTCCCGGGCGGCGGAGGCCACGTGCAGTCCCCGCCCACCCTGAGGTCCCGGCCCGCCCCACGCCCCGCTCGGACCCCAAAGACCGCGGGAGCGGCCGGGGAGAGGCGGTGCCGGCCCGGGGCGGGGCCAGGCGGAGGGCGGGCGGGGGCGGGACGGAGCTGTGGGCGGCGGGCAGCGGGCAGAGGGCCCCACGGGGCTGCCCAGCCGAGCAGCCGCCTCCACCCAGGGCCGGCGGGCCAGGACAGCGCTCGGCGGGTAAGCCTCCGCGGCGGGTCTCGGGGGTGTCTTGGCGGGTCTCGAGGGGTCTGGGCGGGTCTAGGGGGCGGGTCTCGGCAGTCTGGGGGAGTCTCGGGGGTCTCGCCGGGTCTCCGGAGGTCTCGGGGGTCTCGGGGGAGTCTCGGGGTCCCGGCAGGCCCTAGCGAGTCTCGGGGGTCCCGGGTGAGCAGCGGCCTCCCCGGGCCCCGGGGCCTCCGTGTCCTCACCGCGGGGCGCACGGGGCCTGGCGCGGGGGGCGCTGCCTGAGGGAGCGCGGCTTCGGGCGGGGACCAGATGTCCCTTTCCGGGGGTTCAGGGATGACAGGCGATGCGACGCGTCTGTTTCGCTTCCCTCGCTCCCCTCTGGCCCCGCGGCGGGGTCCCGTTACGCGACCCTCCCCGCAAGACTCACGGGGGCGGCGGGTGCGCGGAATCCAGACTTTCCTTCCCGCGGCCGCGCTTCACGGAGGGCGAGAAAAGCCGCCCACTGACGCTGATTCACACTGAAGAGTGAGTGACCGATATCCGGGCGTCTGCGACTCTCCTGGGCAACAGGGAATCTCAGCGGATGGCAGAGGGACTGGGGGAGTTAGGGGCCGGGGCCAGCCCCTTCCCCTGCAGCCCAGCACTTTCCCGCTGCTCTGGGCCTCTGCGCCTGGTGCCCGCGCTCTGTGAGCACCTCCCGTCCCCTCTCTGCGCCTCAGTTTGCTCATCTGCCCACACTGGGGACAGCTGTGCCTCCTGGTCTAGTGGCCACGCTTAAGTCCTTCGAAGTGGCTGTGGCCAGGGGCGGGTGCTCCGTGTGGGCTGCTGGAGTGGCCGCGTGGACAGCCTGCCTGGACGACACGTGTGTGACCCTGCAGGTGACACAGGTCGGTGATGAAACGTGTGGAATTCTTTCCACAACCGCCTGAAGGCAGGGCTGATGGCCACCTCCTGACGGAAGCAAGACTGTGGGTTCAGGTCAGCCCTGCACCAACTCCCTGTGCCTGAGTGAGCCGCTGCCCTCACTGGCTCAGGCCCGGTGGGACCAGAGGAGGGGCTGGGCCCCACCCGCTCCTGGTTCTTCCCACTCTGTCCACTGTGTCCTTCACCCAGACACCCTCAAGGGGCCCTGCTGGAGCCCGTCTCAGGGCCTCACTCCCAGCACGCCACTCCTGGCGGGACAGGGGGCCTGGGACAACGGCTGCAAGGGAGTGAGGACTCTGTCCACACCCTCTCCCTGCCAGGCTCCCACTGCCTGGCTCTGTGCCCACATGGGGCACACACTGGAGGGGGCAGGGAGAGGGAAGATGGTAGGCAGCACTGCTTAGGACCATCTGGTGAGAGGGGTGCTGACAGGGATCCTGGCCTTTCGGGGAGTCCCCAGGCCTCCAGGGTCATGGAGGAGCCCACCAAGGAGGCTGGCTTGGAGAGGCAGAGGGAGGGAGGGCAGGCTCTGGGCCTGCCTAGGCCCTTCCTGCCCACATGGACAGAGGAAGCAGGGCACTGAGTCAGCCCGAGCTCCCCACCCGCCGCACACGAGCAGGCCCACAGACGGGAAGCCCAGGGGCCGGGAGAGACAAGTTGGCCAGCCTTGGTTCCTAAGGAGCAGGGAGGAAGGGCATGAACTCTGCTGGGGTCCTGGGTGTGAACTCAGATGTCACTACTTTCCAGCTGTGTGATCGTGGCCAGGAAGCTTCCACCTGCCACGCCTCCATTTTCTCATTCACAACCTGGAGGCTGTTAACCACTCTGTGCCTTGTGGGTGGCTATGAGTGTCCATGGTGGGGGATGGTAGTGGTGGCATGTGCTTGGTATTCGGTAACAATGGGTCGCTGGAGGTGCTTTCCCTGGCCCTTGGGGCCGCTGTATGTCCTGGCTTGACAGCAGGAACAGCGGGGCCATCTCTGCTCAGGTAGGGTGGGGGCAGGGCCCGGCCTGGAGAGGCCTGGGGTAAAGGGCAGGCTCCCGGGTTCCTGCCCACATTGGTCTCCTGGGCAAAGGCCTGAGTCCATCAGGAGTGGCTAGTGTTGGGCAGCCCCTGAGTCTTCCTGGGTTCTGTCCTCAAAGCTTCCTTGTGGGGACACCCCGGGTGTGTGACTGTGTATGGCAGGCTCTGCCCTCCTCACTCTCTGGTGTCTGTAAGCCTGGAGCACGTGAGTATATGGTTCTTTAATAACCTGGGTGGCTTGGGCATCACTGTGCAGCCTGGGCGAGTGAGAACAAGGGCAGGCTAGCAGGGAAAAGACTCGGCATTTGCCACTCAGTGGGAGCTGCCCCACCCCAGGCGCAATGGGGCGGCTCCCACCCCACAGGCCAGTGAATGCAGGGCGTGTAGTCAGGAGGAGGGCTCTGAGCACTGGGAAGCAGCCGTGCGGGTACAGACAGACTGAGCCAAAGGCGGGCAGGCGGGTGGCAGACCAGTTTGACGGGAGAGGCCTGTGCACACCAGGTGCAGTGAGGGCATGGAGGGGCTGGGAGGAGAGGAGAGGGGCCACGCAGACCCTGGAATCCTTCCTCCAGGATAGGCGGCCCCTCCCCAGAGGCCTCTGTGTTCTTCTACACAGGGGCTGGAGACAGTCCCACGTGTGGGCTGCGTAAGTCCCAGAGGGAATAGTGGGGAGCATTTTGGGCTCACGGGCTGGCCCTGCTCCCTGGGACACTGGAACCCTCCTCACCAATCCTTGGCTGGTGCATCGGAGCCAGAGAGATTGGTGCCGAGAGCAAGGCACTGCCTCTCGGCCATGGGCCAGGACACCTGAGCCTCGTAGGTGAATTGCGAATCGCACTTCCTGACCCTCAGTTTCCTATTCTGCAAAATGGGATGACAGAAGCCCCTGGCTCTGGGCCACACTGTTGGATTTCGGCTCTGTGCTGGGCCTTTGACTACAGTCACCCTTCGGGCTGATGCAAGAGAAGTGTGTGCCTAGGTTCAGAACTGGTGGAGACCTGGGTCAGACAGGAGTCCAGGGTGAGCAGCTCGAGGTGGCACAGGCTCCCAGGAGGGGACATGGGTGCCCTCCCCCAGTCTCATCTCTCCTCCCCGGGCTCTGTAACCTCCAAGGCCACGAGAGCAGTCAGGCCCTGCTCGGCCTCCCTGGCCCAGGTGACAGAGCATGCTGGAACCGCTGGCCCCCAACACCAGAGTGGACTGGCGCTTTCTTCATGGGTTCCAGTCACATCTGGTCCATCTTTGCCAGCTGGCTTCTGGGAAGAGTGTGGGCTCGGCCACCTAGAACTGTGGCCTGGGGAGATCAGAGAACCCCCAAGGGGTTGGCAGAGCATCCTCGTGGTATCCAAACCCCCATCCCTGCAACCGAGCTGATTCCAAGAGGTGCTCTCTGCTTCCTTGTGAGTCAGTTGTTTACTGTGCACATGCTGAGCCTGCTCCAGGCGGCTGGGTGGACTGTGGGGTGCCTGTCTGCTGGAGCCTGCAGAGGGAGGCCAGGTCCCCACCCCAGGGTCTGCCGGGCTGGCAGGCAATACCCCCCAGGCAGGCGGTGTGCGTGCCATGACACACAGGGCTGAAGCAGTGAGGCAGGGGCCATGGGGAGCGGCACAGAACTTCTCCCAGGCACCAGAGGGAAGCTGAGTTCTGGTCTCAGAGCTGGCTTTGTCTGAGGGCGTCAGCTTCCTCCTTGTGAAATGGGGTGAAAGTAGGTCTAACTCATGGGAGGCCCCAGCTGGGGCCTCCCTGCCATTGACTCTGCTGGGATGGGCAGCTCCGTTTGGGGGAGTTCCTTCAGCCTCGGTACAGAGGTGTTGTAATGTAGTGATGATCTTCCGTGGCATTTGAGGGCCTGAGTCCCCACGCCCTGGCCTGCCCCTGAAGCCCTGCCCACTGTCCCGAGCCAGGCGTAGGGGTGGGCCCTCGCTGCTGGCTGCCCCTGGACGAAGTGGGAAGGGGTCAGGGGCCAGTCTGGGAGCCTGGAGTGGTGGGTGGTCCTTGGCTTTGTTTCACAGCCTTGGAGTCTGGGTCAGTGGTGCACCTTGGCCACTTGCATTGGCCTCTGCCTCTGGGGCGGTGGTGGACCTCCCTCAGAAGGCTGCCTCCCAGCCCCAGGCCCCCTCGTGCAACACTGGGGGCCTGTGTACTGGGCCCTGAGCCAGGCATTCAGTACAAGAGCAGACAGGCCACAGGGCAGGTGCCCAGGGGTAGCAGGTCACCTGCCTGGCCCACCTTGCCGCTCTCCCTCAGAAGCAATTTTGGCTGAAGACATAAGTGTCTGTCCTGCTTCGTGCTCAGGGTACCCGCCCTGGCCACCCCCAACTCCACGCTGAGCTGGGTGTCTTATCATTATGCATGTTGCCCATCCATGGTGACCTGTCTGCCTGCCCCTCCTGCCTGGGAACTCAGGAAGCACAGGGCCACCTGAGTGCCCATGCCTGGTGGTGCCCACCTGGGCCTGTCCCAGAGGAAGGGTGAGGGGAGTGTGGGCTCTCCCAGCCTCCCAGTCCTGCGCAGGGAAGTGAAGCGGGCAGCAGACGGGCTGTATCAGGCTCTTTGAAGTTGGCTTGTCACTCTTCCCACCTGTGTTTAACTCTCCACTGAGCATCGGAGGCTAACGTGCCCATCAGTCTGGCAGCTGCCGCCAGGTTGGCAGAGTTTCCAATCAGATAATAGCAGACTGTTTTGCTTCAGCCTCGCATGAAACTCTTCAGGTTTCCATCAGAGTCCCCTCCCTTCCCCCGCAGACTGCGCCGTGACAGCCACGGCTGCCTGCCACCTGGCAGCAGGGACCCAGCTGCTCCTGGGCCTGGTCTCCGTGGCCCCGGCAGCAGTAGATGGGACACCAAGGCCTGGTGAGGAAGGAGCCGCCGAGCGCTGCGTTATCCGCCATGCTCCGCCTAAACCAAAGCGCTTTCTTTCTCTGCAGCTGCTCTTACAGATGTGTGTTGGTGCGAGATTGGAGTCAGCCTGGCCTCCCTGTGCCACCCAGGGCTTTGGGCCCCGAAGAGCTGGCACCCGAGGCAGGTCCAAGCAAAAGGCCCAATTTGTCACCATTAGGAGGGTGATGGGGAAAGATTCAGAAAAGCTGGCCTGAGGGGCCTGGGTGCAAGGTGGGGACCCAGCCCTGCGCGGAGACCAGGCCCAGAGCCAGAGGAGGCAGGCCAGGAAGCTCAGCACTCATTTCTTCTCTCAGAAATGTCCCTCCCTGACCCCAGCCGCTTCCTCTCCTCCTACTTGAGGCCAGAAAGGGAAGCCCCTTTCCAGCAGGGCTAGTGGCTGGCACTGCCCAGGGCGGTTTGCTGATGGCTAGGCAGATAGTGCTGGGGCCTGGCCAGGCAGGCAGACCAGCGGTCAGCAGGGTGAGTTTGGCAGGGCGGGGGGGAAGATGATGTGGCTGCATCCCCTCGGGGGGAAGTGACTTCCCGTTGCCATCACCTCCTGTGGCCTCAGGCGTTCCCAGGCTGACACCTCTAGGAATGGAGGTGCTGGGCGGTTCCGGTGGCTCCATCAGGCCAGTGTGTGACCTGGGCATCCTCCGCCTTCTCTGGGCAGGGCAAGGACCGGAAGTCCAGCCTCACAGTATGTGCGAGGGTGATGGCTGGGAGTGGCCCCCAGGAGCCGCACTTGGCCCGGGGCCTCGGAGCCTCCAACATCGGCGTCAGGTCATCGAGGCCTCCGGGCTGACCAGGGCGAATGGCTCTCAGGGGTCCGGCCTCAGCCTCTACCCGCCACCCATGCCCGCCCTGCCTCAGGACTTTGTTCCTGCTGTATCCCCGCTGGCTACCTGTCCCCACGGGCGGCTCCCTCCTCTCCGTGGGAGAAGCTGCTCCCAGCCGGGCCCCTGGGGGTGGAATCTGTGAAATGCCTTCCCCTCGGGACCCTCACTAGGACTGGACTCCACTCAGCTTTAGACCCCAGCTGCAGCTGCCTAATGAGGTGGGGTGGGGCCCTGGGTGTGGCTCCAGCCACTGTGGCCGTGATGTCCCTGAGGCTGCAAAGTGGAGGGAGGGGCAGCGCCCGCCTCGGAGCCCCGAGCCATCCTGGGGTCCTGGGTGCTGGCTTCAGGAAGGTTTGCTACTTGAGGCAGGGGCTCTCCAAGATCAGTCTTCCCATTTGCTTGAGGACGTGGCTGGGAGGGTGAAGCGCTGTGGCCAGAGTGGCCATGCCTGTCTCTGTGGCAGGAAGTTGCTGGGGCAGGAAGAAGATTGAGAAAGGACCCCCAGCCCCCACCTCTGCAGAGGACGTGGCGGGCCCTGCCACACTCCAGGTTCCTGCCAGCTGACACCAAGGGGGCAGCTGTTCCAGGGCTGGGGTCCTGAGAAGCAGGAGGGAACCCACTCACCCAGGCCCCCTCAAAGACCCACCCAGAGCTGCCCTTGCAGCAGGCTGGGTCCTGGCCCTTCTAGTACACAGCTGGGAAAACACAGCACCAAAGATGCCAGAGGAGCCTCATGGACCACCCCCCCCCCCAGCTGGGGGGCCAGGCCAAAGGCTCGGGCCACGTGAAAGACACCCTGGGAACAGGGAGTGGGGCTGGAGAGGTAGGGCCCTAGGGCCTGGCGGGGTTTCCAGCAGGGGCTGGCTTGTGTTTTCAAAGCTTACTCTGGGGCCTGGAGACCACTGGTGAACATACACCCTCCCAGCAGCAGCCACGGGGAGACACAGCGTGAGGAGCTTGGCTGGGGCCTGGGGGAGGGCGGGGGCTGCACAGAGCTTCGGAAGGCTGGGTGGGAGTGGAGGACGTGACATGACCAGGGTAGGGTCGGCGGTCCCTGCACGGAGGCTACTGGGGACGAAAGCGGGGGGAGAAGCAGGCTGGTGAGATTGGGGTGGCATTGGGTCCTGGTGATACTGACTCCTCGGCTCGGTTCCCTTCCTCTTTGGCTGGTTTTTCTGGCCAAGAGCAGCACGGTCCAGGGCTGCCTCCTTGGAGAGGGAAAGGGCATATCCAAGTCACTCCTGAGGCTGTGTCTCCGAGCTGTGCCACCTCCCTGCCTGGTGCGGCCTGCCTGCCCCTGCCTGAGCTGCCCGAGCATGCCCCGGGCCGCTCCCCAGCCAGGAGGAGGCCTTAGGGGTGGATACAGGGGCTGGGAGGCTTGCTTACAGGCTGTGCTGACACCAGCAGCCCCCTGCCCCCGGAGCCTCACTGCTGCCCGAGCATTAAGTGGAGGTGCTTGTCCTGTGACCCCCCTGGGCCGCTGATGGGCCAGGTAGCTTCACCTGGGGGCTCTAGGGAGGCCATTTCGGGCTCCTGTGTCAGGGCTAGGTGCAGGGAGGCTGGGCAGACAGAGGAGCTCAGGTCTCGGGGCTCCCATGGGTCTAGGGCTGTGGTGATTGGGGGACCTGACTAGAGCTGCTCACCCCTCCAAGGAAGGACGTGGCCTGGGGCGCCGTCCCCAGGGAGCAGTAGGGGCATTGGGAGTGTCTTGGGGTGACCTGGCCTGGGGCAGAAGGCCAGGCAGGAGTTTGCAGGTGGGCAACAGCACGAGGAGCTCCTGGAACAGCCTGAGAGGCGCCCGGCGAGGGAGAGCACGGGGTGGGCCTTGAGTCCTGAGGCTGAGCAGAGCTGCCTTTGAGAGCCGCCTCTGCCGAGGCTGCAGCAGAAAGGCTGGGACCAGCTGGCTCCGGGGGAGGAAGGGGCTGGGGTGTGGCCAGCCTGGCCTTGGGAAGGGGGCAGGACTGTTGCGTGGTTGGGGGCGGAGAGGAGGAGGAGGAGACCCTGATCCGGACCCCCCCCGCCCCCTCCCCCCCCCGCCCCCTCCCCCCCGCCGGTCTGTCCTGACTGCTGAGGACCTGGGCCAGACTACAGGGGTGCAGGGAGCCTGGGGAGAGGCTGGGGGCTGGGTGCCTTTCCCGCCAGCCAGGGCCCACTGCCAGACCCTTGTCCTCACTGGGCCTCTCAACAGTGGAGCATTGTGAGGGACCTGGGAACGTTCAGGTCACCCAGGCCCCCTCTGGGCCACGCTGACAGTGAGGATGGGAGCCAGCGGCATGAGTCATCGAGTGCCCTGCCCAGGCCCCGAGGCTCTGGGGTTCCCAGGCTGAGGAGGAACACGCAGCTCTCGGTTCCCCAACTCGGGGTCTGGCCCATCCTTCTTCCTTCTTTCCGCCCTCTGTCAGCACCTCTTCCTGTGGCCGCCCCCGGCTCCTGGGCCTTCCTGCATCTCCCTGCCCCTGTCCAGCAGTGGCTGCGGCCTGCTGTCCCACCCCCACTGCCCGCCACAGCCCCAGCAGAGGGGCTGGCCTGTCACCTGGAGCCCTCCTGTGCTGGCCTGTGAGTGGCCCCAGGAGGACCACACCCAGCCTAGACGAGAAGCCTCCTGAGGCCAACCTAAAATTTACTAAGGAATAAAAAGTGACGAAAAGCAGAAGGAATAAAATAATAAACCCAGAGAGTACAAACTAACAGCGTCCAAGAGAAAAACCATGTTTGAAAATAGTTTAAAAATATTAGCCAGGCGCGGTGGCTCACGCCTGCAATCCCAGCACTTTGGGAGGCTAAGGCAGGCAGATCACTTTAAGTCTGGAGTTCAAGACCAGCCCAACCAACAGGGTGAAACCCGTGTCTACTAAAAGTACAAAAATAAGCAGGGCATGTTGGTGCATGCTTGTAATCACAGCTACTCGGGAGGCTGAGACATGAGAATTGCTTGAACCTGGGAGGCAGAGGTTGGAGTGAGCCAAGATTGTGCCACTGCACTCCAGCCTGGATGACAGTGAGACGCTATCTCAAAAAAAAAAAGGGGGGTGTGGGGATCGGGCAAGGTGGCTCACGTCTGTAATCCCAGCAATTTGGGAGGCCGAGGCAGGCAGATCAGGAGTTCAAGACCAGCCTGGCCAACATGGCGAAATCCTGTCTCTGTTAAAAATACAAAATCAGCTGGGTGTGGTGGCGCACGCCTGTAATCCCAGCTGTGGGAGGCTGAGGCAGGAGAATCACTTGAACCCAGGAGCCAGAGGTTGCAGTGAGCTGAGATCACGCCACTGTACTCCAGCCTGCGCAGCAAAGTGAGACTCTGTCTCAAAAAAAAAAAAAAAAATATATATATATATATATGTGTGTACATATTTACATTAGGGAAAAAGGGACCACAGTGTGTGTATTAAGATTGAAGAAAGGCGCTCCCTTCGGTAGCTCAGCTGGTAGAGCAGAGGACTGTGGTACTTACTGTGTGGGCCGGGCGCGGTGGCTCACGCCTGTAATCCAAGCACTTTGGAGGCCAAGGCGGGCGGATCACCTGAGGTCAGGAGTTCAAGATCAGCCTGACCAACATGATGAAACCTTGTCTTTTTTTTTTTTTTTTTTTTGAGACGGAGTTTCGCTCTTGTTACCCAGGCTGGAGTGCAATGGCGCGATCTCGGCTCACCACAACCTCCGCCTCCCGGGTTCAAGCAATTCTCCTGCCTCAGCTTCCCAAGTAGCTGGGACTACAGGCGTGCGCCACCATGCCCAGCTAATTTTTTGTACTTTTTTTTAGTAGAGACGGGGTTTCACCTTGTTGACCAGGATGGTCTCGATCTCTTGACCTCGTGATCCACCCGCCTCGGCCTCCCAAAGTGCTGAGATTATAGGCGTGAGCCACCGCGCCCGGCCGAAACCTTGTCTTAAAAAAAAAAAAAAAAAGACTGAAGAAAGACCTAACCCTCAAGGGCTGAAATGAGTGGACAGACGGAAGGGACCCTGTTGTGCTGAGTCAACCTTGGTGGGTCCTGGCCTGTGGCACCCACTGACAGACAGTGACAGGGTTCCTGGGTAAGCAAGGGCCCCGAGGACCCCCAGTGGTGCACAGAGGAGCCATGATGGGGGTCACATCCAGTGACCTTGGGCCCCAGAGCCCTTTGCCCCAACCCAGGAGCTTGTCCAGGTGAAACGCTATAAAGTGCCGGCTGAGCCTGAGACGCATGTCAGAGCTTCGTGGTTTTGTGCGGTCCAAGGAAGGCCACCAAGGCCACCGTGGTACAAAACAGTGATGAGTAAAAGGGACAGACGATGCTGGAGGCTCAGGCCACTTACTGCTGCACGGTCCCGAGGCCTACCCTGGGGTACCTGAGCACGTGGCTGCCCGCGTGCAGGGCTCGTACTGCTGCCCACACAAGGTGCCCATCGTGGTGACTCTCGGCCTTCCCCGTCAGCTCTGGGCAGGAGCAGTGGGGCTGGCTTTCTCTGACAGGCGCCTCTACTGCCTCCCACCTCAGCATGAGCGCCACGGCCTTGGCATCCCCACTCTGTTCCCTTGTCACCTCAGCCTGTGCTGGGATCTGGGATAAGCAGGGTGCTCTCCACCTCCAGGGCCTGGGCCAAGAGCCTATGGCAGAGTGCTTGGGAACAGTCTGGTTTGGTCCTGAGTCCTGTGCAAACAAGCTCAGATGGGGGTTGAGGGAGCAAGGCTCAGGGAGTGAAGCGAATTGCTCCAGTCTCCAGCTTAAGGGAGCAAGGCTGGGATTGGAACCCAGGTGTGAACGGTGCCTGGGCCTAGGAGCTCAGCCCAGGGAAGATCTGAGATGCCATCTGCCTCAGCTGGGCATATGGCCTGGACTGGCAGTTCTAACTGTGACTCGCCTCTGTCTCTCACGTCTGAAGGTATGTGCCTTCTCTTACCTGCAACCCCAGGGCCTTTGCGCAAGCTGTGCCCTGTCTGAGACACTCTCCATGTAATCCTATGCTTGGCTAACTCATGTGGAAGATTGCTCCCAGGACACTGGAGGATGTGTCAACGTGTCTGGGTGGAACAGATGTCACAAGGATGTGAGTCAGAGGTGGCTACCTCCCCAGCAGATTGGGAGTCCAGACAGAGGGTGACAGCAACTTGGATCCCGGGTGCAGGGTGTGGCGTTCGCCTGTAGGCGCAGTGCCCCGAGTGCCTCCCCTGCGCCCGATACCACGAGACTCCAGGCGGAGTGGGCTGACACTGTGCAAGAGAGACAGGGTTCGGCTGAGCAGCCCCCAGCACGCCTGCGGCCGAGCCCAGTGAGTAGGTGGGCTGCCTTCCACCGTGCCCCGGCCCCGCGCTCTCCGTTCCCTCAGCTGCCCGGTGGGTTCCACCAGGTCTCCCTCTGTCCTGGCACCGCCTGCTCCTGTTTCTCCTCCAAGTCTCTGTGGATGCGTGGACCCCACCCGCTGTGTAGCCTCAGCACTGAGTCCTGGGTCCAGCAGCTTCTAGGATTGCCCAGTTACTCCTGGGGAAACTGAGGGACCCAGAAGGTGGCTGTGGCCCGGGAGAGCTTCCCAACCAGCCTCCCGGGGCTGCTGGGATCAGTTTAAAACAGAAGCAGCCCTAACTCCTCAAGGGTGGGCTGGAGCCCCTGCTTCCCAGGGCCTTCCTGTCCTGCTGAGCTGGGCCCTGCGGTGGCTTCCTTCCTGAACCCCACATGGCGTGGCCCACCCTGTGTCCTTGGCCTCCCACCCAGAGCCCTGACCCCTCCGCAGAGGCCAGGGCCCACCGCTGCTGTCGCTGCGGGTTGGTGACTTCCTTCTGAGAGTGGGTCCAGGGCTTCTCCTCTCCTCCTTACCCTCCCCAGAGCCAGGCTCGGCACGAAGCGCCTGGTGGGTCCTGCTGGGGCCGTGAGGCTTTTGGGGCACCCTCAGGTAGTATGGCAGGGCTCCGGGTGGACTGGCCATGCTGGCCTGGTGGACTGGCCACGCTTGTCGGGTGGACTGGCCACGCTGGCTGGGTGGCCGAGCATTGCAGCTCACTCAACCTCAAGGTCCTAATCAGGAGAGCAAAATGAGCAGTTGGTGATTGAGTGGGCACAGAGCTGGTACATTTGGCACACAGTGGGCCTTTCTTTGGGGGCTCTCTGCCCCTCCCCTGGTCCAGCGGCCCAGCCTCCCATCACAAGAGGTGACTGTGGGCAGGGAAGCACCCCAACCTTCACGCCCACTGTGCCTGTGGCCCAGGTGTCCCGGGCATCCCAGGAGGGCCTTGGTTGGCGGGAACTCTGCTCATGAGTGGGCTGGCCTGAGGAGGGTGCCAGGTTGTTTCCTACCTAAGCACACCCTCCGGGCCTGGAGCGTCAGCAGCCAGGCTGGTGTGGGTGTGGGGTATCCCGGCCACTGCTGCTTTGCAGTGACGGCCGCTGCCCTCGCCTGCGGATGAGGATGCTGGGGCTGGGGAGGCCACCCTGGGGGCCCAGCCTCCGCTTGGTGGGCGCAGAGTCCCTGGAATGCCCCCTCCTGCAGCCAGGGGTCCCCTGAGATGGAAGAAGTGGGGTGCCTGGGGCTGGCTAGATAGTGCAGCTCAGCACATGTGCTTGTGAGCTGGCCCCCGTGGAGAGCAGGGCTTCCAGCCAGCTGGGGTGTGGACCAGGCCTGTTCATGCTGCAGGAGGCGCCTGGTGTCTATGTCACGCTGAGCACTGTTCAGGCGCCAAGGACATGGGGGACAGACGTGCAGAGCTCTCTCCCCGCGGAACTGATGTCAGGGGAGGGGCAGGTAGCTCATGGACACGCTGAAAATGCCACAGCGTCTGGGGCTGCCAGGTGGGGGCCACCTCTCTAAGGAGCCGGGGGCAGGCCCTGCGGTGGACTGGGCCTGTGTAGGAGAATGGCCAGGGCGGTGCCTGCGGGTTGGGGTCCAGCCCAGGGGAGCGTGGTCTACAGGAGGGAACAGGGGGCAAGGGCGGGGCTGAGGAGGCAGAGGGTGGCGTTCCAGGTGGAGGGCACTGCTGCTGCCAAGGTGCAGAGAGGGAAGGGGTGCCACCGGGAATGTGGCCTGACTGTGCCGAGGGCCGCAGGGAGACACATGTTCCTGAGGCCAGGTTCATGGTGGACGCTGAGCAGGACCATTCTTCCCTTCCCTTGACGCCAGTGAAAGCCCAGCAGCCAGCCGCCCCACCCCACTGCTCAGATGCGGAAACTGAGGCTCAGAGTGGGCCACAAGGCCAGGAGGAGGGGACTGAGCCAGGCTTGTTCCCACCAAAGCCTGCACGCTGACCACGGCTCCATTCTGCCCACCAAGGTCACCTGCTTGGAGCGGCTCTCTCGAGTGGGAGCTGCTGGTGGGGGCACGACTGCTGCCCATCTTGGGACCCTGCAGGGTGGGGGCATCAGGGTGCCTGGGCTGGCTGCGATGGGGGACAGTGAGCCCCTTCAGGCCAGGCGGGGAGGAGGTGGGTTTTAGCCTTGGGTGGGATCCAGGAGCTTGGGGGTGGTGGACCAGGCCCACCCCACACATCAGGACTCTGGAGAATTTCTTCTCGAGTGATTAAGAGGTGGAAACTTGTCAGTGTTTGTGAAGAACTGAAGTGTGAATCCTGAACCGCCTCTGTCGCTTGTGGTTTGAGGCCGGAGAGCACTCCAGGCGAGCAGCAGTGCCAGCCGTGGCTTCCCCGGACCCTCCTTGCCTGGCATCCCCAGCCCCACCTCACCCTTACCACAGCCTCGCCACCCTCGGCCTGGAAGCCCGCCCCGGCCTCCTCCAGCCAGTGTGCTGCCCTGCCCAGCCAGAGCCCCAGGCAGTCCCAACGCCCATGCGCATCTCGAGAACCTTGCTGGGGACAGAGACACCAGGCCTGGGAGAGGAAGGCCCAGTGGGGCATCCAGGGATTGAGAGCAGTGCGGCTTCCCTCTGAGGACAGAGCTTGAGGGCCAGGCGTCCACTGGCCCTTGGCCTTGCCCTCTGAAGCCCAGGTGCCACGCGGGCACCGTGCCTTTGGGGGCCCTCTCTGCACTTTTCTAAATTCCCTTTGTCCCTCACACACAGGAGTGGCCTGTTCCGCTCTGTGAAGCCCCTGGGGCTTCTGAGCCCCGAGCGCACCGAGTCTTCCCGGAACACGCGGCCGACTCCAGCTCGCCAGCCTTTCCCTGTTTTGCGGCGAGCAGCCTCACGTACGTGCCCAGGGCCGGCCGGCAGCTTGTCTCACCGGGCAGAGGTCCCGGGGTGTGAAGGGTCTCAGCTGCAGCTGTGCTGCACCCCAGTTCTTTGAAAGCCTCTCTTGCTGAGAGTCCTATTAGCGCTGTCACAATTTCTTCCCTCTGAGCTCTGCAGGGTCCGCTGGTTACAAGCACGCCGGGGTCTGGCCTCGTGTGTGGACGTGACAGTGAACCCATGTGTTTGTCTGTCTGTCCACCTCTTGGATCCTGCCATGGGCCAGGTGCCCACCTGGGCCTTGGGGATTCAGTGGGACTTGGATCCGTGGGGAGTGCCAGGGACACGTGGGGTGATGCTGGTGGCAGAACTGTGCCATTGACTTGCAGATTTCAGAGAAGGGGTCAAGGTTCTAGATGGTTCTGTCCTCAAAGGATGAGGGAGCACTTGGTTTCCATGTGAGGGTGGCTGCAGGTACCAAGATGGGGCAAGCGCGTGACAGGTCCAGTGTCGGGGCCCAGGGCAGGAGGGGAAGGCAGCGGCTGCACCCCATCCACTGGGACAGGGACCAGGAGGTGGGGCCAGCGAGCCTGGTGGGCGTGGGGCAGGCGTGGTGGGTGAGGCTGGCGGACCCTGCGTGCAGGAGGGTGGGAGGTGGACAGCCTAGCCTTCGGGAGGCTGTGGGCATCCATGGAGGCAAGCTCAGCAGTGCCCATCCAGCTGGACACGGCCTCGTGGAGCCTGTCCTCCCCGACAAGCTCACCTACACTTGGGATCAGACTAAGTGGAGCCTGCAGTTCATCCTGGGGTAGGACTCGGGTGAGTCCCATGTGGATTCACTTCCTGGGGCTGCCTTAACAAAGCTCCACACACAAGGGCCTGGACGCCACAGAATGGACTCTCTCATGGTTCTGGAGGCCAGCAGTCCAAAGCTGAGAGGTCTACAGGGCCGCGCTGCCCTGGTGGCACCGGGGCAGCCCCTTCCTCCCCTCCCAGCTTCTGCTGGTGGCCAGCGATCCTCGGTGTCCTTGGCGTGTGGCCACATCCCTCCAGCCTGTTCTCCATCCTTAAACGGCCCTTTCCAGGCATCTTCTTCTTTCTACTCCATCTCTCTTTTTCTTTTTTTTTGAGATGGGTTCTTGTTCTGCCACCCAGGCTGGAGTGCAGTGGCACAACCTCAGCTCACTGCAACCTCCACCTCCCGGGTTCAGGCAATTCTCCTGCCTCAGCCTCCCGAGTAGCTGGGACTACAGATGCACCACCACACCCAGCAAATTTTTGTGTTTTTCTAGAGACGTGGTTTCACCATGTTGACCAGGATGATCTCGATCTCTTGACCTCATGGTCTGCCCACCTCAGCCTCCCAAAGTGCTGAGATTACAGGCATGCCACCACGCCCAGCTAAGTTTTGTATTTTTAGCAGAGATGAGGTTTCACCATGTTGGTCAGGCTGGTCTTGATCTCCTGACCTCGTGATCTGCCTGCCTCAGCCTCCCAAAGTGCTAGGATTGTAGGCGTGAGCCACCGCGCCAGGCCCTCCACTCCATCTCTTACAGGACAGTTGCCATTGGATTTAGGACCCACCTGGTCAATCCGGGATGCGCTGCTTAACTTGATTACATCTGCTAAAATCCTTTTTCCAAATAAGGTTGTGCTCACAGGTTCCAGGGATTAGGATGTGGACAAAGCTTTTGGGGGCCGACATTCAGCCCACTACACCACGTGACCCCGGGCAGGGTCCTGCTTTCCAGGGTGCCCTCTCCCTCTGCCCCAGTTGGGCAGTGGCCAGTCTGAGTTCCCAGGAATCCTCCCTGTCCTGCGTCACGGGACAGCAATCAGAATGGGGCAGAGAGGGAAAGGGCTCCTGGCTGGGGAGAGCCTGGGAGGGTCCCAGAGCCGGCCTAGGAGTGGACCCAGGCCCTATGGGACGGGCTGAGCAAAAGATCTTATTTTGAGAGCTTGAGATTTTCCCCAGTGGGGATGTCCGCCTTCCCCCAGGCTCAGTGCCTGCCCACCCTCCCCAGGCTCAGTGCCTGCCCACCCTCCCCAGGCTGTGTCCCCTACCGCCCCGGGCTCGTTACCCACCCTCCCTCCCCAGGCTTAGTGCCCTCCCTGAGCTCAGCAGACCCTCCTCAGCGTGTTCAGCACCTGAGCTGCTCCTGAGCACAGAAACCAGGCACCAGGCTGGGTACAGGGTCCCTGGGTGCCAGTCCCCATGCCACTGATCCCTAGCTTCCTCTCTGAACCCCAGAGACACAGATGGCAACAGGACTGGCCTCTTGGGCTGTGAGCCTTGAGATGAGGCAGGTGCTACGAGGCAGGAGGTGCCAGGGCAGGGCAGCTCCGTGGTGGCTGTAGACACGACCCACCGTGCTGGGCGTTTGCCTTACTCCTGAGTGGGCTGAGGGCCCCCAGAACCCAGTGAACGCTCCCTCCCTCTTCTTTTTCAGGCTGACCCTTGGCCCTCTGCCTGCCCTGCCAGCTCCCACTTGCCCTGGTAAGTGCCTTGTGTCTGGCATGGTGGGAAGTCCCCATGTCTGGCAGTTTGAGGCACCAGCTCAGGGGCAGGGGAGCAGCTGCAACTTGGGAAGGATGGAGAGGGAGACCAGGGCTGTCCACGGAGGCGGCCCCAGCCTTGCCCCGCCGCACATACCCCCTGCTTGGATGCAGGCGTGGGGCCATCTTCATGGTTACCAGCACAGGGTAAAGGTCAAGGAGTGGCCATTACCGAGGAGGGGAGCCCGAATGGCCTGTGTTTAGGAAGATGAATGGCAGTGTCATTTGCTGCAGGGATGAAGAGGAGGTGGGAGAGCACTTGGAGGAGGTAAGGCCCGGAGAGGAGGGCTCAGTGGAGGTCACCCAGCTGCCCGGGACTCCCAGCTCCAGCTTCCTTCTGGGAAGCTAGGATCGGGGAAGGGGCTGGTGTGGACTGTCCCCCACCCCTGGGGGGTCCCCCTCACCTGGCCTGTTCCTCTCCTTTGGGCTGTGACCCACCCCCACCCCCTCATAGCATCATGGCACTGGACGGGGTGGGGGATGGGCCTGGGCCGGGGGTCAGGTGGGCCTTCTGCTCCTTCCGCCTCTGTTTCGTTATGAGTGCGGGGCTTTGGCGGAGCGAGGGCAGGGGCGAGCCTGGCTCCTGCTTCCAGCTCAGGCCTTGTCCGCTCTTGCATTTGCCTGTGGAGTAAGGGTGGCGTGTTCCCGAGAGTGCTGGCTGCCTCTGGGTTCTCCTCGCGGGCTGTCATTCCTGACGCTGTGCCTTGGCTACCTCGCCTGTGGATTCCTCCCACCCTGGGGTGTGCTCACCCCAAGCCCCTTCCTCCTGCGGCTCTCCCACCCCATCCCCGTCCAGCAAACGTATCCTCCTCCATCAAAGCCGGGCCGCTCCTCTGGGAGCGTCACCAGTCCAGCACCCACAGGGCCTGGCCCCTCCTCTGGACCCCACAGCCCCAACTCTGTCTGAGAACCTCCTGCCTCATCGTCCAGGCCGGGTCGGGGCCCAGGGGTTCCTCACCTGCTGCTTGATCTCAACCCTGCTGCCAGTGGGGAAGGAGAATGCAAAGAGGCCCCACCCTATCCGTGCCCCGCTCGCTGCCCTCTGTCTGTCTGCTGTGGCCAGCCTTCTGCTGAAGGTGCTGTCTGCCCTTGGCCACCAGAGGGCACTGAGGCTGGCACAGGCTGGGGAGGCCAGGGTGGCTGTGCGCAGGCTAGGGAGGCCCCAAACCTAAAAGCTGAAGCTCCTTACCCTCTGGGAGACAGGGGGAGTTCTGCAGCCCAAACGTCCGCTGGGGGGCCTTGGCAGCAGAGCTGGGGCTGCAGACACAGCTGGGGAGACAGCCTGGGAGCTGCCCTTTTTTTGGGGTAACCCAACACCTAGGCCGGTGGGACAGCTTGGGAACTGCACAGCTGGTTATGGGGGCTGGGGTCCAGGGTTTGTTGTGAGGCTGGATTCAGGGGGCCATGCCCTAGGAAGCCCGGTGGGCGGGAGGAGGCCCTGCAGCCTCTTGGCCCTGTGCTCTGTGGCCTCTGGCACTCTCAAATCCTGCTGTGAGGGTGGCCCCAGGCCCCAGAAAGCCCCTTTCTCCAGCTGCCTCCGCACAGGGGTCCTGTCCTCCCTGGGCGAGTTCTGGGAGGAGAGAAGATGCGCTCAGCCCCCACTGGCTTGGGTTCGAATCCCCATCCTCCGCTTCCAGGAGCTGGGCCTGGGCAGGGTGCTGGGCTTGGTCAGGACGGAGCAGGCCTGGAAGGAGCAGAATTCTGAGCAGGCCCCGGGGCAAGGGCCGGTGATGCTTTGCCATTCAGACCATAATGTGCTTTCTAGCAAACCAGATGTCAGCAGAGCTGGTGTGGGTGTGGGACACGGAAAGGCTGGGTGCGGTGGGAATGGAGAAATGCCAGAGCCCAGGCACGGTTCCTCAGTCCCTTGGTGTCAAAGGGCACAGAGGTGGCCACCTTGAAATTCACAGGACTGGTGCAGGAGCTAACAGCCCTCTGTGTGGCCTCAGATGGCAGAGCAGGGCAGCATTGGCCGCTCGGGCAGGGGGAGCATGCTGGTAAGGTGACCCAATCCCTGCGTGCGGTGTAAATGCTGCCCTGTGCTGGGCCTGACACCCAGGGTGCAAATGGTTTCATGGTTTCCTAGGGAGAAGCTGAGTCTGTAGAGGTGGCCCTGGGGAGGCAGCAGGGAGCTTCCTCCTGGGGATGCAGCTGGCCTTGCCCTGGAGCCAGAGAGCCCTGCTCTGACCACAGTATCAGGGGGCATGAGCAGTGGAAGGTAGGGGTTAAAACTGAGATTGTGGATGAGGGGCAGCCCTGGGCCCCAGGCAGCTTTCATGACCTCACGGGGTAGAAGGCAGGAAGTGCCGGCTACTTGGCTCTGCCCAGGGAGCAGGGAACAGGAAGTCCCCGACGGGGAGGAAGCCGGGGCAGTCACAGGCCTCATGCAGCAGGAGTGAGCTGTGGGCCCAGCGTGCCGGGCAGCCAGAGGCATCAGGCCTCACATGTCTGGGAGATGCCGGCTGCCTGGGCTGGCGGGCCCTGAGCTGCATGGCCTCCCTGGGCCCCAGGACACGGGCACCCAGCAGGTCACCGGCACCCAGCAGGTCACCAGGAAGGAGGAGGGCCATGTGTTGGGTCAGCGCCATCAGGTCAGTCGGGTGGCCCCAGGACTGGGGGCTCAGGGGTGGCACTGGCCTAGCACCTGAAGAATCAGTACGGGGTCCCCACGTGGGAGCCACAGCCTTCCTCGGGGCTGGCCGGGGGACCCACAGGACTTGGCCCTGGGCTGAGGAGAGGGGTCTCTATGTGGCTTGAGAGGTCCCGGAGCTGGACAGGCACAGGGGAGTCCAGGGAGGGCATGTGATGCTAAAACGCCCCTGCCCCGTCATGTGTGGCCAACAGGGAGGCGAGGGCAGCCTGCTGGGGTGGGGCCCAGGTCCGGCAAGCCCTCCCCCTGATAAGCCTGCAGGGTGGCCTTGGCGTTTGGGTCCTGAGTACACACATGTTGTGTGTGTGAGTGTGTGTTTCTGTGTGTGGGGGACGGAGAGAGCTGCACAAGGTCCCCATCACTCGCCTGGGGCGTGCCATGCTCTGAAACCCACAGGGACGGGGCTGCTGGGCTGGGGCTGTGCTCACGGAGCCCAGACTATGCGCCCTGCCCCTGGCCGGCAGCGCTCGCTGGCGTAGCTAGTTACTGGGTCTTTACGGGAAAGTTTTGGTTTTGATTATGTTAACAGAAATATTCTGGGAAGAGGAAGGAAAGAAGGGAAACTGAAAAGAAAGAGCCGACAGCTGCGGTGCGGCAGGGCTGCCCCATGTGTACATCCCACCCTCGCCACCGGCCACCCACTGTGCACAGGCTGGGCCCGTGGCGTGTTGGGCAGGGGTGGTGCATGAGCCACCATTTACTGGCCGTGTGACTTTGGCCAAGTTTCTTTGCCAGTGACCTGGGGAGGACTCTGGATTGAACTTCAAGGTGTTGCATGATGCTGCGGGGCGATCTCCTCATCACAGAGCTTGGCACACAGGGAGGGCCCAGAGTCCTCTCCCACAGGAGGGGCCTCTATACCCACGTCTGTAAAACAGGAGTGAAGTATGGCGCTCAGGTGGACCCAGTGAGATTTAGTGAGCTGTGCAGTAGAACTTGGCACTGGGCCCTGGCAGGGCTGGGAGTGGAGGGGATGATTCTCACCTGTGCACAGGTTACAGGACCAAGGACCACACGTGACGGCTCTCGTTGGTCGGTGGAGGCTGTGTGTGTGTGAATGAGTGCTTGCATATGCATGAGTGTACATGAATGTGTATATTCGTATACGTGCGGGTGAGTGTACACGTGTGAGTGCATGAGTGTGCACGAATGTGTGTATTCGCATACGTGCGGGTGAGTGTACCCGTGTGAGTGCATGAGTGTGCACGAATGTGTATATTCGCATACGTGCGGGTGAGTGTACACGTGTGAGTGCATGAGTGTGCACGAATGTGTATATTCGCATACGTGCGGGTGAGTGTACACGTGTGAGTGCATGAGTGCACGAATGTGTATATTCGCATATGTGCGGGTGAGTGTACACGTGTGAGTGCACGAGTGTGCACGAATGTGTATATTCGCATACGTGCGGGTGAGTGTACACGTGTGAGTGCATGAGTGTGCATGAATGTGTATATCTGTATACGTGCGGGTGAGTGTACACGTGTGAGTGCATGAGTGTGCACGAATGTGTATATCTGTATACGTGCGGGTGAGTGTACACGTGTGAGTGCATGAGTGTGCATGAATGTGTATATCTGTATACGTGTGGGTGAGTGTACACGTGTGAGTGCATGAGTGTGCATGAATGTGTATATTCGTATACGTGCGGGTGGGTGTACACGTGTGAGTGCATGAGTGTGCACGAATGTGTATATTCGTATACGTGCGGGTGGGTGTACACGTGTGAGTGCATGAGTGTGCATGAATGTGTATATTCGTATACGTGCGGGTGAGTGTACACGTGTGAGTGCATGAGTGTGCATGAGAACATGAGAGCCAGGGCATGTAGGAAAATGAGTGCATGTAATGATATGGATGGTGTGAGTGATAAGTGCACATGCGTGAGTGTGACAGCGCACACAGACGAGTGTGTGAACAAGGGCACAGGGTGACCGACCTGGTATCTTCTCCCTTTGGGCTGGGTTCCCAGCCCCACCTTGCCCTCTGGGTCCCACAAATGGGACCAACCTGGTCACCACTAACAGTAAGTCCTTGACCCTGTGCTGGCTCCCTCGCCACAGCCAGGATGAGCCTGCAGGAGCCCAGTCTTCCTCCCACGCCCTGCTCTCATCCAGGGGTTCACACCCGTGGGCATGTGTAACCTTCCACACGTGAGCCATTCAGCTCATGTGCACGTCCTGTGTGACTGTGAGTGCACCACCTGTGACATGAACTGGGTGTGCAGAGACACAGCGCACATGAGGGCCTGCACAGGCCATGACCACACATGCCTCGGGGCTCATGGGGCCCCAGGGTGGTGGGAGCCACAGAGCCTGCGGTAAGTGGAACCCGATGAGCTGTCTCTGTAGGACTGAGCGCTTTTCACCTGCCTGCAGCACAGAAACAGAGACCTGGAGAGTGTATCCCAGGTGCCCCGCCTTCCCTAATGTGCACACCCACACGTGTGCACACACGCAAAGATCACATACTTTCTGGATGGGATCGTGGAGCCCAGCAGCCACCACCAGCCCATGTGTCTCCAGAGCCCTACCCCAGAGAGCAGCTGCAGGGGTGTCAGGGGACCCTGAGGTGTGGACTCCTCCGTACCCACTTTACACTGGAGGAGGTGGGAGCTCAGTGGAAGAAGGGCCTGGTGAGGATGTGAACCCAGGTCTGCAGCACTCTCGCTCACAGCTCCCACCCATCTTAACTGCCGACATGGCAGCAGCATGGTGACAGGTCCCCACCAGGGCGTCTGCCTCTAGAGAGGAAAGGACTGAGGCACCCAGAGAGCTGGCAGGAGTCCCCTGGAATGAATGAATGGAATTTAACCATCAGGTCCCTGGGAGAGGGGCTGGGCACTGAGAGACACGGGCAGGGAGGCCTGGCCAGCTAGGAGTGTGGGTGCCCCTTGCGGATGGCCCTTGGCTTTCGAGAGCATAGGTGGAACCGGAGTCTGCGAGCTGGGTTGAAATTCCCCAAGAGCTACATGGTCACCACGGCCTCCATGGCCCATCATCACCCTCAGCCTCAGCCGACACTGCCCCTTTCTGCTCTCAGCCCGGCCTGGCACAGGGCTCCTGGGCAAGTGCCACTCCCTGGCACAGGGCAGGGCTGGGTAGGGCAGAGGATAGTAGGGTGGCAGGGGTGGGCTTCCCCTTGGATGGCCCCTGGTCTGGAGAGGGGCTGTGGGTGTCAGCGTCCATCCCTGAAGCGAAGAATTCCCAGGGGAGACGAGGGTGCTGCACGGCCTGTCCTTGTCGTGACCTGCCTTCCTGCCCAGGGTCAGTTGATGATCACCTAAGAGCCTTCATCCTGCCCACAGTGGGACAGCAGCCAGGCAGGAACCAGCCCCTCACAGGCCTGCCCCTGCCTGGCCACTGAGCTGGACACATGTAGGACTGTAACCTGTCCCCCCAACTTTTCCTGCTGAGCCTTACTCAGGTGTGGAGACAGGAGAAGGTGGCAGGCTCCATCTGTCCTCCCAGTGGCTCCTCCCACTTCGACACACAGGCCAGGTCTTCTTATAGCTTTCAGGTGGTGGGGCGCAGTGGGGAGTGATGCCCCAGGGTAGGGGCTCTGTTTCAGCTTCGTGTGCCTTCCAGGCAACTCGGTCTCCATCACCACAGGGTGAACATTCCATCCTTCTTTTAGGGCTCTCTGGGTTGGGCCTGAGCTGGTGAAGCTGGGAGACAGTGACCATCTAGTGTGGTCAGTGTTAGGGGCAGAGAAGGCTATGCTAGGCCCAAAGGAGGGACACAGGACTTCAGAGAGGTTATGGAATAATGCCTGGAAGAGGGAATGCTTGAACTACCTCCTCCTTTATTTTTGGATTGATGCTCGTATACAGAAATAGCATTGATTTTTGTATGCTGATCTCGTATCCTACCACTTTGCTGCTCGTTCTAATAATTTTTTTTTTTTTTTTTTTTTTGAGACGGAGTTACCCAGGCTGGAGTGCAATGGCGTGATCTCGGCTCACCGCAACCTCCGCCTCCCGGGTTCAGGCAATTCTCCTGCCTCAGCCTCCTGAGTAGCTGGGATTACAGGCACGCGCCACCATGCCCAGCTAATTTTTTGTATTTTTAGTAGAGATAGGGTTTCACCATGTTGACCAGGATGGTCTTGATCTCTTGACCTCGTGATCCACCCGCCTCGGCCTCCCAAAGTGCTGGGATTACAGGCGTGAGCCACCACGCCTGGCCCATTCTAATAATTTTTAAGTGGGCTCCTTGGAATTTTCTATATGTAAACTCATCTAATCAGTGAATAATTGTACTTCTTTCTTTCCCTTTTGGATACCTTTTCTTTCTTTCTATTGTCTAATTACTCTGGTCAGAATCTGCAGTACTATGCTGAATAGAGGTAGAGCAGACATCTTTTCCTTGTTCCTGTTCTTGGGGGGAAAACTTTCAGTCTTTTACCACTAGCTATGTTAGCTGTGGGTTTTTCATAGATCCCTTTATCAGATTGAGGAAGTTCCTTTCTATTCCTGGTTTGCTGACTGTTTCTCTTATCATGAAGGAGTGTTGAGTTTTGTCAAATGCTTTTTCTTCATCTATTGAGATCATGTGGGTTTTGTCCTTTATTCTATTGATATAGTATGTTATGTTAATTGGTTTGAATATTAAACCATCCTTGCATTGCTGGGATAAATCCCACTTGGTGTAGAATCCGTTTTATGTGTTGCAGGATTCGGTTTGCTAGTATTTGGTTGAGAGCGTTTATGTATATATCCATAAGGGATATTGGTCTGTGGTTTTCTTGTGATGTCTTTGGTTTTGGTATTGGGATAATGCCGGCCTCATAGAATGAGTTCTGTCCTCTTCTGCTTTCTGGAAGTTTGTGAAGGATCCGTGTTCTTTTGAGCCAACTCCTGAGGGCTGGATTAGTTCAGTTTCAACTTTAGGCTGGGGCAATAGCATGGCCTGCAAGTGGCTGTTTTGTAGATTCAGATAACTGGAGCCACAGCGTCTGCTGGCATAGGAGCACAGAAGGTAGAGAGCAGGAGTGGCTGATCAGGAAGGGCCAGGTTGGCATGAGGAGGCCCTAGAGG
Source organism: Aotus nancymaae (assembly GCF_030222135.1). Classification (NCBI taxonomy): domain Eukaryota; kingdom Metazoa; phylum Chordata; class Mammalia; order Primates; family Aotidae; genus Aotus; species Aotus nancymaae. The sequence continues at coordinate 3,006,430 of NW_026988417.1, forward strand.
TTTAGCACTGAGGAGTGATGGGAATGGTGTGCATGTTGATTCTGTGCTGGGTGGAGGGGGCTGGGGGCCAAGAAGCCCTGAGGAGAGGAAGTGGAGGGGTCTCCAAGAGGCAACTGAGAGGGGCCAGGATGGGTGGCTGGAAGGCGGAGGCAGCCTTGAGGCAGGCCAGACAAGGGCACTGGGAACAGAGGCACCGAGGTGGGACAGAGTCTCGAAGCCTGGGTGCAGTGGGAAGAAGCCCAGAGAGTGGCTCTGAGGCGGGGCCTTGAAACCAGGGGTGGGTGCGCAGGGTGGACAGCTAGATGAAGTCAGGCCCAGGCTGCTAGAGCCACACTGCACCTGACCCATCTTGGTGGCAGCCTGTGTGCAGGTGGAAGATGGAGGAGGCAGGATGCCTGGGAAGCCAGCAAGGGCCTCTGCTGGCCTTTGGCCAGCCCCAGGGAACTCTCTTGGGCGAGGCGCCTGCATATGGGCAAGCAGGTGGGAGCTGCCGAGGACCAGACCCCTGGCTCCTTGGAGAATCTCTAGCTCGAGGCCTGTGGAGTCCCCCAGGAAAGTGGAGAAAATGTGGGCGGGGTACGTGGTGGCTCCCTCGCCCCCGCCCGCCGCCCGCCCGTGCAGGTGCAGTTCTACAGAGGCCACTTTCCCGAGGGATGGGACCTGGGCGGGGCCTCAGAGCCGAGGCTCCGCGCCCGTCTCGGATTTCCAACCAAGTTGTCTGGACTCGCAGGCTTTGGGGGAGTGGAGCGGGAGGCCTCCTTTGCTCGATGCGAAGTCTTTTGGATTCCTTCTTGCACCGACAGACGTGGGCCTCCTGTCCCCAGCGCCCACCACCCTCCGTGCAGCGTGGGGAAACTGAGGCCCGCAGGGGGCGGCCGCGCAGGGTGACGCGCAGGGGGCGGGGCCGGGAGGGGCGGGCCCGGGATCCTCACCTGCCCGCCCCGTCCCCCGCCGAGAGGAGAGGAGCCGGCGGCTGCTGGGCCCGGGCCGGCGGGCGCGGCGGGCGCGGCGGGCATGGCGGGGTCGCGGCCGCGGAGCTGGGGCCGGCGGGAGGCGGGCGCCTGGGACGAGGCGGCGGCAGCGGCGGCCGGGGGACGCGGCCCGGGGCCGTGCCGGTGCGCGCAGGGGAGACGGGCGTGGGTCGCCCGAGGGAAGCCGGCCGTGCCCGCCGCGTGGACGCCGTGAGTACCGGGTCCCGACCCCTGATACCCGGCACCCGTGCCCCTAGCCTCGGGGTCCGGACCCCGCACCGCGAGCCCCGGATCCCGGCCGCGAGCCCCGGGCGCTGCTCGTGCGCCCAAGCGCTTCCTGCGGGAACAAAGGCGGGCGTGGGCCGCCCCGGCGGGCGGGCGTGGGGGGCTCCGGCCGGCACGGGGCTTGCCGGTCTGCGGGCAGCTCCCCGCGGGCGGGCTGGGCACGTGGCTCCCTCCCTCCTTCATTCTCACTACGGGGCTCCCTCTGGCTGGGCGAGGTGGGGCGGGCGCCGGGGTGTGGCGGCACCTTTGTTCCGAACCTAGGCCTGTGACTGGGGGCCCCGCGGCCGGGACCCGCCCCTGATCCCTCCCCACCCGGAGGGCCTGGCTTTGGGTGCAGAGGGGGCTGCTGGGGTCCAGCCTGGTGACCCGGGCCAAGGTCAGCAGAAGACTGCCTGAGGCCTTGGAGACGTCCCTTTTGCACTTTTGTTGGAGGGGGCTGGTTTGCTAAAAGCAGAGAGTACTTTTTTCTTTTCCTTTCTTTTTGAGACTGAGTCTCAGGCTGGAGTGCAGTGGTGCCATCTCGGCTCACTGCAACCTCTGCCTCCCAGGTTCAAGTGATTCTCCTGCCTCAGCCTCCTGTGTAGCTGGGATTACAGGCGCGAGCCACCGCGCCCGGCTAATTTTTTAATTTTTTTAGTAGAGACGGGTTTCACCATATTGCCCAGGCTGGTCTCGAACTCTTGACCTCAGGTGATCCGCCCACCTCGGCCTCTCAAAGTGCTGGCAGGCATGAGCCACAGCGCCTGGCCATGCTTTTCTTTTTATTTATTTCGTTTAATTTTTTTTTTTTTTTTTTTTTTTAAGCTCTAGCTCTGTTGCCCAGGCTGGAGAGCAGTGGCCAACCATAGCTTACTGCCTGCTGGAATTCCTGGTCAATCGATCCTCCTGCATCACCTCCTCCAGGGACTATAGGTGTGCACCACCAAGCCCAGCTAATTTTTTTTTTTTAGAGATGGTGGTCTCTGTATGTTGCCCAGGCTGGTCTTGAACACCTGAGCTCAAGTGATCTGCCTGCCTTGGCCTCCCAAAGTGCTGGGATTGCAGGCATGAGCCACCGCACCTGGCCTTATTTTATTTATTTATAGACAGTGTCTTCCTTTGTTGCTCAGGCTGGAGTCCAGGGGTATGGTCATAGCCCACTGCAGCCTCAAACTCCTGGGCTCAAGTGATCCTCCTGACTCAGCCTAGAGCAGCTGAGACTACAGATGTGCGCCACCGTGCCTAATTAAAAACATTTTATTTTGGTAGAGATGGGGTCTTGCTATGCTGCCCAGGCTTAGTTTTCTTTATATGTCTTTCTCGAGGGTTGGAGCTGTAGTGGAACGAGTCCCAGCCCCACTGGGCATCTGGGTCTCACCTTAGCTGCTCCACTAAGGGCTTAACAGGACACTGGCCATGTGCCTGCTCCCATCTAACTCCACTGGGGCCCCAGGAGGCACCCTGCCCGGGATGGAGTGAGGGCAGGCACAGAGCAAACAGCACAAGGTGGGGCTGCTGTTCACTGGGATCAGAGGTGAGGGAGACACTGGATTTAAGTTGGCAATGAGGGTGCCTAGCCAGAAGAGGGGACTCAGTCTGGGTCTTGGTGGACAAGTGGAAGTTCTCTGCATGGGAAGGGGTGGAGGTCATTTCAGGCAGAGGAGAAAACAGGAATCAGCATGGTGGATTTCAAGGAGAGCAGCTGGAGCATGTGTAAGGGGGGCTGGAGTAGGGGACAGGGCATGACGCTGGGTCCCGTGGGCCTGGGTCAGCCCAAGGCAGGCACTGGTCCTCCACTGACTGTGCACTGTGTAGCCCTCAGAGGGACGGGGAGTGATACCCCGCGCTGATGGGGTGGACAGCAGCCCGCCCACCCAATGGTGGTTAGTTACGGCCCCTGCTGACAACAGTGTGCTATGTGCCGGGCTGGGTGTGTCTTCCAGCAACCGAGGCTTGGAATCTCCCAGAAAGTCACACCAGGACGGGAGCCCAGGTCGTTAGGCCTGGGAACTGAGGGCTCTCGGCTGCTCGCTTACCTTTTCCTGTCTAGGCCCTTAGAGGCTCACCTGGCACTGGGACTTGGAGTAGCTACGGCCTGAGGTCTGACTTACCTGGGCTGGAGGTTTTCTGAGTTCGTTCGTCTCTACCCAGCTCCCACGGGGCCTTGCGCTCAGTCGGTGTGTGAGAATGAGCCAGTGGAGGTAAAAGGTTACACGCAGCGCTCAGGACCCTGGGTCGGGTGTGTGGCCGAGTGGACCAGGGGCTGACCGAGTGGATCTGGTGGCTCTATCTCTGCCTGGGGTCCTACCCAGAAGCCCAAGGCCTTCAGAAAAGGGGTTTCCTTGCCTGTCATGGCCTTACCTTCGCGCTGCCTCCTGGATCTTGGCAGTGTCCCCTGACCGTCTCCTGCCCGACCGTAGCTGAGCCGCATGCCTTTGTCCTTGATTGCAGCTTCATGGCGGCTGAGGAGATGCACTGGCCTGTCCCTATGAAGGCCATTGGTGCCCAAAACCTGCTAACTATGCCTGGGGGCGTGGCCAAGGCTGGCTACCTGCACAAGAAGGGCGGTACCCAGCTGCAGCTGCTCAAATGTGAGTCCCCGGGGTGGCAGGGAGCACAGCGGGAGGATATGGGGGCAGGGCTGGCCATGCCAGCGGGCATCCTCTCTGACCCTCCGCTTCCTCACATGGTGGGCCCTCTGGATTTTCCCAGCCCTCTCTGGTGGCTGGCACCCCTGGAAGACCTGAGGTTGGCCTTCCTAGCCCCCAGGACTGTAGCAGGGTCCAGGGTCGTGCACCTGGCGAGTGCTGGCCCACTGGCAAGCCTGCAGCCAGGCCCGGGGACCACAGGTGGCTACGTAGGTCTGGCCTCTGGTGCTGCCTTCCCTGAATCTGTGAGTGTTCAGTGAGTTAGTTTGTCACTTGGCCCACAGTGAACCTATATGCCAAGTCCTGGCTGGGTGCTGGACCTCTGGAGCTGCGTAATCCCAGGCTCTGGCCTCCAGGACAGCTGGCTGGGAGGAAGAAGGAGCCCTTAGGCTCGAGAAATGCCCAGATGCTGAGACACTGGAGGTCAAGAGCATCAGGGCCTGAGCAGCAGGTGTTCTCTGCCAGGGACTCCCTGGCCCTGGGCTGTCTGGTTGAGATGCCCAGGCTGGACTATTGGTTTCTGTGCAGGCACTGTTTGAGCTGCTCTCCTCTTTGCACAGACAGCCTCCTTGGAGGAGCTGTAACTGGCTTGCCTCCAGCCTGGGAGGAGCTGCTCAGGGCTGGGGCAGTGGAGCTGGGGTGATTTCACTGTGACTTTCCACCTGGAGGTGGCCCCACACCAGTGGATCTCACTGGCAAACTCTCTGGGCTCCTGAGCCTCCCTCTTTATTTTAGTTTTTTGAGACAGGGTCTTGCTCTGTTGCCTAGGCTGGAGTGTAGTGGCATTATCATGGGTCACTCAGCCTCCCAGGCTCAGACGATCCTCTCAGCTGGGATTACAAGCATGCCACTATACCCTGTTAGTTTTTTTAAAGTTTTTTGTAGAGATGGAGTTTCATTATGTTGCCCAGTCTGGCCTAGAGCTCATGAGCTCACACGATCCATCCACCTTGGCCTCCCAAAGTGCTGGGATTATAAAGCTGTGAGCTACTGCGTCCAGCCTATTTTTTATTTATTTTTATTTTTTATTTATTTCTTTTGTAGACACGGAGTCTCACTGTCACCCAGGCTGGAGTGCAGTGGTGCAATCTTGGCTCACTGCAACTTCTGCCTCCTGGGTTCCAGCGATTCTCCTGCCTCAGCCTCCTGAGTAGCTGGAACTACAGGTGCATGCCACCATGCACAGCTAGGTTTTGAGACAGTCTCGCTCTGTCACCCAGGCTGGAGTGCAGTGGCATAATTTTGGCTCACTGCAACCACTGACTCCTGGGTTCCAGCGATTCTCCTGCTTCAGCCTCCCGAGTAGCTGGGATTACAGGCGTGTGCCACTATGCCCAGGTAATTTTTGTATTTTTTTTTTTTTTTTTTTTTGAGACGGAGTTTCGCTCTTGTTACCCAGGCTGGAGTGCAATGGCGCAATCTCGGCTCACTGCAACCTCCGCCTCCTGGGTTCAGGCAATTCTCCTGCCTCAGCCTCCTGAGTAGCTGGGATTACAGGCACGCGCCACCATGCCCAGCTAATTTTTTGTATTTTTAGTAGAGACGGGGTTTCACCACATTGACCAGGATGGTCTCGATCTCTTGACCTCGTGATCCACCCGCCTCGGCCTCCCAAAGTGCTGGGATTACAGGTGTGAGCCACCGTGCCTGGCCCAATTTTTGTGTTTTTAGTAGAGACATGGTTTCACCATGTTGGTCAGGCTGGTCTCAAACTCCTGACCTTAGATGATCCGCCCGTCTTGGCCTCCCAAAGTGCTGGGATTACAGGCGTGAGCCACTGCACCCAGCCTATTTTTGACTTTTTTGAGATAATGTCTCACTGTGTCACCCGGACTGCAGTGCAGTGGCGTGAACACAGCTCACTGCAGCCTCAACCTCCTGGGCTCAAGTGATCCTCCCACCTCAGCCTACCAAGTAGCAGGTGCATGCCACCATGCCTGACTAGGTTTTGCGACAGTCTCGCTCTGTCACCCAGGCTGGAGTGCAGTGGCATGATTTTGGCTCACTGCAACCACTGACTCCCGGGTTCAAGTGATTCTCCTGCCTCAGCCTCCTAAGTAGCTGGGATCACAGGCATGCGCCACCACACCCAGCTAATTTTTGTATTTTTAGTAGAAACGGGGTTTTACCATGTTGGCCAGGCTGGTCTTGAACTCCTGACCTCAGGTGATCCACCCGCCCTGGCCTCTCAAAGTGTTGAGATTACAGGCGTGAGCCACTGTGTGCGGCCTTGGTCCCCATCTTGTAACTCTGGGGTGGAGGGAGCCTCCAGCAGTCCTGCAGCACCCAGCAAGTCAGCCGTGGCCTCCCTGGGCCTCTGGTCCTGGCTCTGTCCTTCCTCGTGGTAGCTCCACACAGCCCCCCACTTCTTTGTGGGCAGCCAGGCCTGTCCTCTGGTGGCGCTCTGGGGCCAGCCAGTGTGCCCACAGACTTTCCCGTATTTGGCCCCAGAGTAGGCTCCTGGGGAGGGGGCAGCATGCCAGCCTTGCTCCCTGCTCTTCCATTCGGCGAGACCTGGAGGCAGGAGACCTGGCCCCAAGTTGCCCTGGGGCGGGTCCTCACAGTGGGTCTTGGCAGCTGCCCCTCCAGGCTCCCCCTGCCCTTGCCACCTCCCACAGGGCCCCTGCGCTTTGTCATCATCCACAAGCGCTGCGTCTACTACTTCAAGAGCAGCACCTCCGCCTCTCCGCAGGGCGCCTTCTCCCTGAGTGGCTATAACCGGTAAGTGCCCGTCCTGCCTGCTGACCTCGGGCCCTCACGGCCAGCGGGTCCCTCCCAGCAGAGCCCTGACTGGGCTTGCCCCTCATTCCCACCCAAGGAAAGTGGTTTCTTGAAGCAGCTTTCGTGCCCATCCCCTGCCCTCCCCACCCAGCCTCCATGGTGCCTCGCCCTCTGTGCGTGTCCTGCCCTCAGGCCCAGGACCCCGGATGTGCCAGGTCTTCCTGTGTCTTCATGCACAGGTCCCAGGGTCCTGGACAGCCTGCTCTGCAGAGTCTCCCCTCGGCCACCACCAGTGACTTCCGCATCCCTTTCCCTCCCTGCCTTGCCCCTTCACCCACCGTGGCCTCTTTCCAGGCCACTCAGACCCCAGCCAGCCCAGGCCCTGTCCCAAACTCAGGCCTGGCCCCAGGATTTCCTGCTCCAGGGTCAGTTCCCAGCTTCACACGTGTCCTGGGCTAGGCTCTACCCCGTGATGAGCCGTGAACTGCCCTCAAGGGCCTTCTGTGCTAACAGGCAGGCGGACAGTGGCCAGGTGGCAGGTGGGCGGTGGCCAGGTGGCAGGTGTGTGAGGGATGCACTGGCACAGCCATGGCCTGGCCCCCCGCAGAGGGTTAGTGCTGGCACCGGGCTCTGGTTCTGGGTGCTGCCTCACCGGAGCCCTGCACCCCACAGCATTCGTCTGTGCCTCTTACCACCCCTTAAGGGCCCAGCCCCTCCTGCCTATGAGGAACCACGGGTCACATGGTAGTCATGGGACTTGCTGACGTGGATGATCTTGAAGGGGATAACATGTCAGTAGTGGGACCTTCGGAGCGACTCTAGGCCTGGCCCGCACCCTGGTCACAGCCTTGGTAGGGCAGCCTTGCCAGAGCACCCAGCCCAGTGCCAGGCCCCCAGGCTGGCATGGGGCACTGGCAGACGGAGGGAGGAGTCTCAAGGACCCTGTGGGCATGGAGCAGGCCCCATGGAGCAGGCCCCGGGCCTCCGGGGTCCCCGGGGGAAGGTCATTGCCTTTCTGCAGATGGACACTTTGCCTTCCAGCCTCCAGCATGTGTCAGCCACGCCATGAACCCTGGGCCCAGTGGCAGACACGGTCATGCCCCAAGGAATTGTCTAGCCCATCAGGGAATGCTGGGCCTGATGGGCCAGGCTCTGACGGGCCGGATGAGTGCACCTACCTCAGTACCTGGCTGGCAGGGCTCCCACACAGTAAACTTTGATCTCAGTGCAAACCTCACGTCCTGGCTGTGTGCGTGGGCCACAGAGCAGTCACGAGTCATTCCCTAAAATGCACGCAGGGCTGCCGCTGGGCTGCAGGGGCACGGAGCTCTGTGGGGCCCGCAGGCAGGCCAAGCAGGCCCGGGCAAGTGGGGCCAGAGGCGGGAGGGTGGTGTCCATGTAAAGCGGCATTGGCGGCCATCAAGGGGGTGTGTCCTCGTCTGCTGCTCACCACTGCTCCCAGAAGCCCGCTCATCAGCCCTCTTCCGTGCCCCTCCCTGCCCCCTTACACCTGCCTGGGGGCCCCCACCGGGCTCCATGCCCCTGCAGCCCAGCAGCCAGGGCCCACCCAGGTCTGTCCGCTTCCGTTGGGGTGTGGTGCAGGAGCAGAGAGACTCGTTCACGGGTGGGGGCTGTGGGAGGCCATCCCTGCAGCTGTGAGCCAGGCTGTGACCCTGGCGCCGTGCCCTCAGGGTGATGCGGGCGGCTGAGGAGACCACGTCCAACAACGTTTTCCCCTTCAAGATCATCCACATCAGCAAGAAGCACCGCACGTGGTTCTTCTCCGCCTCCTCTGAGGACGAGCGCAAGGTGACTGGGGGTGTGGGCCTGCAGGCACCAGGCTGGACCCGCCTTGGGCTCCCGGTCCTAGGGCGCTGGCCTCTCAGCTCCAGCAAGGAGCAGCTGTGGCTGGGACACAGGGAGCTGGGTCGCTGCTGCCGCAGACGCATCCCCATGCCCAGAGCCTGGTGCCAGCGCCCACACAAGGAACATGCTGTCCCGGGAGGTGCCCCTGTGGGCTGAGGGGATACACACAGTCATGCTGTACCCAGCAGGGTCGCCTCCCCTGACCTTGGGAGTCACAGCAGAGCAGGTGGGGCAGTGAGGGTGGAGAGGTGCTGTGGGGCCCGCCCTGGTGGCACCGTGCCCACCGCAGCCCCGCTGACCTGCAGAGCTGGATGGCCTTGCTGCGCAGGGAGATTGGCCACTTCCACGAGAAGAAGGACCTGCCCCTGGACACCAGGTGACCCTGGGCCTGGGGCATACCGGGTGGTGGGGGTCCCTGGACTCCTGGGCCTGACCTGGGCGTCTGCCTCCCAGCCCTGGACTTGGCACAGTATCCCCTCCTTCAACGTTTCCTGGAGGTGCCAGTTGGGCCGCGTGTGTGGTCGTGCACGCGTCTCTCTGCTCCTGTCTACCTCCAGCCTGTCTTGCACGTCTGTTTCTGTGTCACCACTGTGGGTAGTTCCTGTTGGGGTCATGGGTGTTTCCACGTCCCCGGCCAGGGAGGCCCAGAACGGCAGCATCTGGGTGCTTTGCATTCCCAGCCCCCTACCCCACCCTGGCTCACTCGGAGTGAGACCAGAACGGATCTCCAGGCAGAGCGCCACAGGGCAGTCCAAGCCTTGGCAGTCTTCCCTTGAGCTGGCCCAATGCACAGTAGATACTCTCTGGGCTGGAACTGCCTGTCCTGAGACGTGCGGAGGGAACAGACCTTCCGGTCCTTTCACAGACGGGGACAGGAGGCCCGGGGAGGGCTGGGCACACTCAAGGCTGCCCTGCAGGTCCCTGCCTGACCCCGAGCTCCTGGCCCCTGTTCCAAGCTGTCCTGCCTTGGGCCCAGCCCAGCATCGCCCAACCCTGTTGAGGCAGGAGCAGGTGGAGATGTGGGCGTGGCCAGGGTGGCCATCCTTTTGGGGCAGGAGGGGTAGCAAGTGGCCGCAGGGGCATGGAATGGCGGCACCACAGCCTCCAGTTCCTGAGTCTGTCCTTGTAACTGTGTGTGTATGTCCACGTGTTGCTGTGTGTCTTTGTGTGCATGTCTGTGCTTGTCTTGTGTCTGTGTTTATCTGTGTACCTGCACGTCTGTGTGATGGGGTCCTTGTGTCTGTGTGTCTACATGTCTGTGCGTGTCCCTGTGTCTTTGTGTGTATATCCATGTCTGTGTCCCTGTGTCCCTGTGTGTGCATGTGTGTACACGTGCCCCTCTGTGAATCTGTTGGCGTATCCATGTGTGTGCCTGTGTGTACCTTTGTGTGAGCGTCAAGGGACCTCCCAGGGCTGGTGCTCACTGTGCACCCCGACCCACCCTGCGTTGCAGTGACTCCAGCTCAGACACAGACAGCTTCTACGGTGCAGTCGAGCGGCCTGTGGATATCAGCCTCTCCCCATACCCGACGGACAATGAAGGTGAGGTCTTACTCTGCATCCGCTGCCCGTCCACCTGTCCTCACCTGGCCGCTGACAGTGAGGGGCCCAGCCCTCCTCTCGGCCGCTGCGGAGGAGAGGGAGGTGTGTTGGGCTGTGCTCTTTGGCAGAGCGCAGTGGCATCCAGGGCCCTGGCCTTTGGCAGCAGGGTCTGGACTCACAGTCCGCCCAGCCGGTGCTCGCCCCCTGCCTCCTGGGATCAGCTGTGCACGGAGCATTGCCTGGAGACTGGTCCGGGGCCGCTTTGGCCCTCACCCCCCGCCCCTCCCACGCAGACTATGAGCATGATGACGAGGACGACTCCTACATGGAGCCCGACTCCCCGGAGCCCGGAAAGCTTGAGGGTAGGTGGGGCCGGTGGGCCTGGGGAGCTGTGGGTGTGTGAGAAGCAGGGGCTGGGACCAAGAGCAGAGCCCCTCTGAGGCTGGGGATGCTGGCCCAGGTACCGCCCTGGGTGGCCTCTGTTTCTCTTCTGTGGCCCAAGTATTCTGAGGATTGGAGCGGAAGAGGCGTACCTGCCGCCAGCTCGGCTTATCTGCTCTTCCCACCTCCCAGGAGGCGGGGTGGGTACACGGCGGTGCCAGGTGGAGCCAGGGCGGCCCTGGAGGCTGAGGATGGGGAAGGAAGCGTGTTGAGGAGCGCACAGACTCAGGGCCAGTCCATGTCCCCATGGCTGCCAGCTCGTGTGGATGCTGCTGCAGGCCAGGTTATGCCCTACCCCACCCCACCCCACCCCAGCATCCATCCACCTGCAGCACACAGCCCAGTCAAGGAGACAGGCTGAGACAGGTGGTCCCACGTGGATGATGGAAGCGCGAGCTGGGTGGGGAGGATGTGCCTCTGTCCTCCTCTGTCCCCTCCCTCCTTTCTTCCCTCCCCATTATCTCTCCAGCCCTCTCATCTGGTCAGTTTCCTTATGTCTGGGGCTGAGCCCTGATCCTTCCGTCTTCCACGCACCCGCCCTGCCTCTTTCTTTTTCTGCCCCGTCCTCACTGACCTGGCCTCTGCTAACTCCAGCCCCCGACCCCGTGTCCTCTCTGCCGCCCGTCCCCTTTCACCTTCAGGGTCTCCGGTCCAGCCCCTCTTCTCCTGTGACTCCCTCCCTCCTTCCCTCTGGGGCCCCAGTGCCAACAGTCCTTCAGCCCACCAGGATCTGCCAGCTGCTTGCCTCAGTTTCCTTCCATGCAGAGCTCTCATCCCACAGTGTTCGCCACGCCCATCCCCTTGCCTGCACACTCCTGCCTCCGGTCTTAGCCTGGCTGGCCCAGCCCTGGTGAGCTCAGGCTCCGTCTGCCCCGCCCTGAGCTGAGGCCCAGCGAGGCTAGAGACGGGCCTGGGGAGCCGCCAGGGCTCTCCCTCCCTCTGGACCCCCTTCGACCTCTCCCCAAAACATTTCTCATCCAGGACTCCTGTGGCCTCCCCATTCCCAGTTCCAGCGGTCAGTCCTGAGCCAGCCCAGCCTGGCACCTGCCTTGTTCCTCGCCTGCCCGTCTTCCAGGCGCCCCATGCCCCCAGGGTCTTCTGCCTCCTCAGCTCCTGTGCCGGCCCCGTAAGGGATACCTGGGGCTCAGGCCTCACTCCTCTCCAGAATTCCCCGGGTGATACCCAGGTCATCTGCAGGCTGCTGGCTCTGACTCATGTCCAGCCAGGACCCCTGAATTCTGCACTCATGCCCTGACCATCCCCCTGCGTCCCCTGGTGTCTCACAGCTTTCTGGACTTGTTCTGAACAAACACAGGCCTTTACCTTCCTCGCAGCAGCTCCTCCGCCCTGTCCTTTGGAATTCTGTCCTCCCTCCCGCTCCGGCCAAGCCCTGAGGTCCTCCTTGACTTCCTTTCACTTCTTTCCACCTCTGGGAACCCGATGGCTCCTCAGGTGTCTTCTAGGCTTCAGGAAGCGTCCACAGGCTGCCATAGGGAGGATGGATGGGGACAACTGGGGGCGGTGGGTGGTCTGGGACCCTGGGGAAGGCAGGATGGGAGTGCTGGGTGTTGGGCTGCAGGGGTGGGCAGGCCGTGGGTGGGCCTACCACGGGTCACACTCCTGGTTGGCCCTGCCGACCATTGCCAGCAGAGGGTAGTGTTGGCCCAGCCTCTGTCAGGGTCCAACATGGGTCTCTTTGCTCTGCAGATGCCCTGACACACCCACCGGCCTACCCACCACCCCCAGTGCCTGTGCCCAGGAAGCCAGCCTTCTCTGACATGCCCCGGGCCCACTCCTTTACCTCCAAGGGCCCTAGTCTCCTGCTGCCACCCCCACCCCCTAAGCACGGCCTCCCAGATGTTGGCCTGGCTGCCGAGGACTCCAAGAGGAACCCACTGGGCCTGAGGCGGGCTGAGCCTTGCCCCAGGGTACCCGCTACCTCCCGGAGGATGAGCGACCCCCCAGTGGGCAGTGTGCCCACCACACCCGGCCTTCGGAAACCCCCTTGCTTCCGAGAGAGTGCCAGCCCCACCCCGGAGCCCTGGAGCCCTGGCCACGGGGCCTGCTCCACTTCCAGTGCCACCACCCTGGCCACTGCCACCTCCAGAAACTGTGACAAACTCAAGTCCTTCCATCTGTCCCCAAGGGGACCGCCCACATCTGAGCCCCCACCTGTGCCAGCCAACAAGCCCAAGTTCTTGAAGACAGCTGAAGAGGACACCCCGAGGGAGGTGGCCAAGCCCGGACTCTTTGTACCCCCCGTGGCTCCCCGACCTCCTGCGCTGAAACTGCCAGTGCCTGAGGCCACAGCACGGCCTGCAGTCCTGCCCAGGCCGGAGAAGTCGCAGCTCCCCCACCTCCAGTGAGTTTGTGTGGTGACTGGAAGCCCTGGTCTGGCCTCTGATGGGCACTCTGCCCACCCCCCACCCCTGGCACTCTTAGCCCATGACGCGGTACCGGGTGCAAGGATGGGAAGGTTCCCTGATGCCTCCAGTCTGCTTTGGTGAAGCGTGGAGCACGTCCATGACAGTCCTGAAGCCTGCTGGAAATGCTTTGGTTTTTTTTTTTTCTTTTTGAAACAGGGTCTCATTCTGGTACCCAAGCTGGAGTGCAGTGGTACAATCTCAGCTCACTGCAACCTCCGCCTCCCGGGTTTAAGTGATTTCTTGCCTCAGACTCCCAAAGCGCTAGGACTACAGGCACCTGCCAACACGCCCGGCTAATTTTTTGTATTTTTAGTAGAGATGACCAGGTTGGTCTTGAACTCCTGGCCTCAAGTGATTCATCTGCCTCAGCTTCCCAAAGTGCTGGGATTACAGGCGTGAGCCACTGCGTTCAGCTGAAATGTTTTCTGCTTTATTTCTGGGAAGTGCCAGGAGACCAGTTTGTTCCCCCATTCCCACAGAGTCACCCACACCAATGGCTGTGGTCAAAGGCATTTGGGCCCCAGGCAGGCTTCGTGCTTTGCCTGGCAGGCAAAGGCTCCAGGAACTGCAGGGCAGGCTTTGCATGGGTGTGCTGGCTGCACGCACACCCCCGAATGCCCTTGCCCACCCGCGAGTGCCCTTCTCCTAGGGCTCTGCACACACCTGTGAGACAACCGCTGCTTGTGTGGACGCGCCTGTGAGCCGCCCTGGCCACGCTCGTGGTTCTGGTTAACAAGGGCTGCAGAGGTGCAGATGCTCGGAAGGCACAGCGGTCCAGGGCTCAGCCGCACCCACAAGCTGGCCGCCCATGCTGGCGTGGCTCCGTTAATCCTCCCTAGAGCCTTTGAGGCTTTGCTGAGCGGGACCACCTAGCCACACAGGGAGGCGTGCAGGACTGTCCCATGGGCGTCCCCTGGGATCACATTGCATTGTTCATCTAGTTCACATCTTCCACTCCCCTGTGGCTCTGAGTGGGCTGTGATTTGGCCAAGGCCAGACCTGCCCTCCCCAAGAGCGTCCAGAGCACTTGGTCATGGTGTGGACACTGAGCTTGGGCCCTCGGGCCCCCCTTGCCAGCATCCATGGCAGCCCTCAGGTGTCAGGCGATTCCTGCTGCCCCAGGACGGTCACCACGAACCAACCTCTCCTGGATCTCTGTTGTCCTGGGCCTTTTATGGTCACAGGGGCCATAGCAGGCAGCTTGTGTCCTCACACAGGGCGGAGTGGGGAGGGGAGCAGAGGGTGGCCTGCCCCGTGTCTGACTGTGAAATGGTCCTGCCTTTCTCTCCCTACTCCTCCAGGCGATCGCCCCCCGATGGGCAGAGTTTCAGGAGCTTCTCCTTTGAAAAGCCGCGGCAACCCTCGCAGGCTGACAGTGATGGGGAGGACTCAGACGAGGACTATGAGAAGGCAAGGCTGAGCAGCGAGCCCAGGTCCCCGTGGCCAGTAGATGGACAGGTGGTGGGAGAGCCATAGGCCAGGACAGCCCCTCACCGGCCATCCTGAGCGAAGAGCCCCCAGAACCCGGGATCCTAGGGGAGCGCAGCACCAAGCAAAGCCCCGGATCCTGGGACCGGTGGCTGCTGTCGGGGAGTGGTGGTGCGGGGGGATGACTCCGACCTTGGCACTGACACCATCAGCCTCTTGCAGGTGCCACTCCCCAACTCGGTCTTCATCAACACCACGGAATCCTGCGAAGTGGAAAGGTCAGCAAAGCCCTGCATGTGCTGGGTCCCCCGCTGCACCCCGTCTTCCTGCTGCTCTGTCCCCCTCACTAGCTTCTGTGCTGGGGGGTTGCTGGCACAAGCACATGGCCCTGTGTGCAGCAGAAACCAGAGGAGTGGGCCCCTGCTCTGTCTGTTGCCCCACTGACACCCTGGCTGGGCTGGGCTCTGCCGGGCTGGTTCCCCAGCCTCACGGCAGCCGGACACCCTTAGCACCTGAGACCTACAACAGCGAGGGGACAGAAAGCCAGGCTTGGGAGCGGGGCGGGAGGGTCCCCGTGGAAGCTGCCTGCGGAGGGCTCACCCGCCAATATGACTGTCTTATTTTAGGCTGTTCAAGGCCACCAGCCCCCGGGGAGAGCCCCAGGATGGACTCTACTGCATCCGGAACTCCTCTACCAAGTTGGGGAAGGTAGGTGCCTGGGGAAGATGCCCAGCGCTCCATGCTGTTGGCCCCTCTGCCTCTCCAGGCACCCAGGCTGTGGGCGGGCCCAGGACTCCCCAGTTCCTAGACCACTCCCCTTGTGGACTCTTACTTGGCGTCTCAGCCGAATTCTCTGCCCAGCAGCGCCCCCCAGTCTATTCTCTAATGGATCTCCATCTGCAAAGTGGGGGCAGTGATGGCCACCTCCCAGTGGGGGCCAGGACTCAGGTGGGGTAGGGCTCTGCACTGGGGTTGGGGAGGCCACCTGGGACAGTGGGAACGCCAGGGCTGCCCACGTCCCTCCGAGCGTGAAGGTGTGACTCACTGGGCCGCGCTCTCCCGGGTGCGTCGGAGTGGTTATTGGTGGTTATGAGCTGTTGCTCAGAGGCTTTCTCAGGGCTGCCAGTGTCATCCCTGCTGTCCCTGTGCAGGTGGTCTGGAGCCCCTCCCCTTTCCCAAGGGCCACAGGACCCAGCCTTGATGCTTCTGTCCCCCTCTCCCTGACCCATGGTACCCCGAGGGTGGTCCTGCTGTCTCTTGAAGCTATCAGCTTCCTGCTTCCCTCCTGTAGGTTCTGGTTGTGTGGGATGAAACCTCCAACAAACTGAGGAACTATCGCATCTTTGAGAAGGTGAGAGGGCTCTGAGTGGGACAGGGACCCCGGCCACATGGCGTGGCAAGGGGCAGGGCAGAATCTCCCTGATCAGGCATAGGCAGCAGGTAGACTAAGACCGGCAGCTCTGGGATACCTCCCCCGGCCTCCCCCTCCACCATCCCTCATCCCCCACCCCTCCTGCTCAGCCTCCCTCCTCTCCTGGCCTAGCTTTGTCCTCCACTGACCCTAGAGGGGATGGGTGGTCAGCCTAGACCCCGGGTTGCTTCCCTTTTTCTTTTTGTGGGGACAAGGGTCTCACTGTTTCTCAGGCTGTTCTCAGACTCCTGGGCTCAAGCAGTCCTCCCACCTCAGCCTCCCACAGTGCTGAGATTACAGGCACGGGCCACCGCACCTGGCCCAGTCCCTAGGTTCATTTATCGACCTTGCCTGCAGTGCTCCGGGTGCAGGCTCCTGGACACTGGGACGGAGGGGAAGTGAGGTGGGAACATGGAGAGCACAGGCCCGATTCGGAGGCCAAGCTGGGGGTCACACTGACAGCCAGGAGCTGGCCTGGCGATGCCGCCATTGCTGCTGCTGCCTCATTTTACAGACGGGAGACTGAGGCCCAGAGCTGCAGACTGGCCTGGCCCCACTGACGCTTCCCCTGTCTGCCCCACAGGACTCTAAGTTCTACCTGGAGGGAGAGGTCCTGTTTGTGAGTGTGGGCAGCATGGTGGAGCACTACCACACCCACGTGCTGCCCAGCCACCAGAGTCTGCTGCTGCGGCACCCCTACGGCTACACCGGGCCCAGGTGATGCCTGCCCGTGTGGCTGCCAGGCTGAGGCAGTCACAGGGGCCCTGACCCCAGGCCACACCGACGGACACGGGCCCACGTGGGAGGGTGAGCGCTGACCCCAGACCACACCGACAGACACGGGCCCACGTGGGAGGGTGAGCGCTGACCCCAGGCCACACCGACAGACACGGGCCCACGTGGGAGGGTGAGCGCTTACCCCAGGCCACACCGACAGACACGGGCCCACGTGGGAGGGTGAGCGCTGACCCCAGGCCACACCGATGGACACGGGCCCACGTGGGAGGGTGAGCGGGAGCAAGTCTGTGCTCGCCTAGGGCCTCCATGATGGATGTCTTCTAGGACCCAGCCAGTTTCATCCAGCAGGCTGGGCTCCAGGGCTGGACCAGGCTCCAGGCTCCAGAGGGCGAGGGGACTCTCTTATCCCACACGACCTTGCCCCGTCCCAACCCCAGAAACCCAGGACCAAGCCCCTGCCTGGGCTGCGAGGACAGGAAACTGGTCCCCCCAGCACACAAACCCCACAGTGGGCTGGGAGCCAGGCAGGGTTGGGGCAGCTGGTTGGGGGCTGGGGCTGGCCCTGGGACCCCCAAGGAACGCTAAGACACAGGCTCCAGTAGGGGCTGTTGCCTCCAATAAAGCAGCGATGACCTTTGCCTCGGGGCTGGGGCTCAATTGGGAAGGAGGGCGTCACCAGCTTTCTGGGTGCCCACACTGATGTCCAAGTGCTTCAACCCCAGGAGGTGGTGGTCTTGTCTTCCAGGGTGCAGGCTGCTAAAGTGACTTCCCCAGGGTACACAGTGCGTAACAGATCAGGACCCAAACTTGGGCTGTCTGGGATGGGGCCCCACGCCCCATGCACCAGTTCTGCTGCCTTGGGTCAGGCCAGGGCAGAGCCAGAAGACCCTACAGTTACGGCTGGTTCATTCCCTGCGTTAGTGCACGGTTATTGGGGACCTCCTCGTGCCTGTCCCCGTTCCAGAACTCGGCATCCACTGAATGGGCTATAGAGCTAGAAGGCCCTGCAGCTACATCTGGTTCATCACCTGCATTAGCAAGCGGTTACTGGGTACCTCCTGTGTGCCTGTTCCCATTCCAGACAGGGGGCCTCTGGCCTGGCTGAGTTTGAGTTCACAGCCCAGTCTGCGGACAGCGGGGTAGGAGGTGCTTATGGCATAGCGTCTAGGGCAGCTGGGTTTGCAGGGACTCGGGGCTCCAGGAAGACTTCTTGGAGGAAGTGACAGCCATGATGGGAAGGAACAGTGGGTCCTAGGTAGACCAAGGGTGGGTAGGGGTGGTGGTACTCAGATGCCCAAGCCCTCCAGGCAATGCCTGGCTTGGGCCCAGCCCCAATCTGTCCCCTCACTTTCTACCATTGAGTTCCAGCAAGTCACTCTCCTGGGCACACCCTCCGGGCTGAATTTTTAATGAAACAGACTCGGGGGGAGGTCGGGGCTGGCAGGGACCCTAGGATTGTTGTGATTTTTCTCAGCGCTTTATGTCAGGGAAAGCTGAACTGAGGCCAGCACTTGTGCCACTGACAGTGACTGACTCCTGGGAGGCGGTCCCGCGGCCCCTTCCCCGGGGTGTGTTCTGGGGGCCTGTGGTCTGCTGGAGGAAGCAAGTGATGAGGCTGGTGAGCAGATGTGGGAGACTGTGGCCCCAGGGGGCCGTAGGGTGTGGTGGAACGACAGGCCCTGTGGGCACCGGCAGTCAGCTGCTTCCAGGAACCAGGTGACCAAGGCCACCTCTGCAGGGGTTTCCCTTTAGCCTCCCTGGGGAGAGGGGTCGGGCCACGGCTGAGGCTAGGGCACAGGGAGCTTCTGTGGTTCTGCTCCGTCTCTGGAAAACCAGCCGTTCCTCCTCCGTGCGGTCAGAATTCTTTGCCCTGTCTGACCTGAACTCGCTTAGGAAGTCATGCCACTCCCCCGCTGTGGCCACAGTTTCTCTTCCTGTAAAATTTTATTTTATTTTGTTAATTTTGAGATGTAGTCTTGCTCTGTTGCCCAGGCTGGAGTGCAATGGCGCAATCTCGGCCTGCTGCTACCTCTGCCTCCCGGGTTCAAGCAATTCTCTTGCCTCAGCCTCCCGAGTAGCTGGGATTACAGGTGCGTGCCACCACGCCCAGCTAATTTTGTATTTTCAGTAGAGATGGGGTTTCACCATGTTGACCAGGATGGTCTCGATCTCCTGACCTTGTGATCCACCCGCCTCAGCCTCCCAAAGTGCTGGGATTACAGGCGTGAGCCACCACGTCTGGCCCTTATGTTTCTTTTAGTCTATTGTAAATTGTGTATTTTTAATTTCATTGTTTTGTTTGTTAATAGCATATAAAACACATCTTTGTTCACCGTGTATTTGACGTAGTTAAATCTACCGTCTTATTTTGTGCTAGGTATTGTCTCACTTGTGTTTGTGGGGTTTTTCCTCCCTTTTCTCTCCTTTTCCTCTTCTTTGGATTGAACAACTTAAATCATTTCATTTACCCCCTTCTCCTAGTCAGAGTTATACACTCTCTATTCTTGTTGAAGTCTAGAGTTAATGAATAAACACTTTCACTCCCCTCCTAGACAGCCTGAGGATCTCAGGTGACTTTCACTCCCCTCCTGGACAGCCTGAGGACCTCAGGTGACTTTCACTCCCCTCCTGGACAGCCTGAGGACCTCAGGTGACTTTCACTCCCCTCCTGGACAGCCTGAGGACCTCAGGTGACTTTCACTCCCCTCCTGGACAGCCTGAGGACCTCAGGTGACTTTCACTCCCCTCCTGGACAGCCTGAGGACCTCAGGTGACTTTCACTCCCCTCCTGGACAGCCTGAGGACCTCAGGTGACTTTCACTCCCCTCCTGGACAGCCTGAGGACCTCAGGTGACTTTTATTGGTCTCCCTCATTACTTGATATTGTTGTGTATATGCAATTCTAACTCAGTATGTTTTGAAACCCTCACCCAAGACAGTATTTCTTTTTTCCTTTCTTCTTTTCTTTTTTTTGGAGACACTGTCTCTCTCTGTCACCCAGGCTGGAGTGCAGTGGTGCAATCTCGGCTCACTTCAACCTCTGTCTCCTGGGTTCAAGCAATTCTTATGCCTCAGCTTCCTGAGTAGCTGGAATTACAGGCGCCTGCCACCACAGCTGGCTAATTTCTTGTATTTTTAGTAGCGATGGCATTTTGCCACGTTGTCCAGGCTGGTCTCGAACTCCTGAGCTCAGGCAATCTGCCCACCTTCGCCTCCCAAATTGCTAGGATTATAGGCACTAGTCATGGCGCCCAGCTCTTTTCTTTTTTGTAGTTGGAAAAGGAAGGAATATTTTAATAGCTTTAAAATTGTTTTATTATGGTAAACATTTCATATGATAAAATTTATCATTTAAACTATTTTAACGTGTACAGTGCTGTGGCTTTGCATATATTCATATTATTGTTCACTCATCACCACCATCCATCTCCAGAACTTTTTTCATCACCCCAAGCTTAAACTCTATACCCATTAAACATTAAATCCCCATTCCTCCAGCCCTTTGCAACCACCATTCTACCTTTTGTCTCTCTGAATTTGACTACTAGACACCTCATACACGTGGAATCATACCTTTATCTTTTTGTGACTGGCTTATTTCACGTAGCATGTCTTCAGTGTTCATTCGTGTTGTAGCATGCATCAGAATTTCCTTCCCTTAGGCCAGGCATTGTGGCTTATGGGTTTACGCCTGTAATCCCAGCACTTTGGGAGGCTGAGTTTGGATTTGGGAAGATTGCTTGAGCCTAGGAGTTTGAGATCAGCCCTGGCAACATAGTGAGATCCTGTCCCTACCAAAAATACCAAAAATTTGTTGGGCATGTTGGCACGTGCCAGTAGTCCTAGCTACTTGGGAGGCTGAGACAGGAGGATCCCTTGAGCCTGGGAGGTCAAGGCTGCAGTGAGCCATGGTTGCAACACTGCACTCCAGCCTGGGCGACAGAGTGAGATCCCGTCTCCAAAAAAATGCACGAAACCCAAATAAATAAAAAGAATTTCCTTGCATTTTAAAGCTGAATGGTATTCCATCGTATGTGTATATACTGTACCACATTTTATCTATTAATCTTTTACGGACACTTGGGTTGCTTCCACCTTTTGGCTATTATGAATAATGCTGCTATGAACATGGTACAAATATCTGTTTTCATTTCTTTTGGGTATATACCCAGAAGTGGAATTGCTGGCTTGTGTGGTGATTATAGGTTTAATTTTTTGAGGAACCTCTATATGGTTTTCCACAGCAGCTGCACCATTTTACATTCCCATCAACCACGCATAAAAGTTCCAATTTCTCCGCATCTTTGCCAACACTTATTTTTTTTCCTGTTCTTCCTCCTTCCCCTCCCGCTTGAAACTTTTTTTTTCTTCTCGTTTTTGTAAAGAATAGGGTCTTTTTATGTTATCCAGTCAGTCGGTCAACTCCTGGGCTCAGGCTATCCTCCTGCCTCTGCCTCCCCAAGTGCTGGGATTTTAGGCTGGAGCCACTGCGCCCGCCCGGCTCCCCGCTCCACCCGCTTCATCAACAGCCATCCTAATGAATGTTAAGTGGTATCCCGCAGTGGTTTTGATTTGCATTTCCCTAGTGATTAACGATGGGAAACAGAAGTGCATGAGACAATATTGTGATCTTGTCAGAAAAGTCATCTTGGAAAAGCCAACGTCCAACAGAAATGGTCTTAGAACAGGGGTCGCTGACTCCCATCCAGACAGTATCCCTGACCCTTGTGGGGCATTGTCACAGAGGCTCCTGCTGGGCAGGGAGGTCTGGATTCCACACACTTCTGCCACTGCCCAGCTCTGGACCTCAGCTTTCCATGGGTGTGAAGAGGGCAAGCAGCCGTGCCCATTCGTCTCGCTTGGTCTTTTTGGGTGTCAGATGCTCCAGCAGGAGGGACAGTGTGTGGGAAGCTGCTGGTCTGAGGCTGCCCTCCAGGTCGCTGGCAGCGGGCCTGGGCCTGCCAAAGCCCCGCAGTCTCACTCCCTGGTGGTGCGGAGGTGGCTCGTGCTCGTCCCCTCAGCACCCGCAGTCCGGCCCGGGTGCCAGGCAGCTGTACGCTGTGGAGCCTTATCGGGACCCACAGGCCTTGCTGCCCTGACCCCACCCGGGCCCCAAAACTCGGCCTGGGGACCGCACGGCGCGGGGGCAGGCGGGGCAGGGCCAGTCTGCTGGGGGAGCGCGCAGGGCGGGCGGCGGCGGCGGGCAGAGTCCCAGGGCTCCGACAGCCCCTCCGGCCGAGGACGGGCCCGCGATAGACGCCAGGTCAACAACAATGAAACCGTGTCCAGCGGATCTGGCTGGGGTTCGCCGTAGCCGACCCGGCCATCGTCAGCTATGAGGCCAGTGAAGCCATGACTCGGCGCCCGAAGCTGCCGGCCGGGGGACCCTCCGCGCCGGACCCTGGACGTCCGCAGGCCCCCGTGGGGTCGCCCTGAGGCGGGTTCCGCGAGTCCGCTCGCCCCGCCCACAGATGCCCCGCCCCTTCTGAGCCCACCCAATCGCAGAGTACATTGCTCGGTAGTGCTGCGCAGCTCGGCCTATGGAGAGGCGCGTTGTTGGGCTGAAGCGCCGCAGGCCGCACCCAGCTCGGGCGGTGGGGGCTAGCGGAGGGGCTGAGGGGCGGAGAGGCCTGGCGGGCCGCGGCTGCGGGCCAGGGTGCGCTAAGCGGGCGGGGGCGGAGCCGGAGCCGACGGGCGGTGGCTGTACTGGGACCCCGGAATCCCGCGCGCTGCCCCACGATTCTCTTCTGAGGTGAGGCCCGCGAGCGGGGGTGGCAGGGGCCCGGTACGGGCTGAGGCGGCAGCGGGGGTGCGGGGAACTGGGCCGCGGTTGCGGCGGGCGGGGGCCGCGGGGCCTGCGGCGGCCTTGGCAGCGCGGGGGGCGGGGAGGCCGCTGCGGCGCGCCGAGGGCGTCTCGGAGGGGTCCCTGCGGGGCCTTTGGCCTGGGCCGAGCCTGGGAGCGAGGGCGCCGCAGACCTGTCTTCGGGACAGGACCCCGGGGACGAGGCTTCTCCGCGCAAGCGGCCCGGACCGCTCGTTCCCCGCCCGCCGATGGGCTGCAGGGGTCGGGGCGGAGGAGGAGGACCCGGGGCGGACGCTGGTCAGCATCGTGCTCGTGAGACCGGGTCCGCGGACCGCAGCGCTGGCTGCTCGTTTGTGTACCGACGCATCTGGGTCCTGCCGGTCGGCTCTCCTGTTTAAAAACGACGGCTTCTGCCAAAATCGAAAAGCCAAATCTGCCGACGGATGCCCAAGAGCTAGTCCTGGAACTTATCAGCGATGGGGATGTTGGTCACCTTTGCCCTCCCTCTCTTTTGTTTTTTCTTAATCTTTTATTTTCGTTTTTTTGGAGACGTCAAAGGGCCTTTCCCTCTTATGACTTTTACCTTTGCTCTTGTAATTAGTGGCTCAAGATAGTTGGAAGGTAATTTGCATTCACTTTATCCATACCCATCTTGAAAAACATATTTTGGTTCACCTGCAACTTGTTGGTTTCAGCGTAATTTGTGCTTAGAATGACAAAAAGCAATTGTCATATCTCTAAAGACCAAAAGTCATAGCTGATAGCTGTATGCATTACTGCTAACTTATAGAAAGATTTTTTGTGTGTGAAAAATTGACTGAGATCTTAATCGGGATAGGAAATAGAATGCTGATAGGTCAACTGTGTCTCTTTTGCAAAATATATGAGTAGAAATATATTTTCGCCAGTGAAACAAGATTGGAGTGGATGAGTGGGAGTTCGACAGGCACCAGAGAGAGGAAGGCATTTCAGGCAGAGGGTATGAATTACATGAAAGTGGGTTTGTAAACTTTGGAGTCTTGAATGGACAAGTGCCAGTGATGATTACATTTTTTGTTGTTTGGTTTTTTTTTTTTTTGAGATGGAGTCTCGCTCTGTCGCCCAGGCTGGAGTGCCGTGGTGCGACCTCGACTCACTGCAACCTCCGCCTCCTGGGTTCAAGCGATTCTCGTGCCTTACCCTCTGAAGTAGGTGGGATTACAGGCACGCGCCACCACATCCAACTAATTTTTGTATTTTTAGTAGAGGCGGGGTTTCACCATGTTGGCCAAGATGGTCTCAATCTCCTGTCCTCGTGATCCGCCCTCCTCGGCCTCCCAAAGTGCTGGGATTACAGGCGTGAGCCACCGTGACCAGCCTTGTATTTTTAGTAGAGACGGGGTTTCACTGTCTTGGCTACGCTGGTCTTGAACTCCTGACATCGTGATCCATCTACTTCGGCCTCCCAGAGTGCTGGGATTACAGGCATGAGCCACCGATTACGTTATTTTTTAATCCAAAATTTTAATATACTCCTTTGATTTTGATTGTGGGGAAAACTAAAATACTAAAGTTGTCTTTTAAGGAAGTGGATGATTTTGGCGGTCAAAACTGCTTTTCAGAGTTTCGATGTGGTTTACAATGGTGTGGACAGCTGGTATGATTTGTTTAGTTTACTACTTGTGATGTTTTAGGTTTTAAAGTTTCGGAGACTCACTGAGTGATGTGAGTCTAAACTCTAGCCAGGCTCCAAATTATTAGATAGGTTCCATTCTAAAATAATACTTTATACAAGCTGATCAGTTTTCTTCCTTAATTTTTTTAATGTTATCTGATATACTGGGAAGGTTTTGTTTGGTGTTCCGTTTTGTGTTACTGATTTTATAAAAATATTTCTTTATGTGATTATTAGTTTTTTCTTATAGTCTTTGTATTGAATAAGAAAAGTAAATACTGAAATGCTTTGAAAGATAATAAAATGTTTATTACATGAAACTTAGATTGACTACCCTTCCCTTCTTTCCTTCCATGTTTACCTCTTCACATATACACACATATGTAGAGAGAATAGTATAGATCCCTTTTCTCATCCAGTTTTAACAATCTTTCTTCATCATATCTCCACAGTCCTAAATATCATTTAACCATTAAATATTTCAATATGTATATCTTAAAGACTTTTAAAAAAGGTAAACTTTGCTTATACCCATTACTGGAGATAGTTTAAAAAAAAAAAAAAAAAAGGTAAACATGAGTACCACTATCACAGAAAATGAAAATGAATAATTCCTTAATACTTTCAGCTATCTAACCAGTATTAAAATTTTCAGAATTGTCTCAACTTTTTTTTTAACGGTTTGAATCTGGATCCACATGGTATCCATACAGTGTGACTAGTTTTAATTGATAGGTTCCTCCTCCATATTTAGTTTTCTCTTGTAACGTACTTGTTGATGAAACCAGGTAGTTTGTCATGTGGAGTTTTGCACAATCTTGATTTTACTGTGACACAGATTTAGCCTGATTTTTGGCAAGAACACTTTGTAGGTAAGTAGGCAGAAATGATTAGTAGTCTTTGTTCGAAGCCCTTGATTGTCAATGCCTACCGTCATTTCAGTAGGCATTAAAAATGTTGGTATTTGAATTCTAAATTTCATTTAGTAGACAGAATATTTCTATAAAGATAATTTTTCATGCCTCCACTATTGGTTATCTTGAAGTACTGTATACCTCTTACAGAAAAGGGAGGATAAATGCTTAATTCCTCTCCATTATTTACTAGGTTTCAAATAATGAATTGGTTCCCTAACATCCTTCAAAAGTAGCCAGTGAGGCTGGGCATGGTAGCGTGGGCCTGTAATCTTAGCTACTCTTGAGCTGAGATGGTATGAACTTGTGAGGCAGGGAAGTCAAGACTGCATTGAGCCATGGTCGCTTAACTGTACCACTCTCTCTTTAAAAAAAAAAAAAAAAGCAAGACTAGGATTCTACTCAACCTTCTCAATTTCATATACCTATATCTATTTTTCTTCTAAGCCTTTCTTCTTGATTCTACTTGCTTACTGTTTCAACTCACACCATACACATTTCAGTTTCAGAACAAGGTGAACATGTGAACCCTGAAAATTTGAGACAGGTCTTAGTTAATTTAGAAAGTTTATTTTGCCAAGATTGAGAGTGTGTGCCTATGACACAGCCTCCGGAAGTCCTGATGACATGTGCCCAAGGTGGCTGGGGCACAGCTTGGTTTTATACATTTTAAGGAAACATGAGTCATCAATCGATATTTACAAGAAGTCCATTGGTTTAGTCCAGAAAGGCAGGGATAACTTGAAGCAGGGAGGGGACTTCCAGGTCACAGGTAGGTAAGAGACAAATGGTTGCATTCTTTTTTTTTTTTTTTTTTTTTTTTTTGGGAGACAGAGTCTTGCTTTGTTGCCAGGCACCAGGTTGGAATGCAGTGGTGCAACCTCAGCTCACCGCAACCTCCGCCTCCCAGGTTCAAGCAATTCTCCTGCCTCAGCCTCCTGAGTAGTTGGGACTACAGGCGTGCGCCACCGTGCCCAGCTAATTTTTGTATTTTTAGTAGAGATGGGGTTTCACCATGTTGCCCAGGATAGTCTCGATCTCTTGACCTCGTGATCCACCCGCCTCGGCCTCTCAAAGTGCTGGGATTACAGGCCTGAGCCACCACGCCCGGCCCAA
The DNA here is from genome assembly GCF_030222135.1 of Aotus nancymaae. Classification (NCBI taxonomy): domain Eukaryota; kingdom Metazoa; phylum Chordata; class Mammalia; order Primates; family Aotidae; genus Aotus; species Aotus nancymaae. The sequence goes on from NW_026988417.1 coordinate 3,032,373, forward strand.
ATGGTTGCATTCTTCTGAGTTTCTGTTAAGCCTTTCCAAAGGAGGCAACCAGAATATGCATCTATCTCAGTGAGCAGAGGGATGACTTCAAATAGAATGGGAGGCAAGGCCGGGCGTGGTGTCTGGAGAGCACATGGCCTTTCAAGGTCTGTCTTTGTCTTTGGTCTGGAGATCACATGGTATTTCTAGGCCAACAATGCCACCTAATAATGGAATAGGAATCCTTTCCGTGAAGTACATTATTGGCCCTTTGCCAAAATACTCTAGCTTCCCAATTCTCCCTTTTTGCACCCCTCTACTAGAGACCAGGCTTTATGGTGCTTCTGTAAATGGAAAAACTCTGCCTTCAATAATGAGGAGGAAAATGTCCTCTGAAACCAAATTTTAGTCTTGATACTGTCTCATCAGCAGTAAAACTGCCATTGGGGCCCTACATTTTTTTTTGAGGCATCTATTCTGCCTCTGGTTAAAATGGTACTTAAATAGTAACTAAATTTTAAATAATAACTAGATTTTAAGTCCCAATGTTAATCAGAACTTTTCTCTAAGGATAAATACTTTAGTACGGGCCAAAATCACAGGATACGCAGTTCACTTTAACACATTCCCTCCATTGAGGAGGGAAGTGCAACAGTAGACCAAACACAACTATTACTTAGTTTTTCCCAAGATCCATCTTTCTGGGAGCTACGTAGACCACATAAGTCTAGGAAGTGAAAGGGAAATCACAAGCAGAGGACTAGAGTTTCATGGGTAGATGTGACTAATCGCAATTGCTTAGGCTAGTCTCAAACTGTAGGCTGAAGTGATTTACCCACCTTGGCCTCCTAAAGTGCTAGGATTACAGGCATGAGCAACTGCACCTGGCCTACTTCATGTTATGAGAGAGCTTTGGTGTGTAATAAGTGATAGGAAATATACTTTAAGGGATGGCTTATAGTAGTTATGGAGGAATACTTGACTCTTTGCACAGTTGAATCAGAGAAGCATGCCCTTGGTCACCTGGAAGATAATGGAAACATCCCCATCCCCACTGAGAGATGAGACTCCCATGGGGTACAGGCTGATTACAAAATAGGCTGATTGGCTTTGGGTTGCCTTGCAATGAAATGCATGGTGGAAGCACTCGTATTTCCCTCCTTTTGGGGATACAGGATTTGGTATAAAATGGCACCTTTAATTTTGGGGATCTGTCTTTGCCTTCAGCTGTGCCTGCTTACTGGGCCCTAGAAATGCATGCTTTCCTGACCCTGTTCCTCCAAGGGCTCCTCCCTGGAGCCAGTAATTCAATTTTAAAAAATATGGCAAATGAAAAATCTTACAAGTGGTAAATCTTTGTGTATATGTATGTGTTGTATGAAATGTCTATAAAAAGAGCTGAAACTGATTGGTTTAAAGAAAAGTCCTTAAATATTTTTTAAAGAAAAGATAAACTGTAATGCCTTTAGTTCACGTGACTTTAAGAAAAATAGTCATGGCTGGGCACGGTGGCTCACACATGTATTTCCAGCACTTTTGGAGGTCAAGGTGGGCGGATCACCTGAGTTCAGAAGTTTGAGACCAGCCTAGCCACATGACGTGAATTTTTAGCATCTGTACTAAAAATACAAAAATTAGCTGTGCGTGATACTGTGTGCCTGTAATCCCAGCTACTTGAGAGGCTCAGGCAGGAGAATTGCTTGAACCCAGGAGGCAGAGGTTGCAGTGAGCCAAGATCATGCCACTGCATTTCAGCCTGGGCTACAGAGTAAGACTCTGTCTCAAAAAAAAAGAAAAAAAGAAAAAGAAATAAAAAGAGTCTTATGGAACGGATTATTGGCAAAATACACGTGTCATCAAAATGCAAATAGGTGGTCTTAATCATATAAGCCAGATCCTAGGTTTGCTAAATATTTCAGGGTTATAAACTGCCTGCTTTACAACTTGGTAAGTCCTGGGAAACATATGAAATTAACCACACCCCTAAGTATGCTGGAAAATGTCAGAATTGATCTGTGCCTAACATATAATCAAAACAACTTACTAAGTTTCACGTTAAAGTTAAAAATTACTAAAAGTTGCCATTATAACATGTAACTTAAAATCCTAAAAATATATACACATGCAAGGTGTGTAAAAACAGTAAGATGTGTTCTTAGTAAAAGAATGTAAAAAGGCATGGAAATGTAAATTTTCTCTAGGGATTTAGGATTGTCTTAAATTAGATAAGATGAAGCTGAAGTTTTAAGCAAGTTGTGGAAAGATTTTCAAAATCTTGCAAAAATTCCTGTGTGTAAACATTGACTAAATTTAAAAGGGTATTATGTGGTCTTTTCATAAGTAGAGCATTGAAATAAAAGCACAGACTAATCTGCCCATCAGCAAAAGGGTTATGAAAGGTTTTAAAATTTTTTACCTTGTGATCAAATTGGTTGAGCTTAGATGGAATTGTCTGTGAGGTTTCTTTAAAAAATTGGGATTAACATTAATAAAGTAATGCAAGGGTAAAAATTGACTTTGAACAGGATTTTCTTTTTTTTTTTCTTTGCGACAGATTTTTGCTCTTGTTGCCCAGGCTTGAGTGCAATGTCGTGATCCCGGCTCACTGCAACCTCCACCTCCTGGGTTCAAGCGATTCTCTTCCCTCAGCCTCCCACCAGGCCTGGCTAATTTTTTGTATTTTTAGTAGAGGTGGGGTTTCTCCATGTTGGTCAGGCTGGTCTCAAACTCCCAATCTCGGGTAATCTGCCTGCCTCAGCCCCTCAAAGTGCTAGGATTATAGGCATGAGCCACTGTGCCTGGCCTAAACAGGATTTTCATGCAGTAGTACAGGCTAATGAAAAGTTTTTGCCTTTAAAAAATATTTGAGGCATCATTTTGGCAAAATAAATAATTTCTGGTAATCTGGAATTCTGTTTCATAACATCAAGGGTTTTATACCTCTAACATATTTAAGGGCTTCCCAAAATCAAATCTCAGTTTCAAAATAGTCTTTCCCAACACCTAACTTTTCAGAGACTCCAGAAGGGCCCCTGGAGTGTTCAGAAATAAAAAGTAAACAGGATTATTTATCATGTTTAGCTACATACAATTGTCAAAATGATGTTTAATCTTTTTCAGTGAATAAATATATTTCAGTGAATAATATTAGTATATATTCCAAAATTGTGCAGGGTATCTGATATTCTAATGTCTCCATATATGCTGTCAATCATAATTATGGTTGAAGTTATTGTAAACCACAGAAATGACTAAATCTCTTGGTCAGCCATGTTTTTAACTGTAACTACACTGGAAATTTTGTCATTCACAGACAATTGTCTTGCTTTTTTCATTTTCAAAGGATGGTTTAAAATCAAGCTATAGGACTTTAACAGGTGTTCTCAAATACAGGTTTCTAATAGCTTTGAAGATTGTAACATTGGAATAGAGAAAAAACATACAGGACTCATGAAGAGCTGAAATAAATGTTCATGAATATCAAACAGGTGTTAACTGCATAAACTAAACTAATAGAAGTCTGAAGTAATATTTTTTTAACTTTTTGCTTGAAACATTGTTAATCATTGTTTTGTTCTTCAAAGGAAACCTTTCTTTTAAGCCATCTACAGCTTTTAACAATTAGTAAGGTATATTTCTGTGAACAAAATTTGCAGTATATTTGTTTCTCACTGCCTGGTTCCTCTAGAATTTGGAAACTGTCAGTATTCTTAACTTATGGAATACAGTTTTTGCATCAGTGCAATAAGAATGCATTTTCTTTTGCAAGAGGACACAATTGGAGCAACTGGTTGTTTTATCAGGGCTTTGATTGGAAGGGTGTGTTTCCTTTTAAGGATTGAAGCTTGTCTTGCAGAGACAATATAAGCCCCTTGGGGAGACTGGCCTCGTACCCTTGCCTATGCAGCCCCTCTACAGGGTTCCTGACCTGGTCAGTAAAGAATGTCACTTTCTAACAGTTCCAGGAGCTCCAAGTTTATCTTGGGACCTTAAGAGGAAAGGGTCACCCAACTCACAGCAACATGTAGTGGAGGCAAACCAGCATTACAACCCATCAGAATGGTTGACGGCAGTCAGACTCCAAATGGTGCTGCAGAGAGAACCACGCATGGACACATCTTTCTTCTAGAATCCCTAATTTTTTTTGTTTTTTTTGAGACGGATTTTCACTCTTGTCGCCCAGGCTGGAGTGCAGTGGCGTGTTCTCGGCTCACTGCAGCCTCCACCTCCCGGGTTCGTACATTAATACTGTATTGCAGACATCCGTTTTGTCCGTTTTACCTCAAAATGCATCCTGAATCAGTCCTTCTCTTTCATCTCCTCCTCAGAAAATAGAGCAAGGCAAAATGAAACGCAAATTAGAAAATGTCCATAATTTATATAATCCCAAAGCAAACATTCTTAATATTTTTTGGATATGCCATAAATGCTTTTATATATTTTTGCTGGGAATACGTTTCAAGACTCTCCACCCAGTGGATGCCAGAAATCATGGATTCTGTCAAACCCTGTATGCCATATATTTTTTCCTGTATGTATGTATCTGTGATAAAGTTTATAAATTAGGCACAGTAAGAAATTAACAGTAATAAAATAGAACAATTATAACACAGTAAAAGTTATGTGAGTATGGTCTCTCTCTCTCTCTCTCTCTCAAAATACCTCTTTGTATGTAATATTTTCAGATGGTAGTTGTCTGTAGGTAGCTGAAACCTTGATAAGTAAACCGTGTGTGTGATAAGGGGTAGGCGGGACTACTGTACTTATGTTTATTAGTTAGAATTTATTTTTTTATCCTGTTCTTCACTTTGTGAAAGTATTTAATATTGAATGTGAAATCTTATACATGAAGCATAACTTAGGGAGATCAGAGTTAAGGTTTACGTGGTTAATAGAGTGAGGAGTGGGAGGGAGGGAAGACCTATTATACAGTGAGCCTGGGCAGTTACATTAGTAAGAGTAACCTGGTTTTCACATCTCAGTTCTCATTTTATTGGACAGGGAGAGGACTCTGCTTGCAGAACTCCCTGCTATGTGGTATTGAGCAGTGAAAAACTGCAGAATACTGGATGCAGTGAAGTTTCACCACTGGGGTTTCACCACAATGGCCAGGCTGGTCTTGAACTCCTGACCTCAGGTGATCCACCCACCTCAGCCTCCCAAAGTGCTAGGATTACAGACGTGAGCACCATGCCCAGCTGGAAGAGAACAGTTTTAACTTGGGCCATCTTCAGTTATTTTTTAGTGTTGTCATTTCTCAGAATGAGAATACTAAAAGCATAATAAAATGTATTTTAAAAATTGAGATATAATTTATATACAGTAAAATATAATTTAAAATATTTAAATTTTAAATCATATTTCCAAATGAATTAGAGATTCTTTATCAACACTTGCCTTTTCTACAATGCTCCCCAGCTCTCAGCTTTTTTTTTTTTTTTTTCCTACTCTCACCCAGGCTGGAGTGTAGTGGTGCAATCACAGATCACTGCAGCCTTGACCTCCTGCTGGGCTCAAGTGATCCTTCCATCTTAGCCTCCCGAGTAGCTGGGACTTCAGACATGAGCCACCAAGCCTGGCTAATTTTTGTATTTTTTTGTAGAGACAGGGTTTCGTCATGTTACTCAGGCTGGTCTTGAACTCCTAGGCTCAAGCCATCTGCCCACCTCGGCCTCCCAAAGTGCTGAGTTTACAGGCGTGAGCCACCATGCCCTGCCATTTTTTTTCTCTAAATTCTCCTCTCTAGTTATGTTAGCAACAGGACTTTAAATTTTTTGTGTTTTCTAGATGGTGAATGTCAGCATCTTCTTTTTCTTGTATACATTGAATTCTTAGACTCCTTGAGAATCAAAACTCACTAAGGCAAAGAAGGCCACTTACCTGTGCATGCTGTATATAGTTGTATTTTTATTGTCCTCATGCTTTGGAGGTTAATTTGGCATGTGGAAGGGTTGTCTTTTTAAAATTCCCCATTTTATTAGGTTTTAAAAACCAAATCTTAGTTTTGGTTAGTTTACAGATTAAATATGCTAATAATACCTTCATTTGTGAGCCACCATGCCTGTTAGTTTGGTCATGTGGACTAGCCATGTGGGTCCTTAAAATAGTTAGGAATCTTAACATAGCATAATATCAAACTTTAACAGAGTTGTTTAATTGTTAATGCTTATTCTGGCCTTTCTACATTGAGGAACCTTGAGTTTAAAGGAATGAAGGAAGCAAGTTTAATACAGTTTGCCTTTTGAGCTTAATTTTTCTAGAAGTACCTAATTTTAAACAGTTGTTATAAGTAATGTGTAACATTATTTTGGATAACTGTTACCTTAAATGTGTTGAGTATATATTTTATTTATTTATTTATTTATTTATTTATTTTGGAGACAGATTCTTGCTCTGTCACCCAGGCTAGAATATAGTAATGTGATCGTAGTTCACTGCAGGCTTGAACTCTTGGGCTTAAGTGAGTCTCCCACATCAGACTCCGAAGTAGCTAGGACTATACAGGTGCATGCCTATTGGCCAATAGGCTTGGCTAATTTTTTTTTTTTTTTTTGAGATGGGGTCTTGCTATGTCGCTATTGCTATGTCTTGAATTCCTGGCCTCAAGTGATCCTCTTGCCTCAGCCTCCAAAAATGGTAGGATAACAGGCATGAGTCACTGCACCTGACCTGTTTCCAGGTTTTTACTGTTATAAGCAGTGCTCCAATTAATATTACCTCTCTATATTGGGCACTATGAAGTACATCTATAAATACATTCTCAGAAGTGAAATTGCTACGTCAAAGAATAATTGCACTTTTCATTTGCGTAGACATTTCCAAATTACCCTCCTAGCTCCAATTAATATTCTTACATTTCCATCTTTGGGCACCTGTGAAGTATATCTATAGATACATTCTTGAAGTGAAATTGCGATGTCAAAGAATAATTGCTCTTTTACTTTCCGTAGGTATTTCCAAATTACCCTCCTAAGAAGTTCCAGTGTTTTGGTTTTTTTTTTTGAGACAGAGTCTTGCCTTATTGCCTCTGCCTCCCAGGTTCAAGCAGTTCTCTTGCCTCAGCCTCTTGAGTAGCTGGGACTACAGGCGAATGCCATCACGCATGGCTAATTTTTGTATTTTTAATGGAGATGGGGTTTCATCACATTGGCCAGGCTGGTCCTGAACTCCTGACCATGTGATCTCCTGACCTAGCCTCCCAAAGTGCTGGGATTACAGGTGTGACCAACCGCCCCTGGCCAGAAGTTATGCCAGTTTATATTCCTACCAACTGTGTATTTTCTTCACATAATGAAGTATGGACGTTAAAGTGACAATAGTACCTGTCTCACACAGTTATTGTGAGGACTAAATGAAGTAAATGCAAAATGGTACTGACTAAGCTGTCAGCAAGTGACTTATTAGTATAATTATTTTTTCTGAACTTTATTACCAGAAATATTATGAGCCTAGACAGTGCTTCTTGAGGTTGGGAAAGAGGATTCATACAATTGCAATATATGCCTCCAAAATACTGTTATGTGTATTAGAACAAATGAGCTCTGTATCCAGGCTCAGCTCCAGGGAGTCTGGCATCTAGGGCTGATGTTAGGGGACAGAGCCCACAGGTACATCTCCACTTTTGCTGGAAAGGGTATCCCTCAGGAATGGGGCACTGTAGATGTAACTGAAAGTGCGCCTCTGCAGCCTGAAGTATCAGCTTTGGCTGTTTCCATGGGGAGGAGAAGGTCATCATTTAGGAGGGACCTTTAGAATATCCCATCCCAAACATTTCTCTCCTTCTCTTACTCTGAAAGGCTTAATTTAAATTTGCCTTGTGGCTTAACTTATGGAATATGATTGAGGGAGTTCCTTACCTAAAAAGTGTTTTCCCTCATCTGCACACTGTCGCCTGAAATTTGTTTCAAAGGAGACAGAGCCATGACCATAGGCAGTGTGGTGTCATGAAAGGATCACTGGCTCTTCACTGTAGGTTTACTATGGTTCATTGCGGGTAGTCGAGGGGGTGAAAAAGCCACTTAGCTGCCCCCAGCCTCCGTTTTCTCCATCGGAAAATCAAGTAGTCACATAATACACAAAGGAGATAATGTTGTGAAAACACTTTGAGGATGCAAATGCCTAGTGAAAACATATATTCATAGAGAAGCTTGTGTGTGAACGTTCAGAGCAGCATTATGTTTAATAAACAAAAAGTGGAAACACCTGAAATGCCCATCAGCTGATGAGCGGATCAACAGCTGTGATCTGTTCATATGATGTGGCAGTAGAAAGTGTTGAAGCATGATACCTGCTACAACATGATGAACTCCGAAAACATGCTAAGAAGCCAGACACAAGAGACCACATGCTCTATGATCTTACTTATGTGAAATGTGTCCAATAGGCAAATCTTTTGTTTGTTTTGTTTTGTTTTCCTTTTTGTGAGACTGAATCTCACTCTGTCGCCCTGGTTGGAGTGCAGTGGCGTTCTCGGCTCACTGCAACCTCCACCTCCCCAGTTGAAGCAATTCTCCTGCCTCAGCCTCCTGAGTAGCTAGGCACCACCATGCCTAGCTAATTTTTGTATTTTTAGTAGAGATGAGCTTTCACCATGTTGGCCAGGCTGGTCTTGAACTTCTGACATCAAGTTAACCACCTGCCTCGGCCTCCCAAAGTGCTGGGATTGCAGGCATGAGCCACTGTACCTGACCCCCAATAGGCAAATCCATACAGGCAGAAAGTAGATGAGGGGTTGACTGGAGCTCGGGCTGGGGAGAGGAGTGGGAATGAGGAATGACTGTTAATGTGTATGGGGTTTCTTTTTGGGTGTTTAAAATGTTATAAAGTTAGATTGTGATGATTGGTTACACAACTCTGAATCCTCTAAAAACCGCTGAACTCTACTTTGTTTAGAAACAGAGTCTTGTTCTATTGTTCAGGTTGGAGCACGGTGGTATAATCATAGCTAACTAACCTGGAACTCCTGGGCTCAACTAATCCTCCCACCTCAGCCTCCAGAAAGCTAGGACTACTGGTGTGCACCACCACACCTGGCTAATTTTTAAAAATTTTGCTACTCAGTATGTGGCCCTGGATCAAAATGGTGAAATTCTCTAAACTAATTTTTCTATAGAAATAGTAATAACAGTCATGCCTAACTGGAAGTGTGAGGCCGTGGTAAGGCTATTCAATATAGTGAAACTCCATAGTGAAACTTTTGAATGATTACAGTATGTAAGGGTGCTGTCAGGATGCTTTCTTTCCTTCTTTTCCAGAACATAGAGGATGAAGGAGCAGACTTTAAGAGAGAAAGGCACAGGAGATGCAATAGAGAGCCCTGTTCACTAGCTTTCTCTCTCTCTCTCCCTCCCTCCCTCCCTTTCTCCCCCTCTCCCCCTCTCCCCTTCTCCCCTTCTCCCCCTGTCCCCCTGTCTTCCTCTCTCCCTCTCCCTCCTCCCTCTCCCTCTCTCTCCTCCCTCTCTCTCTCCGTCTCCATCTCCCTCTCCCTCTCTCTCCTCCCTCTCTCTCTCCGTCTCCATCTCCCTCTCCCTCCCTCCCTCCCTCTCAAAATAAAGCCTGTGTAGAGGCGTTTTTTGTCTGATACAGCTGCATTTATTTGTAGTTTAGTAGCAACTTTGTGGTTAAGCCATGCTAAGATTTTCTTAAAAGGCCAGCCTTGCTGCCAGGTGACACCATTAATCAAGTTATTGTTGCATAGTGCTTCAGGCAGGAAAGGGGATTAGGAATGGTCTTTAGTGTCATAGAATGAACTCCCTTTTGGTCTGCGTGTCCACTTCAGTAGGAAGGGATGTGATGTTAATTGACCAATCTTTAGGGGAAATGGATGACCCCCCACCATTCAGATACTCTTTTTTTTGGTTCTTTTCGTTCTTATTTATTTATTTATTTATTTTTGAGAGAGAGTCTCACTCTTCCTCCCGGGCTATAGTACAGTGGTGCGATCTTGGCTCACTGCAACCTCCACCTCCCAGGTTCAAGTGATTCTTGTGTCCTAGCTTCCTGAGTAGCTGGGACTACAGGTGCACACCACCACACCTGACTGATTTTTGTATTTTTTGTAGAGATGGGGTTTTTCAGATACTCCATCTCAGTTTTTTTCTGAGCATCATCTCCAGGGACTGAAGCACACAACATGCAGTGAGCAATGTCACTGAGCTAGGGTGTCTGCAGCATTCAGTGTCTTCTATTTTCTGTACTTGGTGTTTGATTGTTTTGTAAAGCAGGACATACTTTTTTTTTGGAGACACAGTCTTGCTGTGTTGCCCAGGCTGAAGTGCAGTTGCACGATCTTGGCTCACTGCAGCCTTGACCTCCTGGGCTCAAGCAGTCCTCCCACCCAGTTCTCAAGTAACTGGGTTTATAGACACACTCCACCATGCCCAGTTAATTAAAAAAATTTTTTTTTTGTAGAGACAAGGCCTTGCTATATTGCCCAGGCAGGCCTGAAGGTGCTTTTAAACTCAGATGAGTAGGACATTTGTAGCTGTGGAAACAGCTGTAATCTAACCATCAGAGTTGTTTTAAGGATAGAAATGACATACAGTGTTTAAAGCATAATGAATGTACAGGTTGCTAGATTGGAGTTTACTCTGTTCTTTTTGTAATTTTTAAAAATTTGGTTACTTACCTTTTTTTTTTTTTTTTTGAGACAGGTTCTCACTGTGTTGCCCAGGCTGGAGTGCAGTGGCACTTTCTTGGCTCACTGCAACCTCTGCCTTCCGGGTTTGAGCAATTTTCCCACCTCAGCCTCCCCAGTACCTGGGATTATAGGTACAGGCCTCCACACCCAGCTAATTTTTGTATTTTTAGTAGAGACAGGGTTTTACTCTGTCTCAAACACCTGACCTCAGGTGAGCCGCCCACCTCAGCCTCCTTAAGTGCTGGGATTACAAGTATGAGCCACTGGCATCTTTTTAAAAATATAAGTGTTTAAGGCTATATATCTCTCTAGAAGTATCTCTTCAGTGAAGCCAATAGTCTCCAATTGTAATATTTTTATTACTAAGTAATGTATGTTTAAATTTTCATTATAATTTCTTTGGTCCATAAATTATTTTAAAATGTACCTTAAAATTTCTAAATATATGGTTTTTAGAAACTGTTCTGTTGTTAAGGGTTTTTTTTTTTTTTGAGATGGGGTTTCGCTCTTGTCGCCCAGGCTGAAGTGCAGTGGCATAATTTCAGCTCACTGCAACCTCTGCCTCCTGAGTTCAAGTGATTCTCCTACCTCAGCCTCCCGAGTAGCTGGGATTACAGGCACCCGCCACCACGCCTGGCTAATTTTTATATTTTTAGTAGAGACGAGGTTTTACCACGTTGGCCAGGCTGATCTCAAACTCCTGACCTCAGGTGATCCACCCGCCTGGGCCTCCCAAAGTGCTGGGATTACAGGCTTTGTAAACAGCTGTGCCTGGCTGTTACTATGTTTTCATTGCATTGCACCCCAGAGAAATGGCTTGTGTGCTGCTGATTCCTTGGAATTTGTTGTGATTTTCTTTGTCAGATATGATGTGCATGTTTATAAACATTCCTTGTATTCTGAAGAATATGGGCTGGGTATGTTGCCTGACGCCTGTAATCCCAGGACTTTGGGAGGCTGAGGTGGGTGGATCACCTCAGGTCAGGAGTTCAAGACCAGCCTGGCCAACATAGTGAAACCCCATCTCTACAAAAAATACCAAAAACTTAGCCGGTGTGGTGGCACATGCCTGTAATACCAGCTACTTGGGAGGCTGAGGCAGGAGCATTGCTTGAACCCAGGAGACGGAGGCTGCAGTGAGCCAAGATCATGCCACTGCATTCCAACCTGGGTGACGGAGTGAGGTCCTATCTAAAGAAAGAGAGGGAGAGAGAGAGAGAAGGAAGAGGAGGAGGAGGAAGAATGAGAAATTTTAATTTATATGAGAAAGCAGGGAGGTGCAAGGTTCTGTATATCTTTAATGATCTAATCTGTTGCTTGCATTGCTCATATTTCCTATTTACTGTTACTAATCTGAGCAATGTGGTAGATTATTATAGTAATCCCATTGTGGTAGATTTGTCAGTTTCTCTGTGAGTTCTAGCAATTTTTGGTTCATGTATGTCGATGGTATTTTATTAGGTGTATAACCTTATGCTTTTCATCTTCCTGTTGAATTGTACTTAGGTTTATGGCCTTTTCCATTCTGAATAAATGCTTTTTATTTTCTTGGTCTTCATTGTCTGATATTAATATAGTTACTGATTGGTGTTTGCCTGGTGTATGTATTTTTATCCATTTATTTTCAGACTGTCTGTGTTCTGTTTTATGGGTGTATTAGTTTTTTGTGGCTCCTGTAACAAGTTACCATGTACATGGTGCTTTAAAATAACAGAAATTATTCTCTCATAGTTCTGGAGTTCTGTTTTCAAATGCCAGAAGTTTGAAAACAGTATCACTGGACCAAAATCAAGGTGTCACTAGGGCTGTGCGTTCTTCTTCTGGAGGTTGTATGGGAGAATCTGTTCCTCGCCTCTTCTAGCTTCTCATACCTGCCACGTTCCTTGGCTGTGGCTGCATGCCTCCAATCTTTGTGACCCGGGTCAGATTGCTTTCTCGGTTTCTGCGTGGTTAAATCTCCCCCACCTTGGCTTTTATAAGGATACTGGTGATTACATTCAGGGCATACTCAGGTAATCTAGGATAATCTCACAATCCCAAAATACTTAATTATATCTGTAGTCTTTGCCTTATAAAGTAATATTTACAGGTTCCAGGGAATGTTAGGACCTGTTAACTTTGGGAACCATTACTCAGCTTATTAAAAGAGTATCTCAGTTATCTATAATTTCTGTCTTTTAACTGGCATAATTTAGTACATTTACTTTATGATTCTGATAAATTTGTACTTTATCATCTGGATTTTGTATTCTTTTTTTCTCCCCATGCTTGCTTTTTCAAACTGGGAGTTGTTTTTCTTTGTATTCCTCTTAATATTCTTTTAGTGATTGCCCTTGAAATTTTGCCGTGCATATTTAATGAAGTCTAAAACTGATATTCTATCCCTCTCCTAGATAAAACAAAGACATGAAAATTCTTTAATTCCAGTTACTCAACTCACAAGTTACATGCTGCTGTTGTTCAGTGTTTTAGTCCAGACTTTTTTTTTTTTTTAGAGACAGGATCTTGCTGTGACACCCAGGCTCTAGTACACAGGTTCTTTTTCTTTTCTTTTTTTTGAGGCAGGTTCTTGTGCTATCACTCAGGCCAGAGTGCAGTGGCATAATCACAGCTCACTGTAGCCTCAACCTCCTGGTCTCTAGCGATTCTCCTACCTCAGTCCCCAAGTAGCTGGGACTACAGGCACGTGCCACTATGCCCAGCTAATTTTTGTTTTTTGTTTTTTTGTAGAAACAGGGTTTTGCCGTGTTGCCTAGGGTAGTCTCAAACTCCAGGACTCAAGTGATCTGCCCACCTCAGCCTCACAGAGTGTTAGGATTACAGGCGTGAGCCACCACTCCTGGCATTTTTTTTAAACCCCACAAAGTGTTGGAGTTTTAGGTGTGAGCCACCGTTGGGCATGGTGTTGCATGCCTGTAGCCCCAGCTGCTTGGAAATTATTTCATACAAGTTTTTTTTTTTTTTTGAGACAGAGTCTCGCTCTGTCACTCAGGGTGAAGTGCAATGGCATGATCTCAGCTCACTGCAACCTCCGCCTCTTAGGTTCAAGCGATTCTCCTGCCTCAGCCTCCTGAGTAGCTGGGATTACAGGCACATGCCATCATGCCCGGCTAATTTTTGTATTTTTAGTAGAGACAGGGTTTCACCATGTTGGCCAGGATGGTCTTGATCTCTTGACCTCATGATCCACCCGCCTTGGCCTCCCAAAGTGCTGGGATTACAGGTATGAGCCACTGTCCCCAGCCCTGCTTTTTTTTTTTTTTTTTTTTAAATAGAGCTGGGTCTCACTGTTATGTTGCCCAGGCTGGTCTTGAATTCCTGGGCTCAAGGTATCCTCCTACCACATCAGCCTTCCAAAGTGCTAAGATTACAGGTATGAGCCACCACTCCCAACCTTCACCCAAGTTCTTGAAAGATAATTTTACTTGATGTAGAAATCAGATTGACAATTGTTTCTTTTTTTTTTTCTTTATTTTTGTGACAGTTAGTACTTTTCAGCGTTTTGGAGTTATCCTACTGCTCTCTACTTTTGCTGTTTCTGTTGGCAAGTTTGGCAGTAGTCAGTTTGTTATTCCCTTGTAGGTAATCTGTCTTTTTTCTTCTGGCTTCTTTTAGAATTTTCTTTTCTTTCTTTTCGCCATGGCTATTCTGCACATTCATTACAATGTTTGAAAGGTATGGATTTATCTTTATTTATTTTGGTTGGTTTTTGTAGATTTGTGTTTTTCAGCTCTGGGAAGTTGTCAGCCATTTTCTCTTGGAATGTTTACTCTTCCTTATTTATTAATTCTGCATGTAACTCCAAGTAAATGGTTAGTTGACTTTTTTTTTTTTGTAGTGGAGTCTTGCTCTGTTGCCCAGGCTGGAGTATAGTGGTGTGATCTTGGCTCACTGCAGCCTCTGCTTCCTGGGTTCAAGTGATTCTCCTGTCTCAGCCTCCCAAGTAGCTGGGGCTACAGGCATGCACCACCACACCTGGCTAAGTTTTGTATTTATTGTAGAGATGGAGTTTCACCATGTTGGCCAGGCTGATCTCAAACTTCTGACCTCAGATGATCTGCCCACCTCAGCCTTCCAAAGTGCTCCAGTGACAGGTGTGAACCACCACACCCAGCCAACTTTCTCACTCTGTTCTTTATATCTCTTCTTTTGTATTTTGCATCTCTTTGTCTCCTTGTACTGGTTTCTGGGTAATTTTTTCAAAGCTATATTTTAACTCACAAATTCTTCTTTGTATCTGAGCTGTTATTCATTTGTTGATTTAAAAATTCAATGAAAAGTTTTTTTGTTTTTTTTTTCCCGAGACAGAATCTCACTCCATCACCAGGTGCCAGGCTGGAGTGCAGTAGCGCAATCTTGGCTCACTACAACCTCCACCTCCCGGGTTCAAGCAATTCTCCTGCCTCAGCCTCCCGAGTAGCTGGGACTACAGGCGCATGCCACCACACCCAGCTAATTTTTTTGTATTTTTAGTAGAAACGGGGTTTCACAATGTTGGCCAGGATGATCTCCATCTCTTGACCTCGTGATCCGCCCGCCTCAGCCTCCCAAAGTGCTGGGATTACAGGTGTGATCCACCGCCCCCAGCCTTAAAAGTTTTTTTTTTATTCTAAAAATTAGCTGGCATGGTGGTGCTCCTGTAGTCTCAGAATCCCAGCTACTAAAGAGACTGAGGCTAGAGAATTGCTTGAGCCCAGGAGTTTGAAACCAGTCTGGGCAACATTGAAACTCCATCTATACAAAAAACACAAAAATTAGCTGGGCTTGGTGGGGTGCACTTGTGGTTCCAGCTACTTGGGAGGCTGAGGTGGGAGGATTCCTCAAGCCCAGGAGGCAGAGGTTACAGTGAGCTGAGATTGTGCCCCTGCACTCCAGCCTGGGCAACAGAGTGAGACCCTGTCTCAAAAAGAAAATCTGAGTGGTAGGGACTTTCAAATATTTGCCTTAGTTGAGATCTCCAGATGGGAACAGTGATTGAGTACCAGTTTAAAGCGTACAAAAGGTGTATTCATTGTGGGGTCGCTTCCAAAGTACATGGTTTGACAGCCCAGGGAGCAAGTGAGGTGTGGTGTTGTTGTTTTCCATGACACAGGGGAACTGACTCCAGTGTGACCAGCATACGAGACTTTGGTAAAATCATTGCTTTGTTCTGGCACTCGATTTTAGCATCTGTAAAATGACTGGATGGCTTTTAAAGTTCCTTCTGGGGCAAAAAATACATACTTCTAAGGGTCTGTCTCATTGCTTTTTTTTTTTTTATTAGTAATTTATTTTATTTTAGACCTATGTTCGGAGGATTGTGTTAGGAATATTGGAAGTAAAGCATTGTAATAGCTCTTGCCTTCAGTAAGCTTGTAGTCTGGCAGTTGGATTAAAAAATGACCATACCAAGCAGTGATATAGCCTCTAAGAGGGAACTCTTGTTGTGTGGTGGAGACATGTGTCCCTGTGCAAATACCAAGGAAGACAGTTAATTAGTGTCCATTAAGAATGTTCTTCTGATGTCTCTTTTTTTTTTTTGAGATGTAGTTTTGCTCTTGTTGCTCAGGCTGGAGTACAATGGCTCGATCTCGGCTTGCCACAACCTCTGTCTCGAGGGTTCAAGTGATTCTCCTGCCTCAGCCTCCCAAGTAGCTGGGACTACAGGCATGTGCCACTATTCCCCGCTAATTTTGTATTTTTAATAGACTCAGAGTTTTTCCATGTTGATTAGGCTGGTCTCGAACGCCCAACTTCAGGTGATCCGCCTGTCTAGGCCTCTCAAAGTGCTGAGATTACGGACGTGAGCCACCATGCCCGAGCCACCATGCCCGGCCCTGGTGTCCTTTTTAAAGAGATTCAGTCAGTCTTTAAAGATGATGCCATTGCTGCTACTGCTACTAATAATAGTGATAGCTACCACTTACTGAAGGTTTACTGTGAACATTGTACTAAACACTTGACATAAATTAACTCATTTAATCTTAAACCAAGGAAGTAAATATTGATAACATTCTGATTTTACAGATAAAGAAACAGAGAGATGAAGTGTGCCTCAGGTTATGTAGTTAGTAAGTTGTGACTGCAATCAGAACCCAGGTTGTCTGGCCTTAGGGTCTAAGCCATAGATATGAATTGAGCACACTTATTAATCAGCATTGCAAGGCTAATGGAATTTTGATAAAGACTCAAATCAAAATTCTTTTCTGCATCAATGATACCAGACAGATTTTGGAAATATAAACAGGATAGGGTGCATTAAAGTTCACTCACATTTGTTCAGTTAAACAGATGGTTGGCTTATCTTTAGTTGCCTCACCCAGAGTCATTTTCAAAACCACACCCAAGGCCAGGCAGTGGCTCACGCCTGCATTCCTAGCAGTTTGGAAAGCTGAGGCCAGAGGATCACTTGAAGCTAGGAGTTTGAGACCAGCCTTGGCTATGTAGTGAGGCCATGTCTCAATAAACAATGAACAATAAACCTCTTTACTATTACGGGATATCTACGTGTCAGACATTGTGCTAGACATCTTACATTTATTATTTCTAATTGTCCCAACAACCTGGGAGCATATGACTGAGTGTGTTTTATTACAGATACGGTAACTGAGGTGCCAAAGACAATAAGCCTATGAAGTGATAGTAGGGTGTGGCTGGTACAAAGTCGAAACATGCATCATTGGGCCCTGGTGGGGAGTGAAGAAATGTGCCTTTGTCTGTGGGGAGAAAGGATTGTTGATGATGTGATAAATGGAAAACATAATCAAAATAAATCCCAGAGGAATTAGAAATGTTTAAAATTATGGAGGCACTGTGGAGCAAAAGCAAAATAAAATGTTTATCAGAGATAATGCCTTAACATTTTCTTGGAACGTTTTATTAGATGTGTTCCTGGGAAGGAACGATAACTTTCTTTTTAAAACCAGAGGAAATCACAAAGGAAAGGGTTTGTTGACCTAAATATGCAAAATGTTAAAATATTTTCTCATTGAAAAGTAAAGTTATAGAAGGTAATAGTCTGAGAATGTCAAATATGATAAAACGGTCAATATCTGTACCATCTGTTGACAGATGTGTAGAAATAAATACATCAAGATCTCAACAGATATATGAACAAAGGAAATAATAGACCTTATGGGAAATTTTCAATGTAAATGAGCATATAAAAATTCAGGCTCACATACTGAGAGAAATGCCAAATAAAGTAGACGTTTCTACACTCCAGCCTCGGCAACAGTGAGGCTTTCTCTCAAAAAACAAAAGCAAAGCAGATATTTCCCATCTACCAAAACAGATGAATTTTAGTGATAGCCTCTGCTTCCTTTTCAGAGTATGTAAGCCAAAAAAGAAGTGAAACTCGATTTAATCCTCACCCATTTTGGAGGTTTTCCTTATTGCAAGTTTTCCTTTCCAGTGTCAGGCTTATCCTTCAAGCAGTTACCATTTTAGACACATTGTTTGCTGCCATTTCATTCGGCAGCTGTTTTATTTACAAGATCATTTTATGATGACATACTTTTCCATCTTACTGTTTTATTATTAAATGATTCCCCTGATATTGCTTCATATTTTTTTCGGGAGAAACAGTCTCAGGTTAGTACTGTTAATCCCTCCTTACGTGTTTAATTTGATTATAGAGTGTTGCTTTTTTCCTTACTTATAAAATCTTATGTAGAGTTTTCTATACTGATATGTCTGGTCAATCTGTGCTTCCTGACTTAGCTGGGTCTTCCTGCAGTCTTTATGGGTTTCACTGTAGTACCATGCTCACTTTGTCATAACTTCCCTGAGGTCTAGAAGTCTTTTTCTTTCTTTTTTTACTATCCTACATCTGGGAGTTATGTGAGCTTTAGTCTCCAAATCTAGCCATCTAGAGGCAGACAGAGTAGCTACGTTTGCTTTACCAACTTTGGGAATTGACGTAATTCTTGGAAACATAAGACCTTCTTAATTGAGAGACATGAAACCCAATTTGATATGCAGATTGTTTATTTGCAGTCTGGAATTTCCTTGTGAGTGGTGAACTTGTGAGTGAAGTTTGGAGTGTTTTAGTTTGCATCTGTATCCCCAGGGTCTCTTCAGTGGGACGTCAGTTGTGATCGAATGAAGCAAAGCGAAGGTTGTTCTTAGTCATATGCCTCTGGAAACCAAACCTACATTAGCATTGTTAGTCCAAAATGTTAGATCTGGAAGTGTATTTGTTCTTTAATATGTATTAATTGAGAGATATTATGTGACAGCTCTGTGAATATAGTAGTGAATGAGACAGATAAGTTTCTTGTCCTCTTGGGAGTTTTATTATACTAGGGGAGATAGTTTGTTTCTGACAGTAATACTAATAGTTAACACTTAAGTACTTCCTGTGTGTCAGGCACTTATTCTAAGCATTTTACGTGCATTAACCTGTTGTTAAACTCATATTTCAAATGTGGAAACTTCCACCAGAGAAGTTAAGAAATCTTGCCAAGGTTCCAGAGTCAGTAAGTGTCTGAGCTGGAGTTTGAACTCAGTCTAGCTCCAGAGTCTGTGCCCTGATAGTGATGATAAGTGCTGTGAAGGGAAAGAAAACACAAGAAGTCCAGGGTGATTTGAGAGCGTTGGGAGTGGGGACTATTCTAAATAGGGTGGGCAGGGAAGCACACTTCAAAATTTAGAGTTGAAATTTGACCTGCAACCTAACTGATAAGGACTGAAGCATTCAAAGTAGCTGGAATAAATTCTTTGTTCTAGGCAGAGAGGACAGCAAGCACAAAGACTCTAAGGCAGGAAGGGGCTGGGCCGTTTGAGGACAGAAGGGAGGCTAGTGTGTCTGGGACACAGTGAGCAAGGGGGCGTGGGGGCTGGGGGCCCAGCTGGGAAGGTCTCTGCATGCTGGGGTCAAGAGTACAGATTTTATTCTAAGGACTGTGGGAAGCCGTTGAACTCTTGGTCCCAGGTGGTCCTTGGCTTCCCAAAATGCTGGGATTACAGGCATGAGCTGCCACTCCCAAATTAAGCAGGGTGTGACATTTGAATATATTAATACCTTTATGGAGAATGCATTATTATGAGTTTATGAGTTTAGAAGCAGAGAGACAAGACTGGAGATTAAGAGTCTTTTTTTGAATAAGTTAGGTTTGAGTGGACTTTAAATATTCAGATAGATGTTTTGTTGGCATTTGGATGTGCAAATTTGGACTCAGGGAAGAGTTTAGGGCTAGAGATAAAAATTTGGGGTCCATTAGTATATATAAATCAGTGGTTCTCAACTCTTGAGTGCATATTTGAATCACTTTTAAAAATGCTAATGCCGACCTGGCATGGTGGCTCACGCCTGTCCAGCACTTTGGGAGGCCAAGGTGGGCAGATCACGAGATCAGGAGTTCAAGACCAGCCTGACCAACATGGTGAAACCCTGTCTCTACTAAAAATATAAAAAATTAGCCTAGTGTGGTGGCACATGCCTGTAATCCCAGCTACTCTGGAGGCTGAGGCAGGAGAATCACTTGAACCTGGGAAGTGGAGGTTGCAGTGAGCCAAGATCGTGCCATTGTACTCCAGCCTGGGCAGCAGAATGAGACTTCGTCTCAAAAAAAAAATGCTGATGTTGACCAGGCATGGTGGCTCATGCCTGTAGTCCCAGCACTTTGGGAGGCTGAGGCGGGTGGATCATGAGGTAAAGAGATTGAGACCATCCTGGCCAACATGGTGAAACCCCATCTCTACTAAAAATACAAAAATTAGCTGGGCATGGTGGTGCGCACCTTTAGTCCCAGCTACTGGGGAGACTGAGGCAGGAGAATCTCTTGAACCCAGGAGGCAGAGGTTGCAGTGAGCCAAGATTGTGCCACTGTACTCCAGCCTGGGCGACAGAGTGAGACTCCATCTCAAAAAAAAAAAAAAAATGCTGATGCCAAGACTCCATTCCTAGAGATTCAGATTCTGTGGGTGTGGGTTTGGGTCTAGCCATGGTTTGTTTTTTGTTTTGTTTTGTTTTGTTTGTGAGACGGAGTCTCACTCTGTCGCCCAGGTTGGAATGCAGTGGTGTGATCTTGGCTCACTGCAGCCTCCGTCTCCCGGGTTCAAGTGATTCTCCTGCCTCAGCCTCCCAAGTAGCTGGGATTACAGGCACGTGCCACCACACCCGGCTAATTTTTTACTTTTATTAGAGGTGGGGTTTTACCATGTTGGCCAGGCTGGTCTTGAACTTCTGACCTCAGGCGATCCACCCACTTCAGCCTCCCAAAGTGCTGGGATTACAGGCGTGAGCCACTGCGCCTGGCCGCCATGGTTTGTTTTAAAGCTATCTAGGTGACTAATGTATGATGAGGGCTGAGAACCACTGGTGGAGGTGGTCTTTATAGCCAAGGATTTTCCTGGATCATGTGATCCTTTAAGGCAAGCTTGTCCAACCTGTGGCTCACATGTGACCCAGGACAGCTTTGAATGCGGCCTAACACAAATTCATAAACTTTCTTAAAACATTATGAGATTTAAGTTCATCAGCTGTCGTTAGTGTATTTTATGTATGGCCCAAGACAGTTCTTCTTCCAGTGGGGCCCAGGGAAGCCAAAAGATTGGACACCCCTGGCTTAAGGCAATGGTATAGCTAGGGAAGAGAAGCAGCTCAGAGTACTAGGCACCTCAGCAGGTGGAAGTTGGATAGATGAGGTAGAACAGCAAGGGAGACTCACAGCAGTAGCTAGAGAGGTAGAAGGAAAACCAGAAACTGATGTCTGAAAACCAGAAGAGGACAGTGATTCCTGAAGGTGGGAGCAGCTGTGCCACATGTTGCTGAGAGCTGGTAAAGTGAATGTGGTCAGAAGGACCACAGTGAAACCAGCTTCACTGAGGAGTGGGTCTCAGAGGTTCAGACCAGGGTTTTGGGAGCTGTGGATTCGAATCCTACTCCTGACATTGGTTTTCTATATGAAATTAAACAGGGTGCTCAACTCTTTTCTTAGCCTCATTTTATCTTTGCTTATTTACCAAAATGGAAATGAACTATGTCAATGCTTAAAGAAAGGAGATGATAGACCGCTTTATTCCCCTCTCCCATTCCCAAGAAAAGCCAGTTCTTACCTGGGGCTTTGGCTCTAGCTTTCTCTCTGCCTGGAATGCCTTTCTGGATATATGGCCGCCTGGCCCTGTGCTCTCACCACCTGTGTGTCCGTGAGTCCTTCCTCAGCTGTCACCTTCTCTGGGAACCTTCCTCTGCTCTTCCTACTTAATGATGTGACTCACCTCTCCACCTCCCTGGACTCGCAGTTCCCTACCCATAGCACCTGTCGCCTTCTAACAGACTATGTGATTTACTTATTTATCATGTTTACTGCCTGGCCTCTCTGCAGGAATGTAAGAAATCTTTGTTTTGTTCATCAGTGTCCCCCAAGAATCTGGATTGCTGAGCAATGGCGGGTCTATAGCAGCCTCACAGTTGCTGCTTGATAGATATTTGGTGACTGAGTGAGTGCTGACTCCATGAAAATGATCATTATCCTTTGACTCTGCTCCAGTTGCATTTGAAAAGTTGCATGGGATCTGCCACTTCTTTCATGACCCAACTATAGAGACTTCTAGAATGTGGCTTTTCCCTTCTGTCTCAGTACCATCATGCCTATTGAAATGGCTCCATTTTGGTGCCATATATATAAGAACTAATAGGCATGCATACAATTTGAATCATAATTTTCCTGTCTAAATTTGTGTTTGACCATTTTTTTCCATTTGTGGCTATTCAGACTTTCATGATTTTCCCTTTCAAGTATTACTTGGAATTTTCATGTTATTATTTTAATTTTTTTTTGAGACAGTCTCACTCTGTCACCCAGGCTAGAGTGCAGTGGTATGATCACAGTTCACTACAGCCTCTGCTAGGCTCAAGTGATCCTCTCACCTCAGCCTCCTGAGTATCTGGGACTACAGGCCCATGCCACCACACAGAGCAAATTTTTGTATAGAGGTAGGGTTCTGCCATATTGCCCATGCTAGTCTCAAACCCTGGGCTGAAGTGATCTGCCCACCTCTGCCTCCCAAAGTGCTGGGATTACAGTTGTGAGCCACTGTACCAGGCCTTACTTGGAAATTTTAAAGACTTCAGAAATTATTTGAATGTTAATATAAGAAAGTGTTAGTAATAAATAGAAGCAAATTATATATGAGAAACAGTATTTAATATATTTTGGAAACCAAGTGTTGTTATGACAAGGATCAGAAATTTTCAGTTGTCACTGACAGTAAACATCATTGCAAGAAGCAGTTTGGTGCTGTGGAAACTTCATAGGCTTGGAAGCCAGGATACCTGGTTCTTAGGTTTGTCCATTAATGTTAGCCACCCTACAGTGAGTGTCTGCTGTCTGCCAAACGCTGTAAATGCTTTCCAGACAGCATTTTTGATTTTACAATATCACTCATGGTTGTCATTATTACACTTTGTTTTTTTGTTTGTTTGTTTGTTCGTTTTTTGTTTTCTAAGAGATAGGGTCTCTCACTGTGTTGCCCAGGCTGGTCGCAAACTCCTGAGCTGAAGCGATCCTCCTGCCTCAGCCTCCCAAGTAGCTGGGAGTACAGGCATGAGCCACTTGCCTGGCTACTACACCCTATTGTATAGACGGTGAAACTGAGTACCAGAGAAAAGATAAGCAGTTTGTCCAGGATCACACAACTCCCAAGTAGTGCGATGGACTGAAGACTTGGTGTTGGTCTGACTCTAAGCACACACTTTGAGCCTACAACCACACACTGTGCTGCTGTTGTCTCCCTGTGTTCATGGCAATTTTCCCATCTCTGAGCCTCAGTTTTCACACTTTTAAAATGAAAGAGTCAATCTGTATGTTAGTCTATTTTGTGCTGTTCTAACAGAATACCTGAGACTGCATAATTTATAATGAACAGAAGTTTATTGGCTCATGGTTCTGGAGGCTAGGAAGTTCAAGAGCAAGGCCTTGGCATCTCCTGATGGCCTTCTTGCTGCATCATCCCATGGTGGAAGGTGAGAAGGGCAGAGAGAGACAGACGGGAGGGGCAGGACACCGAGCTTACCCTTTTATAATGAGCACACTCCCCCATAGTGGCATTAATCCATTCTTGAGGGCAGCCTCATGGCCTAATTGCCTCTCATTAGGCCCCACCTCTCTTCACTGTTGCATTGGGGTGAAGTTTCCAATGCTTGCTTTTTGAAGGACACATTTAAACCATAGCAGTCTATTACTGAGATTTTTTTTGTTTTGTTTTTTTGAGACAGAGTCTCCCTTGGTCGCCCTGGCTGGAGTGCAGTGGTATGATCTGGGCTCACTGCAACCTCTGCCTCCCGGGTTCAAGCAGTTCTCCTGCCTTAGCCTTCCAAATAGCTGGGATTACAGGCGCACATCACCATGCCTGGCTAATTTTTGTATTTTTAGTAGAGATGGGGTTTCACCATGTTGGCCAGGTTGGTCTCAAACTCCGGACCTCAGATTATCTGCCTGCCTTGGCCTCCCAAAGTGCTGGGATTATAGGCATGAGCCACTGTGCCCAGCCTGTTCCTGAGATCTTTACAACATCGAGACATAAAACTATATAAGGTCCTGGCCGGGCACAGTGGCTCACGCTTGTAATCCCAAACACTTTGGGAAGCCGAGGCAGGTGGATCACCCAAAGTCAGGAATTTGAGAACAGCCCGGCCAATGTGGTGAAACCCCGTCCCTACTAAAAATGCAAAAATTAGTTGGGCGTGGTGGCAGGTACCTGTAATCCCAGCTACTCAGGAAACTGAGGGAAGAGATTGCTTGAACCCAGGAGGTGGAGGTTGCAGTGAGCAGAGATCACGCCCACTGCACTCCAGCCTGTATGACAAAATGAGACTCCTTCTCAAAAAGAAAAAAGAAAGCTATATAAAGTCCTGATGCCTGGTCCATTGTCTACTAACTCTTCAGTTTAGTCTTCATTCCACATATTTTTATTGAGCACCTACTGTGTACCAGACACAGTCATAGTGAGATGCTGTTAGACTTCAGACGTGTGGACCTGGTCAGGAGGATGGTCTGTGTTCACCTGATAGCTACATACTTCAAGGCCACTTGTAATAAGTACCCAGTCTTTAGCTGTAAACCTTGCCTCTTGTTCCACAACACCGAAGGAAATCATATGTGTTTGATTCCTTGTAGATGGAACCATACGTTTGTGCTTAGGGAGCAGGAACTCCAGTGCTTTCATCAAGATGGAAGTAGTGCCTGTGAAGTGGAGCCAATACGGATTGAAATAAATATTGTTTTATTTTATTTTTTTCCCTACTGCCTTTGTAATTGCAGAAAAAGAAATAATCAGTTTTATCAGCTAATACTGATTTAAATAAATAGTCATAAATGATTCAGATATGAACAGAATCATTTTGGAGTGGAGACTATGTGGGGCACATGTAACCCCTATACATTACCACCTAGAGAGTTTGGTTAACTTACTATCTCTACCTTAGAGTAAGACACAAGTCTTCAAGGACCTACATGTTATCACCTGTGAGATCAGGATAAGGCTATCCTACTAAAACACTTAAATAACAGACTTTATATTATAAAATATAAAGCTTTAAACAAATGTTTGGTATCATTATGCTGCTGAAAATACCATGTTCCAGCAGTGTCCTCTGTCCATTTTATACCCCCAATGATACTTATCTATTTATTAGAATGTATCTGAGACGCCAAGCTCAGGAGATTCTTGGAGTCCTGCTCTGTGTGCCCTTCTGCTAGGTGGCCCTATACTCAGAAGCATTCTTAGGTGCTTGTCTACACTTCCTTCCGCTTTCTGGTCAGGGTCCCTGCCTCCCTCTGGAGCCTCCTCTCCAAGAGGTGGGAGTGGAGCTGATGTCAGCAGGGAAGGGGGGCTTATTGCTCTCAGTGATGCTTATTATTTTATTTACGTTCTTAATGGTTTGAGTTTTTGTTTTTTTAAGAGATGGGGTCTTGCTTTGTTGCCTGGCTGGACTTGAACTCCTGGGCCCCATTGTGCCTCACTTGTTTTATTTTTTAAATTTTTTATTTTGTAAATTTACCTTTTAGAAATTAATGTTTAAAAATATGTGTGTGTTTATCTATGAACAATGAAGAATCTGCTGGTCATCTCTGTCCCCATCCACCCAGCTCTCTCTTCCTCCTTACAAGTAAATCACTGTTGTAAATTTCTTGTATATTCTTCCTGCATTTCTTTATGCAAATACAAGTAAATATGAGTATTCTTCTTATTCTCCTCTGCCCCCCAAAAAAGGATACCATACATACACTGTTCTTTCTGTCTTTTTTTTTTGCGTGACAGTATAGTCTTGCTTTTGTGCGGACTAGATCATCTACAATTTTGTGTACTCGTAATTACTTGATAGCATAAAGACTTTCAAATCTCCATCAGCTGACATAATTCATTTTCAATGAGTATACCTTTGGCAAGTCTTCTTAGGCTTATTTTTGTGATTTTAAATGCTTGCTGCCTAGCTCTATAAAGGAAAACCTGGCACCATCTTCAGAAGTTTCAGAGCTAATGAAGTATATCATGTTTCAGCCTTTGTGTGTACAGAATAAATGTTTTTCTTAGTACACTTACCCATTGTGGTGTTCTCAGTTTATGACCCCTTGCTATAATTTTCAAAGCTTCCTTTTATCATTTGTCTTCCTTCTTCCAGATAAACTAACTACTGGGAACTTTCAGTTGTTGATCATTAAATTCTGTCATAACTGCCTGTTTGTTTTTTGTGGTCAGTATTTTAATCTCCCTTATTTACAGTCCTGCCAGACTTCCCCACCTTCCCCTGCTCTCCAGAAAAGTAAAATCCAACTCAAACAATTACTTAGCAAACCACTTTTACAGAGTGAAATTAAAAAAAAAATTTTTTGTTTCAGTAAAAAGATTTTGAAAGATCTCTTGACTTCAACAAAACTATAGTTAAAAAATAAAAATACTCTAGTAGTAACTGAAGGGCAGAAATAGAGAAAGCAGCTGACATTGCCAGAAGAGAAGTCGAGTTCTGCTTTTCCCCACATATAGTTGTTTAGGACATGTGACTCGAATACGTGAATTAGTGTAGTAACTACAGCAGAGTCTCTTGGGTTGTGTTAGTTATTTCCTCAATTTGTGAGATAGCATAC
Source organism: Aotus nancymaae (assembly GCF_030222135.1). Lineage (NCBI taxonomy): Eukaryota > Metazoa > Chordata > Mammalia > Primates > Aotidae > Aotus > Aotus nancymaae. The sequence goes on from NW_026988417.1 coordinate 3,059,061, forward strand.
GTATAAACTTCTTCCTCCCAGACTTCTCTCCTGAAATTTTAACTGCAGTCTGCTTTGTGGAATTTCTTCTCGAGAGAACTTGTTTAAGAGTATACCGATTGTTACTTGTTCATGGGCCATCTGAAGATTCTGGATGTTATTTTATTTTTTGAGACAGAGTCTTCCTCTGACCTCCAGGCTGGAGTGCCATGGCACAATCTCGGCTCACTGCAACCTCCACCTCCCAGGTTCAAGCGATTCTCCTGTCTCAGCCTCCCAAATAGCGGGGACTACAGGCACCCACAACCACACCCAGCTAATTGTTTTTGTGTTTTTAGTACAGAAGGGATTTCACCAAGTTGGCCAGGCTGGTCTCAAACTCTTGACCTCAGGTGATCTGCCCGCCTCAGCCTCCCAGAGTGCTGGGGTTACAGGCGTGAGAGCCTCTGTGTCCAGCCTGGAAGTTATTTTAAATAGTTTTTTTCTTGGGGGTTGCGGATGAAAGCAAATTTTGTTAGAGTTAGTAATGCTGAATGATTTTGTGTTCCTTTATCATTCATTCATTTACCAAATATTTATTGAGGCCTGTTCTGTGCTAAATAGTGGGGAGATGGTACTGAACTAGACAGAAGAGACCCAGTATGCCTGCTAGCTCATGTTAACATTTTGATTTCTCGTGCTATAATACAGTAGATGAGCCTGGCATTGAGAGTGAGTAGTCTTGGATTTAGGTTCTGAGATGGCCATTTATTTATTGTGAGACCTCTGGTACTTAAAACTCTGAGCCAGCACACCTGTAATCCCAATACTTTGGGAAGCTGAGGTGGGTAGATTGCTTGAACCCAGGAGATCAAGATCAGCCTGGACAAATTGGCAAAACCCCATCTCTACAAAAAATACAATAATTATCTGTGCATGGTGGCATGCCCCTATAGTCCCAGCTACTTGGGAGGCTGAGATGGGAGGATCACTTGAGCTTAGGAGGTGGAGGTTGCAGTGAGCCAAGATCACGTCCCTGCACTCCAGCCTGGATGACAGAGCAATACTCTGTCTGAAAAAAAAGAAATTTTTAAAAAGCACAAAAATCTGGAGCCTGTCTTTCATCTGCACATGGAGGAATCTTGCAGGGTGGTTGGAATTAGCTAGTATATGTGAGTACATTGTTGTCTGCAGTGGTCTTTATAGTGTCTTACAAAACTCATGATCACTTTTCTGGATCCCTTGCATTTTCTAGCTGCATTTTCCTCAACTGGGTTTGGGAAAAATTAGGTCTGGAGTTTGAGATGGGGAGCTGTTTTTACTTTACAGGTGAGGTAACTTCGTACATGTTGAAGTATTACAAGAGTGTGAGTGGAACCAACCTCTGATTTTTGGCTCAGTACTGACTCTTGGACTGGAGAGTCCTGTCGTCAGCAAGAACACAGTTTAATGAGAAGCAATTAAGAGCACAGTCTCCTAACCATAGTTTTAATTTTAAATTTCAATTTCTTGGTTCTCCACTTACTGCCTACTCAACCCTAAGCAAGTAATTGGAATATCTCTCATAATATGCCCCAGGATTAATTAATGCTGTAGTTAAAAGAAAAACAACAGCAGCTATTTGATCGTATAAAAGACTTAATAAAATGTAGATTTAGGCTGGGAAGCCGTTAACTAACCATTCGTCATAAAAGAGGGAGGAAGCAAGAGGACCCACTTGGGTAGGCTGGGACACATTGCTGTGGTTCACTTCTACTTTTTGCTTTTGTTTCTAATTGGAGCTGTTCCGAGACATCCTGATTGTCAGAGGCAATGTGGAGTGGAGGGGGAAAAGGAGGCGCTCTGGAGCCAGGCAGCCTGAGTTCAGATTCGAGCAACCCCATTACTGGCTGCTTAACTGTGTTGTGTCTTACCTGCAGAAAAAATGAGTTAGTACACACATAGTAAGCAGTGATAACTTTAGCAGTGATTATTTCAATGGGGTCTTTTGAGCAACTGCTTCTTCAAGAGAACATCCGGAGACACAGGAATAGAAATGATCCGATCAGAGTAATTAAAGGCTTTTTGATTGCCCTGAGCTCTGAGGTCAAGGCACTTTCAGTCAGCCTGAAGCTGTGAAGAAGAACCTTCAACATAAGGTGGGTGTCCTCTCTTAGGATAGTGGAGAACTACATCATTAGGCTAGTAATGTAAGCACTGAGTTACTTACGTATTACGTTATGGTTTAACTTACTGTGGTCGTGCTGTTTTATTTGGGAGATAGTGCCAGATGTTGGGCTCCCTTCTGCCAGTAGATAACAGGGGTTTCCTTTTCATCGGCTCATGCTGCCGCCTTCCAGTATTGCAGGTTTCCAAGTGTTTGTAGTGAATTTCTGGCCGGGGCATCCATGTCTCTTCTGCTGAAGGTGCTGGCCAGGGTGTGTGCTGACTGCTGTGCCGCTTCCAGGCCTTTGCCTGAATTTAGTCATCAGTGTTGGAGCCCCCAAGTCTGTTTACCATCTTGTTACTCTTTCCAGCGAAGTCTCCACCTTCTGTTTCACTGCGTATTTCTTGACGCAGTTTTATTTTGGATGCAGACCTCTTGGGGCCCTTTGTCCCAGGGAAGTTAGATGTCCCTTGTAGTAGATACCAGAGTCTCAGTTGAGCTCCTGCTATGTATGAAACACTCTCCCAGGGCACTTCTACAAAAGTGAGTTAGAAATGTATTGCCCCTGTATTTCAGAGGCCCACAGACCAGTGATGGAGCAAGCATGGATCCAGATAATTTAAACGCCTATAATTTGGTCCTTTCAATTTAGTTTGAAAGTGGCCATGGGAGAGGTAGGAATGGTGTCTCTTACAGGAGGCCAGTTGCTAGGCTTGGGGTGTGGGGAACCTTCACAGAGCAGGAAGCATTTGAGTTTGATATTGAGAGTGAGTGGGGCCTGAAAGGTTTAGAATAGAGAGAATAGTTAAATTAGGTCATTAAAGATTTGTGGAACACCTGCTGGGTGTAAAATCAGAGGAAGTTTGACTGCACTCACTTTGCTGTCTCTTCTGTGCTATTCCTTAAACTTCAGTAGATATTTTCACCAGGTGACTGCTTCCTTCCCCAAGCCACCTAGCAGACACGTTTTACCTCTGAAATCATCTCTGTGAAGCTTTGTATGAGTTTCCCAGGGCCGCTGTAACAAACTGCCACAGACCAAACCAGGGGCTTAAACAACAGAAATGTGTCATCTCACAGTTCTGGAGGCCAGAAATCTAAGATCAGGGTGTGGGCAGGGCTGGTTCCTCCTGAGGCTATGAGGGAGAATGGGCCCCATCCTCTAGCTCCTTGTGGTAGTTGGTAGTCCTTGGCGTTCCTTGGCTTGAGGAAGCACAGCCTCAACCTCTGTCTTCATCTATACTTAGTTATCCCTGTGTGTGTCTCTTTGTCCACATTTTCCGTTTTATAAGGACATTAGTCATTTTGGATTAGTCCACCTTGTGGACCCCATCTTAATTAATTACATTTATAGTGACTGTATTTCCAAAAAAGGGCATATTCTGAGGAACTGGGGGTTAGGCTTCAACATGTGAATTTTGGGGAGTGGACACAATTCAAGTCATAACATCCTCTCTCTGTTCTTTTTACCTCCCATGCATGGACACTTTCCCCCTGCTGATACACTGTAAGTAGAGTTCTGTCATGCACTGAGAGCATTTTGTCTGTCAACCCCTACTCTTTGTATTTTTTAATCTCTGGCGCCTTGTGTGTAATGTGGAAAGTGTCTCCAGTGCAAATTTATTATGCATCAGGAGTTAGTAGAAATAAGGGAAGATATTGCAGGGGCACCTCTCTTTTTGGTTTCCTATTGACAATTCCAAAAGCTCTCTGGAGTTGGGTGCCAGGTGGCCAGGGACACTACCAGGGGGTACCACTTTCATTATCTCCTGACTCTTTTTCTATGGAGCAGTAATTCATTATTAGCTGGCAATCATTGTGCTTTCTGAGGAATGTTTTAAGAGTGTTAGAAATCTGACAAGATCCTTTGGGTCCTCTAGCAAGCATTTATAAAGAGGCTTTCTTTAATGGGTCCCTTCTTCCTTGTTTCAGTCTTAGGTTTTCGTGTTCCAGCTTTAGGGTTTCAAAAGTAAATCATGTGAATGCTAGGAATAGTTACCCATTAGCAGAGGTGTCTGTGCCAGAAGGGAGATGCCAAGAAATAATTGAGTCTGTCCAAAAGTTTCAGAATGACCTCATTATATATTTTAGAGAAGCAAAAATTTGTCTGATTTCTGACCTGAGGTTTAGTTACACATTAATAAAGATGGATCATCCTGGGCCTGCAGTACTTCTGCTAAGAAAGAATATTCCAGCATACTCTGTTATTTCTGGGTCAGTAAATAATATGCTAGGCAGATTGATGTCTTCTGAGACATTAGAAATGGGATGTTTTTTGGACTAAATAGTGCTATCCGGTCAGGATTTTCTTCAGTGCCATTTAGCAACCCAGCTGTCCTTTGTCCAGCTAGCCAAAATTTGTATAATGCAGTGGGGTACTTTTTTACAGTTTCCACACTTTAAATGTCACATGAGGGGTTCTTTACTGGTCTCCTGGAACCCAGTCTAGCAAAATTAGAGGAAAGGCCCTAAGGAGATTTATCTCTGTTAAGAGAAAAAATTAACATTTTCAGGCTATAGTTGAATCTACTAAAGATAACAAATAATGTCTACGATCTCAGCCTCCAAAGATTGAAAAGTGTTAGGATTGTCATTTGTGGTTTTTGTAGGGTAGCTGAATAAAAACTGGGCAGCTAAAATTTTTAGTTCTATGTGCCTCCTAAACAAAAACCTAAATAAGTAGTTTGTGAATTGACTGCAGACAAAATAGAAACTGTGCTGCATGCTGTTTTTTGTAAACAGATGACATTTACTTTTTTCTTTTTCTTTTTCTTTTTGAGATGGAATCTCGTCTGTTGCCCAGGCTGGAGTGCAGTGGTGCAGTCTCAGCTCACTGCAACCTCTGCCTTCCAGGTTCAAGTGATTCTCCTGCCTCAGCCTCCCGAGTAGCTGGGACTACAGGAGCCTGCCACTATGCCCGGCTAATTTTTTGTATTTTTAGTAGAGATAGGGTTTCACTGTGTTAACCAGGATAGTCTTGATCTCCTGACCTTGTGATCTGCCCTCCTGGGCCCCATCTCATTTGAGATAATTGGTGTAAGCGCTTGACTTTTTTTTTTTTTTTTTTTTGAGGTGGAGTTTTGCTCTTGTTGCCCAGGCTGGAGTACAATGGAGCGATCTTGGCTCACCGCAATTTCCGCCTCCTGGATTCAAGCAATTCTGGTGCCCCAGACTCCCAAATAGCTGGGATTACAGGCATGTGTCACCATGTCCGGCTAATTTTTGCGTTATTAGTAGAGACGGGGTTTCTCTATGTTGGTCAGCTTGTCTCGAACTCCCGACCTCAGGTGATCTGCTCGCCTCAGCCTCCCAAAGTGTTGGGATTATAGGTGTGAGCCACTGCACCTGGCCTAGCATCTTGACTTTTTATATATTAAATAAAAATGGAAATAATTTTTTTAAAAAGGGATGTTAATGTTAAGATAGCTGTTCATCTTGATCTCCGTAGTATCAGCCTGAAAAAGCATGCTGAAATATCTTCATCTGAAGGCAGGCAGAGACCAGCTCATGTAAAGTCTGGAGGTACTTTCTTCTGAGAACAAGAAGGATCACAAAGTGTTTCAAACACAGAAAATAGCACGGTGTGATGACCTAACCTCCTGCTCTAACCTTCATCCAGCGTCAGTGGTCAGTTCATGGCTAGACTTGCATAACCTCATTTCCCCTTCCCCTTCCTCCCATCCAACAGACCCAGTGGTCTAGGGCCTCTCTGTTATAGGTACCGGTATAGATGTAGTCCTGGCCCCTAGGAATTCACAGCCTAGGGATAGACCCCCACGGAGGCAGACCGTCCCTGCACAGTAACAGTCACTTGCCCATTGGGTACCAGCAGCTAGAGAGGGACCCTGTCATCTCTACCCTCAAGCCCAGTGTTCAGCCTGGGCCCTGCCACAGGACAAGGGGCTCCGCCAATGTTTTGGGCACATACAAGTTTTAGGCACATTTCAGATGTCATTTTATCCAGAAACATTTTTGTATCTAATGTAATTGTAATAATGCTACACCTAAAATGTAAAACTAATTTCTTAATACCATCAAAATCCAGCTAGTGTTCAAATTTTTTGTTGTCTCAAATGTCATTTTTAGATTTTTATTTTACAGTTTGTTTCAGTCAGGATCATGTGAAGGTCCACATATTAGTTCTCAGATTTTAAGCAGAGTGCTTGACATGATCTGACTTACATTTATTTATTTTTTTTTTGAGATGGCACTATTTTGTCACTCAGGCTGGAGTGCAATCTCTGCTCACTGCAACCTCTGCCTCCTGGGTTCACGCGATTCTCCTGCCTCAGCCTCTGGAGTAGCTGGGATTACAGGTGCACACCACCACACCTGGCTGATTTTTTGTACTGTTAGTAAAGACGGGGTTTCACCATGTTGGCCAAACAGGTCTCGAACTCCTGACCTAGTGATCCACCCGCCTCAGCCTCCCAAAGTGCTAGGATTAAGGTGTGAGCCATTGTGCCTGGCCCTGACTTACATTTTAAAACTCTCTATGGCTGAGTTTTAGGGAATGGATTGCTGTGGGAGTTGTTAAGAAACTGGAAGTAGAGAAACGAATTAGGAGGCTGTTGAGTGTCCAGGAGGTGAGTGATGATAACCTGGATTTGAGTGACAGGTAGGGAATGGGAGATGTGGAGGAAGCAGATATCACATGGGCAGGCCATGCTTGTTTGTCGCAGTTCATCCAGACTGTTTTTTTCTGTTGTGTGTGTTTATTTGAAAATATTGCTCCCAAAGATTTCATTAATTTAGCTATCAACATATTGTTGATGGTGAAATCTTAAAGAATATTGAGATAGAGAAATGTTCATCCATACTTTAATCAACTTACTCAAATTTATTCCAGCTTATTTACCATTATATCATCTTGCCAGTGTATAATTGTAATATAGCATTACATAATAGAATTAGATATATAGTTTTCTACTTAATATGTTTCATACTCTTTATCTATATTATGCTAAAGAATCCCCATAGTTACATGATACTGTATTGAGCAGATTTTAATGTTTGTGTCACATTTATTTATTTGAGACAGGGTCTTGCTCTGACCCCCAGGCTGGAGTGTAGTGGTGCCATCATGTCTCTCTGCATCTTTGACCTCCCAGCTCAAGTGATCCTCCCATCTCAGCCTCTTGAGTAGCTGGGACTACAGGTGTACACCATCTCTCCTGGCTCTTTTGACTTTTTTGTTGAGATGCAATCTTTACTATGTAAGCTAGACAACTTTGAACTCCTGGGCTCAAGTGATCCTCCTGCCTCGGCCTTTCAAAGTGCTAGGATTACATGCATGTGCCACCACACCTGGCCTGTTCCTACTTTTAAAATTATTTTATTTTAAATTAGTTTAAATTTATTTTAAGATACTCTGAAAAAATGTTCCATAAGTTATTTTGCATGTTTTTCTCTCTCTTTTTTTAACTTTTTGATTCAATAATAATAATTTTTGATTAAATAATAATGTTTTTTGTTTGTTTTGAGATGGAATCTCACTCTGTTGCCCAGGCTGGAATGCAGTGGCACGACTCAACTCACTGCAACCTTTGCCTCTCTGGTTCAAGTGATTCTTGTGCATCAGCCTCCCGAGTAGCTGGGATTACAGCCATGCACCCATACACCCAACTGATTTTTGTATTTTTAGTGCAGACGGGGTTTCATCACGTTGCACAGGCTGGTCTCAAACTCCTGAGCTCAGGCATCCACTTGCCTTGGGCTGCCAAAGTGCTAGGATTACATACATGCACCACCATGTCCAGCAAATAATAACTTCTTAATTGACAAAAAGGAAGTACAAGTTTAACAAAAGAGTGAAGATGGCTGATCACTAGCAGCTCGGGCTCGTAGTTCCCAGTGAAAGCGCAGAGAACGAGAGGACGCCACACTTTCAGACGAATATTTGTTGCTCATGGACCAGGAGATTCCCAGCAGAGGAGCCCCACGTGTCGCCAGGGCGACTCTTCTGGCCGGCGCGGCGGTTTTGCTGGTGCCTTAGCACACCAGTTTTTGGTGCAGAGTCCGGAGATTCCTGGGCAGAAAAGCACCATCCATCTTAACACCGCTGTTTTGGCCGGCACGTGGTTTGCTCAGATTTCGGCGCTGGGAATCAACAAGTTGGACGTCTGCTCAGAGACCTAGTTAGAAAGTTGGTAACTACAACGACAACAGACGGATAAATATATAATGAAGGGAAGAAATCAGCGTAAAAAGGCAGAGAATACTCAAAATCAGAATGCCTCTTCCTCTACAGGGGATCGCAATTCCTCATCAGCAACGGAACAAGGCTTAATAGATTACGAGTGTGTTCCAATAACAGAAGCAGGTTTCAAAACGTGGGTGATAAGAAACTTCTGTGAATTAAAAGAACTTGTTCTAACCCAATGCAAAGAGACTAAGAACCTTGAAAAAAGGTTTGATGAAATGTTAACGAGAATGGACAATTTAGAGAGGAATATAAGTGAATTGATGGAGCTGAAAAACACAACACGAGAACTTCGCGAAGTATGCACAAATTTAAACAGTCGAATTGATCAAGTAGAAGAAAGAATATCAGAAGTCAAGAACCAGCTCAGTGAAATGAAACGAGAAGACAAGATTGGAGAAAAAAGGATGAAAAGGAACGAGCAAAGTCTCCAGGAAATATGGGACTATGTGAAAAGACCTAATCTACGTTTGATAGGTGTACCTGAATGTGACGAAGAGAATGAATCGAAGTTGGAAAATACTCTTCAGGATATCATTCAGGAAAACTTTCCCAACCTGGCAAGGCAGGGTAATATTCAACTCCAGGTAATACAGAGAACACCACAAAGATATTCTTCAAGAAGACCAACCCCAAGGCACATAATTGCCAGATTTATTAGGGTTGAAATGAAGGAGAAAATACTAAGGGCAGCCAGAGAGAAAGGTCAGGTTACCCATAAAGGGAAACCTATCAGACTTACAGCAGATCTCTCAGCAGAAACCCTACAAGCCAGAAAAGAGTGGGGACCAATATTTGACATCCTTAAAGAAAAGAACTTTCAACCCAGAATTTCCTATCCAGCCAAACTAAGCTTTATAATCGAAGGAAAAATTAAATCCTTTGCGAACAAACAAGTACTTAGAGAGTTCACCACCACCAGGCCTGCTTTACAAGAGCTTCTGAAAGAAGCACTATACATATAAAGGAACAACCAATATCAGCCTTTCCAAAAATATATCAAAAAGAAAAGAACATTAACACAACGAAAAATTTACACTAACTAATGGGCAAAACAGCCAGCTAGCATCAAATGCCAGTATTAAAGTTATATATATTCTAATCGGATAAAAAGCCAAAACCCATAGGTATGCTGCATCCAGACCCATCTCACATGCAACGATACACAAAGACTCAAAACAAAGAGAAGGAGGAAGATTTATCAACCAAACAGAGAGTAAAAATAAACAAACAAAAAGCAGGAGATGCAATTCTCGCCTCTGATAAAGTAGACTTTAAAGCAACAAAGAGCAAAAGAGGCAAAGAAGGACATTACATAATGGTAAAAGGATCAATGTAACAAGAAGAGCTAACGATTTTATAGATCAACGAGATAGAATATTAACAAGGACATCCAGGACTTGAACTCAGACCCGGAACAAGTAAACTTAATAAACATTTATAGAACTCTCCACTTCAAATACATAAAACATACATTACCACCTCACACCTATTCCATAAGTGACTACATAATTGGAAGTAAATCACTCCTCAGTAATCGCACAGCATTTCATAGGTTTAAATGAAATATTGGTTGGCTGCTCGTTTGTTATTTTCTTCCCTTATTCCTTCCTGTTTACATCAAGTATAATTATTGGTATAAAAGAGGTTTTCAATACCCATTTCTAAACTGCATTCTAGCCTGGGCAAGAAAGCAATACTCCTATTCTCTCTTTCTTTTCCTTTTTCCTCCTCTTCTTTATTCTTTTGCTTTCTTTCTTTCTTTCAAAAAAAAAAAAAAAAGGAAGTACAAGTTTGTACTTAAAAGTAGAATTATGCTTAATTTTGATTATTGGGCTCAGAATGTGTATACTTTGATTTTGATTGAAGTTTATAGACCTTATTGAAGGAATAGAGCATATACCTACCTGGCCTGCGGTCTTTATCTTATCCCACTCACATAGCAATATGTAACTAGAGGAAAGCAATACCTGCCTTACCTTAAATATGTTGGTTTTACAAAGATTCCTTTCTTTCAGTATCTTCTGGGAACCAGGAAATAGCTATTGTAACCTCCAAAATATACCCTCATATCCTTATTTACTGATGAAAATGGCTTATAATTGGGACTCATAATGATTTTCTTTGGTCTTTTATTTTTTTTGAAAAACGAAGGAGAACATTTTTATTATTGGCTCAGAATGTTCAGCTTCAATTACATCTAATGAGGAAATATTGTCAGATAACTATTATTATTTTGTTCTTTGGTCATTCTGTTGGAACAAACCAGGTTTACAATAAATAAGTTGAGTAACCAGATTAAATTAAACAATTTTTATAAAGGATATAAATAGAGAAGAGTAAGTTTAAAAGATTCTACTTAGACTAGGCTCATGCCTGTAATCCCAGCACTGTGGAAGTCTGAGGCAGGAAGATCAGGAGTTTGAGACCAGCCGGGGTTATGTAGTGAGACCTCATCTCTACCAAAGAACTAAAAAAAAAATAGCTGGGTATGGTGATGTGGGCCTGTAGTCTCAGCTATTCTTGTGGCTGAGGCAGTAGTATCGCTTGAGCCAGAAGTTCCAGGCTATAGTGAGCTTTGATTGCAGCACTGCATTCCAGCCCGGGTAGCAGAATGAAGCTCTGTCTCAAAAAAAAAAAAAGAGAAAAAATATTCCACTTAGGTAATTATTTTGTTTATTCTATGTTAATATTTAGTCCCCAAGTGTTTTCATGTTTTGCCTTTAAGTTTTTGAAATAGTGGTTGGACAGAGTGGCTCACACCTGTAATCCCAGTACTGTGGAAGGCCTTGGTAGGTGGATCACCTGAGGTCAGGAGTTCGAGACCAGCCTGGCCAACATGGTGAAATCCCTGTCTCTACTAAAAATACAAAAACTAGCTGGGCATGGTGGCATGGCCTGTAATTCCAGCTACTCAGGAGGCTGAGGCAGGAGAATCGCTTGAACCTGGGAGGCAGAGGTTGCAGTGAGCCGAGATCACACCCCCGTACTCCAGTCTGGGTGACAGAGTAAGACTGTCTCAAAAAAAAAAAAAAAAATAGTGCCACTTTAAGCATGCTATTTCTATTGTATCTTTACATTTGGAACAGAAATATCAAATTGATTATCATTTTCTTATTAAAAAAATCTCATTTCTTCAACTGATTCTTTGGCTGTTGGATTCACAATAAAAATATCTCTCTTGCATAATAAACTCTACTTTATACGCTTGCTATCCAAAGTGTGGTTCAAGTTCAGTAACTTTGGTATCATTTGGGAATTTATGAGATGTGCAGAATTTTAGGCACCACTCCAGACCTAATGAATCTTAATTTGTGTATTAATTTAATTCCCAGGTGGTTCATATGCACGTTTGAAAGCTAACGGGGCATAGTGGCTTATGTCTATGATCCCAGCACTTTGGAAGGCCAAAGTGAGAGGATTGCTTGAGGCCAAGAGTTTGAAATCAGCCTGTGCAACTCAGGAATATCCCCGTCTCAACAAAAAATATTTTTTAAAAATTAGCCACACATGGCGGTGCACACTGGTAGTCTCAGCTGCTTGGGAGGCTGAGGCGGGAGGATCACTTGAGCCTGGGAGGTTGAGGTTGCAGTGAGCTGTGATTGCACCACTGCCCTCCAGCCTCGGTGACAGAGCAAGATCCTGTTCTCCTCCCCCAAGAAAAGAATGTAATGTCAGTAGCCATATCCACAGAATTTTAAATTTGAGCCATCTTTGCATGTTAGGTTATTAACAAACTGAACATCTTGACATTGCGAGTACCTGCCATTATTCTATTAACCAGAAAGGAGATGTTAGGGAGGAATGTTTCCCATTATGTGAGTTATGTGTGAGTGGCTTCTCTTCTGTTGATCTGTTTGGGGGATCCTTTGGAAAACCACTGCCGGTACCTTATGGGGAAAAAAAATCAGAAATCAAATTTCTTTTGGAATAAATTATGCTGCTCTTGGCAGATCTTGTCTGGATCCAAATTAAGTCCTCTGACAAATCCAAGACATCTTTAAAGAGTCATGTAGTCAAACGTTTAATATTTAGTTCTTTTTGGATTTGTCAGAGGACTTAATTGCTTTGTTAGATTGTTCTCTTGTTCTCTTCTTTGGAGCAGTGGCTAGGACAAAACACACCATTGGTTAGTGGGAGGGTGGGAGGTTACAGATCAGCCATGTGCCTCTGAGGCCACAAAGAAGCCTCACAGGTCATAGTTTCCACTGTAAGTGGTCATTGCATTCTCCTGTTGAAGATTGTGTTTACCAAGCTCATGTGCTCATCATGAAACACTGTTAGACATTGATTTGAAAACAATAATTTCTTTTATTTTGATTCTGTAGGAACTTAGAAAGATTGTACAATGAATGGTGATTCTCGTGCTGCGGTGGTGACCTCACCACCCCCGACCACAGCCCCTCACAAGGAGAGGTACTTTGACCGAGTGGATGAGAACAACCCAGAATACTTGAGGGAAAGGAACATGGCACCAGACCTTCGCCAGGACTTCAACATGATGGAGCAAAAGAAGAGGGTGTCCATGATTCTACAAAGCCCTGTAAGAAGAGAAATCTTTTCTCTGACCAAATGTTGTCTTTCCTTTTCTGATACTTCAGGTCTTATGCTCTGTTGTATGAGTGGCATAGTTCATTGATCTTGTCACAGGAAATCGTGTATGAGTATATGTATATGGTTGTTGAAAGAATTCAGTTTAGTTCATGTTATCAGACGTCATAAATGAAAAGTCTTCAGTGTCATAAAGGATAGGAAGCATTAGTTTCTTTTTTTTACTCTTGTGACTTTTCCAGAGGGTCTATATATATTGGGACAATTTTAAAATTACAATTTAAAAAATACCTACCTTAGACTGGACGTGGTGACTCACTCCTGTAATCCCAGCACTTTGAGAGGCCAAGGCAGGTGGATCACTTGAGGTCAGGAGTTCGAGACCAGCCTGGCCATCGTGGTGAAACCCTGACTCCATTAAAAATACAAAAATCAGCCTGGCGTGGTGGCATGTGCCTGTAATCCCAGCTACTTGTAACGCTGAGGCAGGAGAGTCGCTTGAACCTAGGAGGTAGAGGTTGCAGCGAACCAAGATCGTGCCACTGCACTCCAGCCTGGGCAACAGAGCAAAACTCTATCTTAAAAACAAACCAACAAACAGAAAACTAGCTCAGTCCTGGGCATATATAGGCCTTAAGAGTACCTGATTATTGGGCCGGGCGTGGTGGCTCATGCCTGTAATCCCAGCACTTAGGAGGCCAAGGTGGGTGGATCACAAGGTCAGGAGGTCGAAACCATCCTGGCTAACACGGTGAAACCCTGTCTCTACTAAAAACACAAAAGATTAGCTGTTATTATTGAGTTACAAGTTACATAAAGTACACAAATCTTAAATATATAGCTTGATGAATTTTGACATAATTGTTGTTTATGTAGCTACCCAGATCAAGTCTCAGACTTTACATTCTAGTTGAAGGAAATAAACAGTAAATAGCAAGCAGAAGAACAATGCAGAAAGCAGTAGTATGATTAGATTCAGTGTGACTGTGGTCAAAAGGCCGCTCTCTGGAGGTATGGTTTAATCTGAACTCAGTGACAGGAAGGAGCCAGTCTTTCAAGAATCAAGACGGGGCCGGGTTTGGGTGCTTGGCTGGGCATGGTGGTTCATGCCTGTAATCCCAGCACTTTCGGAGGCCAAGGGGTGGATCACTTGAGCCCAGGAGTTCGAGACCAGCCTGATGAAACCCCATCTCTACAAAAAATATAAAAATTAGCCAGGCATGGTGGTGTGTGCCTGCGGTACCAGCTACTCAGGAGGCCAAGGTGGAAGGATCACTCAATCCCAGGAGGTTAAGGCTGCACTGAGTTGTGATCATGCCAGTGCACTCCAGCCTTGGTGACAGAGTGAGACCCTGTCTCAAAAAAAGTGTTCCTGGCTGAGGGACTGGCTAACATGAAATTCCTAGGATAGGGATAGGCTTGATGAGCCTGCAGAGGCAGAAGGCAGCCAGTGTGGTTCAACCTGGGAGTGGCAGAGTGAGGTGCAGTGAGGTTGGAGAGAGAGGAGGGAGCAGATCCTGGAAGGCTGTGTATGCTGAGATTGAGAGTTTTCATTGCATTCTGTGTGTGGCAGAGTCATTGGAGGGCTGCAGACAGGGAAGGACAAATAGAATTTTAAAGAAAGTTATTCTGGGTTTGGTTTAGAGAGAAAATTGGCTGGGGCAAGAGAAAAAGCTGTCTTCCAAATGAGAGATCATGGCAGCTTGGGCCAAGGTGGCGTAGTAGAGGTAGGGAGAGGTAGATTTGTATGGCTTTCATTTTGAAGGTAGTGTGAATAGGACTGGCTGATGGATGGGGCGGAAGAAGTGAAAGGGAAGAAAAGAATCAGGATAACACCTAGACTTTTGGCTTGAGCAGTTTTCCTACATAAAAACAACAAGAAGCTAAGTAAAAATGACTCAGGATAGTTAAGAAACTGGTAGCATCTAGTATGTGCCAGGAGTGTTTGTAGGCACTGGGAATGCAGAGATGAGAGAGTAAAGTCCCTGTCCACAGGTTGTTTAGAACATAGTAAGCGTCAAGGCTGGCCACGGTGGCTCATATCTGCAGTCCCAGGGCTTTGGGAGGCTGAGGTAGGAGGATCACTTGAGCCCAGGAGTTTGAGGCTGCAGTGAGCTATGACTGCACCACTGCACTCCAGCCTGGGGCTTGAGGTTTTGCCAGATGGTTTGGTAGAGTTGGAGGTGTTAGTAAGAAAATGATTACAATGTAATCATTACAATGGATCTAAGCCAGTGAGGGAGATCAGAACAGGGGAGGTGAGCCAAGGTGAGAAGGTGTTAGGGTGATGAATGCATGGAAAAGGGTGAGCTGGACTCTAGGAGGGGGTGGTTGGAGGGCACTTGGATTTGGGATTGAAGAGGGGCATGGTTACTAGGAATGAGCAGGTATAGGGCATGACCATGGAAGTGGGAGACTGAGGTGGGTTGGATGACAGGGTCTTCGGAGGAGAGGAGGCCTGAAATTTGAGAGGTATGAAGCTATGGAGGGTCCCAAGCTGAGGGTATATGGATGTTGAACCAGCAGGAGTTATGATCAAAGTAGCACACACAAGGTCCTTAGGCTAGTGACAGCTGGCTGGAGCCAGATGTTAAGATCCAGATGGTGGCTAAGCTTAGCTCTGTGCCACGTATCCTTTCTGCAGGTACAGATCTTCTGACACGCTGTTTATGTAAGGGGCTCCTGTACTGTGGTTTTCTTCTTTTTGTGTCTTCCTTACCAAGGTTTAAGTTTCTGGAAGGGAAGGACCGTATTATTTATCTGTATGTATATCCTTAGTGCCTAAAACAGCAGCTGGTACTTAGTAGTGTGTGTCAAATTGAGCTTTCCCTAGATCTGTATGTGGATTTTAAAACCATTGAAATAGATCCTTTGAATTTTCAGACTGAGATCTCCTGAAGGCAAGGAGCCTGTTTAATTCAGTTTTTGCTTCCCCTGTAGCCAGCACTGTCTGTGATGTTCAGGCAGCGCCATCTGTATCTCTTACTCTCTGTCTTTTTTTTTTTTCTTTTGAGGTGGAGTCTCACTCTGTTACGGAGGCTGGAGTGTAGTGGTGTGATCTTGGCTCACTGTAGCCTCCATCTCCTGAATTCAAACAATTCTCCTGCCTCAGCCTTCTAAGTAGCTAGGATTACAGGCAGGAGCTTCCATGCCTGGCTAATTTTTGTGTTTTTAGTAGAAACAAAGTTTCACCATGTTGGCCAGGCTGGTCTCGAACTCCTGACCTCAAATGATCTGCCTGCCTTGGCCTCCCAAAGTGCTGGAATTACAGGCGGGAGCCACCATGCCCAGCCCATCTTCATTTGCAAATATCTCCCTTTCTCTCTCTCTCATTGCGTTGTGCATTGATAACAAAGATGGCTAAATAATCATCATGTTTTGTTTTGTTTTTTTCTTTATTTCTTTATTTCTTGCTTGCAGTCAGAGTACCTCTCAGCTTTTCCCTTCCTCATGGCCTCATGAATGACTACAAAATATGATCTGTGACATTATTTATCATGGTTTGGTAAATAGAGGGTCCTCAGAGGGCTCTTGACATTGTTTTCTACCCTTAATTAGCTGCAATACATGTATTTGTTGTGTGCTTTCCCCAGTAGGTACACTTAGACTGTCCCTTGGCAATTTCCTGCTCTATGTTTTAAGCTCAAGCAATGACAAACTAGAAGTAAATTTGATGTGGATTAGCATCCAGTGAATTTACATTTTCATATTAGATATCATTTATAATTGTTTGACAAGATATTTATTTCTTCATAGGGTATGTGAAAGAATTATTTTAGTGCAGTTTGGGGAAATTATAAATTACATCTATTGTTAAATAGATTTCTATTAAAATCACCATCAATTCAATTGGAGTTTTTTTGCCTAATTTAGGATTATTTGATAAAGGATGGATGTTTACGGTTTTTTCCACACTTAAAAGTAATTTGAGAAGTATTTTGAAGAAAGTACTGCAAAGGATAAAATAGAATATGAAAATTACTAATAATTCTATTACTAAAAGGATTACAGTGAACATTTTGATGTATTTACCATTTTCTTTGAGATGAAGTCTTGCTCTGTCACCCAGGCTGGAGTGCAATGGCACAATCTTGGCTCACTGCAACCTCTGCCTCCTGGGTTCAAGCAATTCCCCTGTCTCAGCCTCCCAAGTAGCTAGGATTACAGGCACCTACTACTATACCTGGCTAATGTTTTGTATTTTTAGTAGATATGGGGTTTCACCATGTTGGCCAGGAAGGTTTCAAACTCCTGACCTCAGGTGATCTACCTGCCTTGGCCTCCCAAAGTGCTAGGATCCAGGTGTGAACCACTGCACCCGGCCGATGGATTTACTTTCAATCTTTTTCTGTTTAGGTGTGTATTTGCTCTAATAAGAACTGGTTATATTGCTTGATAACATTGTCACTCAAGAGCAATTTTATGCCATTTAATTTTTTTTTAGCTTTTCATTTTGAATGCATGCATAGAATTCCCAGTGCATTCAATCAGCCCTCTGTTGATTGAAATGTAGAATGTTTTTTCCTTTTATCAATAGGGGTGGAAAATGAATGTCTTTGAGCACTTTCTTGATGTTTCCTTAAAATAGATTCCTAGGAATAGAATTCCTGTTCAGAATTTTAAGCTTTTATTGTATTACTTTCTAGAAAAGAATGTGCCAGTTTATACTCCCAGCAGTAATGTGTGAGAATATCTGCTTGCCTTTCCAGCACTGGATGAAAACAAAAAATTGGTCTATGTGATTGCTACTCCAGACCCCCTGCCCAAGGAACAGAAAATAAATAGTATCTCACTGTTTTAATATTTTTTTATTAGGCTTTCTGTGAAGAATTGGAATCAATGATACAGGAGCAATTTAAGAAGGGGAAGAACCCCACAGGCCTTTTGGCATTACAGCAGATTGCAGATTTTATGACCACGAATGTACCAAATGTCTACCCAGCGGCTCCGCAAGGAGGGATGGCTGCCTTAAACATGAGTGAGTAGTTCCTGATTTTTAATATATGCTCTGTAGTTTTCAGGTAAAATTTCCTGAAGATTGCTCACATGAAATAAAAGGGCATGTAATGGTGTAACATACAGAGTTGAGTATTTGGAAAATTAATGTGTTTTCTTTAGTCATAGTAAAAGACAGGCTGTATTCTTGAAATTGTCTTGAATGTTGGGGACTCTTCTTAGCCAGTGAGACTCTTATTTCTGAGGCAGATGACCAACCTCTATGTGGATTAAAATAAACTAATCAGTAATAATAGTGCTTGTGGAGTAGCACATCAGTTTTGCCTGGCCAGCATTTCTTCCCTACCATTCCTCACTGCTACTTCTCCACTAGTGAGAAAGAGAAATTCCAAAAGAAAAGCCAGAGGAAAAATGTTGGATGGGTGACTGTGAGCAAAGAATGGTCAGCTGGGCAAGAATTGAGCTTTGCCATGACAGTTGAGTTTGGAAATGTTAACATGATGAGGTGGAGCCCAGGATGATTCAGGCATCAACTAATCTGACCCATATTGTATCTTGGATCAGTCTCTGACGGGTCTGGTTGGATAGTCAAATCTGATTGCCCAAAATAAGATACTGGTTTTTGTTACATCTGCTGACATTTGCTATTTACCTGTCTGCTCTGTGGGATTCTTAGAAGTTAAATAGCATTCACCCGATCTGATATATGTTATAATTAATGTCTATAGAATATTAAGAATCACATTTAATCCATAGCTCAAACCTCCACCCTGAAATCACATGGCCACCATCAGTAAAGTTTTCATATGTATTGTTGAGATTCTCTTGGGGTGGCTGGCAAAATATTAGGGAAAGTTATAAATTAGTCTCAAACCTTTTGGAAGGCCAAAAGGTCTTGTTGGGACAGGCTGAAGGCAGTGGGTCCATTACATTAGGGAAAAGATAGGAACAATAAGAGGCTTTCCCAGTTAAGTCTGTTTACCCCACATCCCTTTGTCTCTACTCTGTTTACTCAGGTAAACTTTGTGCTGAATGGTCCTCTCAGGGAGAAATCAAAGGGGAATTACCTGTTAACAGTGTTTACTCTGGGCCCTGAAACCTAAAGTTTTTATCATTTGCAAAACCACTCTTTTAACCATGTTAATTATCCACAAAGCATATTAACTTAAAACCTCTGTTATGAAAACTGTACTGAATAAATGTGAGAATGGAACAGGGGGTCTTGGTCGATTGGCTGCAGTCACCCTCTAAAAGCAGCCAACAGCCATCCCTAGCCCACCTGAATCACTGAAATAGGTGTGAGAGTGCATTTATTCATCCATAGTTAAGTCAGGGTCTGCAGAACAAACCTCTGCAGGTGGTAATCAGTGTCTCAGGTGTATCATCTCTCCTGGTTAAACCCCCATTCCTGGGAGTCACTCTTTAACTAAAAAAAAATTTGCTAATTGTACTCATAATTGCCTTATGTTATTTGTTAATCCTAAAATGCAAAGCCAGAATAAAAGCAAAAACCACCTTGCCTAACAAACCCATGGCTAAATGCATCAGTGGCTGGCAAACAACAAAGGCTAATGTTGTTAAAAGTGGATTCTTTTTTTTTTTTTTTTTTGAGACAAGTGTCTCAGTCTGTCTCGCAGGCTGGAGTATAGTGGCGCGATCTTGGCTCCCTGCAAACCTCCACCTCTCAGGTTCAAGCTATTCTCATGCCTTAGCATCCTGAGTAGCTGAGATTACAGGCACATACCACCACACCTGGCTAATTTTTGTGTTTTTAATAGAGATGGGTTTCACCATGTTGGCCAGGCTGATCTCAAACTCCTGACTTCAAGTGATCCACTCGCCTCAGCCTCCCTAAGTGCTGGGATTATGGACATGAGCCACCACACGTGGCCCATTTCTTCTGTATTAGCAAGAATATTCTGTAAAGAGAAACTTCCCTTTAGTTCTTTTGGTTACCTGGTGGTACAGTTTTTGTAGGAAAGGTAGGATCCCTTTCCGAAATAATAAGTTGGTTTCCAGTCATCCTTTAGTCATGAACAATTAGTTTTTTTAGTATCATTTGAATTTATGATTTAAACATGGTCAGTGTGTTTCACATCATTGCAGTTATTATCCGGATTTGTTGAGAGCTTTCCTTCTGAATGTTGAATTTTGTGAAATACTTCTTACCCGTTTGTTAAAATAATCACCTAGTTTTTCTTCTTTAGTTTGATATGGTGAATTATGTTCATTGGATTTTGTTTTGTTTCATATATTTATTTACTTAGAGATAAGGTCTTGCTCTTTCACCTGTGCTGGAGTACAGTAGCATAGTCACAGCACACTATAACCTTGAAGTCCTGGGCTTAAGGGATCCTCCACACCTGGCTAATCTCCCCTCCCCTCCCCTCCCCTCCTTCCTTTCCCTTTCCCTTTCTCTTTCACTCTCTCTCTCACTCTCTCTTTGGCAGCTTTTATCTTTCAAAGAATTTGTCCATTTCATCTAAGGTAAATAATTTGCTGGCATAGTTGTTTGTATAATCCCTTTATTATTTTTTTAAATGTCTGTAGGATGGATAGTGATGACCTTTTTCCACTTCTTCATATTGATTATTTTTTCTTTCTTTCTTTCTTTTTTTTTTTTGAGACAGTCTCACTCTGTCACCCGAGCTGGAGTGCAATGGCGTGATCTTGGCTCACTGCAACCTCTGCTTCCGGGTTCAAGCAATTCTCCTGTCTCAGCCTCCCAAGTAGCTGAGATTACAGGTGTCCACCACCACACCCGGCTAATTTTTTGTGTTTTTAATACAGACAAGGTTTTACCATGTTGGGCAGGCTGGTTTCAAACTTCTGCCCTCAAGTGATCCACCCACCTCAGCCTCCCAGAGTGCTAGGATTTCAGGCATGAGTCACTGTGCCCAACCTATTTCTATCTCCTTTCTTTTGTTAAGTCTGGCTAGAGGTTTATCTTGTTTTGTTATTTGTACAATTTTTAATCTCACAGATTCAACTTGGTTTAATCAAAAAGCCTTAAAAAAACTTTTCTTCTCTAATGTATGTTTAATGCTGTCAATTTCCTTCTAAGCATGCTGTACTGCACCCCCACAAATTTTGCTGTCTTTTTGTTAATGATTTCTAACTTAATTGTATTAGTATTGGAGAATAGTCTATCAAATTGTCTTTGAAGTTGTCAAGACTTTATGGCCTAACGTGGAAGATAAATATCTCAGATCCATTAGTATTTGATTTACATTTGATAAGAAATATTAATATTTAAAGCTTTTTGATAAGTCTCACTTTGTTGCCTGGGCTATTCACAGCTGCGATCATAAGCACTACATCCTCAAACTCATGGCTTCAAGTGATCCTCCTGCCTTAACCTTCTGAGTACCTAGGAATACAGGCATATGCCACCGCACCTGGCTGAGTTTTGTTTTTCTTTATTTCAGGTCTTGGTATGGTGACTCCTGTGAACGATCTTAGAGGATCTGATTCGATTGCATATGACAAAGGAGAGAAGTTATTGCGGTGTAAATTGGCAGCGTTTTATAGACTAGCAGATCTCTTCGGGTGGTCTCAGCTTATCTACAATCATATCACAGTGAGTGTTAAATGGGGTAGTAACTGAATAATAAATGAAATATTTTGTGTCTGGCACCACCTCCTTCCATTTAGGGGACGAGGGAAGCAGGCTGAGCTTCAGTAAGTCATGGAATACCTCTTCTGATTCCTGACTACAGAGTCTAATAACCCGATAACCAGCTAGTTTGGGTTAAAAGTTATAAGAAGAGCAGCTCTTGAAAATATCTTTCTTGCATGCTAACCTAATAAGACAGTTGAGTGTTTACCATATTATAGACAGTTTCTAAAATTATTTTTATGTTTAAAAACATAAGAATGGTGATGTTTTCTTTCTTAGTCTGACCAAAGCCTTCTATCTCAAACTTATTTCTTCAGCTACTCCAGTTTTAACCATTTTCAACATTGTTAGAATCTCTTTTCCTTCATTCTGGGTATCTGCTTTTTCTGGACTAAGTGCTGTTCTAACTCTGGGGTTGTATCAGTGGATAACACAAGTCCTTCCCTTGTGGGCAGTCACTTCTTCATCCCAATCCATTAGCCTGTTCTTCACTCCCTATTTTGTCCAGCTTGTATTTCATGCTCGCTCATTTCAGTAATACTCTGCCAGTCCTGTACTACCACTCCCAGCTTCTGAGCAGCCACATCCTGCTACGGAAACCCTCCCACCAGAGCCCATTGCCTTTCTCCATAGATTCACAACCCAAATCTCAAGTGGACCCGTGACTCAGCCTGGCAACCATAACTCATCTCTCTTACAACCTTACTAATATTTAAGTCTTCACTACTATCTTTGAGACTCCTGACCTCCTTCTCCCAGCAAATGACCTCATCATGCCACAGGAAAAAGGGGTACCCTTCCTGACATTTGTTACCATTCTGTACTGTTGACCACCTGTTATAATGCCCTGCCTTCTGCCTGTGGCCAAACTTTGCTCCCCTGGCTTGAATTCCACCATTCCTGCCTTCTTAGATTCCCAGTGCATTGGCAGGGTTCTTTTGTTCCTTCACTCTTTTGTAGAGATAGCTTCTTCCTTTGATCTGCTTCCTTCCTTTGGTTTTAAAACTTGTTCCAATCTTCTGTTTTTTTTCATGTAATTTCTTTTAAAGGCTATTTTAAGTTGTTAATACAGTCCCTGCTTTTTGTATCAAGTGTACCTTATGCAGATGTCTAAAGAAAAAGTTGTAATTCCACCAATACTTCCATCTCTCTTGAGGCAACCAGTGTGTCTGCTGTTCAGGTTGTTGAAGACTTTTCTCCGCATTCAGCACGCACGCAGGTTTTTCCACACATGGACTCATAACTAGTGGTGCTTAGTTAAGCTCCATTCTGGACTCAGAGGAATGCTAAGCCTCCTGAGGTGATGGTCTGGTGTTCACCTTGTGATTAGTGTATTGTGTCTCTGGGACTTGATGTTGGTCTCTGCCAGAGAGAGACTCAGTTGCCTTCCATCCATCTGTTCTTGTTTCCGCTTAAATGAACTTTTCAAAATGTGCTCTTGCGTGCTGCACACTCACTTTGTGTAGAATGCCACCTCTGCTTTATTCCCCTGCAGTAGTTACCCCCATCCATTCTGTATGTTTAGCTGTTACTGTCCCTCTTTGCCCACAGGAATGTAAAATTCTGTGGGGGGAGCCTCTGTTGTGGTCCCTGCTGTGGCCCCAGAACCAATGGCACAGAGTAGGCATGCAGTTAACTCATGTCAGGTGAAAAACCGGATGAAACCCCTCCTGAGCTGAAATTACCTCAGTAACATTGTGAACAAGAGCTCAGTGGGGCTTTTTGACATTTGATGAGTGGGTCCAGTTAGCCTAACGCAAATGTCAACTCCCTTCCTGGTGCCTGCAGGGAAATTGCTGGCCCCTGTCATCTAATTATACTTGACAGAATGCTGTAGTGGAGATTTAATGCTAAATGGTTGCCTGAAGATTAGTGCCATAAAAATGTTACAGCTGTGATAGGAAATGTAATCCCTAGCGGTAATAACAGCTTCACGTTCTTTGCAGGTTTAAAAATGCTGTTTGCATAGTCCTGTTTTGAATGCTGATTAAATAAGTTTGAATTGGTTAAATTACTTGTTTTCTCCCCCTTTAATTGTTTAGGAATTGGCAAAATTGAAACATTGGTGTTTGATCTTCTGTCAGTGATCTCCATGGGGCTTAATACTGAGTAAAAATAAATACAGGTTACCAAAAATGTTTCCTGTGTCTTATAAACTAGAACTAGAGAATCTTTAAGGAAGAAAGGTTTTGGTTTATTTTGTTTTACTATTATGACATCCATTTCTTATTTGCAATCTAGGTATGGTACAGACGCTTAGCAGAAAACTGAATATTAACAGTATCAACAAAAATTCTGCCCTTTCTTTGAAAGAGGGTCATAGGGATTTTCTGCTGAAGGGATTTAAAATTGCTAACAGGTGTTAGAGGATTGGAGATGATTGTCTGAAGTAGATCTTTGTTTTAAGATTGCACTGGATTTGGAGAAGTGTTTGTGGGGGCTGGGGGCAGTGGGACAAGATAGGATAGCACTTAGCTGACGGCTTGGCCTTTTCATCCTGATGTCAGTAGAATGCTGTCAAGGCTTCATACCTGCAGAACCTGGCAGATGCTTGTTCAACTCCATTCTGGATTCCAGAGAATGCCAAGCCTCCCAGGTGATGGTCTGGAACCCACCTTTGTGACCAGTGCCCTGTGCTTCAGGGATGTGATAGTAATCTCCTTTGGAGATACTCAGTTGGTCTGCAACAGCAGAGTCTCATTCTTCACACACAGAGAAGGGGCAGTACATGTGTGAGAAGAGACACAGGGAGAGCAGTGCTGGTCTGACAGGGACCACTGAAGAGGAAACTGACTTCAAAATGTCCTCCGTCTTTACTTGATGTTTGTAATTTTACGCTTTCTCCTTTTTGCTTTAGACTCAGAGAATTGAATGTTTTAAGCCTTTAAAATTAAAATATGTATTAATAGATCTGTTAGTTAAGCTCACAGTTGGAAATAAATCTTAAAATAAGTCAGGGAAACATTAATTACAGCATTATTATTATTATTATTATTATTTTTGAGACAGGGGCTGTCTTTGTCACCCAGGCTGAAGTGCAGTGGTGTAATCTCTGCCGCCTCGGTTCAAGTGGTCCTCCTGCCTCAGCCTCCTGAGTAGCTGGAACAGTCATGCGCCACCATGTGCAGGTGTGCACCACATGCTACTGGCTAATTTTTATATTTTTAATAGGGATAGGGTTTCTCCATATTGGCCAGGCTGATCTCTAACTCCTGGCCTCAAATGATCCACCTACCTCGGCCTCCCAAAGTGTTAGGATTACAGGTGTGAGCCACTGCACCCATCCCAGCATTATTTGTAATAATAAATTTTTTTTTTTTTTTTTTTTTTAGGCAGAGTCTCGCTCTATGACCCAGGTTGGAGTGCAGTGGCATGATGGCTCACTGCAACCTGCGCCTCCTGGGTTCAAGCAATTTCTCCTGCCTCAGCCTCCCAAGTAGCAGGGATTACAGGCACCTGCCACCACATCTGGCTATTTTTTTTTTGTATTTTTTGTAGAGATGGAATTTCACCATGTTGGCCAGGCTGATTTTGAACTTCTGTCCTCAAGTGATCCACCCATGTGGGTCTCCCAAAGTGCTAGGATTACAGGTGTGAGCCACTGTGCCTAGCCAATAATGAAAAAATTTAAGAGTCCTTAAATATTCAGCAGTAGATAGGTAATGGCTCAGTTATTCAATATCAATTTGATAAAATGTTGTATACTATGAAAAACAATTACAAAGATCATGTAGAACAAGTGAAAACATGAAAAATGAAAGGTATTATTAGAAATGAGAAAATATGAAATGTATACTCTTTACAGCCATATTAAATACATACATATATATATATATATAGACAAAATTGAAATGATTGACAAAAACAGCTGTGTAATATTTTTTAAATGTAGAACCTGACAGCATGCTTCTAAAATTTAAAGGGAAGAATGGAAGGCCAAGAATAGCTAAGATACTCCTGAAGAACAACTAGGCAAGGGGATTTTTCCTACCAGATGTCAAGCTTAATATAAAGTGGTAATTAATGTAGTGTTCTTTGGGCAAAGGAAGATTCAGATGGATCAGTGGGACTGAACGGAAAGCTGTAAGTCGGATCTGCATGCATTGAAACAGACATGCCAGAGTCGGCATTGCAGCTAAGCAGGGTGGGGGACGGGCTTGGCAATGATAGGTGCTGGGATGCTTGGGTAGAAAAGTCACAAGTGAAAAATTATATGAGACTTCTATACTATACATAATCACAAAGCAATCCCAGTGAATTAAAGATTAAACATGAAATGTAATACTTTTACAATTTTAGGACTGATACAGGTGAAAATCACTAGCCTTGAATCCCTGGCCTAAGGAAAGATGTCTTATGACACAAAAAGCACTTATCATAAATGAAAAGATGGGTAAATGTGTCCGCATTTAAAGTAAACAAAATGTTTCCTTATTAAAAGTACCATAGGCCAGGCTCAGTGGCTCACACCTGTAATCCCAGCACTTTGGGAGGCTAGGTGGGTGGATTACTCCTGAACTCCTGATCACCTGAGGTCTGGAGTTCGAGACCAGCCTGTCCAACATGATGAAAACCCATCTCTACCAAAAAATACAAAACAATTAGCCAGGCATGGTGGTTCGCCTGCAGTCTCAGCTGCTGGGGAGGCCGAGACAGAATCGCTTGAACCCTAGAGGTGGAAGGTTGCAGTGAGCTGAGATCCTGCCACTGAACTCCAGCCTGGGTGGCAGAGTGAGACCCTGTCTCCAAAAAAAAAAAAAAGATACCATTAATACAGTAATAATAAAAGCTGCAACCTGGAAGGTTTGCCCCACATGTAGCCAACAGAAATTAATATCTGGGGCTGGGCATGGTGGCTCATGCCTACAATTCCTGTGCTTTGGGAGACCAAGGTAGGCGCATCACTTGAGTCGAAGAGTTTGAGACCAGTTTGGTCAACACGGTGAAACTTCATCTATACTGAAAATACAAAATGAGCTAGGCATGGTGGCATGTACCTGTAATCCCGGCTACTCAGAGGCTGAGACAGGAATCACTTGAACTTGGGAGGTGTAGGTTGCAGTGAGTTGAAATCTTAACACTGCGCTCCAGCCTGGGTGACGGAGCGAGACTTCTTCTCAAAAAAAAAAAAAAAAGTAATATCTGGACTAGATAATTGTCAATAAGAAAAAGACAAACCATTGTAAAATGGACAAAAGGCAAAAAGGAATTTCACAGAAGGAGAGATAAGAATGCCTTGTAAAAATATGCAAAGTTGCTGAAATCATTTAGTAACCAGGAAGTTATAAATTCATAGCACACTGAAATATCGTTTCACAGACATAAGTTTCTTTTTTGAGACGGAGTCTCGCTCTGTTGCCCAGGCTGGAGTCAGTGGCACGATCTTGGCTCACTACAACCTCCACCTCCCAGGTTCAAGCGATTCACATGCCTCAGCCTCCCAAGTAGCTGGGGTTACAGGCGTACACTATCACGCCTGGCTAATTTTTGTATCTTTAGTAGAGGCAAGGTTTCAACATATTAGCCAGTCTGGTCTTGAGCTCATCACCTCATGATCTGCCCACCTCGGCCTCCCAAAGTGCTGGGATTATAGGTGTGAGCCACTGCGCCTGGCCTCAGACATCAGATTTTAAGTTTTTAAAAGGTTATAGAAGCACAAAACTATCATATACTTACTACTGGAGGGCTGTATCTTTAATGAGGCTCTTTGGAAAAGAACCTGGTGTTACCTCCTAGTTTATTATGCTAGAGAAACCTGAATGTGTACAGTAGGAGACTGGTACGAGAATGTTTGTAGCAGCGTAGTTTTTAATGACAAAAACTGAAACCATGTCCACTGATGGAAGAATAGAGTCATATATTGTAGTGTCTTCAAGTGGATACCATACCGCAGGGAGAGTAAATAAATGATAGTCATGTTGGTCATAATCTGGAGGAGCCACAAAATGGTGTTGAGAAAAGTCACTGGAGAACATACAGTATGATTTCAATTATATGAAGTTTACAAACAGGTAAAAATTAATAAATTGTTTAGGGATGACTGGAAAAACTGTAAAGAAAAAAGGGAATGTTTAATCCAAAATTCTGAATAGTGGTTACTTTTGGGAGATGAGGGAAGAGAAACAGCTTCAGAGTTACTAGAATTGCATTTCTTAAGCTAATTGATAGATACATGGGTGTTTGATTTATTATACTTACATTGTCTTATATCTTCTGAATACCCTTGTATGTCTTATATCTTCAAAATACTTATTAAAATAAGCAAAAATAATCTGAAACTTAATCTTTTCTTATTTTCATCCTTATTTTTCTTCATTCCAACACAGATTATCTTGTTTTATGTTTTTTTTTTTTTTTTTGACTGAACTTAGGAATTAGACAACTGCTTACTTTTGTGTTAAATAGTTTAAAAGATCAGATGGGCCAGATGCAGTGACTTATGCCTGTAATCTCAGCACTTTGGGAGGCCAAGGCAGGAGGATCACTTGAGCTCAAAAGTTTGGGATCAGCCTGGGCAACATAGTGAAACCTTGTCTCTGTTTAAAAAAAAAAGTCAGGATGCTTTTTAAGATAAAGGAGGCTGGGCATGGTGGCCCATGCCTGTAATCTCAGCATTTTTGGAGGCTAAAGCGGGCGGATCACTTGAGGCCAGGAGTTCGAGACCAGTCTGGCCAACATAGCAAAACCCCGTCTCTACTAAAAATATAAAAATTAGCTGTGCCTGTAATCCCAGGCTACTCGGGAGGCTGAGGCAGGCAAATTGCTTGAATCCGGGAGGCAAAGGTTGCAGTGAGCTGAGATCATGCCACTGCACTCCAGCCTGGGTGTCAGAGTGAGCTTTTTCTCCAAAAATAAATAAATAAATAAATAAATAAATAGCTGACTTTAGGAAATAAAAAGCAAGGCTTACTCAACATTGCAAAGAAGTGGGTCATAGGCATTAATAGAGACTGAATGTTGTAGTTGGATTTAGACAGATTAGGTTCACCATCCCTATAAATGATCCCTGGCAGTGATTTACTGTTGCTGCTCCCACTACCACTCATGATGCTAATAATGGGGAGATGCTATTTATTTTGAGCTTTATTGTGGACACAAGCCCTTCTCATGCCCACTTAGTCATGAAGAAAACAGGAGCTCAGGGTGCCTAGAACAGCATAGCCAGTTCTTGGCAGAGTTAGGATTTGAACCTAGGTCTTATCTGACTTTGGATTTCGTGCTCTTAACCCTGTTACACTATACTGAGGCAGTCAGATGAGTTTAGCCTAAAGATCATATAAGGGGAGACAGGCTAGATTCAGATGTCTGAAAAATAAATTGTAGAAGGGGGTTAGGATTTGTTCTCTGTTTCATACTAGAGGCAGTGGTGACAAACACAGGAAAACAGATTTATTCTCAGTGCTAGGAAGAACATTTTAATTCTTAAGTCTCTCCAGCAGCTGTTTATCGCAGTGCTTCAGCACCCGTGACAAGGTAGGCTCTCAGCGAGTAGGTGGCCATTTCTTTCCTGAATGAAGAAATGAGGGAGGCTGGGGTGTGCATCCCCATCACTGAAGCTAGAACAAGCAGACCCTGGGTATGCTTCTGTTTGGGCCACTACAGAAGAGATCACTGTGTGGGTTAGGAAGCTGGACTAAACACTTTAAGTCCTTTTCAACAAACACTCAGTTCCACCTATCTGACCCTAGTTAGGATTCTGGGTTTCTTAACCCAGTAGTAAATGTATTTAAACTTAATCTTTAGGAAGCCTTTTGAGCCTATACCAAAATCATTACAAAAACTAGATTGAATATTATTGAGGACGGGACTTTTTTACTGCTGTATTCCTAGTATTTGGCACATGCTGCATAATCATATGTAGCATATAATTAGTGTGAACTAAATATGCATTGAATGAATTACTCTGGAGAGAAAAACATACTGTGGAAGAGGCAAACCAACTAGGGCAATGAGGATGTGGTGTTGTAGAGACTTAAAAAATGGATTATGCTGGGCACAGTGGCTCACACCTATAATCCTAGCATTTTGGGAGGCTGAGGCAGGATGATTGCTTGAGCTCAGGAGTTCAAGACCAGCCTGAGCAACTTAGTGAAACCCCGTCTCTACCAAAATAAAAAAAATAGCCAGGCTTAATGACTTGTGCCTGTAGTCCCAGCTACTCAGGAGGCTGAGGTGTATGGATCATTTGAGCCAGGAGGTTGAAAGGATCAAGCAGTAACGAAGAGATTGCTGACATTGTGATTTTTATGATTGTTCACCATTCTACAGGTTTTAATTATTTATTTATTTATTTATTTACTATTTTGAGACAGGATCTCTGTCTGTCACCCAGGCTAGAGTGCAGTGGCACCATCCTGACTCGCTGCATTCTCTGCCTCCTGGGTGCCAGTGATTCTTGTGCCTCAGCCACCTGAGTGGCTTGGACTATGGGCACCCACCACCACACATGGCTAAGTTTTATATCAGATAGATAGATAGATAGATAGATAGATACTTTTTTTTTTTTTTTTTTTTGAGACAGAGTCTCACTGTGTCGCCCAGGCTGGAGTTCAGTGGCGCAATCTCGGCTCACTGCAACGTCCGCCTCCTGGGTTCAAGCGATTTTCCTGCCTCAGTCTCCAAAGTAGCTAGGCCCTACAGTTGCGTGCCACCACACCCAGCTAACTTTTGCGTTTTTTAGTAGAGACAGGGTTTCACCATGTTGGTCAGGCTGGTCTCGAACTCCTGACCTTGTGATCCACCCACCTCGGTGTTGCCAAGTCCTGGGATTACAGGTGTGAGCCACTGTACCTGGCCTGTATTTTATACTTTTTAGTAGAGACAGAGTTTCACCATGTCAGCCAGGCTGGTCTCAAACTCCTGGCCTCAAGTGATCCATCTGCCTTGGCCTCCCAAAATGCTGGGATTATAGGCATGAGCCACAGTGCCTGGCCTAGGTGTTAAGTATTTTTAAAAATTTATTTTGTCAATGCCTACTGCAGCAAGGGGAAAAACAAGGACATTCTGTTTGACATTTTAAAAGTAAGTTTTGGCCAGGCACAATGGCTCATGCCTGTAATCCCAGCACTTTGAGAGGCCAGCACAGGCAGATCACTTGAGCCCAGGAGTTTTAGAGACCAGCCTGGCCAGCATGGTGAAACCCTGTCTCTATACAAAACACAAAAATTAGCTGGTCATGATGTCGTGTGCTTGTAGTCCCAGCTACTCGGGAGGCTGAGGTGGGAGGATCACTTGAGCCTGGGAGACAGAAGTTGCAGTGAGCCTTGATCATGCCACTGCACTCCAGCCTGGGCAACAGTGTGAGACCCTATCTCACAAAAAAAATGTAAGTTTTGGTTTTCATTATCGTATCCCTGAGGAGTGACACCTTTTTGCCTGTAACACTGGTAGCCACCAGAAAGTACAATAGAGTAACCCATTGATAATTTATTGACCTGTCAGAAGGCTAGTGTGGAACTGTTTTTTTCCTGTATAAAGTCAGTTATCATGAACGTGAGCAAGAAGCACTTTATGTACATGATAAATTAGTTCAGTATAATGATGGAAAGCTTCCACTACCCCTTGGCTTCATGACAGGCATTGTGTGTGGATGCTTGCCTACATAGCTCACTCAGTGTTCTCAATAAACCCATGAGTTTGTAGCCTGAAAGAGATGCAAATAATTTCACTCGGATCTTTGAGCTAATTCAGTCTCGTTTTCCCCACAGACCAGAGTGAACTCCGAGCAGGAACACTTCCTCATTGTACCTTTTGGGCTTCTTTATAGTGAAGTGACTGCATCCAGTTTGGTAAGAACGTCCTTCTCTTTAGCAGCTTTTATGTGCAGGTCATATTAGGTCATTAAACATTTTCAGATCAGCTAAATAAATAAAACCCAAGAAACAAGAAAGAGCCCATGTTTTGTATGATTAGTTCAGTTAGAGAAAAACCTTTGAAAGAACTTAGAAACATTGTAACCTTGGGTTTGAATAGTTTCTAGTTAGAGTAATTTGAAGTCCTCATGGGGTGGGGTGCGGTGGCTTATGCCTGTAATTCCAGCACTTTGGTAGGTCAATGCAGGCGAATTGCTGAGTCCAGAAGTTTGAGACCAGCTTGGCCAACATGGCGAAATCCCAACTCTACAAAAAAATACAAAAATTAGCTGGACCTGGTGGTGCGCGCCTATAGTCCGATACCCGGGAGGCTGAGGTGGGAAGATTGTATGAACCTGGGAGGTGGAGGCTGCACTGAGCCGAGATTGCACCACTGCACTCCAGCCTGAGTAATAGAGCCAGACACTATCTCAAAAAAAAAAAAAAAGAGAAATGAAGTCCTCTTGATATTTTAAATTTTTGTTTATTTATTTTCAGGTCAAGATCAATCTACAAGGAGACATAGTAGATCGTGGAAGCACTAATCTGGGAGTCAATCAAGCTGGCTTCACCTTACACTCTGCAATTTACGCTGCACGCCCGGACGTGAAGTGCGTCGTGCACATTCACACCCCAGCAGGGGCTGCGGTAAGTGGCTCTCCTGGTAGCATCTCAGGTTTAAAGCTGCTTAGTGAGAGGTGCTGCACGTTTCCTCTGAATTGCCCTTCCTTGTTTATAGTCAGTATAACTAATTTTGTTAAATCTAACAAAAAAGTTTTACCATTAAGTTCGACATTCTTAAAATAATTTTTTTTCCTTTTAAGGGATCCATATATCCCATTTAATTTTGAAAAACATGTAATAAGTCTGAAAATGCCTATTAGATTTAACCATTAGGAAATTATGTCTGGACCTGGTGGCTCATGCCTAATCCAACACTTCGGGATGCTGAGTTGGGAGGATTGCTGAGCCCAGGAGTTAGAGACCACCCTGAGCAACATAGTGAGACCCCATCTCTACAAAAATAATTTAAAATTTACCAGGTATGGTGGTGCATGCCTGTAGTCCCAGCTACTTGGGAGGCTGAGGTGGGAACATGTTTTCAGCCAAGGAGTTTGAGATTTCAGTGAGCTATGGTCGTGCCACTGAATTCTAGCCTGGGTGGGTGACAGAGTAAGATGTTGTCTCAACAAAAATTAAATAACAGTAAATAAACAAAAGAAAATCATAGAGACTTGAGGGAGAGGTAGGTAAGATTTCAGGGTGTCGAAGACTGGGGAAGTGCAAAATGACGGCCATAAGCAGGCACCTTTTAGAGAAGAAACATGGGAAAAGGAGAGGGCAAGCTAGGGTGCTGTGGACTCAGGGAAGGGTTTTTAGGGTGCGGGAGAGTTGAACATGAGGATAGTCTGTGGGGATAAGCTGGGGAAAGGGAGAGGTTGAGGCCTAGAAACCAACCTGTCCAGGCCCCCATAGCCATCCAGTGGGACCCAGTCTGGATTGTGATGGGGAGAAGAAGAAAAGGAGCGGCTAGGGGAAGAGACATAGGCAGTGCAGGCTGTTGTGAGGCTTGGCTTCCCAGCTGCTTGGGAACCCTCTTCAGCTTTGCACCAAGCCTTGTCCCTTCTGGTGTGAATGGGCCACCCTGACAAAGCCCCAAACCCCTCCTTATGAAAGCAGACATGTGGGCTCAATGTCATGTGAAAGCGCAGTACTTGAGAAGCTTGCTTTTTATCACCTATTTTATATAAGGACTTTTTGGTTTTATTCGTGTTTATTGTACAGCAGATGACCTCATTGATTCAGTAATGCTGTATTGATCTTGTTTTTTTTTTTTGAGATGGAGTCTTGCTCTGTCATGTGAACTGGAGTGCATTGGGCACAGTCTCAGCTCACTGCAACCTCCGCCCCTCGGGTTCAAGTGATTCTCTTGCCTTGGCCTCCCAAGTAGCTGGAACTACAGGTGCAAACCACCATGCCCTGCTAATTTTTGTGTTTTTGGTAGAGATGGGGTTTCACCATGTTGGTCAGGCTGGTCTTGAACTCCTGACCTCAAGTGATTTGCCCACCTCAACCTCCCAAAGTGCTGGGATTACAGGTGCGAGCCACCACTCCCAACCTGATGTTTTAATGTCTCGTGTGTTGGATTATTTAGTTGAATATTTCCCCTAGTATATTTCACTTTGAATATATGGTTCTTATGTCAACATCGTGGTTTTATTAGATACATTATTGTGTGAATGATACGATTTTTTTTTCCTGAAAGAATGCATGTCACTCCAGCCACTAAAATGTTTATGGATTTTTAAGAACTATTAAAGGTACCTTTGACAGTATGGTTATGAACAGCTATCATGTAATGTGTTTTTGTTTGTTTTTTTTGAGATAGGGTCTCATTCTGTCACCCAGGCTGGAGTGCAGTGGCACGATCTTGGCTCACTGCAACTTCCACCTCCCAGGTTCAAATGATTCTCTCACCTCAGCCTCCGGAGTAGCTGAGACTACACGTGTGTCACCACACCCTGTGAATTTTTGTATTTTTTGGTGGAGACAGGGTTTCACCATGTTGACCAGGCTGGTCTCCAACTCCTTACTTCAAGTGATCTGCCTGCCTCAGCCTCCCAAATTCCTGGATTTGTGGGCATGAGCCACTGTGCTCAGCCTGTTTTTAAGATTATCAAAATATTTTTGCTTGGTAAGGAAATTTCTACTTGTTTGAGAGCTGATACTATGCAAGGAGTTAAATATGGTGGTGTCTTTTTAGATTAACTTTTCTCTATCGAATTGTTATGCCTAAAGTTAGTTTTTGAATCTTTGGGGCATGTTAATCTAGGGTCATAATGTTGCTGTCTATAGGTCTTGTCTTTAGAAGACCTTCAAAAATGGCCTATTCTGAGACCACTTTGGGGAATTTTAGGAAACTTAAGGACTGTATGAACACTTAGATTTTTCTCTTTGAGACTGAATTTTACTCACATACATGTAGAGAAATTATTTAAGTGTACCAAACTTGTATAAATTTGCTTTCATCTAATTTTTAGGTGTTTTTGTCATATCTACAACCTAAGATAAAAAGTACACAAAAGCTTCGGAGCACTTGGAAAACCTCTTCCTTTTTTTTTTTTTTGCCCAGGCTGGCTTCAAATTCCTGGGTTTATGATTCCTCCTGCCTCAGCCTCTTGAGTAGCCTCTTGACTTCACAGGTTCATGTCGTCACACCTGGCTAATTTAAAAATATTATTTGTAGAGGCGGGGGTCTTCCTGTGCTGACCCTGAACTTCTGGGCTCAAGCGATCCACCTGCCTTAGCCTCTTGAGTAGTTGGGATTACGGGTGTGAGCAACCATACCGGACTGGAATCCTTCTTTTGAAATTCATTCAGTGCAAGGAGTCTGTGCTCTGCTCCTTGCATTAGACACAGTGCTCATTGTATAACTAAATCCAGGTTTACACAGCATTTATAATCAGTGAGAAAAAGTCTAGAAAGATGTGGATTTTCTTTTGAGGCTCTGCCAGTTTGGTGATAGCTTTTGTTTTTAAGTGTGAATTGTTAGCACTGGAAGTCAGGTTATTTTATCTTAAGTTCGTAGATTGATTTATTTTCAAGAAGACAACAAAATAAACATTTCCCTTCCCATTTTATTTCTGTGAGGAAAGCATTTACCATGTCATCAGTCATTGTGTAACCCTGGCTTTTCCTTCTCATGACGACCATTTGGTCTCTAGGTCTCTGCGATGAAATGTGGCCTCTTGCCAATCTCCCCAGAGGCGCTTTCCCTTGGAGAAGTGGCTTATCATGACTACCATGGCATTCTGGTGGATGAAGAGGAAAAAGTTTTGATTCAGAAAAATCTGGGGCCTAAAAGCAAGGTCAGTAGGCGTCTAATCTGGTATTTAAATTATAGCAGAAGGAAGAATAAAGCAAAGGACCAGTCTTCTTGCCCAGCTTCATAGAGCACTCCTGCTTCTCCTCAGGTGCTTATTCTCCGGAACCACGGGCTTGTGTCAGTTGGAGAGAGCGTTGAGGAGGCCTTCTATTACATCCATAACCTTGTGGTTGCCTGTGAGATCCAGGTAGGGGACAGCCATTTGAATCGCTGTTTATTTAATGTGTCTGGGGTT
Organism: Aotus nancymaae; assembly: GCF_030222135.1. Lineage (NCBI taxonomy): Eukaryota > Metazoa > Chordata > Mammalia > Primates > Aotidae > Aotus > Aotus nancymaae. The sequence continues at coordinate 3,094,465 of NW_026988417.1, forward strand.
CACATAGACTTTTTGATTTTCGTCTAGTAGGAGAGGAGTCTTTGAGCAATCTCTTTGCCAAAGATAAGCTCATGGATTTGGGACTTGATCAGGACAAATGCTGTTTTGCTGATTTAAGTTGGCAAAGGATTACTGGACTTTTCATTTCTAATTTCTTTATTTTCCAATATGTCAGTCACTACCATTTATGGAGTACTGGTGTGTGCCAGGCCTGGCATCAGGTGCTTAGCGCATGTCATCTCATACATGATGTCACATGACCCCCACAGCACTCTTTTTGAAAAAGCAGGCATAGAGAAGTAGATACTCAGAGACTTGCCTGTGTCTTAACAGCTGTGAGTGCCCTTCCGCTCTGTCAGCTCTTAGTTCACATTCTTCCTTCCGCTTCTAGACTTACGTCTCTGGGGTAGTGAGGTCCCAAGTCCTTTGTAAGATCCCGAAAGGTGCTCTATTTTCTCATTTCTCTGCCAACTTTGGGTTCCCAATATATATTTTTTTCCCTCATAACTTTCTTGGAGTAAGTGCCCAATATTTTTGTCATGCTAAAGAAAAAATTCTGAAAGTAACCTTGTGATCAGTCTATCACTATCCATTCTAAGAGATTTGGTTTTTTTTTTGAAACCTGCATTTTTATTCAAGTTGTCTGATCCTCTTGATCTCAGTAAAGAACTGAAGCCATGGTGTGTGTTTGTTTTGGAAAAGGTTCGAACTCTGGCCAGTGCAGGAGGACCAGACAACTTAGTCCTGCTGAATCCTGAGAAGTACAAAGCCAAATCCCGTTCCCCAGGCTCTCCGGTAGGGGAAGGCACTGGATCGCCTCCCAAGTGGCAGATTGGTGAGCAGGAATTTGAAGCCCTCATGCGGATGCTTGATAATCTGGTAAGAATGGTGCCACCACTTGATGATAAACCTTTTGTTCTAAAAGCACCAGTGTTGGTGTTCTCATGGCAAGTGACATTGCTGTCTTTATGCAGTATCCGAATACTTTCACCCTCAAAATCATGAAGAAGCACTGGGGTTGTTTAACTTCTAAGGTAAATTACAGTAAAATATAGAGGTGAAGGTTTCTGGTATCATTTTCTTTTTTTTTTTTGAGACCGAATCTCCCTCTTTTGCCAAGTCTGGAGTGCAGTCGTGTGATCTCGGCTCACTGCAGTCTCTGCCTCCCAGGTTCAAGCGATTCTCCTGCCTCAGCCTCCCAAATAGCTAGGACTACAGGCACACGCTACCACACGTGGCTTATTTTTGCATTTTTACTAGAGACGGGGTTTCACTGTGTTAGCCAGGATGGTCTCGATCTCCTGACCTCATGGTCCGCCCACCTTGGCCTCCCAAAGTGCTGGGATTGCATGTGTGAGCCAGCACACCCAACCTATTTTGTGTTTTAAAGATGACCTTGTGTTTGGACTCAGTGAGGGCAAGAGCACAGAGAATGTATAGACTGCTGGATGACCAGCTGTGTCAGCTCAGTCCCCGCCATCCCACAAGCAAGCAATAGAGGTGGGGCTTTTGAAATCAGTCAGTCAGGTATTTAGGCTTTTGTCTTAACAGCAGGTCCTAGCTGTTTGGGGCCAGGTTACTGTGTTCCATGAATATCCACTCCCTGTCCACCGTGAGGGAGCCCCTGAGCTGCTTATTGCATGGTCCAGAAGGCGGGCTTGTGGGTCCTCTAGCGCACAGGGAAAGTGAGCCCACACTGTGTTTCGAGGACACGCAGGCTATGTTCTGTGTTACTGGATTGCCATGAAGGATTTCATTCTTTTGCAAGGACTGGATAGAAAACTTTATGTAGAAGGTAGCCCTTGGAAATGACCACAAAGAATAGGTAGGATCTTAGCTTGAGTTTGAAAGCCTGGAACAAAAAAATGGATGAAAAACGATGAAGAGGCCACAGCACAGCTAAAGACATGGTAGTGGGGAGGTGGGAACATGCACTGTATGGTGTACCTTTCAGGTTCATCTTAATTTCACCAGAATCATTAAATACTCAGTTCCTAGAACTGTATTAGAACACTACCTTGGGGTCTTAGTCCCACGGCCACATCCTCAGACACAGGGCTCTGGAGCAGATCCCTTCCATGCTGCATGCCAGACCTCTTAGATGGGGGTCACTATGGTTCATCCTAACACCACATGACCTTACGAGGTGTAGATGCGAGGACATGTCAGTGTGGGGAGAGAAGGCTTCAGAGGGGCCAGTGAGTGTCCTTGTGTGCTGCCAGGCAGTACTGGACAAGTGGGCACATTCCAGCCTAAGAGAGGTGTGGCCCTTGGATCACAGATCACAGATGAGATGGGTGGCTTCAGGATGCAGGAAGTTTAACTTTCCTGAAGATTTTGGAATAAAAAGAATTCATAAATCTGATTTGGGCTATGCAAAATGTTCTTACTGAAATTCTTTGCACTTGGGAAGAATATTGTCTGCTAGAAGGGAAGAACTGAGAGTTTTCTGCCTGGGCATGATAGTCACAGGAGTAGACTCAGTCAGTGACCGAGGGCTGAACAGAGAAGGCAGAGTCTAGCATAACCTTTGAGTTCATGTAATCAATAAGATTGATGGCATTAATTGACTGTCTACTATTGAATCATGAATAGGACACAGTTCTTGCCCTCAGGAGTTTATGACCTAATAAGAGAGTTGGACAAACTAATCCCAAATGAGCCCTGCCCCTGTGATCTGTGAAGTCATAGGCATGATGAGAGCTTGCAGGCAAAGATGGGTGCCGATTTGTCAAGGAAGTAGGGAGAGGAACAAAAGCTCACAAAGAAGGCTGAATAAGCAGTTAGAGTTGGGTGGCCAGCCAGGGTAGTGAAGCTGCAGGGAATTCACAGCCAGAGAAAGCTTGAGGATGGGGCAGCCATGCCCTAGGTGTGTGCATCAGGAGCCAGGTCACGTGGCATGGCTGTGCAAAGTGGGGAGGTCTGGGGTTGGCCCAGTCATACCGGCCCTACCTCCTGGTAAACACGGCGACATTTCGCTGCTCTTCTACCTAAAGTCAGGTAAGGAAGGGGAGAGAAGAGGTCACAATGCACAGCAGCCACCACAGATGCAGAAGGCACATCCTAGAAGATAGAGAGAGGGAAGTCAAAATCAGGCAGAAACTGATTTGGTAGGGAAAGAAGATAAGGGAGAATAATTAGTAAGTAAAACATTCATTACAAAAAGTATGATGAATGTTTATTCAGTGTCTTTAATGTGCACGGATTACTTGTTTTAATATTAGAAGGCCATATAGTTTATAAGATATAAACTAGTTCCATTTTGGCCGGGCGCAGTGGCTCATGCCTGTAATCCCAGCACATTGGGAGGCTGAGGCGGGTGGATCACGAGGTCAGGAGTTCAAGACCAGCCTGACCAACGTGGTAAAACCCCGTCTCTACTAATCATACAAAAATTAGCCAGGCATGGTGAGGCATGCCTATAATCCCAGCTACTCAGGAGACTGAGACAGGAGAATCACTTGAATTGGGGAGGCGGAGGTTGCAGTGACCAAGATTGTGCCACTGCACAATTCCACCCTGGGCCACAAAAAGAAATAAACTAGACAGCAATCACTAATCATAGTCCATGTTTTAATTTAGCATCAGGATTGGCATATATGTTGTTTGCTAATAAATGAGTAGGGTAGAGAATAGTTGTCAATTTCCACACTATAATATATATTTCAGCCGAGCACAGTGGCTCACGCCTGTGATCCCAGTACTTCAGTAGGCTGACGTGGGAGACCAGGAGCTTAAGACCAGCCTGGGCGACATCGAGAGACTCCTCTCCAGGAAAAATAAAAGAGTTTTTAAAAAGAGAGATATACTTCATTTGAACTTTTACAGTTAGAAAACAGTGCTAAATTGTCCCTCCCCCCAAAAAATCAAAGATATAATTTCAGTTTCTTAAAGAAGGAGCAAATCCATATATTTCCTTCCCCGCTCCCCTCCCCTCCCCCTCATGATGAGATAGGATCTCATCATGTTGCCTAGGCTTGTGTTAAACTCCTGGGCTCAAGCAGTCCTCCCACCTCAGCCTCCCAAAGTGTTAGGATTACAGGTGTGAACTACCACACCTGACCCAAATCCATGTTTTTAACTATGAGCCAGATAGTAGTTCTAAGGTCTGAGTTACTTCTGATTTTGGTTTAACACCATTTAAAGGGGAAGAATAAACAAAAATCAATATGGTGTCAGGATAAAATGATGTTGATGAGTCCTGGGTGGTTTATTCTGAAATAATGGAGATTACTCAGAGTCCTGGCTCTTTAAGCAAGAGAAAACTTAATAAGAACTGTGTTTATCTGCAGATAGTCTTTTTATGGCAGAGTCGTTATCTTTTATTATTCCTCAACAAAGCATGCTCAGAAATGGGAAAACCACCAATACAGATATTTACCTTATCTTTCTGAGGAGAATTATGAAAATAAAACCCAAAACGACTCCATTAGTGATTTACCTTTTTTAAAAATGTAGGCCAGGCACAGTGGCTGACGCCTGTAATCCCAGCACTTTGGGAGGCTGAGGGGGAAGAATCGCTTGAGGTCAGAAATTCAAGACCACACTGGCCAACATGGTGAAACCGCTTCTCTACAAAAATTAGCTGGGCGTGGTAGTGCCTGTAATCCCAGCTACTTAGGAGGCTGAGGTGGAAGAATCGCTTGAACCCGGGAGGCAAAGGTTGCAGTGAGCTGAGATGAAGCCACAGCACTCCAGCCTGGACAACAGAGCAAGACGTCATCTCAAAAAGAAAAAAGTATCATGGGAGGCTGAGGTTGCAGTGAGCCAAGATGGCGCCTCTGCACTCCAGCCTGGGCAACAAGCGAGACTCTGTCTCAAAAATAAATAAATAAAAATAAAAATAAAAAACTATATTGAAAGAGTGATTGGTAATGAAGGTGGCCCACAAAGAAGAGCAGTACCCAGAGGGGAGAGAGAGGTGAGAGGACTGTTTCTAGAGTGCCACAGTCAAGAGGGCACAGGCCAGTGAAGGGTCTTGTATGTCTGGCCCCATGCAGTTCTTCCAAGTCCTAATTCTCTTGTGATGTATTGTGACGGTGCTGTGAGTGACTTGGTTCAGGTATGAATCTGTAGCAGACAGCTCTTCAGCATCCTTTGTATTACCTCTCTGTGCTGTGCAACAAATCACTGCAGACCTGGCAGCTTCATACAGCAGCCATTTATTTCACAGCTTCTGTGGGACAGGAGTCCAGGCACAGTGAACTCAACCTAGCATCTCATAAAGGCTGCATTCAGGGTGTTGGCTAGTGTTGGGTTCTCATTAGGAGGCTTGACTCAGAGGATCCACGTCCAGGCTTCTCCAGACTGGGGACAGAATTCCTTTTCTTAAGGCTGAATCGTTCTTGGCAGCTTTGCTTCTTCAGAGTCAGCAGTGGAGAGAGAGACTCTTTTTTTTTTTTTTTAAATTATTTTCTAGTGTATGCTGGGGTGCAGGCGCATGGTAGACATCTGACAGCAACCAGCATACCCCTGAGACTGATCCTTAATGGCAGATATATCTGACAGCAATAATTGAAGTGAGAGAGACTCTTAGAAAACAGGTGCTACACTCTTCTGTGATTCAGCCCATCACCTTTGGTGAAGCAAGTCAGAGGTCTCATCCATGCTCAAGGTGGGAGGGGATTACAGGAGCTGGGGGGCCTGGGGCCACTATAAAGTCACCATGTGGTTGGGTCTGTCACACCTACCAAGTGCCAAGCACTGGCCAGGAGAGATGCAGGGGACACTGTCCCTGCCCTTAGAGATGCTGTCTGTGGGAGGACTCTGCTGACGAGTTGGTCCAGCAGAGGCTTTGTAAGTGGAGCTGTCTTTTACCACAGAGCACATGGTCATGAGGCAGAGCTGGAGGTGAATTTCAATGTTGTTATATTCAGACATAAAGCCATTTTGCTGAGAACCAGTTGTCATGAGATATTTACCTTACTTATCTAAAGATTATCATATTAAACTGTAACTTAAAAGGTAAAAATATATTAAGTAGGTTGATGAATATAACCTGCTCGGTAGCTGGCAGCAAGTAAGCCCTGTTTGGGTTTTCAACTTTAACTTTTTGTTGAAATAAATAAGCCCCAGGAGAGTGCACATACTGCAAGTATTCAGTTTGTTCATTTTTAAAAACTGAACCCCCTGTATAACCAGCAATCAATAAGAGCAATGGCAGCAGCACCGCAGAAGACCGCCAGCACCTCTTTCAGTCACTTGCCCTGTCCCAGGGGTGACAACTGGCCTGTCTCCCAGGACAACCAAAACAAAGGTTGCTTTGCATCTTCTGCACTTTTAACGAATGGAATTACACGATGTATGTTCTTTGCAGGTTGGTCTTTTTCACTCAGCATTGCCTTCAGGAGAGTCATCCATGTGGTTGGGTTAGAGCACAGTGTTCATTCTCATTGCTGTCGCACAGGCCACCATGCAGCCATTTCACTATCCATCTCCTATATGGATGGACTTTTGGGTTGTTTCCAATTGTGGTTTCCGAGGAGTGGGGCTGCTATTCACATTTTAGCCTGGCTTTTTGGGGTTGGGTATAACATGAGGAGTGGAATTGCTGAGTCATAGGGTATGCATGTGTTCAACCTTTATGGATACTTCCATGTGATTTTCCAAAGTGAAACCCTGTTTTGAGATCTGGAATATTGACTGTCTTTCCCTCTCCTTGGACCCTAGGGCTACAGAACTGGCTACCCTTACCGATACCCTGCTCTGAGAGAGAAGTCTAAAAAATACAGCGACGTGGAGGTTCCTGCTAGTGTCACAGGTTATTCCTTTGCTAGTGACGGTGATTCGGGCACTTGCTCCCCTCTCAGACACAGTTTTCAGAAGCAGCAGCGGGAGAAGACAAGATGGCTGAACTCTGGCCGGGGTGATGAAGCTTCTGAGGAAGGGCAGAATGGAAGCAGTCCCAAGTCGAAGACTAAGGTGTGGACGAACATTACACACGATCACGTGAAACCCTTGCTGCAGTCTCTCTCGTCCGGTGTCTGCGTGCCAAGCTGTATTACCAACTGCTTGGTCTGTGCCTACCTTACTGTTCATAGTTAGATGACGTAGAGCAAGTTGGGTAGCTGGGGCTTCGGAGGCTTTGGGAATCCAGCCTTTCTGACCCTGATGTAAAGCGAACCTTCCTCATTCACTTTCTCATAGTCTGAACCTAAGTCCACTGAATGCATTACTAAAATTTGCATAATACTATCTGCTTGAAACTGCTTAAGATGTAATGTAATTCCACAATAGTTCCAGTATATCTCCATATATAGCAAAAATACAAAATAATTTACAGTATTAACCTACAAATAGGAGCTCTTCTCATTTAATTCAAATTGTATTCAGGGACTCTTAATACTTCATGCATAAAAAGACACTTCAGTCCTAAACCTGATATTTTAGTGTTGTGAACTCCAGTGGTTTCAAGTCCCTAAAGTTTCTTCTTTAAGTCTTCTGTGTTTTCTTAAGCAGTTTTTCTTCGTGGCTCCCTGGCGTGTTCTCTGCTGACCCTTGTCCCCTGCCTTAGTGTTATTCCCCTGCTTTCTATCCCAAAGCCTCCGAATGCGCACCCCCAGCTGCCCTCTGCATGGACTGTTGCATGTGAGTAGACGGCCATAGTGGTGAGTCGTCTTCTGACTCCTGCTGGGTGCGGCATGACCGAAGTGCAGCGCAGGCCATCTGCAGGCACCAGCGACAGACGCTGCAAGGGGTGCTCCGTTTCAGCGTTAATCCTGCTCAGTTACCGTTTGCCCTAAGAGGTGCTCCCATGTCCTGGTGCTGACACCTCCTCTGAAGATTGATCTTGACTCCTCCTGTAATTCACCTCTGACAGTCCACCCAGCTCTGCTTTAAACTATAGGAGAGACCCATTTCCAGAAGCCCCTGGAATGGAGGAGACAGGGGCTGAAGCAGACTCAACTATGCATGACGAGTTCTAGTGGAGTTCAGTTGAAATTAGATTAGATGCTCCTAAAACCATGGGCAACCAAATAAATAAAGTGGGACTTTCTTTTCCCCTTTATAACTGTGTTTTACATTATAGAGTTATTTAAAGAAAAAAAGTTTTATCTTCCCCAGGTGGTCCTGGTGTTTTCCTGACGCAGTTGGTGAGAAGCCTTCATGCTCCTGAGCAGCCGCGTCACTCTGGGCAGGGACCCTGTGTGGCCATGGGGCTCCGAGCGTGGGAGCGCATCTCTCTTCTCTCCTCCTGCACTCCTTGTCTCCTTTCCCCCCTCTCTCCCTGTGTCCCCCTTTTCTTTCATTTCATTTGTTTATTTTTCACTTGTTTCACTTGTTAAAGGAAGTGGGCCTTAGAAAACAAACAAACAAAAAAACCCAGAACACCTTTCTGCAGCTGACGTGAAGCACAGTGCTGAATTGCCATGAGGAATTTTTCCGAAGTGTTTAGGCGGCAGCGCGAGTTTTATTTACCATTAGCTTACAAAATGACTAGCTGCTTTAGGCCTTTTAGTCAATGTGTACATCCAAGAGGAGACCTTACTCCCATTTAAATGTGTTTCTTATTGTTCTGGAGTGATACAGATTCCATGCAGTGTACCCAGGTTGGTATATTTTAATTTATAATGATCATTGTTACTTTTTCAAATGTGTTCAAGCTTCTGAGGTTGCTGTTTGAATGTTCTGACTAAAAATGATTTTTACTAAAACGCTGGAGTTGTTTTTCTCTGAGAAGATAACATCAGTGAGTACCCACAGCTCCACGCCCATTTCACACTCTCCTCGCAGTGGCTCAGCATTGGACGGTTTTGTTGCTTTTTAAAAAGTTGTATGGTTTATGGCTATCTTATTGCCTCTCAAAAATATTCTGAAAGGCATAACATTTGCTCTCAAAGATGGGCTTGTTTTAATGTTCAGTGCCTACTCATGCCTTAGAATTTGATTAAAAATCTCACAATTGATTGGAGATCCCAAAAAAATTTATGAGTGGAAAGCTCAGCATGCCGATGAGATGCACTGATACTAAAGCAGCCTTTAAATATGAAGGACTCATGACGCGCTTCAGGTTTATTTGGGATATTTTTGTAACACTCAAAAATATTAAGTTATGTAAAATATTCGACATCACCAAACTCTTCTTCCAGGTAGCTACTGTGTAAGTGTTCATACAGTAATTTTCTTGGGTTGAAATAGTTATGCAGACAGTGCATTCTGATGCTGTCATTTTATTTTAATGCAAAACTTTGGTGATGCCCACTCTCGCCTCATGGTGCAGGCCCCTCCCTACCCCCAGGAAGTAGCATCACATGCTTTTCATGACCCTGTCATCTCATGCTTCCAGTTGGCTTTGGTGTTGGATGATTTTCAGAGTGGTGAACCAATGGTCTCTGAGGGACCTCACCTGCTGGTCCCAGGGGTTGTGGGGCTCAGCTCTGTCATCAGCCTGTGTTGTGACCCAGATTCAGCTGGGCTTTCCAGATGGTCCTTTTCCATCAGTTGTGACTTTGACTTCCACCATTAACTGGTCTTTAAGTGGCTGCATCGTGCTGCCATGACGACTCTGCTGAGTGACCCAGAAGATGTGGTCATTGGTTCAGTCCTCTCTGTGATGTTCAGTGCATGACCAGATGTGAAATAAACTGGACAGATTGGATGATATGTCACTTTGTCACTATTGTTGTCATAATTCTGACTTTTCAACTGTTCTTGATATTACAGTGGACTAAAGAGGATGGACATAGAACTTCCACCTCTGCTGTCCCTAACCTGTTTGTTCCATTGAACACTAACCCAAAAGAGGTCCAGGAGATGAGGAACAAGGTGCGTCCTGCGTCGATACTCACTGGGGGCTTGGGTGTGGGATTGGAAGGGATGCCTGCTGCTTCAAGGGGAGGGTGTGCTTGCTTCTAGCAGAGGACATCTGCTGCTGTTGCCACTGTTGTAACTGAAGCCATCTCCTCACACTGCTGCTGTTCTACCGCCAGTGTGAAATGTGAGCAGCAGACATGTTTTGGGCCCTGTTGATTCTTGAATGGATGTTTGCTCACAGGTCAGAATTGGAAGCTGCAAAACCTATTCTTAGCAAGAGCAGACTGCTGTCCCTGACTTGCAGGGTTCGTTCAAAGACTTGTGAGTGGCATTTGGTGTATCAGAGCAGGAGCCCTGCCAGTGCTCATGTCACTTGACGCTGGACATGCAGGGAATGTCTCCACCAAGTTAGTGACAGTGAGAGATATGTGCCTTGCCCAAGTGTCTGGAAGGTGTAGGGAGCTGGGAATAGTCTCCATCCCTGCAGACCCATGCCCCACTAAGCAGGCATGGCAGTCACTCAGAACACATGGGGCCATCCTGCCTGTATGGGGCGGGGGAGAGCTGAAGTGTAGCTTCCATGTGGCTGGGGCCCAAGGGGAAAAGCAGCATGGCTCTCAGGCAGCATGGCTGCTCACGACCTTGATGTGTGCCTCTCCTTCCCGTCCTCAGATCCGAGAGCAGAACTTACAGGACATTAAGACGGCTGGCCCTCAGTCCCAGGTTTTGTGTGGTGTAGTGATGGACAGGAGCCTCGTCCAGGTGAGAGCCCAGAGTGTCTCTGACATTAGTGGGTGGTGGCTGTGTGACTGCCTGCTGCAAAGTTACTCTGAAATTGAGAGAGTGACTTTATGAGGTAAGTATTCTAGGCAACCAGTTACCTTTGTTAATACCTCATGATGAAAAACAACCCAGGTACCTTTCCTTGAGTTGTAGATGGAGTGAGCATGCTGAGGGCTGTGTCCACCCCTCTGGTCCCACCCCTTGTAATGCATGCATATGTGAGGGTGGCACATACGGCACTAGCTTCGGGGCTTAGATTCGGCCCGGGTTCAGCAGCGTTCTGTGTCAGGCGCTGGGAGAGGGCGGGTTTCAGGGACTCTGGTTTTGATACATACTGCTGTCTGCAACAAAGTGCTGCTTGGGTTGCAGAGGGGTGGGTGCCTGCAATGTGGTGCACATTACACACATTTTTACCAAATGACTACCTTGTGGCACATTGAAGATAATTGTGTAAGTAGTTATCTCTGAAAACGAATATGCCACCTGACGCTTTAAAACCTGACTCTGCAGGGGTAGATGATGTTAGATTTGGCCAGCCGTGGTCCTGGTTTCGTGTTCAATGTCTGCACGTCCCGCCATCATCACCGCCACATTTACTGTTGGCAGCTGTCCCTGTTGCATGCTCTTAGCCAGCTCCATCCTGTGCTCTCAGCTATTCACAGGCTGGGCCTGGTGTGCTCTGGTGACTCAGTTTACTGTTTCAGGACGCACCTCTCTCTGACTGTACGGAAACTATCGAAGGGCTCGAGCTTACAGAGCAGACCTTTAGTCCCGCTAAGTCTGTCTCTTTTAGAAAGGTACTCACTGCCCTGTCCTTGACTACCTGTTGGTGCGCCTCGCTCCCCTCCCCTTCTTCCCCTCCTCGTCATCTCTGCTCTTCAGGCATCAGTTACTGAAGTAGCTTCAAGTGGATCTTTAAATTATTTGTGAGATTGTACAGAAGGTTCTGTTCTGCCTCCTCGATTCTTTTTTTTTTTTTTTGAGACAGAGTCTTGCTGTGTCGCCAGGCTGGAGTGCAGTGGTGCGATCTTGGCTCACTGCAACCTCGGCCTTTTTTTTTTTTTTTGAGACAGAGTCTTGCTCTGTTGCCAGGCACTAGGCTGGAGTGCAGTGGCACAATCTCGGCTCACTGCAACCTCGGCCTCCCAGATTCAAGCAATTCTGCCTCAGCCTCCTGAGTAGCTGGGACTGCAGGCGCCCACCACCACGCCTAGCTAATTTTTGTATTTTAGTAGAGACTGGGTTTCACCACGTTGGCCAGGATGGTCTTGATCTCTTGACCTTGTGATCCATCTGCCTTGGCCTCCCAAAGTGCTGGGATTACAGGCGTGAGCCACTCCGCCCAGCCTTGATTCTTTAATGAAAACATGTTATATGAGGTGTGATAACAATTTACAGCATTCTCAGTTGTTGCTGAGAAATGGCCAGTCTGAGCAGTGGGATGCACTTCTGCAGTTCTGCATGGGACTTTGGTCAGTGCATGTTTTGTGTTTCAGAGTTTGCCTTTTCCACGATGCTGACTGCAGACAGGCTCTTCTGGGCAGTCTATTGGCAGCGGCCACTCCCGAGTGCCCTTCCACCCTCGCTGGTTCAACTTTGAGTAGCCACCAAAGGTTATATCATTGAAAGATGTCATTTCAGAGGAATGGGAATTAAGACAGGCTTTGTCAGTCCTTTTTGATAAAATGTATTTATTTTTACCTCCAAGAAACCCTAAATAACATTTTTAAATGCTGCAGAGGAGAAGGACTTAGGAGAGTTTGGAAGTGCACATTGTAATTTCCCTCTATGCATGCACATCTAGCATGTGCGGTAGGTGGAAGATCTGTCTGGTCTAACCCACCCACATGGAAGGAAACCTTCCTGAGCATTTAGGCTGCTGGTGTGCAGGAGTTGGTGCCCAGGGCAGAACATGGCTGGCTGCATGGTTGAGTCTCAGCTGAGATGTGTGTTTATCTTCTGGTCAAAGGAAATTTCCAGAACTGTCTCTTTCACTTGACACACCTTCATTGAGATGTATATGTCACTTTAGTGGAGTTCCAGTTGTCAGATGGGAGCAGGTTTATACTGAAGATTCTGTATTCCTTTCTGTAATCCCTGCTAATAACATTGCTTTGCGTATTTACTTATTAATTCCACAGGTCCCGTTTCCCCCATGCTTAGAGGGTGCTTTTGGCTGCCGTTCTTGGAAGAACTTCTCAGAGCAGGGGAGAAAGATGACTCTGCTTGTTTTTTGTATTTTGGCGCTTTGTTGTGGTCTTGTCAGTTATTCTTTCTCTCAGGTGTGTGAGAGCCCAGCTGGCCTCCTGTGTTGAGCCCACACGCAGGGCAGCACTGACATCCTTGTTAGGGCTCTCCAGAAAGCCGCTTGGGTGTCTGTGTTCAACTTTGTGTGCTGTGTCCCAGTGATGTTCAGTTGTGGGTGTGTGTCACAGTCACCTGGGTGCTTCCTGAAGAGGTAGGGTCACCACCTTCTGAACACTGTGCTCACTGTGAGTGGTGCATCCAGATGTGATTAGCAGAGAATACCACTGTACGCTGACCCCAGAGGAAGAGATGTTGAGCCCCTGTACGTAAATGCTTATTCCAGCTTTTTGTTTTCTCTACCTCCCTATATCTGAAGTTCACTTTTGCACCCTTCATCTTTATCCCACACTGGCTAAAGTATTCCCTTTTTTTGGTGAGAATGTGCTTTGGCACTATGGGAGTCCTTTACTGAGCGATTTTTTCACTTCCTTCCATGTGGACCTCAAAAAGCAGCAGTATGCTCCTTTTGGAACATGGCGCTGCGTGCTGAGAAGTTGAATTTTTCCTTGACCAAGCAAGGAGGACCGTGTCCTACACACGCTTCTCTAGTGCAGTGAGCATGTAGATGCCTGCTTCCCATCTGAGAACCTGAGGAGTGAGCGTTTGGGACTCAGGAAACGGGCTTTTCTGGAAAGGACTTGCCTTTGCCTTTCATTTCTCTCTCACTGGTGACAGCTATTCCCACAGTGCAGGTGTTGCCTTCTGACAGAAGGAGGGACAGGGACTCACAGTTCAAACAGCAGTTCTAAGCCCAGCCGAAGGCTGTGTTGACTTTGCTTTGGGTGTCATAGCATGTAACCTGAAATACATGTATATATATTTTTGAGACAGGGTCTCACTCTGTTGTCCAGGCTGGAGTGTGGTCAGGCTATCTTGGCTCAAGCAATTCTCCCATCTCAGCCTCCCGAGTAGCTGGGACTACAGGTGCACATCACCACACCTGGCTAATTTTTGTATTTTTTGTAAAGACTGGGTTCTTCCATGTTGCCAAGGCTGATCTCAAACTCCTGAGCTCAAGCAATCCCTCTGACTCAGGGTCCCAAAGTGCTGGGATTACAGGGTGTGAGTCACTGTGCTTACCATAACCTGAAATAATTTTGGCTTCCTTCTGGATTTAATTGCAGGTGAACTGAGGGATTAGAGATGAAGGTGTGCGTCTACACTGCAAGCCGTTCAGCTCAGGGAAGGGCTCTGTGTTCCCATGGGCACCTCATCAGGGGCTATGTTCCCTGCCACCCTTCATGCTCTGTGGTAGAAATGCAGAGGGGCAGTAAGCCCTCCCCTCGGACTCTCTCAGTGGCCTGTGTTGAGCACCTAGCCTATGCATGGTCCAGCACTGGGAATGCCAGTCCAGATCCAAGTCAGTCCTGCTTACAGCTGAAAACCTGATACTCAGAGAGGTCAGCCGCTAGTGCAGGTTGCACAGCCTCAGTCAAGTATGAAAAGTTTACTGAGCCTGTGTTTTGCTTTAGAGCCTCGTCAGGTGGCAGGGAGGTGAGGGGTGTGGCAGGGGAGGGGAAGCTAGGCACATCCTGGTTTCTTGCCTGGGTCGTCCACGAGTGGCGTGTGTTTCTCTGCATCTCAAGCGTTGCTCTGTGTCCTTTCTTCCAGAAGAACATGATTCTCTGTTCCCATAACTGGTCTTAACAGCAGCTTGGCCCTTAGCTGTGGTCTTTGGAGGAGGGAGCTCTTCACCACTGGAGGCAGGGACCTGCTGTGCCTTGGGCCCCGCTGTACCTTGGGCCCCACTTGTCTTTTGGGTCATCAGAATTTGGAAGAAGGAATTTGGTGTCTCTGTGGCAGTGGATTTTTATTTTTATTTTGAGACAGCATCTTACTCTGTTGCCCAGGCTGGAGTGCAGTGGTACGATCACAGCTCCCTGCAGCCTCGACTTAGGCTGAAGGAATCCTGCCTCCTAGCCTTCTAAGTGGCTGGGGCCACAGATGCACGCCACCACACCTAGCTAATTTTTAAATTTTTCGTAGAGACAAGGTTTCACTATGTTGCCCAGGCTGTTCTTGAACTCCTGGGCTCAAGCAGTCCTCTTGCTTTGGCCTCCCAAAGTGCAGGGATCATAGGCATGAGCCGTGGTTTCTGGCTGATAGTCGATTTGTCTTTTTCTTTTCTTTTTTCTTTTTTTTTTTGAAACAGAGTCTCACTCTGTCACCCAGGCTAGAGAGTGCAGTGGCGCAATCTTGGCTCACCACAACCTCTGCCTCCCTGGTTAAAGTGATTCTCCTGCCTCAACCTCCTGAGTAACTGGAATTACAGGCACCCACCATTACGCCTGGCTAACTCTTTTGTATTTTTAGTAGAGATGGGGTTTCACTGTGTCGGCCAGGCTGGTCTTGAACTCTTGACCTCAGGTGATCTGCCTGCCTCAGCCTCCCAAAGTGCTGGGATTACAGGTGTGAGCCACCATGCCTGGCCTGATAGTTGATTCTTAATATTTTATTTCTTTACTATTTGTAACCATTTTATTTAAAGGAACTTAAGCATTTATCTCGTATCCCCTTCCCGTTTCATTGAAAATGATATCAGGATGCAGGTGTAGCCAGCCAAACTGCTGTTGCTGGGATGCCATCTCTAGAGTGCCATCGTGCGAGGGCTCTTAGCAGCAGTTAGCCCAGCGGCTCCTTCTTCAGATAGTGAGGCAGGCCTCTGGTCAAGGGAAGACTTGGCTCGGGCCGCAGAGCTCACACATGGCAGACAGGACTCAGCTTTCTGTCTTGGTGAGGCAGGGTGGCTTCCACACGAAAAGCCAGTGGGCCTCGAGTCAAGCTTGGTTCAGAAGAGGAAGGGTGACCTGTTGACTGTCAAGAGTCTCCAGGCTCCCGGGCAAAGGTTGCCTAATCCAGCAGCCCATCCGTCCCTCCTGGGGCTCTATGTCACTGGTCAGTCATGGAGTGCCCCCAGACACCAGGTATGTGGTGTGCCAGGTGGTGACCACTCAGCCTATCCCAGTCAGTCCAGGCTCACCCGTCTCTGCCTGAGGAGCAGTCGGCCCATGTGAGTTGAATTTCTCGAGTCAGCCGTGCTAGGACGCTCTTCATCTCTGCTATTCACCCCTCACTGAGAGGAGCACTGAAGGATCAGGCCTGGCATCCAAGTGATTGTGGATTCTCCTGTTTTGATTTGGTTTTGGAAGCTGTCATTCAGTCATGTGCATGTGTGTGAGTGCTGGGGAACTGTCTTAGAAGTGAGCTGCAGAGAATTTGGGGGACATTTTCCTGCCCCTGGCCCAACCAGGCTGCACTGTGGCACAGTGCTGTGCTGGGGCAGGTGGCTGTGAGTGGACCGCAGCCCCTGAGGCCCACCCAGCCCACTGGGCCTGCCTGCAGGCTCTGCCTCCTGCTGGAAGATTGGCTGTGGTCTGTGAGTGCCTTTGTGCTTCGCTTTGCTTTCTTTTTTTCTTTGGTAAAATTTTCACGGTTCTCCAAATTCCTCAGCTAAACACTGGTGTCTTGGGACATTTTGTTATTTCTCAGTGTTTGGGGATAAGTTCCATAAACTAGTTATCAACTAACCATAGTCAAAAGAACAGAACTTACCTGTGCTCTTAGAACATAAGCAGTTCTGAGCATGCCCTACGCTGAGTGGTGTAGCTCGTGACGGTTTGTGGTCATGAGGAAAATACTGACTTTGCTGCACCTCTTCCCCGTTGCTCAGTGAGGAGCGGGCACCCTCCCACAGGTGCGCTGTGCTCTTCGGTCTGCACTTGGGCTCTTGCTTCTGAAACCTGGAGGGCTCTGTAGGGTTTCTTCTGCAGTTAACGTCTGTTCCTCATGGCACTGACCCACGTTTCCACATCTACCACTGAAGGCTGCAGCTCAGCCTAGGCCTTGGGCCCATGGCGGTGCAGTCTCAGCGGTGTCTGCTCCTGGAAAGCCTCCTGCCCCCACCCCCCCGCCCCACCTGCAGTCTGTCTGGGAGGAGGGAGAGTCCCTACTGGGCTGGGCTCCTGCAGACCGGACGTCCCTTTCATCCACAGGGAGAGCTGGTGACAGCCTCCAAGGCCATCATTGAGAAGGAGTACCAGCCCCACGTCATTGTGAGCACCACAGGCCCCAACCCCTTCACCACGCTCACAGACCGCGAGCTGGAGGAGTACCGCAGAGAGGTGGAGCGGAAGCAGAAGGGCTCCGAAGGTGAGTGCTCGCGGTACTGGGCACGCCCTGGGAGCTTCTCTGTGGTCCAGGTGCTGGCTGTGGGTGGTGGTAAGAATAGTCACATGATCAAAGACAAACCTTTTGTTTGGTTAAGACCAGAACTTTATTCAGTACTCGTTTCCAAGCTAGTCACTTGGGCCAGAATGGAAGAAATTGCACAGTTAGGCACACTTGTGAGTGGCCCTGGCGAGGACAGACACGTGACTTGCGGTGGCCACTCATGAGCGTCTGTGCCCCGTACTAAGACACGGCGGGGCCCCTCTGCCAAAACAAGACTGGGCCTGAAAATGTTCCACTGTGGCCCCATCCAGCAGCTGTGACGAAGGCGGGGCGAGAGGAGACGGCAGTGGCAAGGGGCCACCCACAGAGCTCCGGGCTGGAGGGCGCTGGTCCTTCTCCGAGCACGTGTCTGTCCACATGGAGTGACCAGAGCATTGACAAAAGAATTCACTAATTCTTTTCAGCCTGAATATATTTTTAAAAGACATTTGTCTCTTTTATGAACACAGTATTTATCTGTTGAAACCTCACTGGGGAAGCTCTGTGAAGCTGGGCAAGTGAAGCTCTGATTTCAGCAGACAGAAATCAAACCCAGTTGGTTTGATTCATTCATGCTCATTGTGGCTGAGCAGTCATCATGCCGGGGACATGCTGAGTGCTGTCATGTGTACATTTCATCCCATTCTCAAAAGTGGGAGATAGGTCGTTTTCCCCCAGTTGCAGCAGAGGAGTAGGGGGCTCGGCCGCAGGGTGGCTCTCAAGAACGAGGTTCTGTGTGGCCCTGATTCGGACGGAAGTGCACTCCCTTCCTCACTAAGTCTTCAGTCGCAGCAGTCAGCCCCGGCCTCTGCAGGGGGACGCTCCGAACGTCCTTACTGTGCTTGTGTGTAGGGCTGGGGGTTTCTGACAGAAACCCTCTTTCTCCATAAACCTCGAGGGTCCCCCGTGCAGGTGTGGTCACAGGCCTGAGGGTGAACGTGCTGACCGCCGTGGCACGTGCTCAGGTCCCGTTAGGAGCGGCTGGTGCAGCCTGTACTTCTCCTGGCAGCTCACTGACAAAGGCAGTCAGTTGTTGTTTCTTTTTTTTGTGTGTGTGAGAAAGTGCCTGCGGATGCTGAATTGTTTTCTAGTGTTACACCCTTACTGTTCAGATCTTCACACACACCAGGCCCTGATGCTGGTTGTCTCCCTCCAGAGAAGCTTTGTCTGAGCCATTGATAGAAGTACCTGTCTTAGAGTGAGAACTAGAGGTAGTCAGCTTGAGCTGTGGGTCACGTGGCCTAATCCTAGTTCCTGTGCACATGTGCATGGACATATGTCTACCCTTTGGAGTCTTCTGGGATCTGAGTAACCAGATTGTTTTTAAGTCAAACAAGATACCTGGAGTTCCCCCCGCATGTGTGAGGCTTCTTCAGCAGGGCTGTGATGGCAGCTGAGTGGATGGGGATGGCTCTGGCCATGCTCTGTGATTACAGAGCTGTCAACAGGAGAACCCACAGGAGATCTGATCTGGCCCTTGGCGTAGGGTGAGGGGAGTGTGTGCCACAGGTAAAACGCAGGCTGGCTGTCAGAGGCCAGCACCTTTTCCTGTTTCAGGCCGTATGCTTACTCAGGTAGGTGGTATGACAGCCTTTTTATGGACGCCTGGCTTCAGGAAGGTAGCTAGCTGCCAACGTGGTGTTTGGGAATGTGAGCCAGCTGTTAGGGTGGGAGCTTGGGAGCAGAGGCCCTGGGAGGTCAAAAGGGTGGTGACAGCTGCTTGTTCAAAATATGAGACCTGCTGATCCTATTAATCTAAACTTCTTAAATAAAGACGGAAATGGAAGGAGTGAGGATAGCATTGATCCATATCTTTCCCGAAATGAGAAGTAGACTTGGAATTTTCTATATCCAGGATCCTAGTTCCTGCATTTTTTCTTCTGGTCCTTATTAGCATTTTTCACTTTAAAAATTAAAACTATACATTACATTTGCCAAGTTTAAATTACTGGGATAAAACGCCCTACCGCAGAAGTAAAACCAAAATAATGCTCAGTGATGTCCCTCGAGGTGGTGCGTAGGGGCTCAGGACCCTTGGCCACCTGCTAGGCAGGGAGAAGGCAGGGAGGGAAGGGCTCCCTACTCGCACAGGACAAGCCGGGACGGGCCAGGGCGCACCTTCTGAGTCCATCAGAGGCAGCTCTGGCAGATCCTCTTTGGAATAAGAATAGAAATGAATTTTTTATTTGAAGTCGGTTAAGTTTCTCTGAAATTCACATCAGTCAACACCCAGGTCACAGCTCCCTTTATCCTCTCTTGGTACGACTGAGGGAAAGCGTTGAGAGAGCCCCGCCTTCTCAGAGCGCGGCTGGGCAGGCTCCCTGTCTGGCATGGAGGTGGGTGCTGGCCCATGACACCCGCAGCTCCTACCATATCCTTCTTGCTTCTCTGCAGAGAATCTGGATGAGACTAGAGAACAGAAAGAAGAGAGTCCTCCAGACCAGCCTGCGGTCCCCCACCCGCCTCCCAGCACTCCCATCAAGCTGGAGGAAGGTGAGCTCTGGGTGGCAGTGGCTGCCCCGATGTGGGAGGGTGCACGGCTCCTGCGCGCTGTGACTCAATGTGGCGGGAGTTGTGTTAACACCAGTGCAGAAGTGTGTGCTTGCATCAACGCCAGGATGTGACACCTTCTGTCTCCTCCTGTGTTGGTTCTGTCCTGGGTAACTCCAGGCAAAACAGATTTGTAAGTGAGCTGTGACCAGGTAGGAAGGCCGACCTCAGGGGTCGGAACCCACCGTGGTTGCTGGTGTCTGCAGTGCCCATTGCTCGCACACACCTCATGCCGTGTTGTCATGCAGACCCCACCTCCGGAGGTGCCCTCCGCTGTGTGAGCCGCACGCCGGCTGTCTCTCAGCCACCATGTGTCTGTGGCGTGTGATCCCGGGTGTCTGTCCCTCGGTCTCGTATATCTGTGTCTCGTGAAGCCCGTGGCCCTGCCTTTCTTCTTCTGTAACCCGATGGCTGTGACTGAATGCATAGATTCTCTCCTTGTGCTTTTTCTTCCTGTGGCTGCGTCACAAGCAGGAGACGGCTGCGCTAGAGAGTACCTGTTACCCTAGTAAGTACCGCGCCGCCTCCGCTCTCCGCCGGTGCCCTGTGCTTCGCCTCATTCTCCTGCTGCTTTGTTGTTTATTAAGTTTTGTTTTCTGTTTATTTAGAATAAAAACAGAAAGCCCCTTTTTTGTACCCAGTCCCTTGGGGGCCTTCCCGGAAGTGGCTCAGTCACCTGAGCACTGTGCTGCCTTCAGCGGTAGCGGGCGCCTCCCTCGGGACCTGTACACACCTAGGTGTGCCACCGGGGCACTCTGGGCCTCAGAGGTTCTTACCTCCGGCCATAGAGGGTCTCTTTGGATTGCTTGGTGGGAGGGTTTTACCACATTGGATCAGATGTAAGTGCAGCTTAGTTCAGACAGGGTAGGGCTCTGCCACCTGCTGTGTGGGGTCAGACTGCTTTGGACCTTTGCTGAAGCTGGGACTGGGAATTGGAGGTGGGCAGAGGAGCGGATATTGGATCCTTTTAAAGCAGTGCGAGTTTGCTCAGATGATAGGTAGCTCTCCAGAGGAAGCGCCCTGGGGCAGCCTCCATCCTAGCATCAGCTGCACTGTGCCCAGAAGAGCGGGCCCCACCTCCTCAGGGGAGAGGAGAGGCACCTGTGTGCCCACAGCCCTCTCCCCGGCCCTTAGGAAGTGTGGCCCGGAATTAGCACGGGCAGCTGGCGGGGTGGTGGCACTTCCAGCTTCCCAGAGCTAAAGCACTGAGGGTTTAGGGCCAGGGCCTCCCATGCTGCTCCTAACTGCTCAGCTGACTCCCCCAGCCCTGATGTGTGGCTTGATTTTTAAACACTAAACAGCTTGTGGTGCCTAACCTGTCAGTCGCTGGTAACTTTGTAGGCTGTTTACAAATGGACAAAGCGGGTGCCCCTGTGAGTGTAGAAGGAAGGTACCCCCAGGTCGTGTCCTTAGGGGTACTGTGCTACCTCACAGATGTCCACTCCTGACGCTGGCTGGAGTTTTTGCCCCCACTCCTTGCCATACAGGCCATCTCTTTCCTTTTAATTAACTTCCTCCTAAACGGCTTTTTGGATGTTGACATCACACACGTGCGTGGGAGTTAAGCACGATTTTCTACTGGCTGTTTCAGGGGAGATCAGGTGTTGTAGACCCAAGTTTAGACTTAGCTTTAAGACTCCTAGTACATGCCCTTAGGGTGACCAGGCAGCCCTCTCTCCACATGACAGCGGGACGTCCTACTTTAGCTGTCCTTAGCTCGTGCTGCCTTCTGTCTTTCCGGTGGGGGGACCCAGGCTGGGACGGGGTGTGGTGTTGTCAGCACACTGCCCACCAGAAGGAGCTAAAAACTGCCCCGAGACCAAGTCTGTGTTTCGTGATACTAGCTCCATCCAGCCTTACAGTAGAGTAGACCATATTTTAAGTTTCTTGTCTTAGTAAAAATCCATAGAGTAAAATGACAGTTTCCTGTGCAGGGAGCCTCCATCTCAAGCTGCCAGTTTTGATCTGGGCAGGAACCCTTAACCCCATCTCTCACCTCACCCACCAGACCTTCTGCCGGAGCCGACTGCTGGAGATGACAGTGATGCCGCCACCTTTAAGCCGACTCTCCCCGATCTGTCCCCTGTCGAGCCTTCAGAAGCACTTGGCTTCCCAGTGTTAGAGAAGGAGGAGGAAGCCCATACACCCCCAAGCCCCACTGAGGCCCCTACTGAGGCCGACCCCGAGCCAGCCCCAGCCCCGGTGGCTGAAGAGCCTGTCCCCTCAGCTGCCGAGGAGGGGGCTGCTGCGGACCCTGGCAGCGATGGGTCTCCAGGCAAGTCCCCATCCAAAAAGAAGAAGAAGTTCCGTACCCCGTCCTTTCTGAAGAAGAGCAAGAAGAAGAGTGACTCCTGAAGGCCCTGCGCTAACACTGTCGTGTCCGGAGCGACCCTGGTTCTGCCAGAGTCCCCGACTGCATCTCGTGCTCTGTCCTTGTGTAATGGAATGCAAAAAGCCAAGCCCTCCACTAGCTAGAGCTCCCCCTCACGTGACCAGCCCTGTGCATCCCGGGGCTGACCGAGTGTGTGCTCTGCAGCCCCGCCCACCCTGCCCCTTATCCTCTCAGCCTCAGCTTCTGGGGAAGACCTGCTCTCCCCACAGGTGGAAGGCACTAAGGCATGGTTCTGGCTGGAAGGTACTAGAGGCTTCTGCCAGTTTTGGCCACAGGTGTCACCCTCCTGAGTCTTCACTTCTCCCGCTGTCCTTCCTGTTATGAAATCACCACATTCTGTCTCTGCTTGGCTTCCCTTCCACCCGAAGGTCTCAGGTGACGGACTCAGACTCCTGGCTTCATGTGGCATTCTCTCTGCTCAGTGATCTCACTTACATCTATATACAAAGCCTTGGTCCCGTGAAAACACTTGTGTGCCCACCAGCAGCCTTGAAGAGGCAGGTCTGGGCCAGATGCTGGGCAGGAAACGCCAGCAGCAGATGGGCCTGTGTGCACCCAACACGACGCTATGCATGGTCTGACCAGTGATCCCTCGACCAGAACCGCATTCAGGAGCTCAGTTTCTTTTTCACTCGGGTCTCTGGATTCCTGTCGTAGGGAAGGTATATCAGGAGGGGAAGAGTCCTTTCTAGAATTTTCTTTCAGCAGGTTTACAATTTAGCTTACATTTTTGACTGTGAACATGAACAAGCTGCTTTTTGCTTTTTTCTTTCCAGACCCCGCAGCAGAGCACTTTTCACTTACTTGGGGGAGGTTTCAGGGAATCTGTTCTCACCTTAACTTGGCCAGGAAGATGCCCTAGTTGTGATAAAGGTAACTTGAGGTGGAGGGCGGCCCCGGGGCCTCTCGCCATCTCCGTCCTCCGTGCGCTGCTTGGCTGGTAACTTGTTACTCTCTCTTCCCTGGAAAAGGGCTCAGAGCTGCTGAGCAGGAACTGGAGGGTGATCCATTTCAGGAGCTGCCCCAGTACCAGCCTGACTAGGTGCAGGCAAGCTTGTGTGGGACAGGCCCCTGGTAGAGCTGGTGCCAGATGTAGGCTCAGGTCCTGGGCATGACGGGCCAAGCCACTTTGGGTCCCAGCGACTGGACGGCTGTGCGAGCACCGGGCTGCCGCATGGCGCCGACCGCTGCCTGGAGCTTCTCCCTGAGCCGCAGGGCCTGCTACGCGGGCAAGCGCGCTGCTTGTGTGTCGTTTTGTTGCCAAGGCAGAATGAAAGTCCTTAACCGTGGACTCTTCCTTCACCCCTCCTTTTATCCCTTCTTTTATCCCACATATGCAATGACTTTTAATTTTCACTTTTGTAGTTTAATCCTTTGTATTACAACATGAAATATAGTTGCATATATGAAAACAGACTTGGAAGGACACGTCCTGAATGTCCTTTCTCCATTGTAACATGTTTTACTCACAAATAAAATTCTTTAAGCAATTTCCGTGTCTAAATTTGGGAAGCAGTTTTACAGTTTCATTTCTTTGTTCCCAAGTTTGTCTCCTGCGCTGAAAGGAGACCTCCCGAGTGTTCGTGTCTTGATAAAAAGTCATCTGCAGCTACGGGCGTGGGAAGACGTGCCAGCCCAGCACTCCCGTTGTCCCTCCCCATGGGAACTCAAGGTGGTCAGGGAGCTGCTGGCCTGTCCTTGTGCCATGGTCCCAAACTCACCGTCACTGTGTGTTCATGTCTGATAGGGAAGGTTCTGTGCTGGCGACAGCCTGCCAGGGTGTGGGGCACACTGCCAGATGCCACCTGGCCAGGGCTGACCCCAGCCTTGGAGGGGCCTGCCTGAGTCCCCAGACTACCAACCACTGTGCAGAGGGGGAAACTGAGGGTCTCAAAGAGCCTCGGACCCTTCTGGTCAGTGGAGCCATTCATTCAGCTCCAGCGGCCTCTCCTGGTGAGGGTAGCGAGGCACGGCTATGTATGGAGAAAGGCACTTTTGGTATAAAATAGCTGCTTTATTTTGTCATCAGAAACCTGGTGCATATTTTAAAAAAACAACAAACAAACAGAAACCTGGACAGCCTTGCAGTGCTACCGCTCGGAGTCATAAAGGAGTGAGCCCAGAGCAGCTGGCGAGGTCTCCTGCTGGGGGGCTGGCCCCCACCCACTGGATCTCTCTGGACTAGGGGGGGGGGGTCAGGCAGCGGGCAGGGGCCTGGCCCAGGCTTCCACTCCATGCCTGGCGCCTGCAGCCTGGGAACAGTGGCTCAGCTACTCAGCCTTGAGCATCTGTGCCGGACAACTTAGCTTCCGCAGGAGGAGGAAGGGGAGCAGGAAGAGCCCAGACCACGCGGTGAAGCAGGCCTGGGCCCCGGCCAGCCAATACACTGCGGAGAGACATGGGTGTTACCCAGACCTCGAGGGGGCTGGCACTGCGGAGACAAGAGCAAGTGCCCAGTCCCCAGCCTGCCCCAGCACCATCCTACACCCTCACCTGAGGCAGCCACCAGGGGCCCCGCAGCCCTAGCCAGAGCACCTAGGCTGCGCAGTGTGCCCATGACTGTGCCCTTCTGCCCTGGCGAGCCTGTGGGGAGAGATGCAGTCAGGGGCCACTGCCCTTCTCCCACCTGGGTGGCTTCAGCCAAGGGAAGGGCGCTCACCATAGCCGGCGACCACAGAGGACAGGCAGGGCACCACAACTGCAGCGGCTAGTGGGGGACATCGAGGAGGCGCCAGTCAGCCCAGGGGAGGGTGCATAACCCCGTCCCTGCTGCCCATCATCAGATCCCCTGCCAGGGCAGGGCCACTCACCAAAGGAGTAGAGCAGCAGCCCCAGGCCCAGCATGGGCAGAGAATGGCCCCAGCCGATGAGGAGGAAGGCAGGCACCAGCAGCAGGAGGGCCTGCGGGTGGACACGGTGGCCTCAGTGTAGCCCACACCTTGCAGGGCTCGGGACCACCTGCCACCCGATTTGGAGGAAGCTCCCTACCTGCTTCACAGCCGCGACTTCCCCGCCAGGGTGGATCCGCCGGGCATAGGTACCCTGGATGGTGGCCATGGTGAGGCCGATGAGGAAGAACATCTTCCCCTGCTGCAGGCTGGGAGCAGGCGTGTTAGTGCCCAGCCCTGCCGGCTGACCCTGGGGCAGGGCCACCTGGGGCAGGGCCACCTGGGGCAGGGCCAGGGCGAGAGTGGCTGCCAAGGCTTCTTGGGGGTAGGGGTTGGCAGGGTCATCCCTGAAGCAGGGGTCATTAGTTCAGGGTGACATCAGGTCATCCCCAGATGGGGACCCACCTGCTGAATTGGAAGCGCTGGTGTGTGAGGAAGCTCAGTGTATACTCCAGGCCCGAGAACAGGAAGAGGTAGAGGAAGTAGACAAGGCCCAGGCGGCGCAGGCTGCTGAGCCCTGGGGAGAGGTAGAGGGAGCCGGGAAGGACTCCGCACGGGCAGCCCGGGGGACAGCAGGCTCCGCACTTGGGTGGGTTGGGTCCTTACTGTCTCCAGCAGGTGGGTCCTGGCCACGAGCGACAGCAGAGAAGCGCAACAGGGCCAGGGGGCTGAGCAGATCGGCAGCACCGCGGAACCCCAGGGCGATAGAGGGTGCCTGTGGGGATGGGATTGGAAAGCCTGCGGCCCATGGACAGACACCGCCTCTGTACCTCACGGTGCCACAAGGGACTGTGGCCTCAAGAGCCCCAACACTAGGAGAGAGCAGCCCAGCCTCCCTGGCATCTGGGGCTGGTACACAGGGGCATCCTACACAGCTATGGAACCAAGCCCCCAGCCCATCGGCCTGTCGGTCCAGACCACAGCCCTACCCGCTTCTCCACGGGCAGCGTCTCCGGCAGGAAGCAGAAGATGAATAGCAGGTCGGAGGCTGCGAAGAGCAGGGCAAACCAGGGTGCCATTTCTACGGGCAGGGAGGCTCCAAGCATAGGGCCTAGGGTGAAGCCCAGAGAGAAGGCCACCCCGATGACCGCCTAGGGAAAAGACCACCTGAGCTGTGCAGGGAGACCCCAGGCCCAGAAGTCCCCACCCAGAACCCACAGGTCCAGCCTGTGCGCTTACCATGCCTTGGCTTCGGGCCAGAGGCGAGCCCAGGTCAGCAACGATGGCTGTGGAGAGGCTGACGTTCCCCTTGCTGATGCCCCCAATCAGCCTGGAGGCCAGGAAGGCCGCAAAGCTCCGAGAGGTGGCCCAAACGGCATATGAGGTGGCCACACCTGTCTGCGCAGGGGCAGGGGCAGGGGCAGGGGCCAAGGGGCATGGGCGGTCACTTAAGGCCAGGAGTGGCTCAGAGTGGGGCTTGGCAACCCAGGCAACACCCCTCAACCCTGCCCTATTTCGAAGCATCTGAGGGGCACTTGTGTTCTCAATGCCTCCCTAGGGGCCAGGAGCAGCTCCTTGAAAGCCTGGCTATACAACAGGAGCCACTAGTCCCCCAGAGAACCCCCTCCAGGATGTGATGAGGGCCAACCAGTGGCCGTGAGTGGCCCACAGCCACCCCCCTCTCCCCACTGCCCCACCTAACCCCACAGGGCTCCCGGCTGGGTGGGTGGAGGCTCCCCCATGGCACCTAGATCCAGGGACATACCAGGGACAGCAGCATCATGGGGCGCCTCCCCAAGCAGTCAGAGGTGGCCCCAGTGAGGGGTGCAGACAGAAACTGCAGGACAGAGAAAGCCGAGCCAATGAGACCTGAGAGAGAGATGACACCGTCATGGGGCTGCCTTGCACCACGAGCTGTGGTCTCAGGGCCCTCAAAGCCAATGTCCAACTCCGTCCTGAGGGTCCAGCCATGCTGAGCCGCACACTCACAGGTCACGGCCCTTGAGCCGAGGCAGCCCCAGTGGAGAGATGAGAAAGGATATGGACATGACACGCAGAGGCAGGGGATCATGCCCAAGAGCCAGATGTGTGGGCAAGGGCTCCAGATTGATGCCAGCCAAGGGAGTGGGAAGGGAAGGACTGAGAATTGAGAAGGGGCCTGGTCTGGAGATAAGACCGTAGAGAGGAGACGCACAGAGCCAGCCATACCTCCGAACAGAACGCTGTTGTACCTCTTCTCCACTGGCATCCCGATGGCGTTGGCAAACCAGTCCACCCCGCGCTGCCAGGAGCCATAGAGGGGATCCTAGGGGATGAGGAGGCACAACAAGGGCTGGGGAGGTCCGATGGGCCTGGGGACCTAGGGGCACTGAGGGCCGCAGGGCAAGTACTCACGTGGGCACGGCCGTGGCTCTCCAACAGCCCGGGCAGCAGGGGCAGCAGCAGCGTGAAGGCCAGGAGGTCCAGCAGGAGGCCAAGGAAGATGACGGTGACCACGCGGCGTTCCGGCGGCTGCTGGCGGATGGGTGGGCGCGGGGTGCAGCCTCCACCCCCTCCCCATCCCATGGTGGCTGCTCCAACCTGGCCTGGCTGGGATGTGGCAGGTCGGGTGAGGGGGGAAGTTGAGTCCTGCAGGGCCTGCCATACCCCCACCCCTTACAGCCGGCGAGCACCCTACACGTAGGGGCTGATAGCAAGGGCTCCGGCCTACCCGACACAGGGGCCGTTATGGGATGCGCGATGCCCCCGCCCCGCCCCAGGCAGCAGGAAACGAGGGCTTCGGGGGTTGCGAAAGAAATCGCAGCCGCAAAGGCAACGGTCCCGAGGGACCGGGATGAGGACGTCGCGGTCGCGGTCCCACCCCGCCTCACGGCCACGCCTCCCACGCCGTCGTAACAGAGCGGGAGAGGCAACTTGAGGCCGGAGGACCCGAACCCCAACCCCAGCCGGCAGGCCCAGATCCAGGCCCCTGGCCCAGGCTCGGCCTCCTTGGTGGGGACCACAGCGTACACACCGGACGCGGGAGCGCCCCCAACCCTGCGCGCCCCCGGTCCTGCCCCCCACAGCCGCCACCCCGCACGCCCCCGGTCCAGCTCCCCATCCCCGCGCGTCGCCCACCCCACCCACACCCTGCGCGTCCCCGTCCCGCCCCGCACCTGCCGCGGCTGCGTGCTCGGGACCGACGTCGCGGAACTCAGCGCCAGGCACGCTGCCGGGGGCGGGACGGCCACGCCCGACCACGCCACGCCCCGGAAGTGACGAACATCTCGGTACGTCCTCTTCCGGCCGGAGGCAGTGACGAGTTTCCCGTGGGTCTCGCAGATCGCTGTTCATCTGTGGATTGGCAGCGCCCTGACCCGAGCGGAAGACCTGTTGGGGCGAGGACGGGTCCCGCGTGAGGCCGAGACTCCCGGCCTGGCCCCCTTGGGCCCACGCCACCTGCTCCGCCGAGCGTACTCAAGGACCTGAGGTGTGGGTGCGGGGCCTCAGGCGAGCGCCGGCGCAGCCTCTGCCCCACGCCTCTGCGCCCTGCGGGCCTGGCCTTCCTCGTGGAAGAACCGGGGGCTTTGGGGCCCCACCCCGGGGGCTGACTCCTGCCACACGTACGGCGGCGGCCTCGGGCCTGGGGCGGCAGCACAGCCGCTCTGCTCGGAGCTCGTGGGCTGACCGCTGCCTCTGTGCAGCTACTTTTTCTGTGTCTGCTGCTGAGCCTGAAGTCCCAGGACAGGCGGCCGAGGAGGAAAGATGGTGTGAGTTAGGTGGGCAGAGACAATGAAAGCCACAGGACCCGGTTGGCACCTTTTCGGCGTCCTGGGCCTGGGCCTGCAGCCCCGCTCCCTGTGTTACCCGAAGGAGGAGCTGGCGCTCTTGCCGGGCACAGAAGCACCTGGCCCAGCGCTGGAGGAAACGGTCCCCCTGGGCTGGAGGAGCTTCGGGCATGGCTGCTGCCCGTGCCCGTGCCCGTGCCCCAGGGCCAGCACACTCACGGAACCGCGCCGACGCCTGGCCTGCAGCCAGCTCCCACCTCCTACTTTCTAAAATGCCCGCGGATCTCTTGTGGCGGACCCCAACCAGATACACATGGGGAAAGGAATCAGGTGGCACACGTTCTGCCTAATAGATGCGGTTTTCCACCTGCAGCCAAAAAGCCAACCTGTTATTAGCTCTTTCCCCAGAGGACAGGCATCCCTGTGAAACTGCCGTTGCAGAATTGTAACAGACAAGAGAGATCTGACCTAACCAGCCACGTCTTGCTTATAACCTCCAGGCTGTCCTTGTTCATTCCTGGGCATAGGCTGAACTAACTTTGGGAGGAACTTAGTTTAAGACGAAGATGCTAACAGCCCTTTCCCAAAAGAAACCTTTCCTGGGGACTAGACTCCCTTTGTGGGACTAACAGATGAGCCCCAAGGTTAGAAATTATGGTTTAGGAGTCATGGCTGGATTCTGACCCTCCCGAAACTGTTGCTGGGGATAACATCCCTATTGTGAAGCCTAAGATGACTACTTGAGATATTTTGCGACCTTCCCTGCGCTTGATGAATCAGCTGGCACCACCTAGGCTCTTCCGATCTTTTGGCCCCCCACCCAGAGAACAGCTTCGAATCCCTGATTTCATCTCTAACCCAATCAGTCAGCACTCCTGACTCACTGGCTGCCCCCACCCACCAAGTTATCCTTAAAAACCAGCGCAGTGGCTCTCACCTGTAATACCAGCACTTTTTGACACACAAGGTGGGCGGATCACGAGGTCAAGAGATGAGACCATCCTGGCCAACGTGGTGAAACCCCATCTCTACTAAAAATACAAAAATTAGCTGGGCATGGTGGTGCGCACCTGTAGTCCCAGCTACTCCGGAGGCTGAGGCAGGAGAATTGCTTGAACCTGGGAGGCAGAGGTTGCAATGAGCTGAGATCACACCACTGCACTCCAGCCTGGCAACAAAGTGAGACTGTCTGAAAAAAAACCCTGATCCCCAAATGCTCAGGGAGACTGAGTAATAATAAACTCCAGTCTCCCGCACAGCTAGCTCTGCATGAATGACTTTTTCTCTATTGCAAATGCCCTGTCTTGAAATTGGCTCTGTCGAGGTAGCAGGGAATGTGAACCCACTGGGTGGTTACACCTTTATCCATGCTTCCAGGTGGATCACCTGCCCTCTTCAATACCGGCACGCTCTGTCCTGGAACAGATGACAAGGCCTCAACGGAGAGCCTGGTGCCTGATCTGGTTCCACTTTTTTCTGTCCTGTTCTTTTCCTCTTTGCTTGGACAGTTGGGTGACTGCCCCGAGTGCAAGGGCTTGGTGAATTGAAGTGGCAGTAGCCGTGTGGCAGAGAAAAATGTGTAGGTGGGTGAAACCCTGCAGCCATTAACGGCATCCTGGGCCTACACAGGGACAAGGGGGATAGCCAGCCAGCCTAGCTGGTGGGTGTGACAACCCTAGACCCTTCTAGATTTGTGGACCTGCGCACCTGCCAGACCTGTCTCCGAGCCATCCTAGGGAGGCTGGGTAAGATGCCTGTCAGGGCCTGGGCCTCATCTTCAAGCTGCCACCAGGGCTGTCTCTGTCTTCCACTCTCCAGAGGGAGACTGGCTGCCTCTGAGCTCCAGGCCTATCAGTCAGCACAACCACGGCAGTGACTGCCTCTCACACGAGGATGGCTCATGCTGGGCTCCAGCTGTGGCCTCACCTCCCAGCAAGCACAAAGCCAAACTGCTCATTGTCTCCAGCAACTTCTTCCTTGTGAGAGATCCCACACCCCCCTTAGAAGCCAGAACTGGGTCCTTGTCACTTTCCTCACCTCCCCGGTTCTAGTCTGGCTAATCCTCACATCTCACCACGGTCACCGCGGCGGCTAGACACGTGACCTCAGCGATGCTGCTGCATGCACACTCTAGGGCAGGCTGGTCACAGCGGGATCTGCCGTGGTGTGAACTTGATGCCGAGCTGCTTTCCTGGGATGCTGGCTAAGGACACAGGCGCTGTGCTTGCCCTGGCTTGTAGCCCTGCAGGGGCTCTGTAATCCCCCGGGGAATGCCTTGGCCCGCAAGACCACGTGCCGTGTTGGTGCAGGGAGACCTGCTGCAGCACCTCCCTCAGCGAGGTGTCCGGTCCCAACAAGCCTTGCGCTGTGAGGACGTGGCAGCGGCATCCGGGGTATGGCTGCCTGGCCAGCTTGTCAAGTTCAAGGGGTTCATTACTTCTTACAGCTCACAGGCCCTCCCGGGTCCAGCAAACATAAGGGCTGACCTCCCTCGGTTAGTGCAGGGTAAAAACACTTGGAAAAGCTGTCTCATCCCTAACTTCCACATCTGATTCTGACCTGAAACCACATCCCAGGCCGACAGAGACACAACCCAGTCTCCTCCCACCTCCCACAGTGCCGTGTCCTCAACGAGGACCCAGCACCCAGAAGCAGCTGCTGAAGGGCGAAAGGACGAGGCCGACTGGCTGCTCCGACAGCAACACTGCGGGCAAGCGCAGGCTCTTCCCTTCTCTGATTTCCAAGCTACTTGCAAACTTGTCATTTATAATTGAGTATGTAATTTACCTCACAGCCTAAATTCTACACATGAAGGCAAATGTCCACCGTTGACAAAAATTACACTGGCCAGAATCCCCAAGCCCAAACCTGGCAGTGAACCGAGGGTGTCAGTGAACTAGTCACAGCTGACACCACGCAGACCGCGCTGTTCGATGTTTTTTTTTTTTTGAGACAGAGTTTCACTCTTGTTACCCAGGCTGGAGGGCAATGGCGCGACCTCGGCTCACCGCAACCTCCGCCTCCTGGGTTCAGGCAATTCTTCCTGCCTCAGCCTCCTGAGTAGCTGGGATTACAGGCACGCGCCACCGTGCCCAGCTAATTTTTTGTATTTTAGTAGAGACGGGGTTTCACCATGTTGACCAGGATGGTCTCGATCTCTTGACCTCGTGATCCACCTGCCTCGGCCTCCCAAAGTGCTGGGATTACAGGCGTGAGCCACTGTGCCCGGCCCGCTGTTCAATGTTTAACAGGAACAAACCACAGGTGGGGAAAAAAAAAAATCACACCAACATTACAGCATTCTTTATTACTTAAAAAAATTATTTTTTGGGCTGGACACTGTGGCTCACGCCAAAAAAATTTTTTATTTTTTGGGAGGCACTTTGGGAGGCTGAGGCAGACGGATCACCTGAGGTCAAGAGTTCAAGACCAGCCTGACCAACGCGGAGAAACCCGTCTCTACTAAAAATATAAAATTACCCAGGCATGATGGTGCACGCCTGTAATCCCAGCTAATTGGAAGGCTGAGGCAGAAGAATCACTTGAACCTGGGAGGCAGAGGTTGTGGTGGGCTGAGATTGCCCACTGCACTCCAGCCTGGGCAACAAGAGCAAAACTCCATCTAAAAAAAAAAAAAAAGATGATTATTATTTTAAGTGTCAGGGTCTTGCACTGTTGCCAAGGCCGGAGTGCGGTGGCTCAGTCACGGCTCACTGTAAGCTTCGACTCAGCTCGAGCAGTCCTCCTGCTTCAGCCTCCCGAGTACTTGGGACTAACAGGTGCGTGCCACCACACCTGGCTAATTTTAAAAGTTTTTTGTAGAGATGATGTCTCCGTTTCCCAGACTGGTCTCGAACTCCTTGGCTGAAGCGATCCTCCTGCCCTGGCCTCCCAGAGTGTTGGGACTGCAGCTGTGAAGTAATGTACAGTGTACTTTCTTGTCTAATTTATACAATGTGATTTATTTTTTGAACTTTTTCCTCTTCAGAGCCTTCCATTCGCCTTCCTGCGTAGCCAGGCTGTTAAAAAGCTGCTTGACTTTCCGCTTCCGTTCCGCATCCCTGAAAGAAACGAGGCAAATGCCCATTGTTCGATTAGTTCTTGGAGGACATCTTGCCCTCTCCCACATCAGAACCACATTAGCCCACAGCGGCCACGTTCAGTCCCCAGAGGGGGAAGCGAACGTGCCCGGCTCCGGCCCCCGCCAGAGCCACGCTGTGGGATGCCAGTGCCCAGTGCTCTGCCCAGGGCCACGCACGGTGTGTCAGCGCACACGGCCCTCACCTCGCCATGATCTCGGAGAGCTGCATCCGAGCCAGGAACTGACTGTCCTTGCGGATTTCTCGAACGGCCCCTTTAAATTCACGCTTGTGTTTGTGGATCAGCCTCCTCCTTTCCTGCTCCTCCTTACTACTGCCTTGTTTTCTGCCAAACTCGAGGCTACGACCAGAAAGCCACTGTTAAGGAAGCAAGAGTCCGTCCCACCCCTTGGCCAGAGCCTGCTCGGGAGTGTGGCTTCCCCCGAGTCATCTGCTCAACCACAGAACGGGCAGATGCCTCCGCTCAGCTCCCACTGAGCCCAGTCCCGGCCTCCCAGGAAGACGCTGCCAACACCCACACTTTGACCAGCCGGGGGGTGAACAGCTTCAGCGGGACGGGCCTGCTCTTCTCACAGGTCAGCGGCCGGCAGACCTGCTTCTGGCTGTCCATTTCCGTCAGTGTGCTCTGACACAGCTCCTGAAAAACACGCAAAGCCCGATGCTGCCACAACTCGCCCGCTGCGTGCCCTGAGCGCCACACGCAGGTTCTGTGGCGTCGCGGCGGCGTGAGGACAGTACTGTGACCTCCCGCAACAGGAAGGTGCCCTTGCTGTGCACCGCCGCGGTGAAGCCAAGGTTGTGGCTGCTCAAGGCCTGGCACAGCTGGAACAAGAAAGCCAGTCTTTCTGACGAGGGAGGGGCCGTGTGCTGGCTCCCGAGCACTCTGAAAGGAGGGGTTCTCGGGACTCCATGACAGCAGGCTTGTCTGCTCCAGCTCCAGGGACCCCGCTGGGACTCCGTGACAGCGAGCTTGTCTGCTCCAGCTCCAGGGACCCCGCTGGGACTCCGTAACAGCAAGCTTGTCTGCTCCAGCTCCAGGGACCCGGCCGGGACTCCATGACAGCAGGCTTGTCTGCTCCAGCTCCAGGGACCCAGCTGGGACTCCGTGACAGCGGGCTTGTCTGCTCCAGCTCCAGGGACCCGGCTGGGACTCCGTGACAGCGGGCTTGTCTGCTCTGTGCTCCAGGGACCAGGCTGGAAATGGGCCAAGTTGCTGTCCTCATTGAACGCTCATCCTAGTGGGGCAGAGGCAAGGACGGCGTAGCGTGCCGAGGGGTCGCACCACGGAGAAGACGCAGGGAGCATGGCGCAGTGTGGGCCAGAAAAGGCCTGGCTTCCCAAGGGTGTGGGCACGAGCAGCACGGCTGTGAGGAGTGCCAGGTGGAGAGAAGAACTGCAGAGACGGAGCAAGGCCTGAGGGGAGGCCGGAGCGCATGAGGGGAGGGCACGAGGCAAGGCTGCCAGGGCCGAGCACGCTATGCTGGTGGTGCAGAGCACCCCCGTGGGGGCAGCTGCGGACAGGGCACTGATGCCTTCGTCCCCAGCAGCATCCTGGGCCAGTGCGGGCCGGCGGGGGGCAGGGTTGGCACGGGATGGAAGGCACAAGGCACAGCCGTGTCAAGCAGGAACTGGACGCTGGGCACAGCCTTGTCAGGGCCAGGGTGAAAGGCAGGGAGACAGTGGCCGTAAGTGAATCTGGAGTGGCCTTCAGGCAGACCTGAACAATCTGCAGGGTACAGGATGTGCCCCGGATTAAAGACTCATTCTCGGCCGGGCGCGGTGGCTCACACCTGTAATCCCAGCACTTTGGGAGGCTGAGGCAGGTGGATCACGAGGTCAAGAGATCGAGAGCATCCTGACCAACATGGTGAAACCAGTCTCTATTTTCAAAAAAGACTCATTCCTAGGTCCAGCTGAGACTGTCCCTCGGGGACTCCTGTCACCTGGGCAGGACGGTGAGACCATCCTCGGAAAACCCATCGGGACTGCAGAGCGCGGCACAGAGCTGGCTGTCGGGGCCTGGTAGGGCTGACCCCTGGGTGCTGGCGCAGCCTCCGGGCAGCCTCTTGGAGGTGGCACACAAGGCGACAGTTCCCAGCTACAGCCCAGATACAGCGTCTGCTTTAATCCAGCCCAGCAATGCTCACCGTCACTGCCCGCTCTACTGATTTGACTTCCCTTTCCCGTTTGTGACTTTGCAAAGATGTGTCGACTCTAGAGCTGCAGGCTCAAATGCCTAAAAATGCCCACCCGCGTGGGCCCAGCTCAGGGTCACGTCTGAGCCCAGGCAGAGCACCCTCGTGGCCAGGACGCCTCACCTGGAGCTCCCGGGGGTGGCTGCATTCCGCCAGGTGGTCCTTGAGGAGGGCACGGAGAGGCGCGGTGATGGCGTGGAACGACGGCAGGGCTCCGTACATCAGCACGCAGCGCTTCAGCAGGGCCAGGCCCACGGCCAGGCAGGACAGTCTGTGAGGGCAGCAGGTGAGACGAGGTCCAATTTGTTCTATTTGTCACTGACAAAACCAGTATTGTGGCAAAAAGGAACTTCCCCATTCCCACCAGGCTGAAAAATCAAATGTGGTCACCGCGGCCGGCCAGGGTTGGGCCACACCATCGTGGACAAGGCAGGCTCAGCGTCAGCCCTTAGCACAGGAGGGAAACCGGGTAACGCAGTGCCAGCTGGGAAGAGGTGGCTCTATTTTTGGTTCCAAATTATGATTTGTGAAATCAAGCAAATATATTTTGAAAATGAAAAGGAAAAGGGGACACCAAGCCAGCATGCCTCAGAAAGGCCTTCACCCTCCATAAAACCGAGCAGCTAGGGCCGCAGGTTAGCTAAGAACAGCATGCGTGAAAGCATCCGTGGCTTCTGCTGCCTCCCCGAGGTGGGGTCCCCACACGTACCGGATGTGATTGGCCTCTGTCGAGGTCGGGGCCCTCAGGCCACTCGCCCAGCGGAGGGAGAGGCTGCTCCGCTGCCACGTGGCCGCGTCCTCTTTGTCAGATACCACGAGCAGTTCCGAGTTCTTCCCAAGCGCTCTGAAAGGGTGCACCAGAGTGGAACCTGAATTGCACGTGCACAGGACAGAGAGGGCCTGAACGTTACTGGCCTTCCAGCAGGCCCTGTGACACCAAGCCTATGGAAGTTCACTCTAACCGACGCACGCTGGTTTGTATGTTTCCAGGCTGTGCCAGACACTGAGGGTTTCAGTGTGGGCAAGGACACCTCGGGAGGGGGAAAGCTTTGGCAGGGGCTGCGGTCACAACTGAGTGCCTGACCTCGCCTGGGCCTGCTTGAGGCAGACTTCCTGGGGCCTACTAGACACCACACGGGACTGATGAGGCGCTCAGGCCACAGCCGAGAACAGACTGAAGTCCCTGCCCCTGTGAGGGAGACAGGCAGTGCACAGCACCCAGAGAGGCAAATGAGCCAGACAACAAGAGAAAGGACGGTGGAGGGGCGGGAGGGAGACAGGAGGGTCAGCCGGCGTGAGGGTGAGGGGCAGGAGAGGCCTGAGAACGGCGTGGCTGCAGGGGGAGGGGTGGAGACCGGGCATAGTGGGGCAGAGGGGCCAGGCTGAGCGAGAGGGTCAGGCCCCATCCACACTCCCTCAAAGCTGAGATGCCCACCCTCTCCATGACTCCACCCGTGCCCAGCCTGTTCCGTCGGAGCCCTTCACACACGGGATTGCAGCCATCTGCAGGTGGCTTCTCCAAGACAGGGGGCACTCAGGGTGGCCATGCCCCTCCGGCGCCCAGCACCAAGCCTACAGGCAGGAGCATCAGGGCCAGGGGATGGCAGAATGGGAGCCCTGAACCCCTCCCGGAAGGGACTCTGCTGGCCGTGTGAATGACGCCACAGCACCTGCTTCTCAGGTCAGTCCTGGACATGCAGGCGCTTAGCACCACACAGCGAGCTGGAAACAGAGGGCGGGGGTCTTAGCCTTGAGGTCCAACCTCTGGTCAGGCTGGGAGAGGCAGCCACGACACGGAAGTGCTCAGGACAGAGGCTGCGCGGCTCCCCACCCCCAGGAGCGGGGCTGGGGAGAGGGCCCGGGGGAGCCTCCCTGTCCCAACACTGCTCTTGCCGCGCGCCCTCCCTCCTGAATTCAGTGTTACGGAAGCCACACAGCAGCGCTGCCCGCGTGAGCCCCCGCGTGAGCCCCCGTGTGAGCCCCCGAGTGAGCCCCCGTGTGAGCCGCACGAGCTTTCACACTGCCTTGTCACATGAGAGACAGTAAGAAGGAAAGAGTGATTTTAACAACAGATCTAACCCAAAGTGCCAAAAGATTATGATTTAACACGTAATACAAAAAATTAAGATATTTTATGTATTTCTGGTAACCCCGAACGTGGGCACTGAGGAAGAACTGTCCAGACCCCTGGCACAATTAGTGCCTGAAGAATACCTTAGTTACAGTGCTATTACTCAGCTACTTCCTTTATGTAATCCTTCATATATAATCATATAGCAGTGTATAGAGTTAGTGCCTGAAGTGTAACTTCCTGCTTACATGTATCTGGCATACTTAGTTCCATATCATCTTTCTGTATAATCATATAGGTATTGCAGTCGGAGCTGTACTGACACATTTAGTGCTGATTTATAGAATCCTTCTATATAACCATATAGTAGTTTGTAGGAGGAGGAATGCCTAGAGCAGTCACAGAACAGAAGCAGTACATGGGAAAACAGCCGGGACAAGAACCAAAGACCCAGGCGGTGGCGTCCCTGCCTGAAAGGGCATACGCTGTATGGCAGGCTTGGAGCAGGAGCCGCTCCTCCTGATAAAGGAGTTGTAGCACCTTGCATCCAGTTCCCATGGAAAGTAGGCCTCAGGCCTGAGATCCTGGAAGTAACCGAGGGAGAAGAACCCCTCTGGTGTGACCAGTCATGGTGGCTGTACACCCTGTCAGTCTTTTCTCGCTTCTGTGCAGGCTCAAATCATTCTCCCATAAATATCCTAAGAGAAGAGCACAAGTCTGTCAGCTCCCACTGCATTGGCTTACAGTACCCTTCTATTAGAAATCCTTTGAAGTCTCCAGTCCCCAGATAAGAAGTGTTGTGCACAACACCTGTTGCACACAGTCCACCTCCTTGCCTCGGTGACCTAATGGGGGTGGACCCCTTTTCTGCGCACGGCATGGCCCTCTACTGCGCACGGCCCACCTTTCTGCCCAGGTGACATAACGGGGTGGCCCCCTCACCTGTTACTCGCATGATTATGTATGCCCTATCACTGAGCCTATAGATGACCTCACTCACAACCCTGCCCCACTCTGCCTTGTACCCAGTAAGTACAGACGCTTCTGCGCGTTCGGGGCCTCGCCTGCCTCCGCTCACAGGTGGCGTGGCCCCAAGACCAGCTGCTCTTCTCCAGTTCTCCAGTGTCCTGTCTCTTTACTTCTCGGATCCTGCACCTCAGCACAGCATAAGGGACACCCCGTGACCCTGTGGCGCCAACAGCCCCACATCTGGCACTAAGTCTTCACCACCTGGTCATATGACACATGTGGGGCGCGTCTTGGTTCAGACTCTGGCCACTGGCGACCACACTGGACAGCACAGGTCAACGGTGGCGCTTTTTCCCACGTGGGTGCAGGCACACGCTCACACAGAGGGACAGGGTGCTGCTCAGGACGGTGGGTAGCAGGTTTGTGTTTTCCCTACTTTACCATATTCTAAACTTTCTACAATGAGTATAAACTACTTAAAAAAACTCTAAAGTATAAAATATTTGCAGGAAGCTCCCTCAGATCAACTCACCTCGGCTTGCTTTGTTTGGAGTTGCTATGTAAAGAATCCCGAGAAGAAAATTAATAAGCTCAGGTATAAACCTCTGGGATAAAGTCACATACTCCAGGAACACGCAGCACACGAACAGGCCCTTCACGGCGTCCTGGAGGGACAGGATGGGGCACTGGAAGGGAACACGGGGGGGTGTCACGGTCCTGGGACGATGTCGTGCCATGCTAGGCCGACTCCCAGGCTTTCCTGATGACCACATACCCCACTGAGCTTCACGTGCACAGAGGGAACCCCCCAACTCACATCAGTGCTGAGAGATCAAGTGAGATGAAACAAGATAAAGATTTTACTGAGTTTTTAAAGATTTTACTGATTTTTTTTGTCCACCTGAGACAGAGTTTTTCACTCTTGTTGCCCAGGCTAGAGTGCAATGGCGTGATCTTGGCTCACTGCAACCTCCGCCTCTGCCTCCTGGGTTCAAGTGATTCTCCTGTCTCAGCTACCCAGTAGCTGGGATTACAGGTGCATGCCACCACGCCCAGCTAGTTTTTGTATTTTAGTAGAGATGGGGTTTCACCATGTTGGTCAGGCTGGTCTTGAACTCTTGACCTCAGGTGATCTGCCTGCCTTGGCCTCCCAAAGTGCTGGGATTACAGGTGTGAGCCACCACGCCCCGCCAGAGCTTTACTGATTACGAAGTTCCTCCCACCCATACAATTAGCACACGATTACTGCAGTACGCATGCACCAATCACATGCCTAATAAAGGAACAGCCTGAACTTTTAAAGCCAAAAAGGGAACAAAAGCCCTTATCATCACACTTGATAACGTCACCACTAACCCGAAAGGTTGTTTCTGGGGTCACACGCTCTGTAACCTTGAGGTGCCGAACCAGACCCACCCGCTCCCACCCACATCTGGGGCTGCTTGAGCTGGGGCTTTTAGATGGGTGCTCTTACACCTCACCCCAGTGCTCAGCCTCTGCGGCCCTCAACAGCCACGCTCAAGTGCAGAGAGGCTCCGACAGGCCGAGCCCTGCTGCGCGTGGAGAGGACGCACCTTGGTGAGCAGCTGACTCAGGCACACGAGGGCAGGGGTCACCACCGGGTGCCAGAAGTCGGAAGTTGGAAACAGCAGCCCGGTGATTTTCAAATAAATGAGCTGGAAAGAAAGTTAGCACACAGGTTAAAGGGAAATGAAGTCTATCCAGATGCCCTTTCTGTGAACACTCCGGAGCCAGAAACGGCCTCTGGGGAAGAGAGGGTGCGGCAGCTCTGGCCACAGTCCAGGTGACCAACCACCGTGGGGCCAACAGCTAACCGTACAGTGAGGACACGAGCTGAGGCCCACGAAGGCGTCGCCAAAGCCGACCACGATGGCGACGGGCGCAGGCTCAGACCGTTTTGGGGAGCTGATGAAGATCATTAGCCTAAGTCCTACGTTTTTAAGCTTCTGCTAACCATTGTGAATCCATTTCAACATAAACACCAGGCAGTGAATAAAGAGCATTTCAGAGCAAGTATTTCTTTAAAGTTGCTAAAGCTGAAAACACGGCATGAGGCTTTTCTAAAATTGTTAAAAATCTCAGTGTTCAAATGTCTCTCGACCTTTGAATAAACATAGGAACCGAGGCCGGTTAAAACCAGCCCACAGGCTTGGGCCCTTCAGAAAACACCGTGGTTCTCTGTGGCTTCCGACGTTTTTGTACCGGACCAAAAACCGCACCACTTGCGTGGAATCAAACCGGAATCTCCCTGTACGACCCACGGGTCAGTCGACGGCGGTGGAGCCGCCCCCCCCCCGCCCAGGCTGCACTGCAGTTCTAGCTCCAGATCACCCTGGAGAGCACCATGCCCGTCATCAACCTTCTGTGACGCCGAGCAGAGCTCCGCGGCCGTGGCGGTGCCGAGACCAAACCGTGCTTACCACGCCCAGCCCTGGCCACGGCGTCCGGCCTTTGGCCTCAATCATTTCTTCCATCTCATGCATGGCGTCTCGGAGAACGAATTTCACAGCCTCACTTGCAGGTGCAGGAAACATCTGGCAAAGATGATATAACTGCCTGTGAAGCAGAAACGTAAGTCAGCGGAGAATGACTTCAGACAACAAAAACACAGAAAAACCCCGAAAGCCATTTTCCTATGAAGTCACCTGTTGACTGAGCAAGTTAGAACTGGACGAACCCACTTTTTCCAACAGCATTCTGAACAGTCTACACTCATTTCTGCCATTTCCTAAAAACCCGGCCATTACACGCTGGACCGGAGGTGGAGGGAGAAACAGCTCGATCTGTGGTAACACTACTGAGGGCACCGTCCTGTGTGGCAGCGGCAGCTGGCAGCTCCAGGGCACTTTCCACATGAACTCATTTGTTCCTCATGGCAGCTACTTCTTGGACAGTGTCTCCACGTACACAGATGACGTGGAGCGCTCAGCGTGGCAGAGGGCAGGAAGCTGGCACGCGCTCTCACGGATCCAACGCCAACAGCATGCCTCTTGACTGAGAACTCTGCCCCTCTGCCATTCCTCCAGCCACCAGCCCCTGGGGCCAGGAGTCACCAAGTGGGTCACAGGCTTATAGTGCGGCGAGGGCGGGAGCTTGCCCTGGCGGTCCCCAGGCAGGCGAGGGACACACTCCAGGGCACACAGAGCCAGTCCCACTGGGTTCCACTGAGGGGTGAGGGGCGGGGCGTCTACCACACTTTCCAAATCCCTCTCGACCACCTAGAGCTCAAAACTTACAATGAGCCACCCCATCCCAGCCACAAACCTGAAGGGGTTCACTTGTTTCAAAGTCAGCTTGTTTGGGTTAGACGTCAGTCCCAGCTCTACAGTGGCCAGAGCAGCACGTGAGAAGCGGGTTTGCGCCGTGAGGCTCACAAGCCCTAGGTGACCACCCGCCCACCTGGTGTGCTGACGCCACCATTCCACCTTCCTTGTAACCGTGGAATGTATTTTCATGACTCTGAATGGGAGAAAAATTGTTCTGCTCAGCCCCACATCCCAGGTAACACACCATTTTTACTTACACAACCAACTTATCGATTACTCTGAGGTCTGGTGGGTCATTTGTAGCCAAATCACCAATGTATTCCAA
Organism: Aotus nancymaae; assembly: GCF_030222135.1. Classification (NCBI taxonomy): domain Eukaryota; kingdom Metazoa; phylum Chordata; class Mammalia; order Primates; family Aotidae; genus Aotus; species Aotus nancymaae. Next base: position 3,136,001 of record NW_026988417.1, read on the forward strand.
AAGAAAGCCAAACAGTTTCTGCAGGAACATGAATTGGGAGAGAAAGCTCAGTGCTCAGCACCAAGAACAAAGCCACAGGCACACAGCTTCCGGATCACCTACGCTCTGGTGACAACCAGGTGGCGCAGGGAGCCCAGGGCTACAGCCGCGAACAGCCTTCTAACGTGCAAGCCAAGACACTGCTGGAACCTGCTGAGCTCTAGGAGTAGAGGGGGAAGAGGCTAAGGGCCAGGTGCATGCTTCCACAGAACAGCAAACACATCACTAGGAAGAGAAAATCAGGAGTGCCCTCTTCACAGGGAAGAGAAAAGGCCCACGGCTGAGTGCGGTGGCTCACGCCTATGATCCCAGTACTTTGGCAGGCCGAGGTGGGTGGATCACTTGAGGTCAGGAGTTCATGACCAGCTTGGCCAACATGGCAAAACCCATCTCTACTAAAAATACAAAAAATTAGCCAGGCGTTGCGGTGGGCGCCTGTAATCCCAGCTACTCAGGAGGCTGAGGCAGGAGAACTGCTTGAACCCAGGAGGTGGAGGCTGCAGTGAGCCAAGATCACACTACTGTACTCCAGCCTGGGTAACAAGAGCGAAACTCCATCTCAAAAAAAAGAAAAAGAAAATGGCACAATGACAGCCACCTATTAGCTGACACGCAGAGTCCGGCTCTGCCACCTGCTGGCCGTGTGAGTCTAGTTTCCTCCCGTGAGAGGAAGGTGAAGGTCCCTGTGCCCCCCTCCGGCAGGGCCTGGCACGAGGCCTAGAGAGGGGCCAAAGCCAAGGGAGGCCTCTGCCCAGGCCATACCAGGTGCTCCCAGCCATCATCATAGGTAACCAGGTGACAGGTCGGCCCCACGCAGCTGAGGCACACCCGCCGCTGCACACTTCACACAGCTCTCACAGTTACACATGGGGCTATTGCCGACACTCTCAGCGATCCACACACCCTTAGTCCACGTACTTCCAGTTTTGCTTTGTTTCCTTCTGCGAGACTCGGGTGGGTGCACTTCTGAATTCTCTCCACCACCAAAAGCTGCTCTTCCAACGATCTTCCTGATAACACAGCTCTCAGTTCCTCATAGGATTCGGGAGCTAGGAAACACACAAAGCATACTGCGTAGCTAACATTCATTTATTTATAGATATTGTTTGAGATGGAGTCTTGCTCTCTTGACCAGGCTGGAGTACAGTGGTGCAGTCTCAGCCCACTGAAGCTTCCACCTCTCGGGTTCAAGCAGTTCTCCTGCCCCAGCCTCCCGAGTAGCTGGGATTACAGGCGCCCACCACCACGCCCAGCTAATTTTTGTATTTTTAGTAGAGACAGGGCTTCATCATATTGGTCAGGCTGGTCTCGAGCCCCTGACCTCAATCTGCCTGCCTCGGCCTCCCAAAGTCCTGGGATTACAGGCGTGAGCCACCGTGCCCAGCCCACATTTAACATTTAAAATGAAAATTACTTCATATCTGCTAACGTAGAGGGAATTTTATGTAACTGTTCTACCTCACAATCACCACAAACCCACCAGCTTTTGCTCTGGTACATCTGGAGGGGTCTCAGACATTCCTGCCCTGGGCTGTCAGGAGTGGGCATGCACCTGGGAACAGGCTAAGAAGGAAATGACCTCCCCCGGTTCCTTGATAGGAATTTACTGAAACACACAGTTCCAGAGCACCTCGGGGGCAGGGTGCTGGGTTTAGTGCCCAGACCACTTCACAATGACCTGGAAGGAGCCGCTGTGAGCCAAGCAGGGTCAGCCCCCGAGACTCCTGCCACCAGAGGGTACATCAGGGAGGCCAGCCTCACCACTAGCTTCTCCTCTGCAGGCGTCCTGCAGGCACAGGACAATTAAGCATTGCTTACTAGGACCCAACAATTTTTCTTTTTTTTGAGACAGGGCCTTGCACTGTCACCCAGGCTGGAGTGCAGTGGTGTAATCTCGGCTCCCTGCAACCTCTGCCTCCTAGGTTCAAGTGATCCTCCCACCTCAGCCCCCTGAGTAGCTAGGAACACAGGCACAAGCCACCGCACCAGGCTTATTTTTTATATTTTTGGTAGAGACGAGATTTCATAATGTTGCCCAGGCAGGTCTCAGACTCCAGGGCTCAAGTGATCCACCCGCCCTGGCCTCCCAAAGCTCTGGGATTACAGGCGTGAGCCACGCACCTGGCCTGGACAATCTTTCTCCATATACCAGACAAAACAACACTATATTCCACTCAAAATGTTACGTGGCCAAACAGGAGGCCCGGTGGGAGCACGGAGGCCTTCTCACAGATGCTCGCCCACTTCACAGGCCCGCCCTTCGGTCCCCACAAAACACTGGCCCTACACTAAGAGAGAGGGAAGGTCCCGCTACAGAGAGGTGCGTCTAGCTCACCTGGAGCCAGCCCACAGAGCCATGGCCACCAGCCAAGAGGACCCCTCGCCCCAAGACCTGGATCAGCAGACACGGGGCGGGGCCACACACTCCCACGGCCATGACCTGGATCAGCAGACACGGGGCGGGGCCACACGCTCCCACGGCCAGGTGGTGAAAGTTATCTCAGAACCGAGGAAAGCCGCGCTCACCCACCTGCAAACGTGTAGGGCAGCTCGTCTCTGGCAGCTTTTCCAGCTCTTTCCTCGCGGCCCAGCAACCCTTTCCGAGGAGTCTGCCACTGCTCTTTTGCTGGCTCCTGGTCTTCCTCCTCGCTCTCTGCGTTGGACTCCAGGTCCGAGTGGCCTTCTGGGCCGTCACTCTCCTCTGTGTCCTCCCCGCCTGAACTGTCACCTTCTTCCGCGTTGCTCTCAGTGTCACTGGCTTCCTTGCTTTGCTCTTCCTCTTGTTCGTCGAGGACAGTTTCCTCGACGTTCATTTTTCCATCCTAGAAAGAGCACGGAACCCACAGGGCGTCGGGAGAGGCAGAGGCAACCGCTGAACCATCTCAACCACATCGAGACAATGCGCACATCACTGCTTCCCACGTGGTTACACACAAACCTGTGTGCTCCGTCTGGCCCCTGGCACCAGGCCTCCTGCCCACTACCCCCCTTCTAGGCTATTTGAGCCATGGAAGCTCCCAGAGAACCCTGCTGCAGGATGCTGAGCCAGGTTCAGGTCTTGCCAGGGAGCAGCATGGGGTCAGGAAGCAGACAGTGTACAGTGGCCGTGGCTTCAGCTCTGGGAGTGCCTTGGCTTCAGCTCTGGGAGTGCCTCCGGCACCCACCACTGGTGTGGGGAGGCTGCCCTCCTGCTCCTCCAGGTAACCTTGTGGTTTTATCAGCACCCACTGTCCTCTGTGGATCTCTTCTGCTTGAAACCCGTCCTGCCCACCGTTCTTCCCTGGACCCTGACTGACACACTCTTACAACGAGAAAAGGGTATCGATTCATAAAGTTCGTGAATTAAAAACACCAGTCACAGAAACTCCATTACGCCACTCAAAGAATATTTACACCTCTAGCTTTGAGCTAGCTTCCTCAATAGTACGCTGAGGTCATGCAGACAGAATCACGCGGTTATAAACAAAAGTAGTTGATGTTAACAACCGAGTAATCGGTTTTATCTGTATTCCTTTGAGAGAGAGAGAGAGCGTGAGCCGGGGAGTACACACACTACTGCTAAAGCTTCTCTCTAAAGTTTTGATGTCTGATACGCCATCAACACCCAGATAAGAACGTTAGAGAAGCTGGCTGAAAAGATTTTAAATTCCCAACTGTAATAAATCCCTAAAATGAATACCAAAAAATGTTTATACATTTAAAAAAAAAGAGAAAGGAAACGAAGCTGAACATCTTACTTTGTAAGAAAGCAAACGCCTGTCATCTTTGTCTAGGACGAAGCCATCACTGAGATCATCCGCTGACGTGTGTTTTGGTTTCTTAACGTCTTCATCCTCGTCCTTTCCAAGCATTCTTCGGAGTCTTTCAGCCTGAGCAGAAGGAACGACAAGTCGTACAGAGCAGTCCTCCAACACTTGGTGAGGAGGCGTGCAGTCTGCCCCGGGCGGCGGGTGGGGCCTGCAGTCCTCCCAGCTCTGCAGCTGGCGCAGCCCGCCTGCTTTCTGCCTGCAGTCTTCAATCAGGCTAAGCAATCTATTCCTCATTTAACAAATCAACTGTGCAAACTTTGTGGCCAGTGCTCTCCAGTCACAAGGCAAGCCTCTTATTCTGAGGTCTTCATAGCCCAATTCTGCTGGCCAGCCCCGACTGGGAGTCATCACCCCCTGCACCAAGAGAAGAGAAGCCAGGACACCAAGAGCCAGCAGCTCCAGGGCCTCCGCTATTCGACGACGCACAGGACACGGGAGAGGCTGTGGTGGGAATGTCAGCTGAGCTCAGGAGTTTGAGAACAGCCTAGGCAACATAGGGAGATGCTCATCTATACAAATAATTTTTTTAAATTAGCTGGGGCTGGACGTGGTCATCCCAGCACTTTGGGAGGCTGAGGTAAGTGGATCACCTGAGACCAGGAGTTCAAGACCGGCCTGGCCAACATGGCGAAACCCTGTCTCTACTAAAAATAAAAAATTAGCTGGGCACGATAGCAGAAAAAAAAAAAAAAAGCAAATGAAAAAACTCAGCCAGCTGTGGAAGAATGTGTCTTTACTTTGTTTTTGTTTTAATGTAATGAATTTTAAAAACTGCATTAAAAAAAGCTTACAAGATAATATACTCATTTCATTGTTAGTAAATATTTTGGGATAGAATAATTATTAAGGAATGTCCATTTTTAGCTGGGCACAGTGGTTCATGCCTGTGATCTCAGCACTTTGGGAGGCCAAGGTAGGCAGATCATTTGAGGTCAGGAGTTCAAGATCAGCCTAGCCAACATAGCCAAACCTCATCACTACTAAAAATACAAAAATTAGCTGGGCGTGGCAGGGGAGGCTGTAATCCCCGGTACTCAGGAGGCTGAGGCAGGAGACTGGCTTGAACCCAGGAGGCAGAGGTTGCAGTGAGCCGAGATCATGCCACTGCACTCCAGCCTGGACGACAGAGTAAAACTCCATTTCAAAAAAAATAAAAGAAATGTTAATTTTTAATTTTGTATACTTGGGAATTATTTGCATTTTATTTGATGTTTCTGCTTTTATAATCAGAAAAAAAGGTATTTATAAATAAATACAAACTTTAAATAGACTAAAAGATTCCACTGATCAGACTGCTCTCCTCATCCCGTCCTGCAAAATGAAGCCGAGGGGCTGTGGATGGCCAGCAGCACAGCCCACCCACCTCCAGCTTCCTGAGGCGCTCCTGCTCTTCCTTCGCCAGCTCTGCCTCCGTCTTCATCCTGCTGGAGGGCTGCGCCTTCATTTCAAAGCCAAGCTCGCGAACCATCACGTCATACGCATCAGGCTGAAGTAGAAAGAAGAAATTTTTCATTTTCAAAATATATGCATTTCTTATTTTACAAAAAGAAACGATCCAGCTTCCTGGCACACCCTAGTAATGGCTGGACGATGTGATGCAGCGGCTAAGGCACGTCTCTCCTTCTAGAGAGAAAACTCTCCTACTCAGCCTTGAGGATTGAGAAATCGGTGGATACTTTGGTCATAAATAACTTTACCCCTAGAAAAATTCTTCTCAGAATACATCTGCTTTAACAAAAACAGGCCAGGCACAGCGGCTCACACCTGTAATCCTAGCACTTTGGGAGGCCGAGGTGGGCAGATCACCTGAGGTCAGGAGTTTGAGACCAGCCTTGCCAACGTGGTGAAGCTCTAACTTTACTAAAATTACAAAAATGAGCCAAGCGTGGTGGTGCGTGCCTGTAAGCACAACTACTCGGGAGTCTGAGGCAGGAGAATCACTTGAAAACAGGAGGCGGAGGCTGTGATGAGCTGATATGGCGCCACCGCACTCCAGCCTGGGTGACAGTAAGACCCGGTCTCAAACAACAACAACAAAAATACACTACTTACGTAGGCATTACGCCCTAAACATGGGAAATTAAGTAAAGTAACAGTAATAGCAAGGGTGGCTCACAAACATGTCCAGATGTCCACACGCCACTAACCCGGTGAAATCTAGATTTCTCTGAGCACCCACTTACTTACACAAATGCCGCATTTTGCAACAGTTTAGACTACAAAGAATGCAGCAGGAAACAAAAGCTGTTTAGAGGGAAAAAGTCAATATATGTTAACTGTACGTGTCACAGAGAAGCTCAGACTGACGTGTTCACCCTGAAGTACTTCTTCCATCCAGAAACACCACTTTCTTGAGTTTAATGCACCTGGAATAGACACTGAAATAACTGAGTCTACTTCCACCCCAAGATTCCACGTATCAGTCATTCAGTTTCCATGTTCAACAGAAACCCGTCCTACAGCAAACAGCTGGAAGCAGCTCCAGCCCCAGCCTTTCCCTGCAGGAAGCCGGCTCAACACAGCGGAGGAAGTTACGTGTCTGTTTCCATCGCTCAGCTCCCACCTTGGGTTTCTCCTTTTTATCTCTGTTCTCCGACTTCGGAGTTTTGTGAGACAGGAGCGTCTGAATTTCTTTCCAGTCTTGGTCTAGCTTCTCTGTGAGCTCGAGGGCATCTTCCCGTCGAGCTTGTCTCTCCCTCTGGGGAAGAAATAACAGACACACAGCACGCAGCGTTACTCCCGGACTTCAACCCAGAGGCCCAATGTCAATGCTGAGGACGCACACGATGACCACTCCGTCAGCACCAAATGTTTCAACAGAAAAACGCGGCCAGGAGAGATTTGTATTTTAAATGCAAAGCTACAAAATCTCATCTGACAATTTCCTGCAAGAACCATTCATGTAGATGCTCTGAGCTGTTCAGTGCAAGTGAATAAAAAAGGAAGTTTTGGGGAACATGTCAGATACTAAAACCAGCAACAACAAAAAGCCACCTGTGCCAGGTGCAGTGGCTCACCCTGCGCTCTAGAAGGCCCAGGTGGGAGAGCTGCTGAGGCCAGGAGTCTGAGACCAGCCCGGTGGACACAGCAAGACCCCATCTCCACAAAAACTGAAAACACACTTCACTGGGCATGGTGGTGCACACCAGCTGCTTGGCGAGCTGAGGTGGGAGGTTCACTTGATCCTTGAGCCCAGCAGTTTGAGGACACAGTGAGCTTTGATCGTGCCACCGCACTCCAGCCTGGGCAACACAGACCACGCCTCAAAATAAAATAAACACACAACACAAAGAGGCAAAAGAACCAAAACTTGTCAGAGGTATATGCCTGATGTGATTTTAAAAATTCCTATTCACGGCTGGGCGTGGTGGCTCACGCCTGTAATCCCAGCATTTTGGGAGGCCGAGGTGGGCAGACCACAAGGTCAAGAGACTGAGACCATCCTGGCCAACATGGTGAAACCCCATCTCTACTAAAAATACAAAACTTAGCCGGGTGTGGTGATGTGCACGATAGTCCCAGCTACTCGGGAGGCTGAGGCGGGAGCATCACCTGAGCCCGGGAACCGGAGGTTGCAGTGAGCCGAGATTGTGCTACTGCACTCCAGCCTGGTGACAGAGCAAGACTCTGTCTCAAAAAAAAAAATCTATTCATGATAAATGCTGTTATTAAACTCATATAAAATATTAAACACAGCCTAAAAACGTACAGGGAAAAAAGTGCACACACACTTTGGTGAGCCTGTGTTTCTGTGGAGAAGGTGATCAAGGACATTCGCTAACCCACCTTCTCTTGTTTTGACTTGGCAATGAGCTCTTCAATCAGCTCTTTCCGGGACTTCGGTTTCTCCTGCTCCTCGCCTTCCTGTGGAGTCTTCTTGTGAAGGAGCTTACCGCCTCCTCCAAAGTGAGCAGCAGTCAGCTCAGCTGGGGGCGAAGGACAGAAACCCCACAGTGAAGCCCAGCCCTGGCGTGGGAAGCGTTTCCTGTAGCACTCTGCCAGCGCTTCCCCTAGAGCAGTCTGGAGATTTCCACGTTTGAGGAAAACATGCTCACGCTACAGCTGGCCTGAGACCACAGGCACGATGGCACTTGAGGAATACCCAAGGTGAGCCACTCTGAGAAAACGCAGACCCATTAACTTCCCAACTGGCTATGACCCAAGTGGCTGAAAACACCGAGCAACCTATCTTTGGTTGCGCTGGTTCTAGTGACGACTGCCAAGCCCAGAACAAGCTGGACCCAGAGTCTCGGTAGGGAGTGTCGCCCAGGATCAGCGGCACAGCCTGTGTCCCTCCCACCTCCTCGGGCAGGGCCCAAGACTCTTGAGCCCTGAGCTAAGGGCAGGAACAGGAATCATCTAGCAGGCCACCCATCTTCGGCCTGCCCAGAAATTCAACATTGTAGGAAACATCAAATGTGGAATAAAAGAAACCTTTAAAAACCCAATTTCTCAAACGAAAACTGAGGCTCAGATGGGAAATGATTCAACCAAAGGCCCACGTTGTAACAGAAACCAGTGTTTACACAGCTTCTCCAGCCTGGGGCTCCAGCATGCCAGCAGCTCTCTGGCCAGCAGGGCCTTCTCAAGCCCGTTCTCAAGCCCCTCTCCTTTCTCTCCACCCCTCTGCGACTCTCCCCTGCCTCTCCTCCGAAGCGCAGTACTCCTCTCGCTACCTGCGGTGCTCGACACATTCATCACTTTCACCCCAGAAAGGCTCTCTCCTTGGCTTCTAGCCCAGCCCCGCCGCCAGGGCCTCACTGTCTCTGCTTCTCCGACTCCTAAGGCCACAGTTCCTGCTGTCTCTCTTCTGTGCACTCCTATGCTCCTGGCGGCCCATTCAGCAGTCTCCTGCTGACAGCATCCATCCTGTCTCCGGCCTGCACGCTCTCTGAACTCCGGACTGCACCTCCAGCACTGACCCATGGATGCCTAACAAGCGTTTCAAACTCGCCCCAAACCCGTCTGTCCCATAGTCTTCTCATCTCAGCGAACGGCAGCTCCATCTTCCCAGATGCCCAGGCCACACACCCGTGGAGCCACCCTTGATGCCTGCCTCCCACATCTATATCCGATCTGCTGGGAAACCCCGCTGGCCTTGTCCTATCACAACACTATGTAATTCCTTGGCTCCAACACCTCGACTCCTTTTCTCAAGTAAAAGCAAAGTCTTGGCCAGGCACGGTAGTGCACACCTGTAGTCCCAGCTACTCTGGAGGCTGAGATGGGAGGACTGCTTGAGCCCAGGAATCCAAGGCCGCAGTGAGCCGTGGTCAAGCTAGCGCACTCCAGTGAGGCTGAACAAGACTCCACAATGTCACGTGCCACCCTTTCCTGGTTGTTCCTCCACAGCACCTCCACCTTTGATCAGACAGCATAATTTGGTGACATATCTGTTTCATGTTTGGGTCTCCCCATAAAATGTGAGCTGAGAGAGGGCACAGCTTTTTGTTCTGACACTGCCATTTCTCTGGAACCGAGAACAGTGCCTGGAACACAAACCAGTATTGGTAAGCGAATGAATGAATGATTCCCGATTTCCAGAAATGAACGACTTCCTTCCTGGTAAACTCAGCAGATCAGAAAACACTACTTCCGTATTCTAGTAATCCAAGGTTGATCACAATATTTTCCTTTTGTTTTTTTTTAAATCTTTTATTTTAGGTTTGGGGGAACACGTGAAGGTTTGTTACACAGGGAAATTTGTGTCAAGGTTTGCTGGACAGATCGTTTCATCACCCAGGTACTAAGCCCGGTACCCAACAGTGACCATTTCTGCTCCTCTCCCTTCCTCTCAAGCAGATCCCCATGTCTGCTGTCTACCTCTTTGTACTCAAGGGCTCTCATCATTTAGCTCCCACTTAGAAGTTACAGTATGTGGTTTTCTGTCCCTGCGTTAGTTTGCTAAGGATGATGGATGCCCTCCGGTTCCATCCACATTTCCACAAAAGACATGATCTCGTTCTTTTTTATGGCTGCACAGTATTCCATGGTGTATATGTACCATTACAGTATTTTCCAAAAAGAAAGATTTGTAAAATACCAACTAATAAGCTTGTATTAATTATATAAAAGATTCAGAAAAGGATTTGGTTAGAAAGCTTTTTTATGTATCTATTTATTTTGAAGTCCAAACACAGTGTACAGTAGGTGAAACGTCTGTATTCACAGCGTGAAACAGCACATAGCAGCTAGAATTTAGGAGTCAGGCCACCTGGCATTTGAAGCCCAGCTCCCCCTGGCTTTGAGGCATGAGCAAGCACCGCCAACTCCTGTCCTCAGTCTCAGCTTCCGCAGCTGTGAAGTGGGTCACACCTAGCTCACGGGTGCTTTCTAAGATGAAATTCTCCTAATCTAAGCCAACATACCATGTGGCAGTTGAACAAATAATTTGTTTCCCCATGACTCATTTACAAAATTGCAGTCGGTATATTTATTGTCACATGTAAGAGGCTTTTCTTTTATAAAAATCACCCGGGTTTTGGTAAGCTCGTAATCAAAATCAAAGGCTAGAAGTCAGGAATGAACGGCTGAATTCGCAGGACCTGTTACTCGAGAGAGACTGAGCCCTACTTCTGCTTTAGTAACCTGGGGTGTAACTTCAGCACCTCCTGGCCATGAGGGGAATGCACGGGCCAAGCTCACACCAAGGCAGCTGCCTTCAGTCTTGGGGAGTCAGGATCTCCCCAGGGAATGCGTTTTACAGCTAAGAGCACACGAGAATTCTTGAACAATGAAAAAAGCAAAGAGAACGCACGGAGGCTAAAATAACTGGCCATTCTCTTTACGCCTGTGAAGTCCGAGCAGTGGCGGGGCCTCCTCCTGGTGTGTGACAGATGGCAGGCTCTGCGCCAGACGCTTGCTGCCTTAACTCCTAAGCCTTTTGCCCCTTGGATTAGCCAGGTATCAAACGGCAGCCCCAAGCTTTAACGCCTTAACTTTCACACACTAACAAGGCAAAGCTTCCAGTCCGTGTAGGTTTGTGCAGCTTTGTTCTGAAGATGCTGGAAATGGGACCTACTTAACTTAGAAGACATGCCAAGTAACTGATGTCAGGACAGAAGCCTTATAAAGAGGGTTCAAGACAGCCAGCCCGAACTGAACCTTAAACTCTGTTAATGTTATTTAAGGCCAACATTCAACTGTTTCATGTTGTTATCTACAGATATGAGGCTCAATATTATTTTCTTCGAACTGCCATAATTCCATAGTAAGTAAAGACTTCAGAACTACATAAACACCACTGGTACAAATATTAGGCTGGAATTTATAAAATGGGGGGAGCAAGGGAGTGCAGTTCATGAGCCACCTGGAGTCGGTGAGGTGGGTTCTACCCACGGCTCTGACTCTGGCATCGGGCAAAACACCTTATTTCTCTGAGCTCATGGGTGGAACCAGCCACTGTGAGGTTTAAATGAAATAATAGATATCATCATGCTTTCTTGGCCCATAAAAGCATCTATCTATACACCATCTTAAAGTTCTAAAAACTTAAAAAAGAAAACTTTCATGTGATAACTTTCTCTAGTCTCCAAGAAGAGCAGGAGGAAGTCTAACAAAGAACAGGCTCTCCCTGGCTCCATGCCCACAGGCCCATGCAGAGCACCCCAGCCTCACCAGACAGCACCCCTCGATCCTCAGCGTCGCTGTCACTGTCCACAATGTCATTATGCTTCTCGATGTCTGCCAATGATTGGCCGTAGTGAGTCAATTCTTCATCTTCATTTAGATTGTAGATGCTTTTTTTCTCATGATGTCGCTGACAGAAGAGAAAAAAAGTTTCCTAAAATTACCACATTCATTTCACAGCAAAAAAATATATATGTGTGTGTTTCCACTATGTCTGAAATATGACAGTGCAGCCTAAGCAGCCTTAAAGAGTATTCTGGGTCAACTAAGCAATGACTCGGACATAAACAGAACTCATGGCGGGGGGATTCTTCAATAAATGCTGGGGCCACTATTTGCCCCAGCAATGCTGCTCAGGCCCCTGGCTCTCCACCCAACAGAGCTGAAGGCAGCAGCTCAGCTGAGAACTCCTGCACACACTGCTGCCACATAGTAAAGACACATATCCATTCAGCTAACATCTGCAGAAGCGGCGGCTTCACCTTCGGCCTAGCCAGGTAAGCACAGGGTTCAAGGGCTATCCCCGGACCTACGAGTGCCCAGGCACATGCGGAACGTGCAGGATCAGACTTCTCCCTGAGCTTGACTCTGTGAATGTACAGCAGAGCCCTCCTCCAGTTTCTTTCCATACCTGCTGCTCCAGAGCAAACCTCTTGGTCATCTTCTCCTCGGGGGTCATGCTGCTGTTGTATTCTCCGAAGCGTTTATCTCTGAATACATTGGACTTATCCCTTTCTTTGTACTCCTTTAGTAAGGTCTGCGTACGCTGGAAAACAGGTCATAACACAATCTCACAAAAAAACTCATGATGTCCACTAAAGGGGACGTGAGAACAGTGCACACTTTGAAGTTCAGGGCGATGCTCAGTGACGTCAGAGTTCACACACAACCCGCTTTCCTCCCTGCTCTACTCGCGACAGAATTTTGAGAAGACCGAAACAACTCTCTCGATGATAACGGACCAATCACTGTCTTTACCTCTTTAGAGTCTGTCGGTGCCAAAAGGAAGTGTAAAAAGCGCACTGGTCAAGCTCAAGGCCTGAACGGCTCCCTCGGACAGAACAGCTGCCTCATGGTTTAAGGAAGAGTGCGCCAGAATCATTTGGAAAAGCGGAAACAGGGTTAGACCCCTTCCATCACGGAGGAGGGTACCATTTCCCATCAAAGGCACTCCTGAGGAATGCACAGTTGTGGGTTCCTATTAGACACAGAGCCATAAACGAGTGAGCGAGGCCACAGTCCAGGCTTCACCCTTTAGAACACCAAGAGGAGCAGCATTTTAAACACAGATAGCGAGCATCAAATCATTTGCTATTTTCCCAACAGCAACGAAAAGAAGAACAAGTTCAACATCATTCAAAGTCGGCTGTCCTGGAGGCTGAGCTCCCTAAAGCTGGGAGAGCACAGAGGTGGGTGAGGAACGCGTGGCCTCTGCAACCCGAGACGGCCACACTACAAACTCTTCCCCGCTGCAAAAATTCTTCTATTCGCTAAGGAACTGCCATTACACTGGTGTTGACACAGCGATTCCAAAAGGAACTGGCACCAAGGCACAATCCAGATGCAATGGAAGGCCCTGGAATGATCCAGCTCAGCGCTTTACAAACCCACCACAAATTGGTGCCTTGGCAGACACCGGAACCTGCTGATCCAACCACAGACTTAAGTGTTCCTTGCTTTCTTCAGGGATTCCTCACTTTGAAAGAATGTGTGCGTGTTGCAGGAGGGATTATGTGGTGACTTGGTCATTGCCACTCTGGCTCCAAGTTCTGTTTCAGAAGGAGACAGGCCAGATTTTGCTCCAGACATTGGTCACTTCCCTAGGGTTGGAGATGAACTTAAAGGCTAAGAAACCCACACTTAAGGTCAAAACCAGGAGCTGGAAGAGGCGGAAAGGAGGCCGGGAGCGGTGGCTCACACCTGTCATCCCAGCACTTCGGGAGGCTGAAGCAGGCAAATCACGAGGTCAGGAGATTGAGACCATCTTGGCTAAAATGGTGAAGCCCTGTCTCTACCAAAAATACAAACATTAGCTGGGTGTGGTGGCACGTGCTTGTAGTCCCAGCTGCTCGGGAGGCTGAAGCAGAATCGCTTGAACCCGGGAGGCGAAGGCTGCAGTGAGCCGAGATTGCGCCACTGCACTCCAGCCCGGGCGACAGAGCGAGATGGTCTCGAAAGAAAAACAAAGGAGGAGGAAAGGACAGTGTACGGGGTCAAGCAGCAGCTGGGCAAGAGCGGAAGAGTCGACGGCACGGATGGAAGCACGCCTGGCCCTCCTTTCCATCTAGAGCGCATTCCACCTGAAGAGGTCAACCGAAACATCAGTCACGTGGACGGGAGAAAAGGACGTGGAAAAACCATTTCTCTGATCTCACTTTGAAATATGAAAGTTCTAGTGGACTTAAAATGCATCCAAAAACCCCTCTGCTGCCTAAAGAGTAGGAAGCCATCCATTAGTTCAATAAATCCTCCCAAGGCAATTTTCATCATTTTCTTCAAGAATGCTTCAAGAACCAATTTCTTTGCAAACAACCTGCATTCTTAATCCCTAGTAACTTCCTACTGTGTCAGTGCTAAACAATGTTTGTTAAAAACACACGGGCACAATTTCCTGAACTGGAGTCTAAAGACAGCAAGTGTCCCCAGATAGACCAGAGGGCTCCATCACTTGAATTTAGGAGCCATCGGTTGAATGTTACGAGACAGAGGAGGAAGGAGCCAGAACGAGACCCTGCTGGGTGCTGGTGGTGAACCATACACAGCACTGAATGAGGCTAAGCTCTCTGGACCTTCATCACTCTATCTGCAGAGTTAAAATTTAAAACAACATCCCACTATTTAAATCACAAGGCCTAGCTGGCAGTCAGATGGGAGCACATTACATGTGCTAGCCTGTACTGCTCGATGAACTCTGTACAGACAGAAGCTGCTTACAGGCTACGCTGAGAAGACTTCTGAGGCCTGACCCTGCAGAAGGAGGGAGAATCACTTGCTTCTAGCAGGAAGGAGGTAGATGGGGCAGGCATCAGCCATCTCTGTCTCTAAAAACATGAGTTCTCATTATCTGGAATATGATTCTATGGATAAATCTTAGTGAAGAACAACCTTAGGCTAAAAATACATAATGTTAGTTATTCTACATTATTCTGACTCTCTTCTTTCTTTCTTAAACTATAATAAATGTTGTGACATTATACTGAATTTACGGCATAAAATGGGGATGACGACAGTACTTCCCCCTCATAAGGGTGAGGATAAAATGTAAACCGCTTGGCACAATGCCTGACCAACTGTAAGGGATCAGTAACCATATTAATAATATAGTTACTGATCAACAACTATACTAATATCACTTATCTTATAAATTATTTCAGAAATAAGGAAACTGAGGCACAGCTGTAAGGTGATATCCTGAAACTGGAACCTGGCAGTCTGCACACAGAGCCTGCCCTCTTCCTGCCAGACTGAGCGCCTCCGAGTGCTACAACCGACCAGTAGAGAGAAGCCAACCCAGACAGCCCGTTTATTTCTTTTTTATTTATTTATTTATTTATTTTTGAGACAAAGTCTCGCTCTGTCACTAGGCTGGAGTGCAGTGGCGCAATCTCGGCTCACTGCAACCTCTGCCTCCCGAGTTCAAGCAATTCTCCTGCCTCAGCCTCCCGAGTAGCTGGGACTACAGGCGCACGTCACCACGCCCAGCTAATTTTTGTATTTTTAGTAGAGACGGGGTTTCACCACGTTGGCCAGGATGGTCTCGATCTCTTGACCTCTTGATCCGCCCGCCTCGGCCTCCCAAAGTGCTGGGATTACAGGCGTGCGTCACCGAGCCCGGCCCAGCCCGTTTATTTCTAAGGGACCAGCCCACAAGACAAGACTTCCTACGTGCCGCTGGCCGCACGTGCCCCTGCATGTGTCACCGAGCTGGGAGTCAACTGAACGACCTGCTGTCCCTGCTGAGCGCCACACCCCCTGCAGAGCTTGACTGTAATTCCCTCTAGGAAGAAGTTGTGGACTTTCCTAACTATTACACTTTTTCCTGTGATCTCCTGAGGCACTCAGGTTCCACTTTTGATTTCTTCAAATATTTGTGTTTCTACCACGGGCCAAGCACTGGAGATCCAAAAAGGAGCAGCAATTCCCGCCCCTCTCCCAGGCCTTCAGCACAGAGAAGGGAGGTGGACCTGCTCAATACCAGAAGTCTCAGTAACCTGTCCTGTTTGGGCCACACAGCTTGGGTGGTGAACCCGAGCCGGCCCTTTAGAGGCTCTGGGAGGTGGGGCAGCCCTTTCTGGACAAACAGAGCAAGACAAGACTCAAGGCCAACAGCCAGACTGTGCGGGACTCGAACGACAAGCAGAGAAGGTTAAGAATAACGGTATTTAGAGCATACTTGCTATGTGCTATATGTGCTATCTTATTTAATTCTCATAAACCACCACTAGGGCTAGGATGTATACTATTAACTCTACTTCGGAAATGAGAAAACTGAGAGGCTTCAGTGGTGAAGACAAATGTGTCTATTCTCGGGACCACACTACCTTATTCTCCCACCCCTGCCCTGGGGTGTGTAATGAGGGGTTCTTATCAAAGTCAGCTGTAAGTCTAGCTTGCCTATTATACACACGGTGATCTTTGTGCAGTTAAGGATAGTATCTGATTTAATTCAAAGACCACCCAGCTTGCACACTGTGATGGAATAGAGATCAGGAGCTCACGAAGGCAGGGGCAAGACGTATTTACCTTTATCTCCCAGAACCTAGAAGCAAGCTCCAACAGGAGCGCTCGGGGCACCAAGAAGGCTCTGCAGACGCTGAAATGTGGCCAGCCCTTACCAGCCGTGTGACCTTAGGAAATTCACTTGTCCTTTCTGTGCCGTAATTTTTTCACCAACCTACGACTGTAAGTTCCTCAGTGAAAAATTTTTTTAAAAATTATATTTAAAAAGCTAGGAAGCGATAGTTTCCATAGCGTTACTTTCCAAGGAACAAGGTCACGCGCTTGAGGGAGAGCCGCTCAAACATCAAACGGTGCATCCCACACAATCCTTATCCACGGCCCCCAAACCGGCAGGGCCTTAAGTCTAAACGCGGAAGGGTTAACCAGCAGCTGCACAGGGCGCCGCCCGCAGTGACTGACTCCGCCTGACGCGGTTGGAGGAGTCACCGAAATGACACGAGTGCAGGGTCTCCAAGAGGGCGAGAGTTTCCAGGTCATTCCAGCCCAGAGAACAGCAGAGGCTTTCGAACTGCAAAGTTAGTGCCGTGTTCCTGTCACGGCCTCCGCCACTCAGACGATAAAACCGACGCACAGAGAAAGACGCAGCCGGCCCGAGAGCTGCGTGGGGCCCAGATCCTGCCGTCCGGCGCCCCCTGCGCCCCCCTCGCTTACCTTCCTGAGGGCCCGTGCGCGGGACACCCCGGGCAGCCCCACGTCGTGGCGCGTCTTCCGGCCCAGGATCTGGAACTTCTGCCTGTTGACTTTCACCTCGAACGGATTGGAGCTGGCCTTCGCCGGGCCCCCTCGCGCTCCCGCCGGCGCCCCGGAGAGCTTCCTTCGCGCCTTGACCTTCTTGGCCTTCCCCATGGCGCACACTCCGTTGCACCCAAAGCGCCGAGATCCTATGAGACGCGGCGCGCGACACCCCGAAACACGTGTTGAGCCGCGGATCCGCCTCCCTGCCTCATCTCGCGAGAATAGAGCAGCGCCTCGGAGATCGCGAGAAATAAACACCTCGCCCGCAGGCTTTTGTTCGACTTACTTGCCGATAGGCTCAGCGACTATAACTCCCAGCAGGCCACGCGCCGCGGCCCGCCGCGTACTCCCGGTGCAGGGCCTTCTGGGAGCTGTAGTTCCCTGGGCGCGGCGGCAAGGGGCGCTCCCACTAGAGCTAAGCCGTTAGCGCTGAGCCTGCCCCCGGTGCGGGTCGCGGCGGCGGCGGCGCCCTTGCCAGTGAGCCCTTGCCTAGGGTGGGCCTCGGCATTGACTCGGGGCTGCCCGGGGGCCCGGCCCTGAGGAGGGAGTTGCGCGCGCAAGGCGAGGGCCATGGGGCCGAGAAGAGCCGGGGCGACAGCGCGGCGGCGGTGACAGCTGGGACCCGCCGCAGCAGTCGAGCTGCCCCCTCCCCTCGCCCCGACCGCTCCCCTGCTGGCAAGGGCCGGCGGCGGCGGGCCAGCCCCCCGGGACCGTGTCCGGGGCCGGGGGAACGGGTGGCGCCCGGCGAGCTATGCGCGGAGGCGGCGGCCCCTCGCCCTGTTCCGCCCCCTCAGTCTCCTGGGTCTCGCAGAATCCCCCGGCGGCAGCGGCGGCGCCAGGACATGGAGTTTGAGAACATCGTGGCCAACTCGCTGCTGCTGAAAGCGCGTCAAGGTGGGTGCGCGGCAGGCGCACCCGATCTCCCCAGAGAACCCCGAATCCCGGGGAACCCTGGCCCCGCTGAAGGAACCCGACATCCCCGGAGAACCCCGATTTCCCGGGAGAGCCCCGACACCTCCCACTGGGGGAACCCGGATCCGCACGGAGCCCGAGCCGGGGTCTGGCGGTGCCGTCAGGCTGCCCTGGCCAGGTCCCCAGCCCGCATCTCCTGGCCCAGATGAGAGAAGCTCTTGGTAGTCTGGCTCTGTGTCTTCGTCCTGTCCTCTACGTGTGACCTCGGTGACAGTGTTGCTTCAGCATGGGGCAGGCAGTGTCCTGCTGGTGTCGGACAACCTGGCCCACCGAAAAAGAACCGCGTCTTTGTGGTCTTCAGGCGGACAAAGAAGAGCAGCCTGGAAACCACTCCGGGCGAGAACCTTTCGTGAACGACTGTAGGGCAATGTTATTTTTAACACAGCTGCTTGGTTTCGAGGTTTGATCCGAGGCTTTATGGTGTGTCAAGTGCGCCTTAGCACAACGTGGTGACAGATGGACAAGCTGACAAGCATTCAGCCTTTTATCAATATGAAAGTATCAGTGGGCCAGCTTTTCAGCGGGAGACCCCCGCAATCCTCTGCCTCAGACCTCATGTCTCCCTTTCTTGCCTCTCAAGAGAGCAGGCAACAGAGCCTCGGACCTCAGGTCCCCGTGCCAGCCACAGTAGTTCTTCACACCCCTTCCCTCTTACAGAATTGGTGGTTTCCTCCATTTCCTTGCGTGATGGAGCAGCTCTGCTCGAACGTTGTGCTCCAGGACAGGGTAAATACCGACTCAAGGTGCCACACCAGCCAGCCTGCATATTTAAAAGACAATCTGGAGCCGGGGTGGTGGCCATGCTTATAGTCCCAGCTACTCTGGAAGCTCAGGTGGGAGGATCGCTTGAGCCCAGGAGAGTCCAGCCTGGGCAAACACAGCAAGACTATCTTAAAAAAAGTAAAAAGGCCAGGCGCAGTGGCTCACGCCTGTAATCCCAGCACTTGGGGAGGCTGAGGTGGGCAAATCATGAGCAGGAGTTTGAGACCAGCTTGGCTAAAATGGTGAAACCCTGCCTTTACTAAAAATAGAAACAATTAGCTGGGTGTAGTGGCAGGTGCCTGTAATCCCAGCGATTCGGGAGGTTGAGGCAGGAGAATCACTTGAACCCGGGAGGCAGAGGTTGCAGTGAGCTGAGTGCGCCAGTGCACTCCAGCCTGGGTGACAGAGTTGAGATTCGATCTCAAAAAAAAAAAAAAGTTGAGAGCAAAGACTTCACCTTCTCAGTATTTTTGTGTACCAATTCACACTATTTTGAATGGAAGAACTGAGAATGTGGGGGAAGAGGATGGGATCTTTTTCCCTTAAGACACCTAGGGAGTCCCAGAGCGGCGCACATTCTCCTCAGCCTCGTTTCAGTGGGGCACTTGACTGTGCCTCTTGTCCCTCACTCTGAACTCCAAATTGGTCATGGAAGCGAATCATCCTTAGTGGAAGCCAGATTGGAGCTCAGCCAGTTTTCTTTTTACACTAACTTCCTATCTGCATATAATTTACTAAAAGGAATTCTACCAAGCTGACTTCCTTATAATGCTGCAGAGATTAGATAATGAGGTAAATATAAGTGCTCTATAAATGCTAGGCAACGTTAAACCAGATTCTGCAGCAAAGCCTAGGACCACAGTGATCGTTTGAAAAACAAAAGTTTTAATTTCTTTCCCTGAAATATCTCATACTAGCTCTATGGTGTCTGATTATGAGGTCTGCCTCATTGAGTGAGAGCATTTGCTCCTGTGTTCAAAAAGTCATTATGTACCGTTTGATTAATGGTTAGAGAAGTTGAACATATAGTATTAGAAATATATGGCTATATGCTGAGTGTTGGTTATAATTTAGTGCTGTTTTTCCAAGTTGACATCTGCATTTGTTACTTGCAAGTATCTCCCAGGAAGTACCAGGAGGTGTCCTCTTGGACACGGTGTCTTCATGGACAGACAGCTCCTTGTTTAGCTTCTTTGACTCGTGTACTAGAAAATTCACCTTTGAAGTCAATGAACATAGCACAAGAGGTACATTCTAGTCCTGAGAAGTGCGATGTTGATTTAATATTATTAGTGAGTCCGGTCATGTCCTGGATTTATTTCAAATAGAATCAGTCAATCTTAGTCCCCTCAGCCTCTGGTCCCTCCTATGGTCTGAATGTGTTCCCCCAAAATTCTGATGTTAGAATCTTAGGTACGAAGGTGATGGAATTGTGGGGCCTTTGGGAGGTGACTGTGTCATAAGAGAGGAGCCCTCATGAAGGGGATTATTGCCTTTATAAAAGCAGATAGGGAGATACCCCTCACTCCTTCCACCATGTGAAGGACTCAAGAAAGAAAGCGCCAGCTATGGGAGCTGAGATCGCGCCACTGCACTCTAGCCTGAGCAACAGAGCCAGACTCCATCTCCAAAAAAAAAAAAAAAGATGAAGGCAGCCTGCTTTTGGGGACCTCAGAAACTTTCCCCTGACAGCTTTCAACCCAGTATGCTGCCCAGACTTTAGTGTCTGTGGATGATCTTCCTTTTAAATGCCTGTGGCCCGGCCAGCCACCGTTGACCTCGCCACGGTCCCGTGACTCATTGTGCTCTGCGTCATCTCGCTCGTTCCTTTACCTTCTGGCCTGCTTGTCTTCGCGTAGTATGGACAGCGTGGCCGGCCCACCTGGAGTGTGACCGGGCCTGGGCAGAACAGCAGGAGAGTGCTGTGCCAGTGGAGACTTTTGGAACCCAGCACTGTTGAATGAGGGGTGGAGTGGCTGCTAGGGTTCAGCACATATGCCCCGAACCTCTCTTCTCTGTGGGGAGGGCCCCCCTCTTCTCTCTTTAACCTGTGACACTCTGTCCCTTAGAGCAAGCCAGGGGACCTTGTGTAGCTGTGGCGTGCAGCTCTATGCCCCAGGTCTAGTAATATTTTGGGGGCAGTCCCGTGTTTAGAGTTACGCAGTGTGTGCACTGCTGTGTGTGTTTCTTATTACTCTTAAAAAAAAATTTTTTTTTGAGACAGGGTCTCACTCTGTCACCCAGGCTGGAGTGCAGTAGCATGATCTTGGCTCTCTGCAATCTCCACCTTCCAGGCTCAAGCGATTCTCTTACCTCAGCCTCCCGAGTAGCTAGGACTACAGGTGCACACCACCATCCCTGGCTAATGTTTGTATTTTTTATAGAGATGGGGTTCCATCATGTTGTCCAGGCTGGTCTCAAACTCCTGAACCAAAGTGATCCGCCCACCTTGGCCTCCCAAAGTGCTGGGATTACGGGCGTGAGCCACCACACCTGATCTTGTTATTTACTCTTCAAACAAGTAAGTGCAGAGCCAGGTGCTGGGTGCTGAGTTCTCCCCTCCACCACCTCACCAAAGCCACCCTTGCCGAGTCACAGGGATCGGTTCTTGGTCCTTGCCTTGCGGCCCCACGGGCGGCGCTGGCGCAGCGCGTCGTGCTTTCTTCCGTGAGCGTGCTCTTCTACATCATCACCCTTCCTGTTCCGCTGCTTGGCTGGTGCCCCAGGCAGCCTAGACTTTATCTTCTAGACCTTTAAGCATCACATGCCCCCCATCTTCGTCCAGGGACTTCTCGCCTTCTCCATCCACACTTGCTCCCTTGTGCTCTTGTAGTGCCGTGGCTTGAAACAAGCTACTGTCTCTCCAGTCCGCGTCTGTGGGCCTCTCCACTCACGTTGCGGCTCACTGCGCTGCTGCCTACCTGACATCGCCACACGGAAGCCTCATTGGTACCAGAAAGAGCCTACGCCAGACCCGAATACTCACCCAGCACCCCGATGTTTGCGTCTGCACCCCGACTCTCAGTCCTTGGCCAGCGTGTTCAGCCCTCGCTTCACAACGCAGCAGAATCCAGCCTTTCCTCACCTCCACGGCGATCATGTGGCTCAAGCCGTCAGCGTATCACGTGGAACGCTGCGGCCGGCTTCTGCCTTTTCCACCCGACAGCTGATTAGCACAGCAGCCAGAGCGATCCCACTACAATTTAAGTCAGATTGTGTTGGCCCCTCTGAACCCTCTTCATGGCTTCCCAGACAACTCAGAGTGAAAGCCGTGGCCCCTGCAGTGACCTGAAAACCCCGCTGCAGCCTCATCTGCCCTCTCTCACTCTGCCTCGACACGGTTTCCTCTGTCTCTCGAGTTCTTCTTACAGGGTTTATTCTCTCACCTGAGGAGTTTCCTGGCCACTACCCCTCCCCTCATTTACTCTTCTTTTTTCTTGGAGACAGGGTCTCATTATGTTGCTTAGGCTGGCCTCGAACTCCTGGGCTCAAGCGAGCCTGCCTAAGCCTCCCCAGTAGCTGGGATTATAGGTGCACACTGCCACACCTGGCTCTCATTTACTCTTTATTTTCCTTCCTTTATTTTTCCCCACAGCACTTACTATTATCTTAGATAATCTAAATTTTACTTGTATTGTGTTTGTCAGGCTTTTTCTCTAAAATGTAAACTTTATAAGAGGAGGAAGTTTTATTTGCTTTGTTCACTACCGCATTTTTAGTGCCTAGAACAGTGCCTGGCACACATTAGATGCTCAGTAAATATTTGTTGAATGAATGAATGAATGTATGAATAGCAGTTAAGATCATGGACTTTGGAGCCAGCCAGACCTGGCTTTGTATCTCAGTGCCCTCTTTATGCCATCTCTACGACTGTGCCAGTTACCTCACCTTCATTCTAAAACGGTTTATTGCGTGCCAGGCACTCAGCTTGGCTCTGGGGATACAGGGATGAATGAAAACAGATGAATCTCCCCCTCTGAGAAGCTGACAGTCATGGAGGAAAGTACTTAGCTCAGAGAACATGGAGGATTGTCCAACCCTGGAAGTGGGTACACCCTTTTTTTGTTGTTTTTTATTCTGATAGTTTTAGGGGAACAGGTGGTATTTTGGTTGCATGAAAAAATTCTTTAGTGGTGATTTCTGAGATGTCGGTGCAGCTGTCACCAAGCGGTACACCTGTTTTGTATGCTGCTGCATCACGTGGCCACTTAAGTGTACCTGGGGCAGACATTTCCTGGCAACAACTCTCCATCATGGGAGTGCGTCTCGAATCAGCATAGGACAGCTGGCTGGCCGTGCCACGTCTGCCCCTCTAGCCACCAGATATCCATGCACAGACTTCTTCCCTTACAGGGATCCTAATCTCCCTTCAAAGACCAGAATGACCTCTCCTGCTCTGTTTCCTCCATGAGGGCCCGCTGTGGCTCCTCAGGATTCAGCAGCCTACATAAACAACTAAATGGTCTTCCCTTCTCCTACCTAATATACGTGGGGAGCAGAGGCAGGGTGGCTATCGTAGAAACTCCCTTTTAGAAAAGGAAGAACGGGGTGCCCTCAGTAGACACTGGCCCATCCTTGAAGGGGCCCTGTGGGGGTGGGAACATTCCTTGATTCGTGCCCAGTTTTGCCCTCATCTGTTCACCGTGTCCCATGGCCCTTCCCCCAGGTCATTTTCCTCCTTGAGCCAGCTGAGATGGACAGACACGTGAACCTCCACAGGTCTCTTGAGCAGTGCTGAGCTTTGCAGACGCACTTCTACTGATTTAAGTTTATGGGCTTGAAGGTTGTTTAAAGGCTCAAGCAGTTCAAGGCTGTCTTCATCCTCGATCCAAGTTCTTCAGCACCATACTTCTCCCAGGAACATAGTGGGCTTTTGATCTTGTTAAGCTGTTTACAGTGGCCATTGGTTTGTACTGAGCTCCTGTACTAGGCCCAACAAATCAAACCAAAATGGAGTCACTCATGCTAAAGTTCCATGTCACCATGCTGAAGGTTGTTTGACCTTTCAAGAAGTCAGGAGAGAGTGATACAGTAGCCACATCCCCAAACAGGCCAGTGACACCTGGCTGGGTCGTGACAGTGCTCCAGCTCGGCCACAACTTTGCTCCAGAATTGGAGCAGGTACCAGGAGCAGTGAGAGGCCAGGCAGTGGGAATGGGCACTTCCAAGCCTACAGGGGCAGAGGGGCTTTCTGGGCCCGAGAGCACTGGGATGCCCGGGTTGGCAGCTGTGGCTGGGCGGCTGCAGCTGCTCTCAGTGCTGGCTTTCCGCCCCCGCCAACCCACAAGGGGGCAGAACTCCCACCTGCTCCTGGCTCCCACCGGCCGTGGCCACTGCTGCCATCACCACCTCATCAGGCCCTGTCTGCCTTGCTGCCCGGCTCCTGGGAAGGTGGAAGTACTGGGTCTGAGCCTACAGATAGCGTCAGGCTTCGGAAGGGAAGGACGTAGCAGCCAGGCTGCCATGTTTCTTGCTAGTTACTTGAGTAGTATAAAGTTTGGGAGAGGCTAGGGACCAAGAGATAGTGAAATATGCATAAGAGCAAGAGGGACTTGATCTCTACTCAGTGATTCGGCAGCTCGGGCACAGAAGCAGCACTGAAGACGCAAGCCATGTCTCGGGGCACTTGTAGACCATGCTTGTCCACTTCCGGAATCCAGAGGGCAAAGCAGTGCATCGGCAAGTGACAGCTCAGCTCTGAGCTCCTTTAAGAGGTCAGGTAAAAATGGCGTATCCCAAAGAGCAGTTCTTATTTCAACCGAAGGGAGACCCAGCAATAGCCCTGAAGAAAAAGGACCGATAACCAAAGATGACGGCCTTTTTTCAGTACCTACTGCTTCTCTGGAATGAGTGTCTGTGTTCTCCGTGAAGCGACAGGAGCACGTTCCCCTTTCCCCACCCTTCAGTGACATGGGACATGGCTGTCACTGATGCAGCATTTAAGCATATTCTCTGGCAGTGGCAGGTGGTTTTTACGTGTTTATTAAATAAACAAATCTTAACAAAAAGGAAAACTGTGGACTGGATTTGAGGGGGAAGGTAATGAATCTAAGGTGGACATGTTGAATGTCAGGTGCTCTGGACATCGGTGGTGTGGAACATGAGTCCAGAGCTCATGATCTCAGTGCGGTATTGAGTCGGGGGAGTAGAAGAGTGAAACGAAGGCTGAGGAAGACACACTTGCATCTTCGATGGTTACCCTTTTGCAGATATCAAGTCTGTATCTCTAGCTGAGTGTCTTCTGGGCTCATCCCAGTCTACCCATCTTCCAAATGTTGGTCTCTTACAATTTTCCACACACATCGTATTTAAGACAGAGTTCGTCATCTCCCAAGGCAATGTGGCTTTTCCCCTGGTGTCCCAATTCTTCCAAATGGTCCTGGAGTCTTAGTCACCCAGGCTAAGCCATTATGTTCTGGATATTTAGTAAAATTTTAGCTGCCCTGAAGGCTGGAGATTGAAGATGCTTATTTCTCTGAGTTAAAGAAAAAAAAATGGGGCTTTTTTAACAGATCTTTCTAAAGTATAATAGTGTAGCCTTTTCCACCATTCTTGTTTCACCACGAATGCTCTTCTCCCAGAACTTCCCAAGACTGTCACTCACATCCTTCAGGTCTGGGCCCAAATGTGACCCTCGCAGGGAGGTCTCTGATCCTACCTTAGTCAAAATAACACCCTCCACCTACAGAAGCTCAGCACCTACTGTAGACCAGTGCACTGTATCAGGAGCCGAGCGCCTACTGTAGACCGGTGCGCTGTATCAGGAGCCGAGCGCCTACTGTAGACCGGTGCGCTGTATCAGGAGCCGAGCGCCTACTGTAGACCGGTGCGCTGTATCAGGAGCCGAGCGCCTACTGTAGACCGGTGCGCTGTATCAGGAGCCGAGCGCCTACTGTAGACCGGTGCGCTGTATCAGGAGCCGAGCGCCTACTGTAGACCGGTGCGCTGTATCAGGAGCCGAGCGCCTACTGTAGACCGGTGCGCTGTATCAGGAGCCGAGCGCCTACTGTAGACCGGTGCGCTGTATCAGGAGCCGAGCGCCTGCTGTAGGCCGGCGCGCTGTATCAGGAGCCGAACGCCTGCTGTAGGCCGGCGCGCTGTATCAGGAGCTGAGCGCCTGCTGTAGACCAGTGCGCTGTGTCAGGAGCTGAGCGCCTGCTGAGCGCCTGCTGTAGACCCGTGTGCTGTGTCAGGAGCTGAGGATAAGTGGTAAGTTGAAGGCGGTGCCACTTCCAGGTTGGGCTTATCTTTCTTAACACTCCACAAAATGTTTTCTGTAATTTCTTATACTCTTTCTAACTTTTTTTGGTACAGGTTCTCACTCTTGCCCTGCAGTGGCATGATCGTGATTCATCCCAGGCTCTACCTTCTGGGCTCAAGCGATCCTCCTGCCTCAGCCTCCAGAGTAGCTCGACCTTAGGCATGTGCCATCAAAACATGACAAGACTCTGTCTCTACCAAAAAAACATCTTTTTTTGTTGTAGAAGATGTTTCCCAGGCTGGTCTCAAAGTCTGGTACTCAAGCTATCCTCCCACCTTGGCGTCCCAAAGTTTGAGAATTACAGCCGTGAGCCACCATGTCTGGACTAATTTGTTATTTCCGTAGGAATTCAACAAATATCTAAATCCTCCTACACACAAGGCATAAGCACGTAATATAGTTCCCTAAGTGCCTAGTTTTGTTTCTTATCTTCCTGACTCTCTTTTCATTTGTTCTCAAGAAAAAGCTCCATATCATTCATGTGCAGCTGTCCCTATATATAGTAGTGGTACTCTGACAGAAAGTGTTTAGTTACAGTTTTATAGTTGACATAATATTCATCATATTTTTGCTTATGTACCTGGAAGTTATATGACATAAAACAATAAACCCAGTGTTTCTGTCTGATCTAGTGGTTGTCTGTGATTAAAGGGCTTCCTCATCAATAGCCAGGCAAAAATCTAATTTTCCTGCTGTTAGTGAAACTGAATGAACTGTACGGAATTTGACTGATCATGAAAACATTAAGTGTAGTTTTACATTTAGTGTTCCAGAGTATGAAATGCTGTTATTTCCATCCGTGGTTTTTGAAGGCCCCTTTTCCATTTTAATGCTTGTTAAAGTGGCATTACTTCCCCTGCGCCGCTTTAAACACGTGTAATAACATATTTGAACACACAGGACACATCCGGATTTCAGACCTCGGTTTGGCCCTGGAGATCCCAGAAGGGCACATGGTCCGAGGAAGAGTTGGAACGGTCGACTACATGGGTTCGTCCTCGTCCTTTCTACCTGGGTGCCTGAGTGCCTCAGAACGCAGAGAAATCCCACCTGAATGGACCAGCGCCTCGGTCTGAACACTCTAGTAGACGGCACAGTGGTGTTTTGACTCTCACCTGTCAGAGTGTTGAGGGGATCCTCCAGGCTGCCCTTGCCTTCTTACAGATGAGGGGCAAGGCCCAGAGCGGCTGCGAGACCTGAGGTCACTCAGCGAGGTGAGGGCAGAATTGGGATGACGCTGCAGGTCTCCTCACTCTGCCAGTGTCCTCCCCCGTGCACAGTGGCCTCTCGGAGCCTCGGGAAGTCACCCCGTTCTAGTTATTCCAAAGTTCCAGGGGCAGTGCCAGCCAACCCCAGGGTGGCCTCTGAGGGCCTCGCAGGGTCCTGCAGGAAGACCCCGAGGTCTTGTGGCTTTCTGCTGTCGTGGCTTCTGGGGTTTTTCACTGACTGAGGATAGATGGCAAGACACGACACTTGGGGCGCTCCGGGCTTGGCTCTGTGTGTCTGGAGGGAGCCCCTTCAGGAGGCGGAGGCTTCCCCCGAGCACCGTTTCCCTTGTCAATGTTACTGCGTGGCAGTCAGCTCATCCCGGATGCATCATACAGATGTTTATAAATGCCAGCTTTACTGGAATATAGTTCATATAAAGGCCACCAGTTTGAAGAGTGTAATACAGTTGATTTTATTATATTCACAGAGTTGTGCAGCCATCGCCACCGTCTAATTTCAGAGCATTTTTATCACCCCAACAAAGAAACCCCGTGTCTGTGGACAGTCCCTCCCCGTCTTTACCCCCCATCCCCAGCCCTAACAGCTCCTTATTTCCTTTCTTTGTGGGGTTGTCTATTCTGTTTCATATAAATAGAATCATACAATATTCATGGGTTTTTTTTTTTGAGATGGAGTTTCACTCTTGTCGCCCAGGCTGGAGTGCAATGGCGTGATTTCGGCTTACTGCAACCTCCGCCTCCTGGGTTCAAGCAGTTCTCCTGCCTCAGCCTTCTGAGTAGCTGGAATTACAGGTGCATACCATCACAACCGGCTAATTTTGTATTTTTAGTAGAGACGAGGTTTTACCATGTTGATCTGGCTGGTTTTGAACTCCTAACCTCAGGTGATTCACCCGCCTCAGCCTCCCAAAGTGCTGGAATTACAGGCGTTGAGTCTCCACACCTGGCAATATTTGTGTTTTTTTGTTTTTTGGGTTTTGTTTTGTTTTGTTTTTGAGACGGAGTCTCGCTCTGTCACCCAGGCTGCAGTGCAGAGGCGTGGTTGTGGCTCACTGCAACCTCTGCCTCCCAGGTTCGAGTGATTCTTCATAGGCATGTGCCACCACACCCGGCTAACTTTTGTATTTTTAGTAGATACAGGGTTTCGCTATGTTGGCAAGGCTGGTCTTGAACTCCTCGCCTCAGGTGATCCAACTGCCTCGGCCTTACAAAGTGCTGGATTACAGGCGTGAGCCACTGTGCCCGGCCGAATTATACAATATTGGACTCTTTGTGTCTAGCTTGTTTGACCTAACATAATGGTTTGTTTTTGTTTTTGTTATTTTTATTTTTGAGATGGAGTCTCACTCTGTCGCCCAGGCTGGAGTGCAGTGGCACGATCTTGGCTCACTGCAACCTCCAACACCCAGGCTCAAGCGATTCTTCTGCCTCAGCCTCCTGAGTAGCTGGGATTGCAGGTGCCTGCCACCACACTGGCTAATTTTTGTATTTTTAGTAGAGACGGGATTTCGCCATGTTGGCCAGGCTGGTCTCAAACTCCTGACCTCAGGTCATCTGCCTGCCTCGGCCTCCCAAAGTGCTGGGATTATAGGCATGAGCCACCACGCCTGGTCTTAACGTAATGTTTTTAAGTTTCGTCCATGTTGTCACAAACATTGAATGTATCCTACATTATTGGGAATTATAAGAAAATTTAAAATCAAAATTTAATTTACATTTCCTGTATTTGTTACGCAGCACCGGAAGTTGTCAGTAATGAAAAGTATACATTTAGTCCCGATTGGTGGGGACTTGGCTGTCTGATCTATGGGATGATTCAGGGACATTCTCCATTCAGAAAATTCAAGGAGAAAGTCAAACGGGAGGAGGTCGATCAAAGAATCAAGAACGATACTGAGGAGTATTCCGAGAGGTTTTCGGAAGATGCCAAATCTATCTGCAGGATGGTAGGTCAGGCTCTGTAGAGCTTGGGACATTGCACTTCTCACTCACTGCAGTTGTTTTCACTGGCAGTTAATAACAAAAGGAGTTTGTCTGTCATCTTCAGCAAGCCCTGGCCACCCACCTCCCAGGCCCTGCCCCGCCCCTGCAGCCCAACAGGGAGGACATGCGTGCTCAGGAGCACTCACGTCCACCTGTCTCCTGGCCCAGCTGGGAGGACTCGGGTGTTCAGGAGGCTCAGGTCCACCTCCCTCCTGGCCCAGCTGGGAGGACTCCCATGCCCTGGAGCACTCACATCTACCTGCCTCCTGGCCCAGCTGGGAGGACTCGCGTGTTCAGGAGCACTCATGTGTACCTGTCTCCTGGCCCAGCAGGCAGGACATGCCTGCTCAGGAGGCTCAGGTCCACCTCCCTCCTGGCCCAGCTGGGAGGATTCTCGTGCCCTGGAGCACTCACATCTACCTGCCTCCTTGCCCAGCAGGGAGGACTCACGTGCTCAGGAGCATTCATATCTACCTGCCTCCTGGCCCATGCTCCTGCCACTGGGATTTCATCTCAGTTCAGACAAAAAGGGCTGGCAAGAAAAGTCTCCAGATATGATCTGGAAAGTACTTAATTAGGTTTCAATTAGAGCAAAACAGAGTAAAATTCATGGTTGAATTTCTCAAACGATGCTATTGAAAGGGAAGAGTGGTACCAAGGCTACTAATTCAGTTTTCAGAAAACAGCTGAGCCTTGTTTCATTGACCAATCATATATGAAGTTAGACATAAAACTAATCTTTCATGTGTTTTGAGATGGTAAGGGTTTAGCCGCCTGCCAGGGATTCCAGTCCCAGAGGCACTGGCCTGAGGGCCTGCCGTGTGCCTGGCTCTGGCCTGGTGCTGGGCGGACCGCACCTTAATTGTGCCAAGGACCTCTGAGGCTGACACAGGCACCCATGAGTCACAGCAACGAGATGAGCCCCGTGCTGCGGAGACCTGGCCCATGGTCCCAGAATGAACAAGGAGCCATCAGGGTCCATCTGCCTCTGGGACTGGACTGTGTTTCCACCCCTGGCTGCCCAGACACTCAGTGAGGGAAACTCTCTTTGTTACTTAGTTTAAACCAGTATTGTTTTTTTGAGCCCATTTTTTCATTTACTTTCATTCAGCAAGGGTGTATTGAGCATCTTGTATGCTCCAGGCACTGGGGGAAACAGCAGCAAGTCAAACAGATGTCCCCCCCCCAGCAAGAATTAACAGGAAACAGGACACAAGCATAGACGTGTGGGCTGTGGGGGGACCCGCACTCGGGAGGACAGGGAACTGCCTGGAGGGGCGGCAGGCTCTGGGGAAGAAAGGGGGCCGGTCTGCCGGGCAGAGCAGACAGAGGGTGTCTGCAGCAGCAAGGTCACAGTGGCGGGCGACTGGCAAGAGCGGGAGGGGACTAGAGGGGAACCGGACAGAGCAGGACGCCCAGGCTGTGCGAGCCACCTGTCACCTGCCGGTGCTGAGCCTTGAGCGTAGCTTCCTCTGGTGGCCATGAAGCCATCGCAGGGCTCTGAGAAGCGTGAAGTGAGGGGCTGGGCTTGGGCTGCTGGGAGAGAATTAATGGACAGGAAGGAGGGAGGCTGTTGAGGGCTTTGCAGCCATTCAGGTGAGAGTACAGGTGACGCAGACCTCGGCGCTGGCCGAGCAGGTGTGAGAAGCGATGGAAGACGACCACTGTCAGGTTCAGGATGCATCCTGAAGGCAGGTGGTGGAAAAGACTTTAGGCTGACTCCAAGATGGACTGGAGGGAAGGGGGCGCTGGAGCCAAGTCCTTGCGATGGCGGGAAGGACGGCAGCTGGTGCACAGGAGCGCGTGGGCACCTCCTCCGGCCAGCGCAGCACAGCTGGGAAGGTGTGAGCAGGGCAGTGAAGCATCTCTTACGGAGCTTCCTTTTCTCAGACGGTCAGCCCAACAGGCAGCGAAGGTGGGAGGCGGGTGTGAGGGGAGCAGAGCTTTGAAGCCCTGGAAAGCAGGGGCTTCCTCAGCAGCATCAAGGGCCCACGTGGACCTGAAGGGAGGGGAGTGACTGTGGTTGTGTGCTGGGCTCCTCCCACACCCAGATGGCACAGGCTCAGAGCCCGCAGGGAGCTGCACTTACCCAGCTGTGGTTTGGCCCAGCAGCTAGAGAGAGGCAGGGGAGCCGAGCTGCATGCAGAGGAGCAGCTAGAGGACAGACTGCGGGATGGAAGCTGGTTCCAGCGGACGAGGAAAGGGGCACAGGGAGCGGCAGGTTCGACAGGGTGGGCAGAGCATGGCCCACAGTTGGCAGTCCAGGCACCTCCAGACCAGAGTTAGAAAGGCTAGACGGACGCTCAGAGAGGAAGCTGCTTGGAGTGGAGCTGACGGAGCGCTTGCTGGCCGAGAGTCTGCGGTGTGACCCGGGAGAGAGTGGCTGGGGGCCACTGCGGGGATGGAGGGCGAGGTTGGAGAACGGAAGCCACAGGACCAAGCAGCCAGGCATCGGCCCCTGCCTGGGCGTGGGCATTCCTAGCAGCTGTGCCTGGGTAACTTGCATGGGCTGGCAGTGGCTGGAGAGGAATTACCGTGATGTCCTTTCCATGAGTCTCCATATGTGAAGCCACAGACACTACAGGCTTGTGGCTGTCTCTGCTTAGAGCTGACTGTTGAATAATGGAGTGTCCCTACCCCCAGGACACTGGCAGGGCTGCAAGAGTGTGCACATAGGCACTGGAAACGGAGCCTGCCCCAGGAGTCCACAGTTCAACGTGAAGCCTAAAGCACACACAGGAATGGCTGCAGTGAAACAGCAGAATGCATGCTTGTTGTGGTGGCTGGGGGAGGATGCAGTGGGTGTGGTGAACGGCTAGAAACCAGGACTCGGGGCTTCCAGGACGAAATGGTGGTGGTGGAGGCGCTGGGGAAGGAGGCGTCTGAGTGAGGGCTGCTGTGAGAGCGCATCAGAGTGGGCCCGGCTGAGTGTCAGCCGCCACTACAGGCTCCTCTCTCCCAGCCTCCGTTTCTCATTTATGAAATGTAGATGAGAGAAGTTTTTACCTTGTAGGATTGTTGGGAGGATTAAATGAAATAATACAAGTAAAATGTTTAGTAGCAAATAATTCTCAATAATTACTAAGAAGAGAAGCGAATCGTTCTTAAGAAACTACGGGTTATAATGGCATCACACAGCAAATGCCAGCGGCTGGACTTGCGCCCCGCGTTTGGACCAGCTCTCTCTGCTCTGCGCTGCCTGGTCAGGCCATCTGCCTTAGTCCCTTCAGGCTGCGATGACAGAATCCCTCAGACTGAGTAATGTATAGACAGCCGAAATGTATTTTCTCAGTCAGGAGGCTGGAAGTCCTAGATCAAGATGCCTGCAGATTTGGTGTTGGTGAGGGCCGCTCTCTGCTTCAAAGATGGAGCAACGGCTGGACATGGTGGCTCATACCTATTATCCTAACACTCTGGGAGGCTGAAGTGGGAGGAGCCAAGGAGCTCGACCAGCCTGGGTAACACCGCAAGACATTGTCTGTATTTAAAAATATAATAATAAAGATAGAGCCTTGTCGCTGCACCCCCACGGGGCAGAGGGCAAAGCAGCCCCCTGGGGCCTCTTTTCTGATGGCACGAATCCCATTCATGAGGGCAGAGCCTTCATGACCTCATCCCCGCCGCAAGGTCCCACCTGTCAATACTATTGCACTGGGGATGAAGTTTCAGCTTACAGATTTGCGGGAGACACGCACATTCAGACCCTCCTGGCCCTCAGTGGGAGTGGAGCATGCTGGGAGCAGGCTCAGCCATGGGCCATGGAATCCCTGAGATGCCGAGGTGGTATTTGCATTGCATTTAATTTTCAGATCTGTTTTATTTATTTATTTATCTTGTTTTTTCTTTGAGATGGAGTCTCAAGAAACAGATCTGGCCCAGGCTGGAGTGCAGTGGTGCCATCTCAGCTTACTGTAGCATCTGCTCCTGGGTTCAAGCGATTCTCCTGCCTCAGCCATCCAAGCAGCTTGGACTACAGGTGCCTGCCACCACACCCGGCTAATTTTTGTATTTTTAGTAAAGATAGGGTTTCACCATGTTGGCCAGGCTGGTCTCTACCTCCTGACCTCAGGTGATCCACCCGCCTCAGCCTCCCAAAGTGCTGGGATTACAGGCGTGAGCCACCGCAACCGGCCTTCAGATGTGTTTTACGTTAATAAAGCATGCAAAGAATAAATGCACTGAGCAACTCTTACTGAGCACCTGCTCTGGCTTGGTGCTGGGGTACCGCAGTGGGCAAGAGTCACACAGCCCCAGCTTCAGGAAGCTTTGAGTCTAGCAGGACAGCCTGGCAATAACGGCGCATCCAAACGACTCATTCTCAGCAGTCGTGATACTTGTCATCCAGGAGAGGTGGAGGATGGCCTTAGGCTGTAGCAAAAAAAGCTGGGGAGCCTAATCTAGTGCAGGGATGGGGGCCAGGAAGCTGCAACCTGAAGAACCGAGCAGGAGTCAGCCAGGCAAAGAGCTCCGCAGACACAGCCGTGGGGCAGGCACAGCCCAGCAAGGAGCTGAGAGCGAGCTGGGAGACAGGGGCGCAGACGGGAATGCTTTCTGGTCTCTGGGACTTTGGTTTGGCCAGGGGTCAGCATGCTTTTCTGTAAGGCCAGATGGCAAATGGTGTTTAGACTTTGCGGGTCTCTCTTACAGCTATTCAGCTCTGCCACTATAGTGCCAAAGAGCGGTGCCAACAAAGCCTTGTTGATGAGACCAGGCAGCTGGTGCATGTGGCGGGTGGGCTGTGGGCCCCAGCCCTGCTCTAGGTCACATTCCAGGCTCCAGGTCTTCCATGTTTTGCTTTTGGGCACAGCCCGACTTTTTCCGATTGGTCATAATTGTGGAGGAAGGCTTATTTGACTTTGTGATGATTGTAAATATGTGTGTAAGGAATACTTTCTAAACAGGTGCTTCTGGTAATTTTAAGAATCTACTAGAATACCAAAATATTAAGAATATATTTTTAGAACTAGGTTTGCTAAGTGTTTGCCTCACCTGAGGTCCTTAGTGGTATTTCTGAAATTTGCAATAGTATCTGTTTCCTTTTTAAAAATCCCCAAACGCTTATGATTAATTTTTTTAACTGAAGGAATAACATAGCCACCCCCTTATTTATTGGTAGCTCAAAGGCAAAAACCTTAGCCCTACTCCTTTGAGAAGCAAAACATGGTTTAATGAGTGAAGTCTGGTTGATGCTTTGAAATTACTCGTTTAGATGCACCTGCTCTCTGCCCTCCCGAGTCCTTTGCTTGTTATTACGGAGGGGAGTTTGGGGTTTCATTTGTAACCCAGAGGCTTAAGTGGATTCCATCTCTGCCTCTTGCAGCTACTCACCGAGAATCCGAGCATGTGTCTGGGCTGCAGGGGCGAGGGAGCCGCTGGGGTGAAGCAGCACCCCGTGTTCAAGGACATCAACTTCAGGAGGCTGCAGGTGAACATGCTGGAGCCCCCTTTCTGTCCTGATGCAAGTGCATTGCCAGGACGGGTGGGCCCCGGGAACAGTGATCCATACAGCACAGTTTTTCTCTTTCTTTCTTTCTTTCTTTTTTTTTTGAGACAGAGTCTCGCTCTGTCACTCAGGCTGGAGTACAGTGGCATGATCTCGGCTCACTGCAACCTCTGCCTCCGGGTTCAAGCAGTTCTCCTACCTCAGCCTCCTGAGTAGCTGGGACTATAGGTGCACACCGCCACGCCTGGCTAATTTTTGGATTTTAGTAGAGACAGGTTTCACTGTGTGGCCCAAGCTGGTCTCGAACTCCTGAGTTCAGGCAATCTGCCCGCCTTGGCCTCCCAGATTATCAGAATTACAGGCGTGAGCCACTGTGCCCGGACTCTCTTTCTTTTTTTTAAATAGAGATGGGGGTCTCACTGTGTTGCTCAGGCTGGTCTTGAACTCCTGGCCTCGAGTGGTCCTCTGCCTTGGGCTGCCAGAGTGTGGGATGATAGGCTGAGCCACTGCGCCCGGCTGCAACAGCTTTTTGTTTGCTTTACGACAGATCCAAAATCACCAGCTACGTCAGCACGTGGCTTGTGCGCGTGGTGCCTGTCCTACCTGGCTCTTCCCTACCCCATCACCCCAGTGTCCTGTGGCCACTCACTGGGCCCTGGCTCCCGGCCTGGTGTCACCGTCAGCCTCACTGCTGGTGGAGTCCCCCGGTGGCTGAGACCACAGGCCACCCAGCTAATTGTTAATTGTTTTCTAGAGAACGGGGGTCTCCCTGTGTTGCCCAGGCTGGTTTTGAACTCCTGGCCCCAAGAGGTCCTCCTGCCTTGACTTCCCAAAATGCTGGGATTCCAGGGATGAGCCACCGTCCTGACCACTAGTGTCCCCTTTCTGGTCTCAGGGCTGTCTTTCCCTCTTGTTCCTGCGTTTCCCATAGCTGTGAGGGCCTGCTTCCTTCGCCTGGAACGTGTATTCCCACCTGCTTCTCATAAGGTCCTGGGACTGTGGCCTGGCCCCATACTGAGGACCCTGAAGTGGTCACTGTGCCTCCTCGTGAGCGTGATGTTGGGA
Organism: Aotus nancymaae; assembly: GCF_030222135.1. Taxonomy (NCBI): domain Eukaryota; kingdom Metazoa; phylum Chordata; class Mammalia; order Primates; family Aotidae; genus Aotus; species Aotus nancymaae. The sequence goes on from NW_026988417.1 coordinate 3,171,668, forward strand.
CGCCTTCCTGTGGACTGTCCCCTAGGGGCGGGGCCTGCCGGTTCACTTCCACTTCCCCACCTTGCGGGGGGTGAATGAACGAAGAGCAGTGCTGACCGTGGCCTTCAGCACATCACTGCTTTACTGTATCTCCCACCGTAGCGTACAAGTCCTGGGCGGAAAGTGTCCTCAGAACTGCGGGCGCCCCGGCATGAGCAGATGAGGGTCCCACAGCTGCCAAGTTCCTGCTTTTTGTTCCTGTGCCCTGAAAGTGCAAGCAACTGTCCTGAAGGCAGGAAGGGGCCCGGCCTTGGTGCGCCCTCCTGCCTGACTGACCCCTGGCACTGAAGACAGCAGTGCCAGCATAGGAGCTGCAGGCGGGGCTCCTGTCCCAGAGGAAGGACCTGCTGAGCCAGGGAGCTGGGCAGAGGGCGGAGGCCCCTTGCAGCCTTAGAGGCCACTCAGTGAACCCGGAGGAGGACGGGAAGTGGGAAATGCCACTGTTCCTCTGGCTTTCTGCAGGCGCTTTGCCAGGAGCACACAAAGTGTGGGAGGCAGGGGTGAGAATTGTCACTAAGGGATCCCACCACTGGTGGCCTCCGTCACTGTCCACACCTCTGGTTCTGCGTTGCGTCTTCCAATATGTGTTCTCCATCCTGTCCTGCATCCCTGGGCTTTGTTTGCAATCCATTTTCCACTGCAGAAAAGAGAAGGGCGTGGCGCTCAGGACGAGGGTGTGTCAGTATGTGTGTGAGAGAGGGAGAAGGGGGCAGGTGGAGAGAGAGAGCCGGAGCACGCGGGGGACCTGGCACAGACAGTACCCACAGGACTGCTGACACTAAAAGCTTGGGAACCACCTCTTCAGAGGACACACTCTCCCATTTTCTAAATGGGAGAGTGTGTCCTCTCAAGTGACGGGGGGCGCTGGCAAAGAAGTGGAGAGAGGAGGAGTGGCGGTGATCCGCGTCGGTTTGGCGGGCGTTTTATTCTTTGTCACTGAGGGGCTGAGGACTGCTGTAGTGAGTCGGGGGTGACGCTTCCTCTGCTTCCTCCGTTCTGCTGCACAGCCGCATGCCACTTACTGTAAGGACGTCCTGGAGATCGAGCAGTTCTCCACGGTGAAAGGGGTCCGCCTGCACACCGCAGACGAGGAGCTCTACGCTCGGATTGCTACAGGGTGTGTCTCCATCCCCTGGCAGAATGAGGTACTGCCCTTCTAGTATGGCAGGTTCCCGCTGGTTCCAGCAATGACCAAGGAAAAGTACGACCTCAGGTGAACCGTCCACCTCGGCCACCCAAAGAGCTGGGATTACAGGTGTGAGCCATCGTGCCCGGTGACGTTTGTTCTTAAAAGAATCAACTAACCAAATAAATAAAAATCTAATCTAATTAAGAAAATAAAAATACACAAAAATTAATTTCACGGGGAGAAAAATCATGTAAAGAGAGAATTAAAGATAATGAATACTTTGCAGAAATTTATGAAAACAAACATAAAACTTGGATGAAGTGCATTTCTAGGAAAACATAATGTATCAAAAGTAACCACAAGTCAAACAGAAGCCTAAGTAGGCTATTTTCAAGAGAAGAAATAGAGTTGTCAAAGTGCTACCCTTCCAAAAAACTCCAGGCTCAAACGATTTGACACGGGAATGTTAGCGCACCTGAGAGAGCAAATGAAGGTGTGAGTGGGCTTGAAATGTTCCAGACTCCAGAAAAACAAAACTTCCCAATTTTTTTATAAAGCAAGTATAAATTGATACCAAATCTTATAAAGACCTCATACAAAAGCCCATACCAATCTCTTTTATGAAAATTAATACAAAACCCTTAATAATTACCAAACAGAACCCAATAGCACATCAAAAAATTACAACATAACAGTGGAGTTTATTTCAATAATACATGGATGGTTCAATACAAGGATATTCAGTAACGTAATATAATGGATTATGTGAATAGACCCAAAGAAAAAATAGATAATTTTCATAGATGCTGTAAAGGCATTTGACCAAATTCAATACCCATTTTTCTATGCTGTCAATAAAATAAATTAGTTACTACTTCTTTAGCATGATAAAAATATATCTATTAGCCCAGAAGGCATCATTTTACCCGACAAGGGCACACACTAGAGGGAATAATGTTAAAATTAGGAATAAGAGGATAACCACTTTCAACTTTATTCTTAATACTGATGCTTCTTGACTCACTATGGGGTTACCTCTGGATAAATGCATAGTAAGTTGAAAACATAAGTCAAAAATGCATTTAATATGCCTAACTGGTGGGGCGCGGTGGCTCACGCCTATAATCCCAGCACTTTGGGAGGCTGAGGCAGGTGGATCACGAGGTCAAGAGATTGAGACCATCCTGGTCAACATGGTGAAACCGGTCTCTACTGAAAATACAAAAATATTAGCTGGGCATGGTGGCGCGTGCCCGTAATCCCAGCTACTTGGGAGGCTGAGGCAGGAGAATTGCTTGAACCCAGGAGGCGGAGGTTGCGGTGAGCCGAGATCGCGCCACTGCACTCCAGCCTGGGTAACAAGAGGAAACTCCGTTTCAAAAAAAACAAAAAACAAAAAACAAAAAACGCCTAACCTACCAAACATGACAGCTGAGCCTAGCCTACCTTAGCTATGCTCAGGCACTGATGGCAGCCTACACTTGGCAAAATCATACAGCAGCACAGTCCACTGCAGAGCGTCTGTCGTTTGCCCTTGTGACCGCGTCGCTGCCCGGGAGCCTCCCAGCTTCACAGGACAGTATTGTACAGCACATCACCAGCCTGGGAACGCATCAAAGTTGAAATTTGAAGTATGGTTTCCATTGAATGTGTATTGCTTTTGCACCATCATCAAGTGAAAAAATTTTAGTCAAACCATCCTAAGTTGGGGACCATCTGTATTTTTAGGAGGCCCTTCCATGTACATTGATGGGGGATTATAGAATCTGGATCTGTCATCCTGGCGAACGTAATGAATAAAGGCACACAAAATCAGCAGAGTAAGCAGCTTTCAGGGCTGAAAGCCAGAAGAGGGTGGCAATGCAGGGAGAGAAGCCAAACGCCAGGGCTCCTTCTGCTTTGTGGTATTTGCTGATCTGGACGAGATACCTGGAAGGCTCAGCTAAGCCTCTTGAGCATAGGGGACAAAAATGAAATCTAGTACCGCCAAGTTTGGGGTCCCAGGCAGGTCACTTTCCACTTCGGGGTCCAGCCCACCCAAGAATAAGGATGACTTGGAAGAAAAGCAGCTCTCAAATGTGGATGGTCGTCTGGGGCCATGCCAGTTCCTTCCCGTCAATCACATCAAGTTCTCAAAACTGGAACTTGGATTATGAAGGCCTAGGCTGTGTAGTGTCCCCAGGAGCCTAGAATTGCAAACAGAAATCGTCTCTGGAAGAAGATAATACCTAAAGCTTCAAATGACTCTAACACATTTCAAACACAACATCCAGGACACGAACATAAATTACCAGGAACCTGAGATGAGGCCCAATGGATGGGAATTAGCTGAAACGTCAGGCCGAGAAACAGACCGAGCAGAGGCCTGGAATCGATCTGGTGTCTAGATAATGGAGATATGAGATGCAGACGCTTAAACAATTGTGCTTCCCATGTTCAAGGAGAAAATCTGCAAAACTTGAAAGTGTTGGCAGGAAACCAGAAACTATAAAATGTGACAACAGCATACTCTGGGGTGCGTATAAATTACAGTCCTCAGGCCAGGTGCAGTGGCTCACGCCTGTAATACCAGCACTTTGGGAGCTAAGGAGGGTGGATGACAAGGTCAGGAGATCAAGACCATCCTGGCCAACGTGCTGAAACCCTGTCTCTACTAAAAATACAAAAAATTAGCTGGATGTGATGGAGCTTGCCTGTAGTCCCAGCTACTTGGGAGGCTAAGGCAGAATTGCTTGAACCAGGGAGTAGGAGTTTGCAGTGAGCCAAGATTGCACCACTGCACTCCAGCCTGGCGACGGAATGAGACCCTGTCTCAAAAAAAAAAAAAAAAAAAAAAAATTATGGTCCTGAACACTGCAGAATTCCAGAACTTAATGGTAGAGCAAGGGTTTAACAGCAGAATAGAAACAGCCAGAGAGAACTAGGAGTAAGTCAGATGACACAATCCAGAATAGAGCATTGAGAGGCAAAAGAATGGAAAATTCTGGCCAGGCGCGGTGGCTCACGCCTGTAATCCAAGCACTTTGGAGGCCAAGGTGGGCGGATCACCTGACATCGGGAGTTCAAGACCAGCTTGACCAACATGGTGAGACTCCGTCATAAAAAAAAAAAAAAAAGAACGGAAAATGCAGAAGAAAAGACATGGTGAGAGGATCTAATATACATTTATCTGGAGTGCCAGGGAGAGACAGAAGGAGACGATCAGAAGCAGCATTTCAAGGACAGTGAGTGAGAGGATTTAAAACTGATGAAAGTCATCAATGAACAAATTCAAAGCCCAGTGAATTCCAAGGAGAAAAAAGAAATCCAGACTGTTAAAGCAAGTCCAGATAATGACAAACCCCATCAACAATACACAGGACAGGGAGAAGATGGATTTAATGGGGATACTCAGAGGCAGAGGGTCATCAGAAGGAGGCGCCTCTCTCCCAAGTTCTCATCATCCCAGGGCCAGGGCCAGCCAGTCACATCATAGGGAGTTCACCAGGAGAGGGATCTGGCTTCTTGTCATTCTGTGTATTTGTAGGGAAATTGGAAGGGAACCGGGAGCACCTAGCCAGTCATGTAGCAATGGGAGATTTCAGGCTGTGGAGAATGTCTTTGCTGGTGAAAAGAACATCCTGACCTTAGACATCTTTCACCTGGGGGATCTGTGTTCCAGAACTTCTGGAACTGGTATCAGTAAGGCTTTGAGCTTTCCTTCTGAGCCAGCCTGTTGCTAGGTTACCAAAGGGGACCTCCAGGGCCATCTGGCTGCCAAGCAGACTCGTCTCTCCTTACACACCCAGACATATTACTGCAAAACTACAGAAAACCAAAGACAGAAAATCTTAAAAGCAGCCAGATGAAAAAACGGCACAGTTTCAAAGCAGCAGCCACGAAATTAACAGCTGATGTCTCTGCAGCAAGAATGAAAAGTGGCTTCAATCTGCTGAAAGAAAGTAACCGCCGCCTTTGAGTCTATATCCCACCAAAATCCATCAAGAAGGAAAGCAAAATAAAGACACTTCCTGATAAACTGAAACAGAAAGATTTCAGCAATACAAGACTCACTGTCAGAGGAATTCTAAAGGATGTTTTCCAGGCAGGAGAAAATGACCCTAGAGGAAGATCAGAGATCCAGGAAAGAAATGGAGAGTGATAAAAACGGAAAATACAGGCATCAATTTAAATAAAAGCTAACTGCTCTACAACTGTTGTGTCCGTATCTTTTGCGACATGTATGTGTGTGTGTTTTTGTTTGTTTGTTTTGAGACAGACCCTCACTTTTTTGCCCAGGCTGGAGTGAAGTGATGCAATCTCGGCTCACTGCAACCTCTGCCCCTTGGGTTCGATTCTCGTGCCTTAGCCTCCCGCGTAGCTGGGATTACAGGCATCGGCCACCATGCCCAGCTACTTTTTGTATTTTTAGTAGAGATGGAGTTTCACCATGTTGGCCAGGCTGGTCTTGAACTCTTGATCTCAGGTGATCCACCCACCTTGGCCTCCCAAGTGCTAGGATTACAGGCGTGAGCCACTGTGCCTGGCCTATCTGTGTGTTCATACGGAATTAAAACACATGGCAATAATACCCTCCAAATTAGGAGAAACCAAAAATTACACGTAAATGTTGTAAGCTCCCTGTATGATCAAGGACAGAATAGATTTATGTTAGATTTTGATACCCGGAGGATGAATGTTGTAATTTCTAGGGTAACCACAACAGTGTATGACTTCCTTTTTTTTTGAGACAGAGTCTCACTCTGTCACCCAGGCTGGAGTGTAGTGGTGCGATTTGGCTCACTGCAACCTCTGCCTCCCGGGTTCAGGCCATCCTCCCACCTGGGCCTCCTGAGTAGCTGGGATCACAGGCACCCACCACCATGCCCAGCTAATTTTTTTTTTTAATTTTATGTTTAGTAGACACAGGGCTTCACCGTGTTGGTCAGGCTGGTCTCAAACTCCTGACCTCAGGTAATCCGCCTGCCTCGGCCTCCCAAAGTACTGGGATTACAGGAGTGGGCCACCACGCCTGGCCCTCATCTCTTTTCTGTGCATGTGTATGTTGCTTCTTAAAAAAGAGGGTGGTTATCATGCCGTATATGGTGTGTAATCGGCTAACGTTAGAAGCCTTTCCCTGTGTCACACATGCTCATCTGGAACCGGGTTCTTGCGGCTGCCTGTGGCTCTGTCGGGAGATTCACGTAACCAGGCTCCTTCTGCCCAGCATCGATCTTTTTTCCATCTTTTGTCCCGAGTGTCGCTGTAATAAATCACTGACCACACGCGCCTGACTGTCTGCATAGGATAAATTACTGGAAGTGTTTCTGCCGTTCGGGGACTGTGCCCGTTTCTAGGCTTTGGAGACATCATGGCAGACCGCCCAGTATTGATCTTTAATTACTCTTTTTAGATGATGCCGAACTTTTCTGTGAACTTTAAACCTGTGTCTTGACAATCCCTTTCTGTAAGCCTTTCACATTAGATTTCCTGTCAGGATGATAGTGAATTCTAGGCTGATGATGTTCGTTCAGCCATGGCTGAAGCAGTTATGATTTGCTGTGGCCATGTAAAGTTCCGATGACCCATCATCTCCCTGGACTGGTTGGAATAATTTGGTTTAGGAGCACATAACAGAATGACCTGGAATCACAGCAGCTCAGACAGAACAGAAGTGTATTTTTCTCTTACAGATGAAAGAATTCCAGGCCAGGCTAGAATGACAGCTGCACACAGTCAACTGGGCCCCCCTCTTTCCAACCCCCATCACCCCAGGATGTGGCTTTTATGCTCACAATCCAAAATGGCTGCTCAAATCCAGCCAACACATCCTATTCTGGGAGCAGGAAAAAGGTGGGTGTGTTCCTTCCTTTTATGTCCTTCTAGATAGAAGTATTACTCCTGACTTCTGCTTGCATCTCCGGGCTAGCACTTACTTAATTATATGGCCATAGCTAGCTGAAGGGAAGCACAGGGACTGTCGTATACTAGCTAAGTGGCAAACTGCTCAGATAAAAAGGTTTTTAAGAAAGTCAGAGCGGCGGTTAGGGTGCAACTCTAAACTTACTGTCATGGGATGAACTGTGTTCCTCATTCGGGCTGAAGTCCTAACCCCCAAAACCTCAGAATGGGACTGTATTTGGAGACCGGTTCTTTAAGGAGGTAAGGAGGCTGAAATGGGACCATCAGGGTGGGCCATAATCCAATCTGATGTCTTACAAGAGAGATTAGGACAAGGACATGCACAGAGGGACGGCCACGTGAGGACACTGGGAAGAGGAAGCCGTCTGCAGGTCAAGGACAGGGCTCAGGAGAAAGCAACCCTGCCGACACCTTGATCTCGGACTTCTAGCCTCCATCCAGGACCGTGAGAAAGAAAAATTTCTGTTGTTTAAGCTGCCTGGTCTGTGGCCCTTTGTTATGGCAGCCCAAGCAAACGAATACACTCATCTGCTGCTGGGGCAAATCGCCCCTGCCTGGTGGCTTAGCAGCACACATGTATAGTCATATAGTTACATGCAGCCACACGTAGAGTCATACATACGGTCACACAGTTCTGTGGGTCAGGAATCTGGGCCCAGCTTAACCAGCTCCGTCTCTGCCACAGTTCAGTCAAGTACCAGCTGTCCCACATGAGAGCTTGCCCAGGGAAGGGTCCTCTTCCAATCTCACATGGTGTTGGCAGGATCCAGTTCCTTGTGGGCTGCTGGACTGAGCGCCTATTGGAAACAGATGCTCGGTGCTGCAAAGAAAAATCAGCACTGAGACAAAGGATCTCTCAGCAAGCAATTTTTTTTCTTTTTTTTTTTTTAATCGCATTTTAGGTTTGGGGGTACATGTGAAGAGCATGCAAGATTGTTGCATAGGTACACACATGGCAGTGTGATTTGCTGCCTTCCTCCCCATCACCTATATCTGGCATTTCTCCCCATGCTCTCTCTCCCCAACTCCCCACCTCCCACTGTCCCTCCCCTATTTCCCCCTGACAGACCCCAGTGTGATGCTCCCCTCCCTGTGTCCATGAGTTCTCATTGTTCAACACCCACCTATGAGTGAGAACATGCGGTGTTTGATTTTCTGTTCTTGTGTCAGTTTGCTGAGAATGATGGTTTCCAGGTTCATCCATGTCCCTACAGAGGACACGAACTCATCATTTTTTATGGCTGCATAGTATTCCATGGCATATATATGCCACGTTTTCCCTGTCCAGTCTATCATCGATGGGCATTTGGGTTGGTTCCAAGTCTTTGCTATTGTAAACAGTGCCGTAATGAACATTTGTGTAGCAATTTTTACTTCTTGTAGGAAGGGCACTCTTGCTAGCCATCTTGCCACGAGAGTACAAGGAACAAAGGAAAAGCAGTGGTCCTCACTGTTGTGTCTGATCTCGGTTGGAGCCAGACCTCACAATCGAAACTAAAACCCGATTGGCTAATAGCTTAAAACTTTTCTAAACAGGTAAGGGGCACAGGCTGCGAGCTGGGACATGCCTGTGAGCACGTCCAGCACAGATCTCTTGGTTAAACTTCGTTAAAGTACAAGGACACAGAATGTACTACGTGCCTGTAAGCATGGCATGTCTAACAGCTACATAGGATGGGGCTTCACATAGAGTTATTAGCACACTTATGATTTATTCTTTAACAAGGAAGGAAATTTTGAAGAGGAACTTTCATTTCCCACAGAGCCTCAGTTCTTACCACCCGTTGGCCAGAGGCCGCCCTTATGTCCTCGCCATGTGGGTCTCTCAAACATGGCAGCTGGCTTCATCAGAGTGTCCCTGCCAAGAAGGCGACAGACAGTGCTGGGGAGACTGAAGTCACACCCTTTTGTGACCTAGTGATGGGTGACATTCCACCACCTTTGCCATGTTACATTGGTTAGAAGCAGGCCGCTAGGTAGAGCCTGTGCTCACGGGGAGGGGTCATACAAGGGCATCAACACCAGGAGGCGAAGGGCACTCGGGCCATCTTACGAGTCCGCCCACGGAAGTAACTAACAGCCTTGAGGCCTGGCACAGTGGAAAAAGGCCCTCATTAACGGCAGAGAACTGGGAACTTTTTATGTTTGAGACATTCTCACTCTTGTCGTCCAGGCTGGAGTGCAATGGCAGGATCTCAGCTCACTACAACCTCCACCTCCCAGGTTCAATCAATTCTCTTGTCTCAGGCTCTGGAGTTGCTGGAATTACAGGAACGCACCACCATGCCTAGCTAATTTTTGTATTTTTAGTAGAGATGGGGTTTCGCCATGTTGGCCAGGCTGGTCTTGAACTCCTGACCTCTGGTGTATCTGCCTGCTTCAGCCTCTCAAAGTGCTGGAATTACAGGTATGAGCCACTGTGCTCGGCTGGAACTTAAATTTTTTTTTATAGACAGTGTCACTCTATCGCCCAAGCTGGAGTGCAGTGGTGTGATCGTAGCTTCCTGCAGCCTCAAATTCCTGGGTTCAGGTGATCCTCCCACATCAGCCTCCCAAGAACTGGGAGCTAACGCTGTTTCTCTGCTGACCTTTTCAAGAGAAGGGAGGCTGCTGCTACCCTCCTGGAGACAATGCCACGTTTCCCTTTGGGACAGGCTCTGAGATAAGGTGGAGGTGTTGCTTGTGGCCACAGAGCAGGTGACTCTGGGTTGCAGGTGTGGCCTGCCTTGAGTAGGCTTTAGTGGGCTCCTCTCTGCCTGCACCACCCCCAGGCTGGGCGGCTATCTCTGAGGCCAACCCCACACCCTGCTGGGCAGGCCGGACAGCTGCTCTCCCTGCTTGCCTCTCTACAACCCACAAGGCGGGAGGCTCTGGAGACCAGGACTCTGCCCGCGCCAGCCTGTGTACCAGGCGTGAGGGGGTGCCCTACAGACCTTTGCTGAGCTGCTCCTGAGTGGTGCCCCTTGAGGGTACTGCCGGAAGGCCAGAACAGGGGTGCTCTCCCATAAAGGGACGCCCCCAGGTGGGGACTCATTCTTGTGGGGAGGCGTCTTGTGGCCACAGCTGCTTCTCGCTGCACTAACCACAGTGCCTCTGTGGACAGCAGGCGATGGCCACCCGGGCCTGCCCTAGACTCTCTCCTCCCTTCCGGGGCGTTGCACTGGGACCGACGGGGGGCGCCAGGCCTGCAAGCACAGCCCCGCAGGGGCCACTCCAGCTCGCTGGAGGATGCGGGGGGGAGTGTCACACTTGGGGTCCTCAGGTGGCGCCGACTACGCGCATTCTCTGCGCAGGGGCTGGCCCACCTTCTCCCCGTGCAGAGAGCCCCCAGCAGGATCCCCGCGGAGCTGTCCAGGTGAGCCTCGCTCTGGCCGTAGGTCAGCTTGGCGGGCGGGCAAGCCCCGCGGCGGCCTCGGCTGAGAGCCCACAGCCGGATTTCGCCCCGCTCCAGGCGTCGGCGGGGATGTCCTTTCTGCCTGGGCCGACTCCCCGCGCTCCCCATCCGCCCCGCCGCGCCCCGCCTCTCACTTTCCTGCTCCGCCCCCGGGCGCCACTCCCTTCGCCGGCCCGCCCCCTCCGCATCCACCCCGCCTCTCATCGTCTCGCCCCGCCACTCCGTAGCCGCCCCGCCTCTCAGCGTCTCGCCCCGCCCCGCCCCTCAGCCGCCTTGCCTAATATCCTCATCCCCCTAGCCTCGCCCCGCCCCCAGCCTCGACATACCCCGCCCTGCCCCTCAGCCGCCCTGCCTGCTGTGCCCCGCCCCCTCCTCGCCACGCTCCTCCCCTGCCCCCGCCACCATGTAGTCCCGCCCCGTCCCTGCCTCGTCCCTCCTCTCCCCGCCCCTTCACAGCTTCGCCCCCACCCCATAAGAGTTTCGCCCCGCCCCACCCCGCCCCTTCTCCGCTGAGCCCAGCGCCTTCGCCCGGGTGAGGCGCTGCGCTGTCAGCGGCCATGGTGGCTCTGTGAGAGCGAAACTGCGGGCGCGGAGGCGGGCTGGCGCCCTGGCCAGCCATTGGCAGAGTCCGCAACCTGGAGCTGTCAATCATGTCGGCCGGCGTGGCCTCTCCTCCGCCGGCGCAGCGTCGTGGGACGCAGGGGGCCGCGGGGTTTGCCGGGACGGGCCCAATATGGACGGCTGCTTAGGTTCCGCTTCTACCAGCGGCCCGGAGTCCCATTCATTGCCCGGGTGCTGAGCAGCGCCGCGAGCCGGCTAGAGGCCTCCGGGGACTGCCCTGCTTGGGGAGAGACCGCCATGGCGACCCTGGAAAAGCTGATGAAGGCCTTTGAGTCCCTCAAGTCCTTCCAGCAGCAGCAGCAGCAGCAGCAGCAGCAACAGCCGCCGCCACCGCCGCCGCCGCCGCCGCCTCCTCAGCTTCCTCAGCCGCTGCTGCAGGCACAGCCTCTGCTGCCTCAGCCGCAGCCGCCCCCGCCGCCGCCCCCACCGCCGCCCGGCCCGGCTGTGGCTGAGGAGCCGCTGCACCGACCGTGAGTTTGGGCCCGCTGCAGCTCCCTGTCCCGGCGGGTCCCCAGTGACGGCGGGGGTGGCGGCAGCCCTGCAGCCTGCGGGCCGGCGACGCGAACCCCCGGCCCCGCGGCGACAGGGTGACCCAGCAGCCCCAACCCCCTAGGGACACCCGCTCCCGCCTGCGGCGAGACCCTCCCCCACTTCAGCCCGGGTCCCGCACTTGGGTCTTCCCTCGTCCTCCCGCGAGGAGAGGCAGAGCCTCGTGGGAGCCTGTCCTGAATTCACCGAGGGGAGTCACGGTTTCGGCCCTCTCGCCCTTCCCAGGATGCGAAGAGTTGGGGAGATAACTTGTTTCTTTTGATTTGCGAGAAACTGGGGCGGGGGTGCTCTTAACTGTGTTGTGAAGAGAACTTGGAAGAGCCGAGATGTGCTCGGGGCCACTTCCCTCTTCTAGTGTGAGAGGGAAGACGGCTGGGGGCGCGGGACACATCGAGAGGAGCCGGGGTTTGGAGCTGGAGAAATGTGGGGGTAGTGGATGACATAATGCTTTTAGGACGTCTCGGCGGGAGTGGCTCTGGGGGCGGGGAGTGAGGGCGCGTCCAATGGGAAATTTCTTTTCCAAGTGGCACTTAAAGCAGCCTGAGATTTGAGGCTCTTCCTACATTCTCATGGCATTTCATTTAGTTCATAATCGCGGTGGTAGTAACACGATTTTAAGCACCACTTAAGAGACCTGCTCATCTAAGCGCAAGTTGGTCTGCAGGCATTTGAATGAGTTGTGGTTGCCAAGTAAGTGGTGAACTTACTTGGTGATTAATAAAATTATCTTAAATATTAGGAAGAGTTGATTGAAGTTTATTGCCTATTTGTGTAGGGAATAAAACCAACACGTTGCTGAGGGGGAGGTTAATTGCCGAGGGATGAATGAGGTATACATTTTACCAGTATTGCAGTCAAGCTTGCCAGAATATGGGGGGTCTGCAGACTCCACGGACATCTCAGATGTGCCAGTAAAAGGGTTTCTGTTTGCTTCATTGCTGCCAGCTTGTTACTTTTTGGAAGCTAGGGGTTTCTGTTGCTTGGGGATAATTTTTGAAACAGAAAAAGACCTTTAAAACATCTAGTGGAACCCCAGGACTTTCCCTGGAAGCCCTGTGGTGAGCGTTCAGCAGGAGTTAGGAAATACCCTTTGCAGTTCAGGCCTTTCTCTTACCTCTCAGTATTCTATTTACGATCTGGTTGTGTACCAGATGGCATTTGATAAGAATATCTCTATTAAGACTGATTAATTGTTAGTAATTTTTTTTGTTCTTTGTTTCTGTTAAGATCCTTGCCTTGTCTTGAAAGTTTAATTAGAAAATGAGGATTTGGAGAGCAGTGTTAGCTTATTTGTTAGGATAAAATTTGGGAATATTCTTCTAAAGGATGAAAAACCTGTTTGGATATTTCGAGACATTTTTAAACAATTTGACTTACCTCTTTAGTAAGGAATTTCTCATCCTTCCGGAAATTTACTGTAGTGCCTTTCAAGGAGGCAGGTGTCACAGAGGTTCACACGTTGCGTGTATCTTGTGTAAACACTAAACAGGGAGGGCTCTTGGTGGGAAGGGAAGGAAGACCTTTCAGCTGGGCTGTTTCAGACACTTGATCATTCTGAAAATATGCCTTTTCTTTCTTATGCTGATTTGGCACAACCTGCATTTGCTTATCTTCAAAGTATGGGTATCAGGAAATTTCTTTGCTGCCTTGACAAAGGAGATAGATTTTGTTTCATTACTTTGTTTTAAGGTAATATATGATTACCTTATTTAAAAAATTTAATCAGGCCTGGGGAGGTGGCAAATGCCTGTAATCCCAGCACTTTGGGAGGCCGAGGCCGGCAAATCACTTGAGGTCAGGAGTTTGAGACCAGCCTGGCTAATGTGGTGAAACCCATCTCTACTAAAAATAGAAAAATTAGCCGGGTATGGTGGCACTTGCCTGTAATTCCAGCTACCTGGGAGGCTGAGGCAGGAAAATCTCTGGAACCCCGGAGGCGGAGGCTGCAGTGAGCTGAGATCGAGCCACTGCATTCTAGCCTGGGCGACAGAATGAGACTTTGTCTCAAAAAAAAAAAATTGAGCTATTATTTTTGCATAAGTAATACATTGATTGACACAAATTCCGTAATTACAAAAAGGCAATAATTAAGGTATCTTCCTTCCATCCCTTTCCTCTGAGTACCTAACTTTGTCCCCAAGAGCAAGCACTATTACAGTTCCTCATGTATAATCTGTGCATACTGTAAGACAGATTTAAAATGATGTTAAAACAAAAGTAGTTTAGAATAACAACTTTTTATTTATTTACTTTTGAGATGTCTTGCACTGTCACCTAGGCTGGAGTACAGTGGTATGATCTTGGCTCACTGCAAACTCCGCCTCCTGGGTTCAAATGATTCTCCTGCCTCAGCCTCCCCTCCCGAGTAGCTGGGATTACAGGTGCCCACTGCCATGCCCTGTTAATTTTTGTATTTTTAGTAGAAATGGGGTTTCACCATATTGACCAGGATGGTCTCAAACTCCTGACTTTGTGGTCTGCTCTCAGCCTTCCAGAGTGCTGGAATTACTGGAGTGAGCCACCGTGCCTGGCTAGAATAATGATTTTTAAAGGTTCTTAGCCTGCTCTGAAATCAACTGCATTAGGCTTAATTATAGTTATTTTTAAATGAAATGCATATTTGTCATATTTCTATGTATTTTGCTATTGAGAAAGGAGGTATTTGCTAATTTTGAGTGATAAACCCTGCTCACAAAGTTTGGATTTTGGTATTTCTGTTCACATGCTTCAGCCAAAAAATCGTCTTCCCAAAGTAAGACTGACTAAAGCAATTTAGAAAGTATCTGTTCTGGCCAGGCGCAGTGGCTCACGCCTGTAATTGCAGCACTTTGGGAGGCTGAAGGTGGGCGGATCACCTGAGTTTGGGAGTTGGAGACCAGGCTGATTGACATGGAGAAGCCCCATCTCTACTAAAAATACAAAATTAGCTGGGCATGGTGGCATATGCCTGTAATCCCAGCTACTCAGGGGGCTGAGGCAGGAGAATCACTTGAACCTGAGAGGTGGAGGTTGCAGTGAGCTGAGATTGCACCATCGCACTCCAGTCTGGGCAATAAGAGCGAAACTCCATCTCAAAAAAAAAAAAAAAAAAAGAGTATCTGTTCTGTTTTTATGGCTCTTGATCTTTTGTGTGGAACTGTGGTGTCACGCCATGCATGGGCTTCAGTTTAAATATGAGTGTATGTGCTCTGCTCAGGATACAGGATGCAGGAGTTCCGTGTGGGGCGCTGGCTGCAGTCTCAGTGAGTCTAGCATGCTTGGGAGGGTCCTCACAGTAATGAGAGGCAATTGATACTGCTTTTGGCACTAACTCTCCTTCAGATTCCTATCTGGCGTTTCCCTGACTTTATTCATTCATCAGTAAATGTTTACTAAACATGCACTGTATGCCTGGCAGTGTTCTAGGTGCAGGGCTCAGGAGTGAGCAAAGTTCTGCCCTCATGAAGCTTTCATTCTAATGAGGGACATAGACAATAAGCAAGATAGATACATAAAATATACAGTATGTTAATAGTGGAGGAGGAACTTCAAAACAGGGAAGGGGATTGGGAAATGTCAGGGTTAATCAAGTGTTGACTTATTTTTAAAGTTTTTTTTTAAGGGCTTTCCAGCAAAAACCAGAAAGCCTGCTAGACAAATTCCAAAAGAACTGTAGCATTAAGTGTTGGTGTTGACATTTTATTTTTGTTTTATTTTTTGAGACAGTCTTGCTCTTTCGGCCAGGCTGGAGTGTACTAGTGTGATCTCAGCTCACTGCAACCTCTGCCTCCTGGGTTCAAGCGATTCTCCTGCCTCAGCCTCCTCCTGAGTAGCTGGGATTACAGACATGCACCACCACGCCCGGGTAATTTTTGTATTTTTAGTAGAGACGGGGTTTCGCCATGATGGCCAGGCTGGTCTCAAACTCCTGGCCTCATGTAATCTGCCTGTCTCAACCTCCCAAAGTGCTGGGGTTACAGGCATGAGCCATTGTGCCTGGCCAGTGTTGACATTTTAAATAGGGTGTTCAGGGAAGGTGCATTGAGAGGACATCTTTTTTTTGGAGGGGGCAGGGTCTTGCTCTTTAACCCAGACTGGAATGCAGTATCATGATCCCAGCTCACTTCAGCCTTGAACTCCTGTGCTCAAGTGGTCCTCCCACCTCGGCCTCCCAGTGTGTTGGGACTTACATGTTTGAGCCACCACGCCTGGCCAGACGAAGGCTTTTGAGTAAAGACCTCAAGCGAGTTAAGAGTCTAGTGTAAGGGTGTATGGAATAGGGATATTCCAGATAGGGGGAACAGGTCCACAGTCTTCCTGTTTGAGGAACAGCAAGGATGTCATTTTAGCTGGGTGAATTGAGTGAGGGGGACATTTGTAGTAAGAGATAAGGTCCAAGAGGTCACGGGGGGGACATATCTGACCAATACTACTTGCCTTGTAGACGGAGTAAAGATATTGGCATTTACGTGAGTGAGATGGGATGTCACTGGAGGATTAGGGCAGAGGAGTAGCATGATCTAAATTTCATTCTTAGGTGAACTCTGGCTGACCACAGAGTGAAGGGGAACGTGGGCAGAAACAGAAGTCAGTTAGGAAGCCGCTGCAGTGCTCGGATAAGCATGGTGGGTTCTGTCAGGGTGCCGGCTCTGGGCAATGTGAAGAATGACTGGGTTTTGAATGCAGAACCAATTGTACTTGTTGAACTCTAAGTATAACAATTTAGCAGTAGCTGGTGTTAACAGTTAGGATTGTGTTCAACGGCAAGTATCTGAAAATGCTGCTACAGTGGCTTAAACTGATAAGCAGGAGTTCATCGGAAGGCAGAAATGAGTCTGTTTAGGGAAATTCAACAGTAAGTTAAGGAACCCAGGCTCTTTCTTTTGTTTTTTTTTTTTGAAACAGAGTTTCACTTGTCGCCCAGGCTGGAGTGCAATGGTGTGATCTCGGCTCACTGCAGCCTCCGCCTCCTGGGTTCAAGTGATTATCCTGACTCAGCCTCCGAAGTAGCAGAGATTACAGGTGCACAGCACCATGCCCAGCTAATTTTTGTATTTTCAGTAGAGATGGGGTTTTACCATGTTGGCCAGGCTGGTCTTGAACTCCTGACCTCAGGTGATCCATCTGCCTTGGCCTCCCAAAGTGCTGGGATTACAGGTCTGAGCCACCGTGCCTGGCCAGAACCCGGGCTCTTTCTTAAATTTAGCTTGCAAACCCTTGCTCTCATTCTTTTCCCTTTGTATTTTTATTGTTGAATTGTAACAGTTCTTTATATATTCTGGATACTGGATTCTTGTCAGATAGATGATTTGTAAAAACTTTCTCCCTTCCTGTGGATTGTCTTTTTACTTACTTGACAGTGTCTTTTGAAGCACAGAAGTTTTTAATTTTGATGAATTCTAGTTTATCTATTTTGTCTTTGGTTGCTGTGCTTTAAGTGTCATATCTAAGAAATCATTGTCTAATCCAGAGTCAAAAAGGTTTACTCCTATGTTTTCTTCTAAGAATTTTAGAGTATTACATTTAGGTCTGATCCCCTTTGAGTTGCTTTTTATATATGGTTCAGGTAGAAGTCCGGCTTTATTCTTCTGCATGTGGTTATTCAGTTGTCCCAGCACTATTTGTTGAAGAGACTATTCTTTCCCCATGGAATTGTCTTAGCATCCTAGTTGAAAATTAATTGTCTTTAATTGTATAGATTTATTTCTAGACTCTCAGTTCTACCTGTTGGTCTTTATGTTGATCCTGTGCCAGTACCATTCAGTCTTGATTACTGAAGTTTGTGTCACAGTTTAAATTCATGAAATCTGAGTTCTCCAACTTTATTCTTTTACAAGATTGATTTGGCCATGCTGGGTCCCTTGCATTTCCATATAAATTGTAGGATCAGCTTCTCAATTTCTACAAAGAAGCCATGTAGGATTCTCAGAGGGATTCTGTTGAATCTGAAGATCAACTTGGGGAGTAGTACCATCTTAACAATATTGTCTTTGATCTATGAACATAGGCAAACTTTGTGTAAATGGTCAGATTGTAAGTATTTCAGGCTTGTGTGGGCACAATATCTCTGTCACAGCTACTCAGCTCTGCCATTGTAGCATGACAGTAGCCATAGGCAATATGCATGAGTGTGTCTGTGTTCCAATAGAATTTTGTTAATAACAGTGAAATTTGAGTTTCATGTAATTTTCACCTTTCATGAAATATTACGATTCTTTGATTTTTTTTTTTTTGGTCAACCATTTAAGAATGTAAAAACATTTCTTAGCTTGTAAACTGGCCAGAAACATGCAGGTTATAGTTTGCCCACCTCTAGATTAAAATATGATAGGACCACCTTTGGAAACCATTTCTTTTTTGGCTGTTTTCTTTTATTAAGTAGTTTTAAAAATTATAAAAGTTACACATAGACATTATAAAAACATCTTCAAGCAATACAGAAGATGAAAAACAAAGCCCTTCTTCCAGTCTGTCATCTCTGTTTAAATTCCTGAGAACAAAAGTATTTCTTTTGTTTTCAGATTTTTATATGCATGTACAAGCATTTAAATATGTTATTTTTTGTTTGCATGACTGAGATCACATTACATGTGTATTTTTTCACTGAACAATATGTCATAGACATTGTTCCATGGCAGTACCTATAATGAATTGCTATATAATACTGTAGAATTTCTTTTTAAAAAAGGACTTGTGGAGATGTAAAGGTAAAGGTCTCACATTATTCTGGCTGCAGAATGTGCTGGTGACATATTCTCTCTACCTTAAGAGGTCCCCATCCCCATCACCTCCATTTCCTGTTAAGTGAGTCAACCACCTGGTAAACTACATTTGAATGGAGCCACACTCAAAACATTTAGTCTTATTCAGACAACAAGGAGGAAAAGTAAAATACCTTATAAAGCACTGTTTAATATTGTATTAAATCGGATCAATTTGGGTGCTGGAGTATATGCTAGAGACATGCCATGCCATAGGTCCTTGCTATCACAGATCTCAGGGACAGCAGTTCAGTATCATTTGGGAGCTCATAAGAAGCAGACTCTGCATGACCTAACAAGTCAGAGTCTGCGTTTTAACAGGTTCAGTGAGTGACTTACGTGCCCATTGGAGTTTGGGAAGCGCCACCGTAGGTGCTTAGACCTTACCTTTGTTGTTGCTAATAACAGTGTAAGCATTTGGGAGGAGGACCTGTGTTGCTCATATGTGTCCAGGTGTAGCTGAGGTGACCTTGCTTATCTGCTGTAGGGCCGTTGAGCATCTGTGTAGCTGTGACAAGTGAGCTGAGGTGAGCCTGTGGAGAGCTCCCAGCCGTTGGTAGTGGGACTCACCTAGATGAACTGGAAGGACCCTTTCACTCGAGCGCCCACTATGGGAAAAAAACAACTGAATGAAGGGAGAGGCAATGTGCAATTTTATTTATGGTGCGAAGGAGAGCTGTGGTTAGAAGGGGACAGTTGAGTGGAAAGAAGGGGACAAGCCATGTGGAAAGCGGGAGTAGAGAGGTCCAGGCAGAGTTAATGGAAGGCAGGAATGCTTTCCATGTTTGAGAACTAGGACAGGAGGCCAGTGGTTGAAGCAAGATGAAGGGCAGAAATAGGCGATGAAGCTGGAAGAGATGAAAGGTTGGAGACGAGGGTCTTGTGCACCAAGATAAACTTGTGTGGTCAAACAGGTTAGTTTAATGTATGTTTTTAAGAGATCACTTTGGCTGGGCACGATGGCTCATGCCTGTAATACTAGTACTTTGAGAGACCGAGGTGGGAGGATTGCTTGAGGCTGGGGTACCAGCGTAGCCAACATAGCAACACCTACAAAGTCTCTACAAAAAAACTTTTAAAAATTAGCTGGGCATAGTGGTATATGCCTGTAGTCCCACCTACTCAGGAGGCTGAGGAGGCTGGAGTATTGCTTGAGTCCAGGAGTTTGAGGCTGCAGTGAGCTGTGATTATGCCACTGCACTGCAGCTTGGGGAAGAGAGTGAGACCCTGTCTCTGAAAAAAAAAAAAAAATCTATAAAAAAGAAAAGATCACTTTGACAGCACCACATCCTGGTGAGGATTTAGAAAAACTAGGTCACTTAATCATTGCTGTTGGGAATATCATATAGTACGGCCACTCTGGAAAACAGTTTGGTGGTTTCTTATAAAAGTGAACATGCAACCAGCAGCAGCTGCACTCCTAGGCATTAATCTTAGAGAAATGAAACTTAATGGTCACGTAAAAACCTATACTCAAGTATGCATAGGAGCTTTACCGTTAATATCTAAAAACTGGAATCAGCTCAGATGTCCTTCAGTAGGTATATGGTTAAACTACTCAGCAATAAAAAGGAATGATCTACTGAGAGCATGCAATAGTTTAGATGAAGTTATGCTAATGAAAAAAGCCAATCCCAAAAGGTTACATATTGTGATCCTATGTATATAACATTTTGAAATGACACAGTTTTAGTGATGGAGAATAGTTTAGTGGTTGCCTGGGGGTAGAGACGGATAGTAGAGTAGGGGTGGCAGAGGAAAGAGAAGAGAAGAGAGGTGAGTTTGGTTATAAAAGGACAACACAGGGGGGATACTTGTAGTGGAAATGCTTTGTCTTTTTTTTTTTGGAGACAGAGTTCTTGCTCTGTCACCCAGGCTGGAGTGCAGTAGTGTGATCTTGGCTCACTGCAACCTCTGCTTCTTGGGTTAAGGGGTTCAAGTGATTCTTGTGTCTCAGTGTCTCGAGTAGCTGGGCCTACAGGTGCACACCACCATGCTTGGCTGATTTTTGTGTTTTTCGTAGAGACGGGGTTTCGCCATGTTGCCAGGCTGGTCTCGAACTCCTGACCTCCTGTGATCTGCCCACCTCGGCCTCCCAAAGTGATGGGATTACAGGTGTTGAGCCACTGTGCTCGGCCAAGGAAAGAGATGCTTTGTCTTGACTGTGGCATATAGAAATTATATAGAACTAAATATACAAGTGAGCAAAAATAAAGCTCCTCGAAAATCTAAGTAAGTTGACTGGATTGCATCACTGTCAATATTCTGGTTGTGATAGTGTTCTTACTACATTAAATAGTTTTGCAAAATGTTACCATTGGGGAAAACTGGGTAAACGATACACTGGACCTCTGTTATTTCTTACAGCTGCATGTGAATCAATAATTATCTTAACAAAAACTTCAATTAAAAAAAAGTCTGCCTGGTCTATAGCTGGGAGGCTACTTAAGTCATCAAAGCCAGACATGCTGGTGGTTTGTGACTGGTAGCAGTGGTGGTGGTAAGTGGTCAGATTCTGGATCTCTTGAAGGAAGATCTGACAGGATTTGCAGATTCTTTAAAGAAAAAAAGATTGTAATTCACATACCATAAAATTCACCATTTTTAGAATGACTTCGTTGATAATTTGTAAGATGTGATTGTAGAATATCATAGTGTCCAAGAGTTCACATGCTCCTCCTCACACTTGTGTGCCTGTGCAGCAGATTGTTTGATTACACAATTAGAAGAGGCTGACTGAGGTTTGTTTTAATTTTTTTTTTGAGGCACAGTCTTGCAGGTGCCCAACACCATGTGCAGCTAATTTTTGGTATTTTTAGTAGAGACAGGATTTCACCCTGTTGGCCAGGCAGGTCTCGAACTCCTGACCGCAAGTCATCTGCCGCCTTGGCCTCCCAAAGTGTTTGGGATTACAGGCGTGAACCACCATGCCAGGCTGTTTGTTTTAATTTTGAAGGTGAAGTTAAAGTGACTACATTTACCAAAAGTGGTTGAAAAGCCAAGACTGTTCTTACCCTGCTTTTCCACTTCTTGCTCAGAGCAAGGTGGCTTCCTTTTCACTTTAATTACCATACTTGCTTTTCATGTACAAGTCAGTTTGAGTTATCAGTTCATCATCTAATTAAATTCCATGAGGAAAGGAATTAGTTTTAGTTTTCTTAAACTTTCAAGTTTGCTTATTGGACAAAATGAGGTAGAAAGGTAGTGTTTTTAAGTAAGATTTTTAAATTTATTTGGTAATATAATTTTCTCACAAAGTTAGTAGTCTTTTAGTTTAATTGTTTTTGGTTGGTCCTATGTTTTGGATTACCCCTCTCTACTATATTTTGATAGTGCCAACTGTGAAGACATCTGAAGCCATAGGTTTGGGCGGGAAGGAGTCACCTTTAGCCTGATCATCTTTACCAGGCTGTTTATCTCCTTTTGCTTGGCTGAGAAGTCTTTTTTTTTTTTTGAGATGGAGTTTTGCTCTTGTTGCCCAGGCTGGAGTGCAATGGTGCGATCTTGGCTCACTGCAACCTCCGCCTCCCGGGTTCAAGCGACTCTTATGCCTCAGCCTCCCGAGTAAGCTGGGATTACAAGCATGCACCACCATGCCTGGCTAATTTTTGTATTATTAGTAGAGATGGAATTTCTCCATGTTGGTCAGGCTGGTCTCAGACTCCTGATCTCAGATGATCTACCTGCCTTGGCCTCTCAAAGTGTTGGGATTACAGGCATGAGCCACCGTGCCTGGCCTGAGAATTCTTAATAGGAGGCTTATTCCCAGCTATCTGGGGACATGGAAGTGGTTAGCCATTGTTTATATTTTACGGAGGTCTGTGTGGTATTTTGACTACAGTCAGTTAACGATGTGATTTTAAGAATTGAAGTCAACTGGTATATAGCGTGGGCATTGTGTTTCTTTGAATTGAATTACCCATCTGTTGTAATCTGTGCCATCATCTATACTGCTGAGAAAGAAAAAAAGTTTCTAATCAAACTATAACATGCCATTGGTTGTAAGATGCAGTTCAGTTTTGGTGATGCTAACACGATACAAACGTGAAATTGATTGAGAATTGGTGAAATACAGAGTAGATTTAAAGCCAGAAGATCTGGGTTTAAATGCTGGCTGTATGACTTCATATCTGTGTGATCTTGGGCATGTCATGGTTGGCACTTGAATGTCTTCTCTCATGTAATGGGGGAAGTGAGGCTAGTCATGATGATTCATGCCTATAATCCCAGCCCTTTGGGAGGCCAAGACGGGAAGATTGCTTGAGGCCAGGAGTTTGAGCAATTGGGTAACATAGTGAGACCCTGACCCTACACAAAATTAAAAAGAAAAATTAGCCAGGCCCGGTGGTGCATGCCTGTGGTCCCTGCCACTCAGGAGTCTGAGATGGGAGAATCCTTTCAGCCCAAGAGTTTAAGGCTAAAGGGAGCCATGATTATACTACGATATTCCAGCCTGGGCAGCAGAGCAAGATCCTAACTCTAAAAAAAAGTAAAATAAAATAAAATGGGGAAAATGAGCTGCTTTAGTAACATCATCTGTTTTTTCTGTGAGCAGTGTAGCTTGAAAGCTGTTGGTGAGTTCACGTCCTGTGCTTCCCTGTCCTGATCCCCATTTGGCCCCCAGCGTGGAGTATTGCAGTTTATTCATAGTAGTCAAGAAGCACTCATTGAGTGAATGAATGATGTGTAGAAGTAAGCGGAATGGGTAATTCAACACATACTAATTTCCTTCTTTTTTTATTTTTAGAAAGAAAGAACTTTCAGCCACCAAGAAAGACCGTGTGAATCATTGTCTGACAATATGTGAAAACATAGTGGCACAGTCTGTCAGGTAATTGCACTTTGAACTGTCTAGAGAAAATAAGAACTTTGTATATTTTCAGTCTCAATGGGCTAGAATATTCTTTGTGTCCCAGTTATTTTAAATGGATTTAGAAATCCATTTAAAATAAAGAAGGACCCCTTTCCCATATTTCTGGCTATATGCAAGGATATCCAGACACTAAAATGAATAATGTTCCCTTTTTATAATCTTTTATGCAAAAATTGTAACCATTATGGGTAATTGAACAACATGTTTATGTTTAATTAGCACCCCTAGCAACTATAGTTATTTTAAAATCATCTGTGGTTTGATATTTTTGGGTTTGTTGCAATAGTAGGAACAGCACAAGACCATCCAGTTTGTCTCTGGCATTTGCTTTCCTTCAGCAGTTTGCTGCTGTTCGTTCTTCCCTGTGGGGTACCTGTGTTCCTAGCAGTGGCTGGAGCCTGCTCCTCTCTGCCTTGGGATTAGTGGGGTTGTGGGGCATTGATTGTAGGTCAGCTTTCCTTGCACGATCTTTCTCAATGGGGTGAACTAGCAGCACCTTCTTTTGTAGCTGCTTTGCTTTTGACTCTCTTTCTGACCGTTATTCCTAGTAGCTGTAGATGGTCAATATATTTAGGCCTGTTTCCAGTGGCTGAGTAGGAGACATACGTACCTATGATACCTGAATTCTGTTACCCAGATGGACATTTGTGAAATAACTTGCCTTGCTTGACTTTCCCTTGGAATAAATAATTCATATTATTCTCCTGCTGGAAACTAGAAAAAGCTCTTTATAATCGGTTAGAAAAAGATTTTTACACAAATAATCTTGATTTTAGTACTGACAAAAATGTGTGGTGATTTGTTTTTTAAAAAATTTTCCTCTTGGCCATTGCTTTTCACTGTGTTCTTTTTATTGTGGTAAAATACGTATAATATTTACCATCTTAACCATTTTTAGGTGTACAGTTCAGTATATGTATTCATAATGTTGTATAGCCATCACTGCCATCTACTTCATAAGTTTTTCATGTCACAAAACTGAACATCTGTCTTCGTTAAACTCCCCATTATCCATCCTTTCCTGTAGCCCCTTTCTATTTCTGTCTCTATGAGTGTAACTGCTCTAGAGCCCTCATATAAGTGGAATCCTACAGGAGTTGTCTTCTTTTTGGTGATCTACTTAATTTTTATGCCACTGTACATTTGTATTTTATACTTTCAAAGCGATTTCATAAAACCATTTCATTTTAGGTTAACTCATTTCTATTGTGTGCGAAATACTGTGTATGATTCTGTTCTGTTTCTAATTTGTAGAGATGTTGTGGGAAGAAAATGAAATAACAAATGAGCATATGTCCTGAAAATACGAATATAAAAATTCTAAGTTAGCATGCTATTGTAGAACACAACACTATGATAAAAGTAGGGGGAAAAAAAGGGTTGAATTCTGTCTCTGCTGCCTGTGTAAGCTGGGTGACTTTAGATAAGTTTTAACGTGTTTGAGCCTTCACTGGCTCATTTTTGAAATGTAATCCCTAGTTACACAGTTCTTGTGGATCAGATGATGCGTGTGAAACACTGTGAAGAAGTCACTGCTAGATGTGTTCATTAGCCACCTGGGTGGGAAGCATATCCCGTTGCGATGCTCAATCAAAGCTGTACGTTGTCTTTACTTTTTTTGTGAAATGACTTTAAATACTTGGCAGACATTTGGTTGTTCATCTGATCTCCACCATCCAGGTCTCAGGAAATATAATTTCTCTCTGAAAGCTTATTGACCCATGAAACAAGATCTCTTCCAATATGAGTGGATCAGGCTTTATTCTAGGCATTTTGTTTTTTGAGAATTTTCAAATGGAATTCATAGAATGTTGGCTCATATTCGCATATTAATAAAGTATGTTGAGATGTCTTAAGGTTGATTTGTGGTTCTATTTGCCATATTAAATCAAAATAATAGCTGCTAATGGTTTTCACATCAGTCTGTCTCTTGTTTTTATGGAGTGATGCTGAGAGAATTCATTATGTTTCTTGTTCTACAGAAGAGCATGTTAAAAGGATTATTTTTGGAGTCAGAGAGGTTATCCTCGGTTTCACAGGATGCGCTCTATACTTTGCAGGGATTTCAGAGTAGATAGCTGAAGTTGATATTCTATATAAATATATTTTATGGAAACTTATTGATGATCACTGTTTCCCGTTATCTCTCCTAGAATATAATTAAACCTTTGGAACTGTTTTATATTTGTCTCCATTGAGGTTGTATAAATGGCAGCTTCTGAGGTTTTCAGCGTAGGAAGTCATCTAAAACTTCGTGTATATTGTGAAAATGTAGTCTGCTTTAAGTGCTCTAAAGTGGTCTAAGTTACTGGTTCCTAGGTATGGATGAGCATCAAAATCATCTGGAAATTTTGTTTAAAACATAGTAACGAAGGTACCTCACTGTCCTTTTTCCCAAACACGCTTCTGCATTCTGTTTCAGTAGGGCCTAGGCATTTTTCACAAGTATCCTCTTGGGAATACCCAGGAATGCTAACTTGAGCAACCTCTTACTAATATATACTTTGATAAGGTTGCTAGGTAAAAATAGATAATATAAAAATCCATAGATTTCTCATGTATTAGCATAAATCAGCTAGAAAATATAATGTTTAAAGATCTAGTTCACAGTAGCACCAAAGTATCGAATTCTAAGGAATTGATAAGAAATATGCAGAAACTTTATAAAGACTTGTATTAATGTTTCTGAAAGATGCATGTGACCGCTCTCTAGACAGGAAGATTTTACATCACTAAGTTGAATTTTCTCAAAGTTAACGCAGAAATTTAAAATAATCTTGATCAAAATTCTACTAGAGTTATTTTTGAACTTGTTTACTGCAAGAATAAATACATAATTGCAAAGAATATCTCAAAATCATCACTAGGCCCAGTGTGGTGGCCCATGCCTGTAATCTCAGCACTTTGGGAGGCTGAGGCAGGTGGATCACCTGAGGTCAGAAGTTCGAGACCAGCCTGACCAATGTGGTGAAACCCCGTCTCTACTAAAAATACAAAAATTAGCTGGATGTGGTGGCACATGCCTGTAGTCCCAGCTACTCAGGAGGCTGAGGCAGGAGAATTGCTTGAACCCAGGAGGCGGACGTTGCGGTGAGCTGAGATCATGCCACTGCACTCCAACCAGGGTGACAAGAGCAAAATTCTGTCTCAAAAATAAAAAGAAAAAAAAAAAAAGAAAAAAGGAATCATCACTAATATGGTGAGACCTGATGTATGTGACATTAAAATAGTGATTGGACATTAAAGCAGGTATAGAACAGAAAGTTAGAAAAGTGTATGTGTGTATCTGTGTGAATTTATGATGGGTGTAACATGTTTGTAGTAGAAGGGAAATGATACATTTATCTCTTTGGGAGAACATTATGTCTCTATCTCATACTGCAAACAAACATAAAGTTCAGATTAATTACCCAAATGTGAAAAAATGAAATAATTTCTTCCAAAAAGCTTAATCTTAGATTGAAGAAGGCTAACATTATAAAGGGAAAAACTGTTTTAATGGGAATATAGTTCAGTATGTCAAAATCCACCTTAAACAAAATTGAAAGTAAATTGAACTTGGTGCTAGCTTGTGTAAAGAGCAATTATAAATCATTAAGATAAAGACCGTCAACCTGTTGGCACCTCGTTCTCGGACTCCCAGCCTCCAGAACGGTGATGAGTAAATGCCTATTGTTTAAACCACCCAGTCTGTGTGTGGTATTTTGTTATAGCAACTCAGGCTGATGAGGACACTAGTAATCAGTAGAATGTGACTAAAACAAAAATAAGAACCTTTTTTACCTGTCAAATTGGCAAACATTTAGAATATTCAGATTTTTGTCAGAGGTGATACAACCTTCTAAGAAGACAATTTGGCAAAATATAAAGCTTTAGATTTTTGTATGTGTAACCTAGCGGTTTTGCCTCTAGGGCACTTACCCCTAGGAAAGTATGTAATGATATTGGTGCAGTGCTGTTCATCCCATTAGAAAATTAAAAATAATGACATCACCAAAAAGGGGATTGAAAAATTAAGATACATTTATTGTTTTTATTTATTGAGATGGAGTCTTGCACTGTCGCCCGGGCTGGAGTGCAATGACGCAGTCTTGACTCACTGCAACCTCCCGCCTCCTGGGTTCAAGTGATTCTCCTGCCTCAGCCTCCCGAGTAGCTGGGATCACAGGCACACACCACCACACCTGGCTAATTTTTTGTATTTTGGCAAAGATGGGGTTTCACTATGTTGGCCAGACTGGTCTTGAACTCCTGACCTCGAGATCTGCTCACCTCAGCCTCCCAAAGTACTGGGATTATAGTGTGAACCACTGTGCCTGGCCAGATACATTTATACAAGGGAATGTTAGTTAACATTCATAGATACTTATATTTTGTTTACTTTTTATTAATTTTTTTTTTTTTTTTTTTTAGAGGCAGGGTCTTTCTCTGTCACCCAGGCTGGATGCAGTTGCATAATCACAGCCCACTGCAACCCAAACTCCTGAACTCAAGCGATCCTTCTGCCTCAGTTTTTGAGTAGCTGGGCGACTTTAGGCAGTGCTGCTGCACCTGGCTAATTTTTAAATATTTTATAGATGGTCTCTCGCTATGCTGCTGAGGCTGGTCTAGAATTCCTGTGCCCAAGTGATCCTCCCACCTTGGCCTCTCAAAGCACTAAGATTATAGGCATGAGCCACCACTTCTGACCAATAGATATTTACATTTGTGACTGGAAAATATATTAACAATGTGTTAAAAAATTCATTTAAAAATCATGAAAGGTTTTTGCTTCTGGCTAAGATAGAATAACAAGGACAGCATTTATCTTTTTGCCTTGAAATAGTTGAAAATGAATGAAATATACGTAACAGAGGTTTTCAAGTTATTGGGCATCAGGCAAAGAATAGTTATGCCAGGAAAATGAATGTGGATAGCCCTATAATTTCCTTACGTTACTTCCTGGCCATCTGGCCATGGCAAGAGGAAAAACTGAGAGGAAGCTGAGGCTGAGCTAGTGGTTTGCTGGGTTGAGGAGGCAGAGCTGGGAGTCTAGAGAGGCTACAGTGGTTAGAGCCCATACGGAAGAACAGCAGAGAAGAGAGCTGCGGAGGGAGTTCCGGAGAACTGCATAGTGCTCTCTCAAGTGTGTAGCTGAGTATTGATGAGCACAGGCTTGTGAGGAAATGACGCAGGGCTGGAGGTAGAATCACCTAAAAGGATTAGAAGGAACCATTGCTGAAACTCACACACGGCCAGGAAGAATTTCTGATCACACCGGTTGGAGTGGAAAACCTCAGCTCTCATAGAGCAGGTAAGGTACTTAGAAAGGTTTGCCCACCTAGCCTCAGACTAAGTTTTGTTACTCTGATCCCACCTAATATTAAAAAGAGATTAATCTGTTTGCAACAAAAATAATATATTTCAGGGTTAGTAGAAGTGAATTGTATGACAATAGCATAAAGGCAGGAAGAGCAGAAGTTGAAATTTATTTGTGCTAGGCGGAATAGTGCTCCCCTCTTTCCCTGAAATATATCAGGTCCTGGCTAGGTGCGGTGGCTCACGGCTGTAATCCCAGCACTTTGGGAGGCTGAGGCGGGTGGATCATCAGAGGGCAGGAGTTCAAGACCAGCCTGACCAACCAGGTGAAACCCTGTCTCTACTAAAAGTCAACTGGGTGTAATGGTGGACACACCTGTAGTCCCAGCTACTCAGGAGGCTGAGATAGGAGGATTGCTTGAACCTGGGAGGCGGTGGTTGCAGTGAACAGAGATCGAGCCACTGCACTCCAGCCTGGGTGAGAAGCGAGACTCCACTCCCCTCGCCAAAAAAAAAAAAAAAAAAAAAAAAGAGATATCAGGTCCTAATCCCTAGAACCTGTAAATATTACTTTATAAGGAAAATTGTTTTATGGCATGATTAAATTCAGGATCTTGAGATGGGGGGGCTATCTTGGATGATCTGGGTGGACATTACATGCAATCACATGTATGCTTATAAAAAGGAGGCAGAGGGAGATTTTACACAAACAGAGAAGGCCATGTGAAGATGGAACAGAAAGATTCGAAGGTGCTGGCCTTGAAAATTGGAATGATGATGCTACAAGCCAAGGAATGCAGCAGCCACCAAAGCTGGAAGAGGCATGGAACAATTTTCCTTTAGAGCCTATACCAGCGGGAATGTGGTGCTGCCAATTCCTTAATTTCAGCTCGGTGATACTAATTTTGGACCATGGCCTCCAAAACTATGAAAGAATAAATTTTTTGTTTGTTTTAAGCCACATAGTTTGTGTTAATTTGTTACAGCAGCTGCAGAAAACTAATTTTATGCTGCATGTGAAATGGTGTATTATCATTAAGGTAGATTGTGGTGAAGATACATATTATAAGCAATTAAGCAAGAACCAAAAGCACAACAAGGAGTTACAGCTAATGAACCAGAAAAGAAGATTAAATAGAATTATAAAAACAGTGAGTCCCAGAGAAGCCAGAAATAGGGGAAAAGGCAAATACACAGCATATGGGACAAATAGGAAAGAGCGAGCTTGATGGTAGAGTTAAACCTAGTTATGTCAAAAAGGACAGGAAATGTAAAACGCAGAGATTTTTCAGATTGAATGGGAAAGTAAGACTCAGTATATGCTGCTGCCTGCAAGAAACCCATTCTAAATATAAAGGCAAAAACAGCTTACAAGTAACAGAACGGAAAGAAGTTCACCGTGCTCACAAGAATGAGATGAAAGCTAGACTGGTTCTATTAATAGCAGACAAAGTGGATTTCAAAGCAAAGGCTATTGCCCAGGATGAGATGGTCGTTTCATAATGATGGAGATTCATTTGTTCATCAGACCGGCATAACAAGCTGAAATGTTTATGCACCGGGCTACAGAGCTGAAATACATGAAGCTAAGCCTAACAGAACTGTAAGTAGATACAGACAGGTCCACAGAGATAGAGATTTCAGTAGCCTCTCTTAATGATTTGTAGAACATGTAGCTGTAATATCTGGATCTAGAAAACAACCCTGTCCTCCTATGCGACCTGATTGGCATTTACAGGACACTCCACCTAGCACTAGCAGAAGACACAGTCTCCCAAGTGCTCACAGATTGTCTGCCAAGATAGATCAGATGCTGGGCCATAAAACAAGTCTCTAAATTAGAAGCATTCAAATTATTCAGAGTATGTTTTCTGACCCCAATATCATTAAGTTGGAATATATTATAGGAAGATAATCTGGAAAAGCCTCAGATATGTGGAAAAACTCACTTCCACGTGGCCCGTGAGTCAGAAGTGAAGTCAAAAGGGAAATTTGAAAGTCTTTTGAATTGACTAATATAAAAACAAGACATTTCTAAACTTTTAGGGTGCTGTTATAGCATATTAAAGGGAAATTTTTAGCATTAAATGCCTGTTTTAGGAAAGAAAGATTTCAAATCAATGACCTCAGCTTCCACCTTTGGAAACTTGAAAATGTCAAGCCGACGGAATCCAGAGTTACCAGAAGTGTGGTGGCTCACGCCTGTAATTCTGGCACTTTGGGAGACCAAGGCAGGCAGATTGTTTGAGACAGGCAGTTCGAGACCAGCCTGGGAAGCATAGGGAGCCCCATATCTACAACAAAATACAAAAAATTGTGCCAGCTAACCAGAAGTCTAAGGCGGGAGGATTACTTGAGACTGGGAGGTTGAGGCTGCAGTGAACAGTGATTGTGCCACTGTGCTCTACCCTGGGCAACAGAATGAGACCTTGTCTCAAAAACAAAAAGTTACTAGAAGAATGGACACCATAAAGATAAGAGCAGAAGTCAGTAAAATAGAAAACAAAAATACATAGAAAATCAATAAAACCAAAAGCTGGTTGATCGAGAACATCAATAAATTGGTAAGGCTGACAGGAAAAAAAGTGAGGTCGCAAATTATCAATATCAGGAATGAGGGAGATGACAGTAGTACGAATTATATAGATATTAAAAGGACCGTATGAGGCCAGGCGCAGTGGCTTACACCTGTAATCCCAGCACTTTGGGAGGCCAAGGCAGACAGATCACCTAAGGTCAGGGGTTTGAGACCAGCCTGGCCAACACGGTGAAACCCTGTCTCTACTGAAAATATAAAAATTAGGCCAGGTGCAGTAGCTCATACCTGTAATCCCAGCACTTTGGGAGGCCGAGGTGGGTGGATCACGAGGTCAGGAGGTGGAGACCATCCTGACCAACATGGTGAAACCCTGCCTCTACTAAAAATACAAGAAAAAAATTTAGCTCGACGTGGTGGCACATGCCTATAGTCCCAGCTACTCGGGAGGCTGAGGCAGGAGAGTCACTTGAACCCAGGAGGCAGAGGTTGCAGTGACCAAGATCGCACCATTGCACTTCATCTTGGGCGATAGAGCAAGACTCTGTCTCAAAAAAAAAAAAAAAAAAGGACTATATGGGAATATTATGAACAACTTTATGCCAATAAATTTGACAGCTTATAGATGAAATGGGTAAGTTCCTTGAAAGACACAAACTATTAAAGCTCTCTCAAGAAGAAATAGGTAAGCTGATTAGCCCTATATCTATTTTATCACATTTAAATGTAAAAATCAATTATTTAGTTAAAGTGTGGTTGGAAATGGTATATGAACTTTTTCAACTGAATTTTAAAAAACTTTACCAAGTCTAAATATAGGTAAAGTTTTTCTGAGGGAAATTTAGTGTCTGAATTGAGAAGTGCTTTAAAAAATGTAGTTATATATCTTAATCATTTCTTCATAATAATTATATGTTGAAATAATAATTTGGGTGTATCGAGTTAAATGAAACATTATGAAAATCTTGCCTGTTTTCCTTTTAATTTTGATGTGTCAGCTAGGAAATATAAAATTATAGCTCACATTCTGTTTCTGTTGACAGTAGTGCTTTTGAGCACAGTGTTTGAATGATCTGGTATTTCAAAGACCTGTCCTCAGTTTGTTATTCATGGCTGTATTCTGCATGGATAAAGTCTGAAATATTGCCAAGTGGCATGTTTTGTTTTATGCTTTAAAGTTTGTTGATCATTACCGATGTGGTCCCTTGGTACTTCTTAGGCTCATGGCTACCTTTCAACCATTGTTTGGAATTTTTACCTAGCGATAAAGAGGAAGAGAGATTCAGTTTCAGAGTACGTTAGATTGAGATCATGAAAGAGCAATCTGATTTTGATGCTTCAAAAATAGCACATCCCCCGTATTACTGGGATTTACTATTCTTGGGATTACTTCAAGAACATCCTTGTGTTACTGGTTTGGATGCTTCCAAATGCTGTGAAGTCAGTTTCATGTACGTGGCTCATCAGTTTAGCTCTCTCTTGGCTTTGTTTAGACAGTTGGATCATGATGGCCTAAACAGTGTCTTTCAATTAAACATTTAAAAATAGTTTACAAATAGCACACAAACTCCAGTTTTTGTGACTCTTTGATATTCTATCTAGCACAACAAAAACACAATCCGATCATGATCGTCTGGCATCTTACGGTGAAATATGGTTATACTTTGGTATGTGTTGAAAGCAAGATTAAAAAGGGGCAAGAGAGATATAATGCTATACTGATTGTCAAGGTCCCAGGAGTGTTGTAGGGTAAGAGTGAAAATGGTGGGTTGTCTGAATTGAAGTATCTGAAGTTTTTAAACAAAAATTTAAAAAGAAAAAATGAGAATTGCCTTACAAGTACAATCTCTCTCTCTTTTTTTAAATTTTATTTTGGAGTAGTTTTGGACTTATAGAAAAAAATTACAAAGATAGGGTAGAGAGTATTCATATATCCTACATCCAGTTACTCCAGATATTATCGCCTTACATTAGTGTAAGACATCTTCATGTTTAATGAATCAATATTGATATGCTACTAACTAAAGTCCAGACTTCGTTCAGATTTTCTTCGTTTCTATGTAATGTCCTTTTTCTGTTCCAGAATTCCATGCAGGACACCGGATACTTCATTACATTTCATCGTCATGTCACCTTAGGCTCCTCTTGACAGTTTCTCTTCTTTTTCGCTTAGAAATTCTCCAGAATTTCAGAAACTTCTGGGCATCGCTATGGAACTTTTTCTGCTGTGCAGTGATGACGCAGAGTCAGATGTCAGGATGGTAGCTGATGAATGCCTCAACAAAGTTATCAAAGTAAGAACCATGTGGATGGTGTTCTCCTCTGAGCTGTCATCGTTGTAGGCTAAGAGAAGAAGCTGTCATTGAGCATGCTTCTGTTTTGGGTCCCTGAGGATGTCTGTACTTTTCTCCTTTCTGGTGTGTGGTTTGGAGGTGCTCTGGTATCTGCCCGCATTACTTGCCGCACCTGCCTGGTCAGAAGGAGCTGTGTTGACCCTTGTGCCTGCACGGTGCCTAGGTCAGTGAGGGGAACTGATGGTGGCCCCTGGATGCT
Organism: Aotus nancymaae; assembly: GCF_030222135.1. NCBI lineage: Eukaryota > Metazoa > Chordata > Mammalia > Primates > Aotidae > Aotus > Aotus nancymaae. The sequence goes on from NW_026988417.1 coordinate 3,205,301, forward strand.
CCTGGGAAAATGTCACTACAGGTGCCAGAGAAGCCGGAGCTATGCCCACATTTCCACGAGTCTCAGTTTTCTTCACTATAAAATGGGATCAGAGTTTTTGTAGCGTGTGTGTGAGTGTGTGCCTGTGTGTGTATGAGGGTTAAATGCACTGATTGCTGCTACTGGACCCTCAAAATGGTAGCATAATTATTAATACTTTTGCATAACGACGTCCTTACACTCTTACCCAGCAAGATTGATGGGTGTGGCTCTGCTTCTCTTTTTCCATCACATGGACTCCATGGTATCCTTTTGCCCAGGAAATCTTGCCTTTCTGGCTAGCCCTTTGTTGGCTAATCACGCTTTCTGTGGTCAGGACACTGGCTTCTCTGGAGCCATGGGATTCTAGCTCCCTCTGTTGTCCCTAGAGTGGTCCCTGTCTCCTCTCTCCGCTGGCACTTCCTGCTTTGCACGCATCTCACTCCTGTGGTGACCTGTATCAGTTTCATCTTGTTCTTTGTACCTGCTGGTCATTGGTGCCACTTGTATGTGGATGGCATCCCGTAGCGTATTTGCAGAGGTCCTGCTTCTGCTTAAGCTTGCTTCTCCACAGGCCTAAATATCCTTGCTTGCGTCTGTTATTCCCAGTGGCAGGACCAGGCTGGCCTTTTTTAGATGAAACAGGATCTCGCTCAGTCACCCAGGCTGGAGTGCAGTGGGTGATCGTGGCTTACTGCAGCCTTGACCTACTGGGCTCAAGCTATCCTCCTGCTTTGGCTCCTTGAGTAGCTGGTACTACAGGTGTGCACCACTATGCCCAGCTAATTTTTAAAGTTATTTGTAGAGATGGGATCTCACCATGTTGCCCAGGCTGGTCTTGAACGCCTGGGCTCAAGTGATCTTCCCTCTTTGGCTTCCCAAAGTGCTGGGATCACAGGTGGGAGCCACTGAGCCTGGCCCTTGCTGTTTCAATTCTTGATATTTGATCCTCAGAGTCCTGAAAAGAGGATTATCCTAGGTTGCCTTGGTTCATGGCAAATGGGACATTAAGAGGGCAAGAGAATAATATGACCAGAAAGTGTTCTAATATTGGTCATTTAACGTGTAAGTATTGTTATTTTTAAAACCTCCTTCTGCAGTTTTTCCCAGGAATTCCATGGGCTTGGTGTGTGTCTGAGGGCTGTAGGCCATGGCCTGGGTTGTGCGTTTAGGACTCAGGTGCTCTTCCTGGCTGTCTCCTTGCTTCGTTCCCATTTCCTCTTCTTTGTTTCCAGCCATTTCTCCCTCTGCTTAAGTTTGGTGCAGCAGGGTTTGGCTGCTCGCAGTTTCCTGCATCCTCAGATGCTGTAGTTGTCAGGCCCAGCGGGCTGGCAGTGGGATCAGGATCTGGCTAGGTTTGCTCTCATTGTGGCAGAGGAGCAGCAGGTTTGGGAGAGCACGTGTGGCCCCTGACCAGGTGTAGGGAGCACAGGCATGGTCACTTAGCCTTCAGGTCCTGACTTTGTCTTCTCATGAATATGGCTGTATGTGTATGTCGAGAACCAGGTTCTACTTGGCCCAAGAAAATGGGCACATTTTGCTTGTGGTTTACGTAGAGAAATGCACTGGAATCTGACATAGCCTGGCAGCATGCCTCCCTCAAGTAGGTTAGTCTCAGGCGGTGAAGCATGTGTGTCCAGCAAGAGCTTGATATGTGGCATAAAGTCTCTGTTCTGTGAGGTGTTGGCAAATTGCCGTGACCATCAGGAGGCTGAAGTGATTTCTGTCTCGGGAGGCAGGGAAGGCTCCCTGGAGGCAGGAGCCAATAGGCGAAAGAGTAGATTGGAGACCTTGTTAACCATAACTGCATCTTGGGTCGAGGGCTGCCAGGAAGCTGTGGAGGCTGAGAGGAGGGGGAACCCATCTTGTGCTGCCAGAGAGTGGGACATCATGAGGGTCAAGTCAAGGGGTTGTACCTTGTTTGGTAGAGAATGAGCAGCTTTTGAAGACTGTCTGTGCGGTCAGGGGAATGTATCATTTGGGAAGAGTGAGCTGGTGAGGACATGGTGTGGAGGAGGACAGAGGTGGGAGGGAGTACAGGCAGAAGTGAGTAGGCCCAGCAGGAGTGTGCGGCCTCAAGCCAGGGCGGTGGCAGGGCTGTGAGGGGAGGCGGCCACCTGCGTGTCTGCGGAAGCAGGGGCAAGAGGGAAGAGGCTGGCGGTACACCGCCGTCACCTAGCGACTGGCGTAGATTGTGACAGCCTGTTCCCTGCTCTTAGGAGGGGTGAGTTTTAGTTTTCTCTTGTTATAAAATAAGCTTGGTATTTGTTTACAAAACACTTGTAAAGCTAAATCAAGCTTTGATAAGGCTTCTAGTTTTATTTAAGGAGTAATGTTTAAATAAATGTTTGTCCAGTTTGGTTTGCTCATTTAAGGACTTTCAGTACAAACTGCAGCAGCAGAATCAGGGATTTAAAAATTTCTGAGACATTATTGCCCCTCAGAATTTCCCAGAATGTGATCTGCTTTTGATTTTCAAGTTTGCTGACCCAGTAGATTAACCCATAAGTTTTACTAAGACTACCTCAGTCCATTTACATCAACTGCCCACACCACGGTCCAAGAAAGAGAGCTTCCACCAAGGCTTGGCACAGTTTCCTCCCTCTTGGGTGGGCAAGCATTTGGAAGAGAAGGCTCCCATGGGTGAGAATGGGGCACCAAAGTCTTCCCTGTCCTATCCTGCAGCTTGGGAAGCCAGTCTCTAATGTGAACTTTATGCCGTTAGCATCGTTACTGGCTTAAAGTTGACCATGTGGCCATAATTTCTGGTTTAGCCTCACCAGTGAGCAAGGAGGGTTGAGAGGTGCTGTGAGGAACGTGGGGCTCCCAGCTGGCAGTAAGCTCTGGGTTGGGGGAAGGGGTCCATGGCCACATCTGCAGAAAGGATGCAGGACTCAGCCTCAAGAAGCATTCTGGGCTGGGGCAAGGGTCCTGTGGTTTTATTAGTACACCCTCAGCACCCGGGACCTTGCAGATATCCAGGGCACTGTCTGAGCCTGTGTCATCCAACAGAATGTTCTAGTGAAGGTTAAAGATTTACTCCAGGGGCTTTAGGATTTATTATATATGAACCACCTACCATTTTAATTTTGATGTTCTGTAGTAGTTGATGATAATGAAAATTAAATTGTTGTTCCGTTTTTCTATTCAAGTGAATGACCTCTTTTTTGTAGTTTATTCAGTAACTTCCTGCATATATTTGCTTCTTTCTTTCTTAATGAATATATTCTTAATTTAGTTGCTATTATGTTTTACTTTGCCCCAGAATTGAAATCTTAGTTCCCTTTTAGCTCGCTTTAGAACTGCTGATGGAATGTGTCTTCCAAAAATAAATCTCATGTGTTTTGTTGTAGGCTTTGATGGATTCTAATCTTCCAAGGTTACAGCTTGAGCTCTACAAGGAGATTAAAAAGGTGGGCTCTTCTTTTCTTTTTAAAAAATGTTTTAAATTTTTATTTATTTATTTATTTATTTATTTATTTTTTTTTTTTTTTTGAGACGGAGTCTTGCTCTTTTGCCAGGCTGGAGTGCAATGGCGCGATCCTGGCTCACTGCAACCTCCATCTCCCGGATTCAAGTGATTCGCCTGTCTCAGCCTCCTGAGTAGCTGGGACTACAGACACGTACCACCATGCCTGGCTAATTTTTTGTATTTCAGTAGAGACGGGGTTTTACCATGGTCAGGATGGTCTTGATCTCCTGACCTCATCATCTGCCCGCCTCAGTCTCCCAAAGTGCTGGGATTGCAGGCGTGAGCAGGTACATATATTTTGTAGGTACATGTAAGTGTATATAATTACGGGATACATGAGGTATTTTGATACAGGTAGATAATACATAATAATCACATTATGGAAAGTTGAGTATCCATCCCCTGAAGCATCTGTCCTTTGTGTTACTAACAATCCAGTTATACTCTTTTAGCTATTTTATTTTATTTTAATTTTGAGACAGAGTCACGCTCTGTTAAGCAGGCTGGAATGCAGTGGTGCGATCTTCGCTCACTGCAACTTCTGCCTCCGAGTTGGGCTGGTTTCGAACTCCTGACCTCAGATGATCCTCCTGCCTTGGCCTCCCAAGGTGTTGAGATTACAGGCATGAGGCACTGTGCCGGGCCTATTATACTTTAAAAATAACTAAAAGAGTCAGGGCATGGTGGTTCACGCCTGTAATCCCAGCACTTTGGGAGGCTCAGGCAGGCAGATCAGCTGAGGTCAGGAGTTCGAGACCAGCCTGACCAACATGTAGAAACCTCATCTCTACTAAAAACACAAAAATTAGCCAGGTATGATGGCGGGCGCCTATAATCCCAGCTATTCGAGAGGCTGAGGTGGGAGAATCACTTGAACCTGGTGGGACAGAGGTTGCATTGAGCCAAGATCATACCACTGCACTCCAGTCTGGGTGACAGAGTGAGACTCCATCTCAAAAAATAAAAATAAAAATGAAATAAAATCAGTCCGGGTGTGGTAGCTCATACCTGTAGTCCCAGCACTTTGGGAGGCGGAGGTGGGTGGATTGCTTGAGTCCAGGAGTTTAAGACCAGCATGGGCAACATGGTGAAACACCGTCTGTACAGAAATTAACTGGGTGTGGTAGTGCACAACCGTAGTCCCAGCTACTCAGGAGATTGAGGTGGGAGGATTAATTGAGCCTGGGAGGTTGAATCGATCGTGAACTGAGATAGTGCCACCGCCCTCCAGCCTGGGCAACCAAGTGAGATTCTGTCTTAAAAAAGAAATTATTATTGACTATATATTATTGAGTATAATCCCTCTGCTGTGCTATCGAATTCCAGGTCTTGGGCCTTATTTCCAGCACTGAACAAGCTTCACTCTATTGAGCAGCATGTGTGGAATTTCATCTTTATTCAATAATTCACAGTGTTAGAAGGAATTGCTGTTTGGTAGACTAATGCTTTACTTTTCTTCAAAAGGTTACTCTTTATTAGATAAGACGGGAATTAAAAATGGTAACTTACTTGATATCTTTATAATTGAAGCCCACTAGACCTTAGTTACCAGATGTTTTATGCATTTAAATGGCCTTTTCTCTAAACATAGAAAGTGACAGTGAAAGGAAATGCTTTGTTTCTATGCAACTCTCTTGGTGGCTAGTGCGTGTCTCCTAATGCATCACTCATTGCACCCCCTCAGAATGGTGCCCCTCGGAGTTTGCGTGCTGCCCTGTGGAGGTTTGCCGAGCTGGCTCACTTGGTTCGGCCTCAGAAATGCAGGTAAGTTGTACACTCTGGATGATGATTTTTGCCAGGGGCCAGCTGCTACTTCTTTTTGTCTCAGCTCAGATGTCATTTCAGAAGTCTACTCTACCTCCTCCAAATGCAGTCGACTTTGCCTTGTGTATGTTTCCCTCATAGCACTAGTCCGTGTCAAAAATTGTCACGTGCAGTCTATCTGTGTGCTTGTTCATTTTCTCTCCCACCCTCCCCCGAGAGACTTATGGGATGTGTGCCCAGGACAGCAGGGGTCTTAGTGTCCTGTTCTCTGTTGCAGCCCAACACCAGTAACAGTGTCTGCATGTAGTACTTGCTTGAGAGATACTTGCCAAGTTGTTGAAGGTTGAGGTACCAACTTTATTATTGCTGACTATGGGACTTATAGCAAAATAGCCATTTGTCTATTAGATGAGTTAAAAATATGATTGTTGTAATGTCAATAGTTTAGTCAAAACGGTTGTATCTTAATGGATTGAGAAACAAAAGCAGAACCACTTTTCATCAGCTCTTTTCCTTCTCCTTAACCTGCAATACATGCTGATGTCCCACAGACCCTCAGCTCCATCCTAAGTCACTGGGAGAGTGGTCTAAACCCTCACTATTAATATGAACTGAGTTTCAATACGAATCTAATAGGAGTCGGGTGTAGTGACTCATACCTGTAACCCCAGCACTTTGGGAGGCTGTTGGCTGGTGGATTGCTTAAGCCAAACTGGGCAACATAGGGAAACCCTGCCTCTATAAAAAATATAAAATTAGCCAGTCACGGTGGTGCGTGCCTGTAGTCACGGCTACTTGAGAGGCTGTTGTGGGAGGATCAGTTGAGCCTGGGAGGTGGAGGTCATGTTGAGCCAAGATCGTGTCACTGCAATCCAGCCTGGGCGACAGAGTGAGACCTGTTTCAGAAAAACAAAAAACCAAAAAAACTTGTATAGCTGCAGAGGTATAATCACTAAGGAAATTTCTTTTTGTATAATCTTTTTTCTTTTACTATCATTTCAAAAAATGTGTTATATTTCCAAAGCAACATATCCCAGGTTCGTATAGCAGCCAGAGTGACCTTAAAGAATATAAGTGGGTCTTGTCATTCACTTATTTAAACTCTTGTACCCATTTCCCAGCGCCATCTAGATAGATTCCAGACCCATCACTGGCTCTGTCTCCTCAGACACTCTGCATTGATTCATTGGCCTGATTAGTTCTTCAGAGGAGTCAGGTTTTTCTTCCTTCTGATGGTTGGGTTCCTCCCCCTCCCCTCAGTTCTCAGCAAAACAGTCACTTCCTTAGGGAGGTTCCCCCAGCCTCCCTATCTTGCCCTGTCCCCCGAGCCCTGTGGTGTGGTCTCTGCCTTCTGAGGCCCTGCTTGTTGCCAAGCTGTGCCACTAGAGGGCAGGGCTGTGCTACTCCTGGTCCTGGCACCTGGCCTGCGCTGTCGTCGTGTGTTGGGTGAATTCCTGTAGTCTGTGACTCACTGCCCTGTGTCCTACATGTTCTGTTTTTCTTTTTCTTTTTTTTTTTTTTGAGATGGAGTTTCGCTCTCGTTACCCAGGCTGAAGTGCAATGGCGCAATCTCGGCTCACCGCAACCTCCGCCTCCTGGGTTCAGGCAATTCTCCTGCCTCAGCCTCCTGAGTAGCTGGGATTACAGGCACGCGCCACCGTGCCCAGCTAGTTTTTTTGTATTTTTTTTCAGTAGAGACGGGGTTTCACCACGTTGACCAGGTGGTCTTGATCTCTTGACCTCGCGATCCACCCGCCTCAGCCTCCCAAAGTGCTGGGATTACAGGCGTGAGCCACTGCACCCGGCTCTGTTTTTCTTCTTAACCGACAATCCCATTTTATAATTCTCCTTTTTCAGGAAAGCTTTATTCCCATTTAAAAAGTTTTGTTTTTTAAAATGTATTTTTTACCGTTATCTATTATTTTCCAGTTAAAAATGAGTACTTTAATAAGTACTATGATTTATTGCAAATAATTTTTAAACCCAGCCTTTTGGATCCTCTGTGATCATAAGAGAAATGAAGGATGCCTCCCTACACTTGAGCTTCACCCACATTTCTTCCTCCTGTTCTTTTAGCTGAGTTTTGCTCGTCTCCATTAGGGACTGTTTTGCATATAAAACTGGCTTTTCCCTAACAGGGAATGAATTGCTTCTATTTCTCCTGAAGGACACCTGGAAGAATGACTTTTGTGTTCTTTTTTTTTTGAGACGGAGTTTCGCTCTTGTTACCCAGGCTGGAGTGCAATGGCGCGATCTCGGCTCACCGCAACCTCCGCCTCCTGAGTTCAGGCAATTCTCCTGCCTCAGCCTCCTGAGTAGCTGGGACTACAGGCATGTGCCACCATGCCCAGCTAATTTTTTTTTGTATTTTTAGTAGAGACGGGGTTTCACCATGTTGATCCAGGATGGTCTCGATCTCTTGACCTCGTGATCCACCCACCTCGACCTCCCAAAGTGCTGGGAATATATGCGTGAGCCACCGCGCCTGGCCAACTTTTGCGTTCTTTTGCATCCACAGGCCTTACCTGGTGAACCTTCTGCCGTGCCTGACTCGAACAAGCAAGAGACCTGAGGAATCAGTCCAGGAGACCTTGGCTGCAGCTGTTCCCAAAATTATGGCTTCTTTCGGCAATTTTGCAAATGACAATGAAATTAAGGTATGATTGTTGCCTCAGATCACAAACATGTGAGTGACGCTGTGAGCGAGTCTGGAGGGTCAGGGCTTCTGAACAGGCAGTCACTTGGGAGTGCTTGTTGGGGTAGGTTGTGTGTTGTAATTTAGACTACCACTATTTGTTTTATTTTTGAGGCACCCTAAGGACTTCTTTTCACTTCTGATTTCTTATTGTGGGATGAAGAGTTGAATAGGGAGATGGTTTATAGGTGAAAATTCAGAAGGCATTTTTCCAGAGCAGGTTGGTTTTCGGTGTACTAGAGTGACTCTCACCTAGCTGAGGAAAGATGAGTGTCAGGACTGCAGGTAGGAGAAGGGTCACTGGCGCGGCCCTGTGGGTCTGAGCGTCCTGCAGCTGTCAGGGCCAGTTGGCTTCCTGTTGGGCATTCCGACAAACCACCTACAAACTCACTTCAGTGTTTTGTTTGTAATGTCCAGAAATAGTGACCCTGTCACATGGTCTGTAGTTTACAGGATTCTTAGCCTCTTCCTTTTTGGTGTGTCGGTCCTGGGTTTGAGCCCAAGTGGCCCTTCTGGGAGGAGGTATTACACAGTGGGTAGAGTATTCCTTTTGGAATCAGATGGACTTGGATTAGAATTCTGTCCTCTTTACTAGTTCTTTTCCTCTAGGCGAACTACCCAACAGCTCAAAGCTGTTTCCTTTGTACTCTGAAAAATAAGCCTGGCTGGGTGCGGTGGCTCACGCCTATAATCCTGGCACTTTGGGAGGCCGAGGCGGGCGGATCACCTGAGGTTGGGAGTTTGAGACCAGCCTGACCAACATGGAGAAACCCTGACTTTACTAAAAATACAAAATTAGCTGGGCATGGAGGCGCATGCCTGTAATCCCAGCTATGCGGGAGGCTGAGGTAGGAGAATCACTTGAACCCAGGAGGCGGAGGTTGTAGTGAGCTGAGATCACGCCATTGCACTGCAGTCTGGGCAAAAAGAGCAAAACTCCATCTCAAAAAAAAAAAAACAAAGCCTTAATGGGACCCATATAGGGCAATTCTAAGAGTAAGTAAATGAATACGTGTTAAGAGTGTAGCATAGTAGCCAACAGGAAGGGCTCACATGGGGGCAGCTGCTGCTCTTATTAGCTGAATGACTTGGAATAAACTATTAACCTCTCATGTTTTTTCTCTGAACTTTGAAGTTTTCTTGTTAATACTAAGGAGATATTCAAACTAGCCATGGGGTTTTGGAATGACAAAGGGAGATCATGAATCTAAAGAATTTAGTGTAATAATTAATTTGTCATGCTCAGTAAAGGATAGCTGCTGCTGCTGTTATTTTTATTACCATCTCTTTGGAATGGGAGTAGGTGTTCCTTTGCGGTCGGAAGCTGTGAGAGCCCCAACAGCGCCACTCCACCCGTCTGTACACTGGGGTCTGTTGAAGGCAGTTCCCTTTGTAATATCTCTGACTGTCAGGGTCAGATGACAGGTGATATTTTTGTAGTCTTTGTTCTTATCATTTTCATGATGTAGATCACCATCTGAGTATGATGATGCTACTACTTTGTTGAACATAGAGTCCGTTAATTACTTCCTTCCTGAACCTTTGGCATTAAAAAAAATCTATTCTGCTACCTCTTTGCTCATTTATGGTTATTCAAATTTATTATCAAAATTATTATCAAGAGTCTGGTACGATGGCTTGTGTCTATAATTACAGCTGCTCAGGGGGCTGAGGTAGGAGGATTGTTTGAGGCCTGGAGTCTGAGATCAGCTTGGTCAATATAGTGAGACTCTATCTCTAAAAAAAAATGAAAAAAAAATTAGCTGGGCATAATGGCACGTGCCTGTAGTCCCAGCTACTCAGGAGGCAGAGGCAGGAGGATTGCTTGAGCCCAGGAGTTTGAGTTTGAGGCTATACTGAGCTGTGATTGTGCCACCACACTCCAGCATGGGTGACAAAATGAAATGCTATTCCTTAAAAAGGAAGGTATTATCAGTAAAATTCAGTAGTACCAACAGGATTATAAACAAAGATAGTAGTTCTCTTCCTGCTTAATCTTTGTGTCTCAGAGACAAACATGACTTTTAGTGTTTCTTCTTGCTCTGGGTTGAAACTGTGGAGAGAGGACCTGGGGATGAGGAGGAGAACAGACAAAGTTGGTGACTGCACTTTCCTGGCCATTGCTGAGTTCTCAGCACCCTGGGATCTGCTGATCACCTGCTCACAGGCCAGGCCCCTATCGAAGTTCTAGGTGACCCAGTGCTGGGGACAGGGTCATCTTCCCCATAGGGTAGCCTGGGGGCAGTCAAATGCAAGGTCTAATCATGGAGGTGCGGGCTGCAGTGTTGGCTGGGGCCAGCATCCTTAGGAAGGCATTTTGGAGGAGGAAGAGACAGCGCCCACTGCTTGACGGGGGCCTTCAGCAGCGCCAGCTTCTTGGGCAGGCTGGTGCTGGCTTTCATCACTGTGTCATGTTCAGTCTTCTTCCAGATCCTGACTTGTAGGTTCCCCTTTCCTCAGACCCTGGTTCCTTTCAGAGGCCATTGCTGCTGCCTTGCTCTTTGCTGGCTTGTGCCTTGATTATATGTCTCTGTATAACTTTTTGTCTTTCTGGAGTTAATCATTACCTCTGTATTGCTTGCTTATTATTCTTCGGCCTTTTTGTCTAATACCTTCCAACTGCTCTGTAAAATGTGTTTAGTACAATTTTTCATGACAGGTAATGTACTGAGTCATTTTCTCCCCAGTAGGGTCATCCCTCTTGGGTTCTCCAGCTCTCCGCCCCGGGCAGGTTGCTCTTCAGGGCTGTTGCACGCTTGTATCCTAGGACTTCTCTCTGCTCTCATCCTGCAGTTTCCTTTGCCGTTCTGTTGGATGCCCAGTTTCTAGATGCCATATGTTTATCTTTCTGTCCTCCTAGTAACTTCCTAAGATGAATGGGAGGTAAATTGTATGAGGTTTTGCATTCATAAAAATGCCATTTTTTTCTCCCATACACTTGGCTGGGTATAATGTTCTCGGCTAGAAATCATTTTCCCTCAGAAATGCAAAGTCTTTGCCCCTTTGTCTTAAAGTCTCCAACATGACCCTATTCCTTAACCTATCAATGTGCTTTTCTCTAGAAGCTTTCTTTGGGGAGGTGAGGTACTAGGTACTTAGTAGGCCTTTTATTTTGGAAACATTTATCATTTCAGTTCTGGGAAGATTTTCTGACATTTCTCTGAGGAGTTCTTGTCCTTTGGTTTCTGTGTTCTCTCTTTCTGAAATTCATTAGTTGGATGTTGGGCCTCCTGGATTGATTCACATCTTAACCTTTTTCCTTTCTTTTTCTGTACTTTTTAGATATCCATCTCAAACTCTTCTATTCAGTGTTATGTTTTTAACTTCTTTCTTTTCTTTCTCTCTTGATGGGGTCTTGCTCTGTTGCCCAGGTTGAGGTGCAGTGGTGCGATCATAGCTCACTGCAGCCTCAAACTCCTGGGTTCAAGCAGCCGTTCTGCCTCAGCCTCCCAAGTAGTTGGGACTACAGGTATGTGCCACCATTATCCAGCTATTTTCTTTTCTTTTTTTTTTTTTTTTTGAGATGAAGTCCTGCTCTGTTGTCCAGGCTGGAGTACAGTGGCGCGACTTTGGCTCACTGAAGCCTCTGCCTCCCAGGTTCAAGCGATTCTCCTGCCTCAGCCTCCCGAGTAGCTGGGACTACAGGCCCATGCCACCATGCCTGGCTAATTTTTGTATTTTTAGTAGGGATGGGGTTTTGCCATGTTGGCCAGGCTGGTCTCAAGTGCCTGACCTCAGGTGATCCTCCCGCCTCAGTCTCCCAAAGTGCTGGGATTACAGGGGTGAGCCACCTCGCCTGGCCCCATCATTAGATCTTTAAATACCAGTATCTGCAAGTCTTTTCCTCTTGAGTCAGCCAGTATCCCTGGAAGGAAATTCCTCATTTTCCTAATTGGAGATATAAGCTTGGCTGCATTTGTCCTCGATCCCTGGACTGGAAAGGGATTCACAGTGTTACTGGTCAGGGCGCCCTCTTTTAGTTTTCTGTATGCATCTCACGTGTGTCCTCAGCTATGTTAATACCTCTTGAGATTATCCCTCTCAGTCTTTGCCAGAGATAGGGAAGTGGGCTGCTTCCTGAGCTGCCTTGGATCAGAGGGGAGACCTCAGGCGAGTGGGTAGGAATTTACCCAAGGAGCAATGAGACAAGCCACTGTTTCACCCCCTCCATCCTTCCACTTTCAGATGTATGTGGTGCCTCCAAAGCCCGAACTCTCTGTGGCTTGAGTGAGCTTGCTTTTTGCTGGTATCCCTTGTACCTTCTTCCCCATCTCCTAGCAAAGCTTGTATTTGTACTTTCTGTAGGCTAACAAATCAGTCAGTTACGTAACCCTTGTTACTTTTTAGCTTCTGAAGTTTTGTTGACCCCCATAATCTGCTCGTGCCCCTGTTCTGTTCTTTCTGTCCTTGTACACTTATGCTTTATACAGCTTCTTTACATGATTTTTTGGGGCTTCTGGGTAGCAGAGCTTCACGTGTTCAATCCAGATGTTGGATTAGAAGTCTCCCAACCTTGGCCTGGCGTGGTGGCTCACGCCTGTAATCCAGCACTTTGGGAGCTCGAGGCGGGTGTGGATCATGAGGTCAAGAGATCGAGACCATCCTGACCAACATGATGAAACCCTGTCTCTACTAAAAATACAGAAATTAGCTGGGTATGGTGGTACTCGCCTGTGGCAGGAGAATCACTTGAGCCTAGAAGGCAGAAGGTTGCAGTGAGCCGAGATTGCCCCACTGCACTCCAGCCTGGGCGGCAGAGTGAGACTCTGTCTCAAAAAAAAGTCTCCCATCCTCTGGTGTATTCTCATTCTCTTTTTATTTTTTTTTTAGAGACGGGGTTTCACCATGTTGGGCAGGCTGGTCTCGAACTCCTGACCTTGTGATCCACCCGCCTGGCCTCCCAAAGTGTTGGGATTACAGGCATGAGCCACTGCACCTGGCCTGGTGTATTCTCATTCTCAAGATTACCTGCCAAACACTGATACACCCTTGTTTTTCCTGTTCCTGACATGAAATGTACATTCCAGACAGGACAGAAATCATTAGTGTATTCCTTCCTAACCACAAAGTGAGTTTACCCTTATAACCACCACCCAGGTCAAGACAGAATATTACCAGCACTCAGAAGCCGCCTTGTAGTCCTACCCCATCCCCCCATCACTACTCCTTCCTTCTTCCCCATGGTCATCACTGTCTTCGCTTCTAATGTCAGAGTCTGTTTTTAAATTCTGTGTGCATAGACCATATAGTATGTATTCTTTTTTTCTGGTTTCTTTTGCTCAACATTTAGTTCATGAGAGTCTTCTATATTATTGTGTGTGTTAGTAGTTCCTGTAGTTTTAGTAACTTCATAGCATTCCATTATAGGGATATACCACAGTTGATTCATTGTATTATTGCTGGGTTGTTTCTGGTTCTTGGCTATTACGAGCAGTACTGCTGTGACCACTCTTAGGTGTGTCTTTTGGAGCATGTGTGCAGCTTTCCATCATGCACAGTTAGAGGCAGAGTTGTTGGGTAATAGGCTGTGTGCATCTCAGCTGCAGTAGAATCTGCCAAATAGTGTCCAGGCGCGGTGGCTCATGTCTGTAATCCTGGCACTTTGGGAGGTCTAGGTGGGTGGATCACCTGAGGTCAGGAGCTTGAGACCAGCGTGGACAACATGGTGAAACCCTGCCTCTACTTAAAATACAAAAATTAGCCGGGCGTGGTGGTGTGCACCCTGTAATCCCAGCTACTCGGAGGCTGAGGCAGGAGAATCACTTGAACCTGGGAGGCGGAGGTTGCAGTGAGCTGATATTGCACTACTGCACTCCAGCCTGGGTGACAGAGCAAGACTTTGTCTCAAAAAAAAAGGGAGGGGGGCGGGTAAGGTGACTCACGCCTGTAATCCCAACACGTTGGGAGGCCAAGGCAGGCAGATCACCTGAGGTCAGGAGTTCAAGACCAGCCTGACCAACATGGAGAAACCCCATTTCTACTAAAAATACAAAATTAACAGGGTGTGGTGGCACATGCCTGTAATCCCAGCTACTCAGGAGGCTGAGGCGGGAGAATCGCTTGAAACCAGGAGGTGGAGGTTGCAGTGAGCCAAGATTGTGGTCAGCCGAGATTGCACCATTGCACTCCAGCCTGGGCAACAAGATTGAAGCTCCATCTCAAAAAAAAAAAAAAGAAAAGAAAAGAAAAGAAGAAAAACCGGCACAGTGGCTCATGCCTATAATCTCAGCACTTTGGGAGACCGAGGCAACTGGGTCACCTGAGGTCAGGAGTTCGAGACCAGCCTGGCCAACATGGTGAAACCCTGTCTCTACTAAAAATAAAATTAGCTGGGCTTGGTGGCACGTGCCTGTAGTCCTAGCTACTCAGGAGGCTGAGGCAGGAGGATCGCTTGAACCTGGGAGGCAGATTGCAGTGAGCTGAGGTTGCACCACTGCACTCCAGCCTGGGTAATGCCATGAGATTCCATCTCAGTAAAAACAAAACGAAACTGCTAAATAGCTCTTCTGAGTACTTGTACCAGCTCATCCTTCTGTCACTGTGTATGGGGACTCCAGGAGCTCTGGTCCTCGCTAGCACTTGGAATTGCTGATGCTTTTACTTTTAGCCCTCCTGATGGGTGTGTTCTGGAATCATATTATGATTTCCTTGGCTCTGAAGTTTTAATGATTAACGCATGTCTTCCCTTTTGAAGTACTCTGAAAGGTACGTTGTGCATGCGTGTTGGAGAGTGGAGCTATCTGTTCTAAAATACAGTGTACCTTCTCGCTGTTGGAAGAGTTGTAGCGTGGCCTCGGGCCTCCTGTTAGCTGCCTTGGAGAAGGGATTCTTGGGATTGTGGAGATTAGATCTGAGGAGGCCCCTTGGAGCTCTCAGACTAAGTTTTATTCTTTATTATTCCAGACTATTGAAGCTTACCATGTTCTGACTCTTCGTAATAATGAGTAGCTTTCATTGTGCTTGTAAGTTTGGACTAATAGAATGATTTTTTTTTCTTTTTTGAGACAGTCTTGCTCTGTTGCCCAGGCTGGAGTGCAGTGGCGCAATCTCAGCTCGCTGCAGCCTCTGCCTCCTGTGTTCAAGCGATTCTTGTGCCTCAGCTTCCCGAGTAACTAGGACTCCAGATGCATACCACCATGCATGGCTAATGTTTGTGTTTTTAGTAGAGACAGGGTTTCACCATGTTGAACTGATGAACTCCTGACCTGAAGTAATCTGCCCGCATCAGCCTCCCAAAGTGTTGGGATTACAGGCATGAGCCACTGTACCTGGCCAAAGTATTTTTTAAAGATGTGAATATCTTTTCTTGCAGCTAAGAAAGTTTGTCAGAGATAATTCTACTTTATTCTCCAGGTGGTTTCTCAGGAGAAATTCGAGGCAAGAAGCCAGAGGGGGAGTCCTGGGGTCTCATCCTTTGCGGAACAGTGTCCAGGGGTCTGATGTGTACATTCCCTGGGAGTAATAAGCCTCTCAGAATCAGTGTATGCTAACCATGCTGTGGAAGAGAAACTTACTTATAAATCAGATGCCAGTTACTAGTTTACTGATTGTTTGCCCAGGCATAGCTCTGACAGAGTCCCCGACTCATAGTAATTGCTCAGTGCATGCTGAACAGTGATTGGAATCAAGTCATGGCTCAGAGCATGGTTTTGAATAATGGGAAATGGATGTTCTTTAAGTACCATAGTCACCAAGATGATGCAACTAGATGGGTCATCCCTTTTCATTCTTAGGATATTTTTGTCAAGACTTAAATGGCCATCATTAGAATTCTAGCACTTTCTCCTTTGGATTGTCCTAGAGGCCCAGTGGGAAAGTATTCCCTAATTTCTTAGGAGAACAGTTGTGGGAAATATGCTGTCATGTCCAGTTAAATTGCAGATGTTTCTGGTTGAAGGTATTCCAGTCCTGAGAACTTTATGACATTAGCAGGACTTTGACAAGCCATCTCTTAGGGTGGGACATTACTATAATTGGCCAGTATGTTTTTCTTCTTAACTTTGTCATTTGTTGATTTTGTTTTTAACTGTCCCCAAATACTGTGGGTAGAATGTATCCAGAATTGAGGCCTCCACCTTTGCAGAGAGAACATGGATGCTGAGCAGTCCCCTGAGTGAAGGTTATAAAGAAGCAAATAGACTACACGTGTCTATAAACTGCTTGAGTGTCCCAAAGTTGGGGTGCTTCAAGTTCAGCTATAGGAAAAGCCTCAAACTGTTTATACTTTGCAAGAATTGGAAACTTCTAATTCAAGTTAAGTTTTATGTAATACCTGATAAGCATCATGGGAGCTTCATCGTTTATCTGCTTGGACTTCTGCTTCCATAGGTTTTGTTAAAGGCTTTCATAGCGAACCTGAAGTCAAGCTCCCCTACCATTCGGCGGACAGCGGCTGGATCAGCAGTGAGCATCTGCCAGCACTCAAGAAGGACGCAGTATTTCTACAGCTGGCTGCTAAATGTGCTCTTAGGTAAGGCGGAGGCATACGAGTGGTAGAGTCTCCAGCATGCACTCAAGGTAGACCTTTGAAATCGTGAAAATCGGATGATCCCTCAGCTTCTGGACCAGGCAATTTGGCACTGGCTGAAAGAATGTCAACTGCATTGGGTCTGTTGTGAGCCCGCATGGGTCTCTGTGACCCTGCAGATGCAGCTGTACCCAAGGACACCTAGCTGTGCAGTGGGTGTGGGCTGGGGTGAGCCCTGCCTGCCACCCAGGGCCTGGCCCTCCATCTGTGCCAGCCCTGACTATGGTGAGTCTGTGAGGCTTGAGACTGTGCCTCGGGTCCCTGTGGGTTCTCTGTAGGTCAGCTGACAGTTTCTCCTGTTGTTTGGGTAACTGTGGAAATCATCACTGGCAAGTGCTCAAGTGAGTGTGTGGACATGCAAAATGAAATGACCACCCGACTTTCAAAGACAGTGAAGCTCACAGGAAAGGAGCCTGCTAAGCCAGGAGCGTGGGTGTGAAGCCACTCCCAGTGGGCCTCATGGTGTACTCATTCATGGTCATGTTCGTGCCATCTTTATCTCTCAAGAGCTCTTCTTTTTTAAATTAAGCCAAGAATCTCCAAACAGTGAGTCAGATGTTAAGCCACCTTGCCGCTGCCCCACAGGCTTACTGGTTCCTGTCGAGGATGAACACTCCACCCTGCTGATTCTTGGCGTGCTGCTCACCCTGAGGTATTTGGTGCCCTTGCTGCAGCAGCAGGTCAAGGACACAAGCCTGAAAGGCAGCTTCGGGGTGACAAGGAAAGAAATGGAAGTCTCTCCCTCTGCAGAGCAGCTCATCCAGGTAGGAGCACAGGGTTTACTCTAGGCCCTGCATGTAAATGACTAACATTCAAAGAACCAATTAATTTGGAAGAGAAGCGGCAGACCTGAGGGTTAGAGGTGTGGATTCTGGAGCTGCGCTGCTCAGTTCCAGCCCGAGCTGCTGACTCCTAGCTGCCGTCCCTCTGTATGTCAGTGTCACTGTGAGTCAGATGCAGGTGATGCCTCCTCAGGTGCTGTGTTACCTAAGCCCCTCAGAGACTACTGCTACCCTGTTTCTAAAACCAGAGGTCACATTATGTGTTCATCCGCCCAGTAAATATTGACTGAGCACCCACTGTGTGCTAGGCTCTGGGAATACGATGGTGAATATTTCAGATGCTGCTCTGCTCTGTAGAGCCTGTGGCCATGCACACTAGTGTGGGCAAGGTGGAATGCTCACTCAAGGAGGTAGGGTGTGGTCCTTTGGGGTGTCGGAAGAAAATGTTGAAATTCTCTTTCCAATGCAGAGAAACCCTGCAGTAATTCTAATGTACTGTGATTGGCAGTTGACTTCAGTTCTTTGTAGCATGCTTACTCAGGTTGTTTTATTAACTGTGTAACCAAGCAGCCTCGTTTTAAGCAATTGGATTTTTTGAACTTTACTTAAAATGTTATGTCAGGGTTTTTACTATGCTTAATATGTGCCATTTAGCTAAATTTTTTAGGGTACAAAATTGTCAGTGGCTTAAAATGATTCTTACATAGAATCATGAATTGAAGATAATGCTAATAATTTAAGCACTGAGTTAGGTAGTGTTTATAAAGTGCTTAGAATGCTTCCTGGCACATGTTAAGGCCATATGAGTGCTGATTATTGATAGACAGCTGAGCAAGAGTGGACTTTAAGAAAGTACTAGGGCTGAGAGTTCTGTTCTGACCAGCTGCCCTTTGGTAATTTTATAGAATAAAAGCAGTCTCATGGGATATGACATTTAATTGTATTGCCTTCAAAAAAACATTGCTGAATGTTTTATTGAGTAAGAAGTGTGTTGCCATAGTAACAAAACATTTAGAGTATAGTTTATTTCATCTTTACCATACCTTGCTTTTTTTTTTTTTAGCTTTTTATTAAGGAGAATTCCAAACATACAAAAGTATCAACTCATGACCAGTTATATTTCATTTATAATCCTACTTCTTTTTTATTATTATTTGGAAGCAAACTCCAATCATTCTCTTATTTTATTTATAAGTATTTCAGTATCTCTATAGATGAGAACTCTTTACTTTTAAAACTTAATGATGGTCAGGTGCAGTGGTTCATGCCTGTAATCCTAGCACCTTGGGAGGCCAAGGCGGGCGGATCACTTGAGCCCCCGGGGGTTTGAGACCAGCCTGGGCAACATGGTGAAACATCATGTCTTAAAAAAAAAAAAATCAGCCAAGTGTGGTGATGCATGCCTGTAGTCCCAGCTACTTGGGAGGCTGAGATGGGACGATCACATGAGCCTGGAAAGTCGAGGCTGCAGTGAACCATGTTTGCCCCACTGCACTCCAGCCTGGGTGATGGAGCAAGATTCTGTCTCAGAAAAACCAAAACAAAACCCCAAAACAACATCACAAAATAATGCCATTGTTATAACTGAAAATATTAAACATTTCCTACATTGAACACCCACTAATTCATTGTCAATTTTTCTCTCTACTCTTGGAATCAGCATCTAAATAAAACTGATTGATAAGGATTAAAAGTCTCTTTGATCAACTGGTTCCCCTCCATCCCAGTATTTTTCCGTTAGAGTTCATTTATTGAGAAATCAGATTATTTGTCTTCTAAGTTTTTCTGTGGTCTGATTTACTGCGTACATCTCCATTGTGTAAATTAACACCTTTTTCTGTTCTCTGTATATTTCCTGTAAATCAATCATTGGAAAAGCCTTGCCAGATTTAATGTATATTTTATAATGTACATTATATCTGAGTTCAGTATTTCTTACATAGTCTAAGACAAGTATATTTTAAAAAGTATTGAGACTATATGCTCAGTTTCTTGTTTTTTTTTTTAACTGACGCTTTTAAAAAAGTCTTGATTATAAAAGTTTGGAGACCATTGGTCTGTTGAGAGAAGCAAATAATTACTAAACAGTTTAGTAAGGTTTAGTGCACACGGTGGGGCCTGGGGAAGGTCAGTCCTGAGCCGTCACTTACGGACATATGGGATCTGACCCGACACAGGGAGTTGGGAGAAGAAAGGAGCTTTAGACAGAAAATTGGTCTTTGCCAAGTCCCAGGAGTGAAAGGGTGAGAGAATGCTCACAGGGTGAGTGTGGGTGCATAGACAGAGCAATGGTGGGTCCTGAAAAGGCTTCCGGGCTTTCTTGAGATTAGCAAGCGTGCTGGTTATGGAGGTTAGAAGGAGGTCGAAACTGCGTTAAATTGGGATTGCCGTAATCCTGGAAGGACAGGGATGGAGAGTGAAAGGGAAAAGAGGGGTATGGATGTGAGACTTACCTAATTGCTCATTTTCTGAATACCTTTCTCCAAAGTAAATAAACGATATGGCACCTTTTTGAACTAGCAAGCTCTAGATAGGATTACCTCTATAGCGTGTCTTACTCCATCTTGTTTTGACTCATAACTGTTGTTTATTAAATTACTGTGAGAAGTTCAGTTCAGCAAATGTAGTTTGGCTAACCGTATTTAATTAGAATTTACTATTATCCTTGGCCTGGGCAAACTATTAAGCAAGTGTGGGCAAAATATTGATAATTTTAGATATGCAGGAACTCAGTTTGCTTTCCATGTGTGCTTTTTGAAAAAGAAGTAAATTGGAATATAGAGAAAGCCCTGAAATCCAAGAAACAAACTCTCTAACCTAGACATGCGACAAAGGCAATTCCAGGATGATTGCCGTTCAGTGTGTAAGTGTGTAATTCATATTAGAAACCATTCTTCTTGAATAAATAGTACACTTAAGAAGCTGGGCCTAGCCCACTGGTATAGGCAGGGTGGAATGCTCACTCAAGGAGGTAGGGTGTGGTCCTTTGGGGTGTCAGAAGAACACGTTGAAACTTCTCTTTCCAGTGCATATGCATGTGCATATATTATTAACAAGGAGGGAGAAAAAAGGCAATTAGTAACCACAGGAAAGCCAGCAAGATTTGTAAAGGAAGTCTGTGATCCCAGTGTGAAGCAAAAGAAGATGCAGAATAAATTTAAGCAAGTAATAGGTTACAGTAAGAGAATCCATTTGACCATTGACCTGGGACATTCTCTTTCAAATGACATGGAGTAATAATGAAATATTTCTTTCTTTCTGAGTCTAGGTTATTAATGTGACTAGACTCAGAAAGAAGGAAGTATTTCATTATTGCAGTGAATAACATTTATGAACACTATTGTTCATAAATTATGCAGTGAATAACATGAACACATGTAAGATGCATACTGTTTATTTTTAATTAAGTTTTTTGGCTTAACTTCCAGGCAGAGAATATTAAATGTAATGTTACCTAGTGGCATGTAAAGGGAAATCTCCATAGTATGAAAGCAGTGCTTTTGCTAACAGAAGTTACGAGGGGGCAGACGAGGTGAAGGAAATGTGGGTGCTGGTTTCCTTACTACATTGAGAGGAGTCAGGAGATCCTTTGTCCAAAATAGATGGCTTAAGAAGTCAAGGTATAAGCTGATTTCTGGCCCCTTACACAAAACACTCGTGGGCACCTAGGTGCCCACGAGTGTTTTGTGTAAGGGGTCAGGAAGTAAATATTTTCAGTCTTGGAGGCCATACCAAGTCTGTTGCAGCTACTCAACACTACTTTTGTAGCACTAGAGCAGCCACTGTAGCACTAGGCAGCCCATAAATGTGGCTGTGTTCCAGTGAAACATTTTGTACAAAAGCAGGGCGGGCCAGACCTGACCTGTGCACTGTGGTTTGCTGACCTGGGATTCAGGGGTATAGAGGTAACCATCGGAAGAGCTAAAAGTGAGACTTTTTTTTTGCTTTATACTCTTCTACACTGTCTGATTTTTTAAAAAAGAAACATATGTATTTTGTAATATTAAAGATAGGGTTGGCAAATAGCAAATAAAAATACAGGATGCCAGAGAAATTTGACCTTCAGATAAATAATGAGTAATTTTATGGTGTAAGTATATTAAATCATGTGGGACATACTTGCACTACAAAATTATTTGTTGTTTGTCTACAATTTAAATTTAAACGGGTGCCCTGTATTTTATCTGGTAACTCTGACTAAAGGGAAAAAGAATAAATTCCTTATGTTCATATAATGTGGTACAGCAGGGGATCCCAGCCCCAGGCTGTGGAGCGGTTCTGGTCCACGGCCTGTTAGGAAGCAGGCTGCACAACAGGAGGTGAGCGGCAGGTGAGCTGGCATTCCCACCTGAGCTCTCAGATCAGCTGCAGAATTAGATTCTCATGGGAGCGCAGACCCTATTGCGAAGTGCGCATATGAGGGATCTAGGTTGCATGCTCCTTATGAGAATCTAATGCCTGGTGATCGGAGGTGGAACAGTTTCATCTTGAAACCATCCCTCGGCCCTGTGGAAAAATTATGTTCCATGAAACCAGTCTCTGGTGCCAGAAAGGTTGGGGAGCATTGTGATATAGTATTAAAAGTGCTAAGAAAATATGGCATACTGCCTTTAAAATGTTTGGTAGCTCTTTCTCAGTGGCACTCATTATAGTGTCTTTTGATTTTTAAATGTATGTCAGGCTGGCTCCTCGCTCAGTATATGCTTTGCTTTATTTTCCCTTTCTGAGTCACCAGTTTTGGGAAATAGAGATCTTCATTCTCATGCTACTGCTCTAGTGGAAGTGTTCTATTTATTTGTAAGGAATTAATATAACAATGAAAAAAATATGGAAATTTAGAAAACAACGTGGAAGCTAATGATCACATTGGCAGAAGTGATAGGGAAATTTTTAGGGGGAGAAACTAAGGTATAAACTTTTCCAGCAAAGTCCTATTAAAAAACAAAAAAAAAGGGCGAAGCTTAGGATGCATTTTATAAACTCTGACCAGAACGTCTGTGTTTCTGTGTTTCTAGGTTTATGAACTAACGTTACATCATACACAGCACCAAGACCACAATGTTGTGACCGGAGCCCTGGAGCTGTTGCAGCAGCTCTTCAGAACACCTCCACCTGAGCTTCTGCAAGCCCTGACCACCGTGGGGGGCATCGGGCAGCTCACCGAGGCTAAGGATGAGTCTGGTGGCCGAAGCCGTAGTGGGAGTATAGTGGAACTTATAGGCAAGTTATTAGCAAGGTCTACTCTTATAATTAACTCGGCAGTAGTACTCGTTACCCTCTATTGATTATGGGCCTGCCCTTTGCTAAGCAGTCTGCATTGCATCTTTGCCAAAACTTAAAATAGAAATTTCATCTTTATTTTATAAATAGGGGAGTTAGGCTGGGCGTGGTGGCTCACGCCTGTAATTTTAGTGCTTTGGAAGGATCACTTGTGCCCAGGAGTTTCAGACAGCTTGGCCAAGTGAGACCCTGTCTCTACAAAAAAAAAAAAAAAAAAAATTAGCTGGGGTTGGTGGCACATGCCTGTAGTCCCAGTTGCTTTGGAGGCTGACGTGGCAGGATTGCTTAAGCCTAAGAGGTTGAGGCTGCAGTGAGTCATGATGGCAGCACTACACTGCAGCCTGGTGACAGAGCAAGGTGCTTTCTCAAAATAAATTTAAAAATAAAATAAATAGGAGAATTAAAGTTTAGAAGGTTAGGTAGCAAAATCAGGCCACACATTTAAAGCCCTCCTTCTGATTCTTTCTCTGCCTTGGCTGCCTCCTGTTGAGTTTCAGGTGCAAAGAAATAAAAACAGTAGGGAAAGTAGTTCTAGGATCCTTGTGTTAATTTGCCAGAAATGGCATCTTCAAGTCGTCAGAGGGATCTGAGAGTTCCTTCCTGTCCTGACTTCAGAAAATCCCTCTGTCCCCAGCTCTGTGTCTGCCTCCACTGCCCAGTCTGCTCCTCTCCATGCTCTTGAGGGCTGGGTCCTATCCCACCACGCAGTGCTGCCCTGGAGCAGTGAGCTTACGAGGCCCCGTCTTGCATGAGAGCTGCCTTTGGGAGCTGGAGTGGACCGGAATCCCTGAATCCCAGCCTCTTCCGCTGGGTCTGGTGCTTAGCAGGCTGTGGATAAGCTTTTGCTGACTCTAACCTCTCCTAGTTCACTGCTGTGTGGTTGGTATAGGGCACTGTGTGTGCAGCGTGGCCTTTCCTCACAGCCTCCACATTAGAGAAACTCCGAGTGAAGTCTCATTGCTGCCTCTTGTGAACATAAACGTTTGCCAGAACCATGAGCAGGAAATGTTCATCTGCCTTGTTCTCTGTCCTGTGCACTGAAGAATCTTTTTCTCTATGGAATGCATGCCTTACAAATAATGCGTGGAAATACTCATCGCTAATGAAAAGTTGCACTTGATTGTTAGTTGACCAAAAAATCTGAGATTTCTAATACTTTGAATTTGCCTTTTAAAATACAAATTATCTTAGCTTTTTTGACTTCTTAGGTCATATCTTTAGAACTATATATTTGCATGTTAATACAATTTTCATGTTGAAATTAAAATATTGAACTGTGATGTTAAGTGCTTCCTGTGGAAATACATTCACATTTTCCCTGCCTTTAAAGTTGAATCAAGCTGTTTGAAGATTTTCACATTTCTTCTAGATCTTATCAGCTTGTT
Organism: Aotus nancymaae; assembly: GCF_030222135.1. Taxonomy (NCBI): domain Eukaryota; kingdom Metazoa; phylum Chordata; class Mammalia; order Primates; family Aotidae; genus Aotus; species Aotus nancymaae. The sequence continues at coordinate 3,229,224 of NW_026988417.1, forward strand.
ACTTTATCTGCCACTTTCTGTGATTTACAGCTGGAGGGGGTTCCTCATGCAGCCCTGTCCTTTCAAGAAAACAAAAAGGTGATTATTTCAGAAATAAGAGTCTTGTGTTGAATCCTATTGATTTTCTTGTATTTCTGTAAGGTATTGGACTCTGTATATCTCTTCTCAGTAGAGTGATTGCATGTGTGAATGTTGTTGGAATCTGATAATCAAGCCTCAATAGTTCTGTAGGGTGGCTTTTAAAAATTGCTTTCATATCAGAATTGCTTTGTCATAAATTTTGAATGCATCATAAATTTCTAATGTTCAGGGGTTAGCAGACGTTTTCTGTAAAGGGACAGAGTATAAACATCTTAGCTTTATGGGCCATATGATCTCTTTGGCAACCATTCAGCCCTGCCCTGTGGCAGGAATGCAGCTGTAGACAGTACCCGGCCAGCTGTGTTCCAATAGAACTTTACTTACAGAAATAGGCAGGCTGTAGTTTGCCCATACCTGCCTTAGAGAATGTATTGTTATGTTTTATGAAGGTAACTTACCTTCCCAGTGAATATTGTTTGTTATTAGTCAGGAATATTATTAAATAGCTTCTTTTCCATCCTGGGCAGCATAGTGAGACCCGGTCTCTAACAAAACAAAAGAAAAAACAGCCAGGCATGGTGGCATGGTGGCCCGTGCCTGTAGTCTCAGCTGCTGCTCAGGAGGCTGAGGCAAGAGAATTGTTTGAGCCCAGGAGTTTGAGGTCACAGTGAGCTATGATTGTGCCATTGCACTCCAGCCTAGGCAATGGAGTGAGACCTGTGTCTTTTTTTTTTTTTTTTGGTGTTTTTTCCCCCCATTTACAGCTGTGGATTTTAAACTGTTTTGTTACAGCTGGAAAATCCTTTTTATTTTAAAGTGAAATCTGCCAGTATTATAAGACAGATGAAAGTAGAATTGTGTTGGCTATAGCATTAGGGTCAAAGTGCTGGGGTGGCCTGGAGCCTCTCTTCTGGTGGCAGCCTAGCTCTTGCACCTTCGAGGAAATTATCCTGGGGATGGCGCTGTGGAACATATTTGCAAACCACTGATTTGGAGGCTAGAGATGGCTTTTGTTAACATCGGAATTCACCTTTTTGGCATTTTGCTTGATTTCTCAAGGTAAATAACTTATTTTGTAATAAAGGTCCCTATTATTTAGTAGATAGGCCAAGTTGCTGTGTTAATGTCATCTAGATTTTGGGTTTCCTTTGCTAATGTGTTTCACCTTTAATGTCACATCATTGTAAGCTTATGGAAGTTACCATACTTCTGACTTATTCTTTGAAGAGCAGAAATTAGAAATTTCCAATAATTATTTTGATAGTGTCATTTAATAACATTCATATATAATATAGCCACAAAGATTTAATGAGTTCAGTTAAATCATATTAAGACTATTGGTTTCGTTTTTTCTAATTAATGTAATTCTGAAGATGAACAATAAAATGTATTTTAGAACTTTACAAATGAAATATTATTTCATCCTTCCAGACCATATAATGCTCGAGTTCTGATTGTTAATCATAAAGTCCAGAAAATTAAAAGATAATAAAATGAAAGCGACCTTTAGGTATAGGAGTTTTATCTATAAATTCTGGTATGCCATTGGAGCTATGACATGAATATTTCAAAGGCCAATAGGATTGGATCTTTACAGTTGTAGCTTATACCATTTTAAGTTTAAGTAGCAGTATAAATTATTTAATAGAAAGCAGTAAATATTAATTATTAAAACGTTTTATGGTATAGTTTGAGAATCGTTGCTTTTAACTTTTTTCCATACAGGTTTATTGACTTTAATAGCATTCTAAACAAAACATCTCTACATGCTTTGTGTTTAACACTGTAGAGGTGTAAAAATACTTATATGATGATAAACTATATTAGAGTAAATTAGATATGCTTATGAGTTTCATTTTCGAGTGCATTTACTTAATTTTGAAGTCCTTATTTTTAGCAAACTTAAAAGAAATGTTGCTAACTTATTTACCAGGCAAAGTGCTCTTAGGAGAAGAAGAAGCCTTGGAAGATGACTCTGAATCGAGGTCGGACGTCAGCAGCTCTGCCTTTGCAGGTAGTTCTCACTAGTTAGCTGCTGGTGTGGACCGTCACTGTCTGCTGTCCACCCCTTGCCCTTCCTGCCCCTCCCCCTGCACCTGGTAGACAGCACGGCTGGGGGCAGCAGTGGAGCCAGGTTGCTCAAATGGGGACTATTTGGGCTTCTTTTATAATACTTACTCTGAAGCTTGTGTGTCTGTGGTGTTTGCATCAGATGTTTACTATTTTTCTTGGTTCAGGCTGTTTTAAAATTAGGTTTATCCTCCTTGAGCATCCGGCTTTGTGAGTAAGGGATGGCAGGTAGAAACGTCTCATGAGTTGGATGGGTTATGCTGGGGGTTGGAAAATGGGATAAAAGATTGCCTATGGATAGTTTAACTTGAAAGAATCTGCCTTTGTTTACAGATAATTATTTTTATTTATTTATTTATTTTTTTGAGATGGAGTGTCACTCTGTCACCCAGTGCAGACACCCAGTGTCACTGGAGTGCGGTGGCGTGCTCCCGGCTCACTGCAGCCTCTGCCTCCCAGGTTCAAGCGATTCTCCTGCCTCAGCCTCTTGGGTAGCTGGGACTACAGGTGCCTGCCACCGTGCCTGGCTAATTTTTTTTTGTAGAGACAGGGTTTCACCATGTTGACCAGGCTGATGAACTCCTGACCTCAAGTGATCCACCTGCCTCGGCCTCCCACAGTGCTGGGATTACAGGTGTGAGCCACTGCACCTGGCCACTTACAGATAGTTATCTAACGTGATTCTGTGTGTACTTTATGCAAGATGAGGATTAACTTAAGGTACTAATAACTGGATTATATGAGGGTGGTTTTGGATATATAATCCTATCTAAAAGAATATTTTAGCTATAACTGAAAGTAAGGCTTAAATATTTAGGGAGGAAAATCTGAATAATTCTAGTGGTAATTATTTACTTTACAAAATAAAAATAGATTTTTTTTTTCTGATTATACAAATTAAACAGCAATAAAACATCACAACGATCTGGACTACTATAATGCTCACACGCTCACCAACCCAACTGCCCCCAGGAGAGACCACTGCCAACAGGTTCATGTTGGCCTTTTTGCCATGATTTTTATATAGTCTTCTTTGTTTTAAGTGGGAATTTAAAAAGTGAACTAGGAAAATGTGTTACAGGTTTATCTTGCAGGAGAACAGGACTGCGGTAGAGATCTTGAACATGGCTTGGAAGAAGGCAGGCCTACCCCAGAGAGATGATGAGTTTACAATTATTTCTGACCACTGCTTGCTTAGAGTACATGCCTGTCTGTGCCCCTGACTAGGCTGCCCCTAATTCAAACTTCTTTATATGTTGCTCCAGCGAAGGCTTGGAGTAGTTGGTTAGTTACTTGAAGTTGAGTTTTTGCAGTGAAACACCGTTGGAGAATATTATCTTCTGATAAGCCTTGTTTTATTGAGATGGGTACTGTAGCGAGAGGCAGTGTGAGTGGTGCTTGATGCACTGCTGTCCTGTGTTACACTGTCTTCAGGATGCGGTGCAGCTACAGCATTTGATGACTGGCACTTTTTGTTATTTTGCAAGCCTTTGATTCCCTATGGAATGTTTTCTCACCATTTGACAAATGCGTGTTTCTCTGTCTTCAGCCTCAGTGAAGGATGAGATCAGTGGAGAGCTGACTGCTTCTTCAGGGGTTTCCACTCCAGGGTCAGCAGGTCATGACATCATCACAGAGCAGCCACGGTCACAACACACGCTGCAGGCAGACTCAGTGGATCTGGCTGGCTGTGACTTGACAAGCTCCGCCACTGATGGGGATGAGGAGGATATCTTGAGCCACAGTTCCAGCCAGGTCAGCGCCGTCCCATCTGACCCTGCCATGGACCTGAATGACGGGACCCAGGCCTCCTCGCCCATCAGCGACAGCTCCCAGACTACCACAGAAGGGCCTGATTCAGCTGTCACCCCTTCAGACAGTTCTGAAATTGTAAGTGGGCACAGGGGCCTGCCATCATTTTTTTTTTCTTTCTTTTTGAGACAGTCTCACTCTGTAGTGCAGTGGAGGCTGGGCATGATGGCTCATGCCTATAATGCCAGCACTTTGTGAGATGGAGGCAGGCGGATCACTTGAGGTCAGGAGTTTGAGACCAGCCTGGCCAACATGGTGAAACCCTGTCTCTACTGAAAATACAAAAATTAGCTGGGCATGGTGGCATGTGCCTATAATCCCAGCTATTAGGGAGGCCGAGGCAGGAGGATCGCTTGAGCCCAGGAGGTGGAGGTTGCAGTAAGCCGAGATTGTGCCACTGTACTCCAGCCTGGGCAACAGAGCAAGACTCTGTCTCAAAAATAAAAATAAATAAATAAATAAATAAATAAATAAATAATGAAGTGCAGTGGCACGATCTCAGCTCACTGCAATCTTCACCTCCCAGGCTCAAGCAATTCTCCTGCCTCAGCCTTCTGAGTGGCTGGGATTACAGGTGTGCACCATCACACCTAGCTAATTTTTGTATTTTTAGTAGAGATAGAGTTTCACCATGTTGGCCAGGCTGGTCTCGAGCTCCTGACCTCAAGTGATCCACCCACCTTGGCCTCACGAAGTGCTGGGATTACAGTTGTGAGCCACCATGCCTGGCCCTGCCATCTGCCATCTTTTGAGATCTTCCCTGGAGACCCAGACCTGAACCCTCCTACTTGTTCTCTTCTTGTCTAATACCCCTAATGACAGTGCAGCTTAGACCATTAATGGAGAGCTTGACCTCATCTGGTGCCTTGACTGAAGGAAACAGCTTAGTGTCTTTTGTGTTGAACACTGGGTAAAAAATTGGATTAGTTGGTTATATGAACTCTGCTAAAATTGAGTGCATTTTACATTCTTTAAGGCCTTCTTGGGCCCTGGTTAAATAATTATTTTTAAAAATCCTTAAGGAGCCTATTATGAACAGATCTGTGGTCTTAATGAAATGCGATTAATAGTGTGCATTATTTTAAGCACTTTTGACTTTTCAAAAAACTTTTACAACATGTCCCATTTTATAGCAGCATAGGTTTAAATACCTCTGATCTCTGAGTTAGTGGACAAGAAACCCTCATGGATAGTCTAATAAAGTTTGGTACAAGTCTATATTGAGTTTTATACTTCATTTTTTTCCCAGTTTTAAAAATTGTGGTTAAATAGGAATAACATAAAATTTATCTTCTTAACCATTGTTTACGTATACAGTTCAGTGGTATTCGATGCATTTAAATAATGTCCTGAAATCATCACTACCATCCATCTCTGTAACCTTTTGATCATGTAACACTGAAACTCGGTTCCCGTTGAACTCTGTATTCTTCTGTCCCCGCCACATCCCTGGCAACCACTATTCTTTCTGTCTTCTGAATTTGACTCCTTTAGGTTCTCATATACTTTAGGAGTCACACAGTTTTTGTGCTTTTGTTACTGACTTGTTTCACTTAGCGTAGTGTCCCAAAGCTCATCCGTGTTGTAGCCTGTGTCAGAACTTCCTGATGTTTCAGGCCAAATACTATTCTGTTGTACGGATAGACCACATTTTGCTTTTCCATTCCTCTGTCCGTGGGCACTTGTGTTGCTTTCACGTTTTAGCTGTTGTGAATCATGCTGTTACGAACGTGGGTATACAGATATCTGTTGGAGACTCTGCTTTCCATTTTTGTGGCTAAATACCCAGAAATGGAGTTGCTTTTACATCCCAATTTTAATTTAAAAATTTGTATCGAGTGTTTTACCTAATAGTATGGTAGTTAACAAACTTAATAAAACAATATTTTGGTAATTTGCTGGTAGTTTTAGAGTCTGTTGCTCAGTTTTTTAAGGTAAATTACACAGGACATTTCAAGTGGATGTGAAACATCCTGTGATGTAGACTCATGCCCCAAACTGATGGCTAAACATATGAAATACCATGCCTGAAATTTAGTAGATTTAGTCTCTGCAATTTAGGAGATAACCTGTTACATTGTTAGGTTTTTGTCTAAAAGCTTTGTCCTCATATTTCCAGCTTGCTGTATAATTTGTTTGTGAAGACAAATGTTTTTGTATGGGTTTTTTCTTTTTTATATTAAAAAGAAATTTCCACATTGGAATTTCTTTGGAATTTTTAGAGCTGTCAAAGTTTTTCATAATGTTTTGGTAATGAGTGACCATAAGCAGTTTCCACACTTGCATTTCTGTCCATTTGAATAGATGACAGATGAGCGCACTTGTGTTCTGTGTGTAAAATGTGCTCTTTCATCTTGCCTTTCCATGTTGGAGGGCTTGTCTCTTGGTGATCACACTTCAGAATTCTCATAGCCCCCTTTGAACTGTTTAGGTGTTAGACGGTACTGACAACCAGTATTTGGGCCTGCAGATTGGACAGCCCCAGGATGAAGATGAGGAAGCCACAGGTGTTCTTCCTGATGAAGCCTCGGAGGCCTTCAGGAACTCTTCCATGGGTATGTGGACTACAGGTGATGTGCTACAAAGTGGTCTCGTATTCAGCCCTGGACATCTTAATTATATCTTTGCTTCCAAGAAGAAATCCTTTGATATTGTTTTCTGAGTTCTGAATAGCCAATGAAAATGACCAATTGAGGAATAATCCTACTCTTTCTAGATCTAAATCCTGTACTTTCGAGTTATCTTAGCATAAATGTATAATTGCATTGTATGTGGAAATTTGTCACTTAATCTTGATTTCTCTGTTTTTAAAGCCCTTCAACAAGCACATTTATTGAAAAACATGAGTCACAGCAGGCAGCCTTCTGACAGCAGTGTTGATAAATTTGTGTCAAGAGATGAAGCTACTGAATTGGGTGATCAAGAAAACAAGGTGAGGGATGTAGGCTTGAGACACTCTGGTGTTTCTGAGCTTGCATGAGGATTTAAAGTCACCCTGGCTACTGTCTACTTTATTGCTTTCCCATCCCTGGGATTTAAAATTTCCCCTTTGAATACCAGCTCTTCCCAGGCCTGTTATTTTCCGCTTCTCCAGGTACTACCCACAGCCTTCAGAGTTGCCTGAGTTCTGCCTCCTTTGAGAGTGTACCCCAGAGAAATCGGATCTGTACTGAATGTTTCCTTGTCTGATTTCTTGGACCATTCATTTGATCGTTGTGTATGGCCTTGCAACGTTTCTTGTTTTGGTTCTATTGAACTGTTTTAAAAGTCTCTCTTTATATTATCTTTTTAAATGTAAATGTAATGGTCTTCACTTTTAATTCCTCAAGGGCAAGAACTAGGGTTTCACAGTTAGTCCCATCTACCAGGCCCACTTCATCTTACCTTTGGGCTTTCCCAGTCTGTTTCCTTTCCCTGAGTAGTTTCTGCTTGTTCCGTAGAGGACCACTCATGCTTTGCTTTCAGAGAGGCTTTCCTGAATGCCTGCTCTTGGCTGCCTTCTTACCATGCCCGCCCTCCCTGCATGCTGTATTCATCCCCTGCCACAGCCCTGTGACCCCGTGTTCTGCTGCCTCTGGCTTGTCTGTTTCTGCTTGGCCATGGTCTCTGTGAGGTCAGGTGTGCATATGGGCACGGACCAGGGCATTTGTTTATCCCCAGCACCCAGCGTAAGTGCTGCTCGAGAACTATTTGTTGAATGAATTAATGCATGAATGTATTGGTTGAGCATGAGACAAACAAGTGTCACTGTCTCCTTTCTAGCCTTGCCGCATCAAAGGTGACATCGGTCAGTCCACCGATGATGATTCTGCACCTCTTGTCCATTGTGTCCGCCTTTTATCTGCTTCATTTTTGCTAACAGGGGGAAAAAATGGTGAGTAAAACAGGGCAAGTGCCGAGTTGGAGGAAATAACCAGGTTTCAGAGGTCAACTTTGTGGCCTGCTTTTGCCTTGTGTGCCCCAGGGGCAGTAGAAACTGGGGGTGAGTTTGGTTTTCACTAACTGAAGGGAAAGGAAGAAATGATGGGAGCAGGTGGGTTATTGGGTCTAGCTTTGCTCATTTGAAAACTATCTGTTGTTTGAGGCTGAAGGTGGCTTGGGTGATTTCTTGGCAGTGCTGGTTCCGGACAGGGATGTGAGGGTCAGTGTGAAGGCCCTGGCCCTCAGCTGTGTGGGAGCGGCTGTGGCCCTCCACCCGGAGTCTTTCTTCAGCAAACTCTATAAAGTTCCTCTTGACACCACGGAATATCCTGGTATGTTAAAAGTTTACATCTTTTTCTCAGATTTAATCATCATTGTAAAAACCATTTCAGTATTGACTATTTTAGTTTTAGAGCAGTAAGTGTTTTGAGTTTGTTTGGGATATTTGACCTGCGTTGTAGCTCTTCCGAAAACTTACGAATAGTAAGTTCTTCGTTTCATTGGTTCCCTTTAGATGAAACCCATAGAGAAAAAAATAGAAACCTGGGCATATAAGAGCCAATTTATATACACGTCGGGTTTAAACCTTAAGCACAAATTGTGCATGGTCACAGTTGCGCTGGGTCATACTGAGCCAGGCCAAGCTTTCACACTTGGGGGAGTGGCAACCAAGATGAGCTGAGGTAGCAGTGGACCCGTGTCTCTGCCGCACGCATGCTCATTATGGGGCAGACAGCATCCTCCTGCCTTCTCTTTCTCTCTTTTTCTTTGGATGAGAGGGTACACTTGTGCTTTTGAATTTATATTAGGTAAGTGTGTAATAGTTAAGATTTTTACTAATCTTTTTAAAGTGAAATCTGGAATTTTGATTATTGTCTGACAACCTAGAATTATAATCCAAAGAGTCTGTTGTATTGAGGACATATTGGCAATATGATGAATCTGTAATCCTTAAATCCTGAAACTTTTTTTTCATCACTTATGGTTATTATAGTGAAGTCATTTCTGAATTTGGATCTTCTCTTCACACCTCTTTTTCTCTTTCCTGAGAATCAAGCTTTTGTTTTGAGTTAGAAAGTTGATGGTAGGGAATTGTTCCCTGGTGGGGCAATCTGTCTCCACAGAGGAACAGTATGTCTCGGATATCTTGAACTACATTGATCACGGAGACCCACAGGTTCGAGGAGCCACTGCCATTCTCTGCGGGACCCTCGTCTGCTCCATCCTCAGCAGATCCCGCTTCCATGTGGGAGATTGGATGGGCGCCCTTAGAACCCTGACAGGTAATGGCCAGTTTTTCAGCTGTGTTTTTTCTAAATATCATTACCAAGTATTACGTTTACATGATGATGTTTGTTCCATGTTCTTCTGCTTAGGAAATACATTTTCTTTGGCGGATTGCATTCCTTTGCTACGGAAAACATTGAAGGATGAGTCTTCTGTTACTTGCAAATTGGCTTGTACAGCTGTGAGGGTGAGCATAATCTTCTGTGGAAACCATTTATTCAGTTAGTGGACATTTTATCATCACTACAAGTAAAATTGGAGCTTAATAGTAAATATTTCCATATACTCTAAAGCTGTACACAGTAATACCCACCATGTATCCATCTCTCAGCTTTAGAAAGAAAACATTGCCAATAAAGTTAATGCTCAATGAACTTGTTTAAGTTTTAATTCTCAGAATATTTGTTTGAAATAGACCTTTTCCTAAAGGGTATATTTACAAATAACCTGTCATTAAGTCTAAAGTCTTTTGAATATGCTGGGCATGGTGACTTACACTTGTAATCTGAGCACTTTGGGAGGCCAAGGTGGAAGGATTGCTTGAGCCCAGGAGTTCAAGACTATGGGCAATGTAGTTGGACCCTGTCTCTACAGAAAATTTAAAAAAAACCCAAAAAACACAATTAGCCGGGTGTGGTGGTACATACCTACTCTCAGCTACTTGGGAAGCTTGAACCTGGATTGCTTGAGCCCTGGAGATCAAGGCTGCAGTGAGGCATGATTGCACCACTGGCCTCTAGCCTGGGCAATAGAGTGAGACTGTCTCAAAAATAATAATAGTAATAATAATCTGTTGAATTTAAAAAAAACATTATTAGGCCTGTAGAATGGTAAGAGTTAAAGTGAGCCTTAGGGATTATTTAATCAACCTCTGTTTTTATATGAAGTGACACAGCCTCAATTCTTTAAGTGATAGCATGTTGAACCTTTCCATACCAGCTGGCTCATAAGTCACAGCTGGCCAGTCAACAAGAATAAAAATTAACCAGTAAAAATCAAAACAAAAAACCTACAGTTGTCAAATTTGTGGGATACCTCCCCTTTTTAAAGTGTCACACCTGACAGTAATTTTTCTCTAGTTTCCAGTTTTTGTTTCCGTCAGTTGTATCTTTCTTGAGTGGAAGGAAATGTGCTAACAGCTCAGTCTTGTGACTAGCAGGGAGTTTGTGTGTCAGCCATGTGTGTGATGGTGCCTCTGGGTGCTTGGGGCTGCAGGGGAGGGGCCTGTTCTGTTCTCCTGTGCCTTGGAGTACATAGTGACATATAGTGTGGTGGTCCTTGGTGTAGGTCCCTTGTTCCTACCTTGGGTCTGAGATTTATTTAGAAGTAGAGTTAGGGCTGTGTGGCAGGCCCCTCTGTAACACCGATCAAGGTTTGTGAAGTTGCCCTTTGCGAGTTGAAGCCATGACATAGCAGAAATGGAAGTAAGAAAGAAACAGTTATGTGAAAGGGACACATTTACTTTTAAGCTTGTATTTACTGAGATTAGTTGTATGCCATAAATGTTCTTGAGAGATGTGGGAAAAGTACAGCATCCTGGTTGCAGTTAAACCCGGAACGTTGTGTGTCTAAGAGTGGCAGTTCTCAGACCGTCAGGATGTGGCTACTGAGTGGGGCTAACCTGCTGCCCTCTTGCCTCGGACCTTGTGTTCCAGCATTGTGTCATGAGTCTCTGCAGCAGCAGCTACAGTGAGTTAGGACTGCAGCTGATCATCGATGTGCTGACGCTGAGGAACAGTTCCTATTGGCTGGTAAGAACAGAGCTTCTGGAAACCCTTGCTGAGATCGACTTCAGGTAAGTGAGTCATGGCCATTAGATTGCATGAACTAAGCTCAATTGAAAGTCCTGGGGTCACTTGATGTGAGGAATGATGTTACCAAGTACCCCGTCCATCAGAAATCTAGTGGTTTAGGTAGAGGGCAATGATTTTCTCCTCCCAATGGCTTTTTGCTGAACTTTGCCCTGTGCTTGGAGTTTTATTTTTATTAATTTATTTATTTCGAGACATGATCTTGCCCTGTTGCCCAGGCTGCAGTACAAGAACACGGTCATAGCTCCCTGCAGCTTTGAACTCCTGGACTCAAATGATCTTCCTGCCTCACCCTCCTGATTAGCTAGGACAATAGGTGTGTGTCTCCACACTGGCTAATATTTATTTTTTGTAGAGATGGGGTCTTGCTACGTTGCCCAGGCTGGTCTCAAACTCCTGGGCTCAATTGATCCTCCAGTCTTGGCCTCCCAAAGTGCCGGGATTATAGGCATGAACCACTGTGCCTGGCCTAAAATTTTAAAATATAAGTAGAAGAAGAAAAGTAAATAAAATATAAGTAGAAGAGTAGATTTATTTTTTCGATACTCCTAGTCATTTAAGTGTTCTGGATATTGGGAATAAAAGAGCTTAGAATTTTTCATCTTTGTCTTAAACTTTTAAAAACTGTAGCTTATATTCTGCTTGTTGTAAAAGAATATAGTCATCATACTAAACCTAGGTAAGACAGCTGGTTTGTATTTTGTTACAATTAAAAAATAACTTGAGGCTGGGTGGGAGGCCGAGGTGGGTGGATCACGAGGTCAGAAGTTCAAGACCAGCCTGGCAAACTTGGTGAAACTCCGTCTTTACTAAAAATACAAAAATTAGCCCGACGTTCTTGGCGCCCACCCGTAATCCCAGTTACTCAGGAGGCTGAGGCAGGAGAATTGCTTGAACCTGGGAGGTGGAGGTTGCAGTTAGCTGAAATCACGCCATTGCACTCCAGCCTGGGTGATAGAGAGAGACTCTGTTTAAAAAAAAAAAAAAAAAAAAACAAGCAAACAACAACAAAAACTTGAGCTGTGTTGGAACTTTCATTTTCTTTTTTTTTTTTTTTTTTGAGATGGAGTTTCGCTCTCGTTACCCAGGCTGGAGTGCAATGGCGCGATCTCTGCTCACTGCAACCTCCGCCTCCTGGGTTCAGGCAATTCTCCTGCCTCAGCCTCCTGAGTAGCTGGGATTACAGGCACGCGCCACCATGCCCAGCTAATTTTTTGTATTAGTAGAGACGGGGTTTCACCATGTTGACTAGGATGGTCTCGATCTCTTGACCTCGTGATCCACCTGCCTCGGCCTCCCAAAGTGCTGGGATTACAGGCGTGAGCCACCGCGCCCGGCCTTCATTTTCTAGGAGTAAAGTTTTTGCTGGAGACGTTTTCTTTCAGTACTTTCTTTTAGAAGGGAAATTTCCCTTTATAATTCAGGTTTGTTTTTTTTTCCCCAAGCCAGCTTTTATAGAGCCCTCGTGGGTTATTTCATTTAATCCGTAGAATGTCTGTAAATCTGGGATTGTTCTCACCTCCACCTATAGATAGGGATGCTGAGCATGGGCAAGTGAGCAGGTTATGGAGGGACCAGCTTGCACCTTCTGTGGTTTGAGCTAATTCTGGAGGGCACTTACAGAGTCTTTTGAAATAGTATTTATTTTGAAGAAAAAGAAAAGCAATTTGCTGAGTACTGTCGTATTGAGTCGAATTGTGAGAGGAATGGCACGTCTGTTTATTTAAAGCCATCGGCCTTTTCTGTTGTTTTGAGTAGTAAGTGCTGCCCAAGGGCCATCCAGGGCACCTGGATGAGCCTGCTCTGGAGCAAGCTGGCAGTGTTTACTGGGAAACTAAATGATTTCATTGTTAAATGTGCTTTTTTGTTAGGCTGGTGAGCTTTTTGGAGGCAAAAGCAGAAAACTTACACAGAGGGGCCCATCATTATACAGGGGTAAGCGGCTTATTTTTGTGAGATGCTGTTTTATCTACAAGGAGGTGAAAGTGAGGCTTTCCTTGTGGTGTGGAATTTCTCTGAATGCTTTCATCATGTTTTAGATCTGTTTATTTCAGTTTATATCATGAAAGTTGTAATTGTGTGATATGGATTTAAGTCGAGTAATCTTGAGTTCTTCCTCACGAGCTTTCCAAAATATCTTACTAAAATTTAGTCAAATACGAGATTATGTTTATTTTTATTATCCTTCTCTCTAAAGCTTTTAAAACTGCAAGAACGAGTGCTCAATAATGTTGTCATCCATTTGCTTGGAGATGAAGACCCGAGGGTGCGACATGTTGCCGCAGCATCATTAATTAGGTATTTACCAGTATTTTTTCTCTTTTACTTTTTTGGTTGAAGTACTAAAAGGTGTGAGAATGGAAAGAGAGGGAAGAATTCAAAGGATATAGGGCAGTATTCCTGAAGCTGAGCTCATTCCAGCCATTCTACTCTTAAAACTATCAAGAAGAAAAATCCATTACCATGAGTCTAAAATTATAATTAAAAAACAACAGAATACTAACTTTCCATTGTAAAAGTAATGCACTTTCATTGTAAAACTTTTGGACTATAGAGAATAGCACTAAGAAGAATAAAAAATTACCTTCAATTCTGCTACCACCTGGAGGTAATCACTGTTAATATTTTGCTATATACTCTTTATGAGTTTCTTATTCAAAATTGGGTCAAAATTACATGCAGTTTTGTAATCTGACAATTTTCACTGAAGATTTTATTAGCGTTTTCCTGTTATCTTATGAAACAGTAATTTTAGTTATGGGTCGTTGTCTTATTGTGTGGTTATGATAAAATTTTATATAATTTTTTTTGGCAGTTAACCATTTTATATAAATGTTTGTGTGTAATTTTCTTTTTCTGAGAATTCCTGGAAGTTGAGTTACAAGGCCAGGCTTTGAATTTAAAACAAATTTTCTAATAGCTTTGTGGAGGTATAATTTACATTCCTTGAAACTTACTCATTTTGAGTATATAGTAAACTCCAATTTTATCACATTTCTGTCACCCCAGAGGTATCCTTTGTGCACATTTGCAGTAACCTCTGGTTCCCGTCCCCACTCCTAGGTAGTCATTCATCTATTTTCTGTCCCTTAAGATTGATATTTTTACCAGGCGCAGTGACTCACGATTGGGCGGATCATTTCAGGTCAGTAGTTCGAGACCAGTCTGGCCAACGTGGTGAAACCCTGTCTCTACTAAAAATACAAAAATTAGCCTGGTATGGTGGCACACGCCTGTAATCCCAGCTTACTCAGGAGGCTGAGGCAGGAGAATCACTTGAACCCTGGAGACAAAGGTTGCAGTGAGCAGAGATCGTGCCATTGCCCTCCAGCCTGGGCGACAGAGAGAGAGAGACTCTGTCTCAAAACAAACCAACACAAAGATTTGTGTTTTCTGGAAATTTTATAGAACTGGGGTCATAACTATAGATGGACTTTTGCATTTGGCTTCTTTCACTTAATTTTTGAGATTTGTTCGTGTTGTAGCATATATCAGTAATTGGTTCATTTTTATTGCCAAAAGTATTCTATTAAATGAATAATACCATATTTTATCTGTCCATCAGATGGTTATTATTGAGTCCACGTTTTGGCTAATTTATGAATTATGCTACTGTGGACATTTGCCTACAAGATTTTGTGTAGACTTGTTTTCATTTCTTTTGAGTAGATAGCCTACAAGTGGATTTTTAAATAATTTTTGGTACTTACTGTGAAACTGCTCTTCAGAAACATATCATTTTTCCTTTTTAAATTTCTTTTTCTTGAAATGTATCATTTTTCTGTCTTTATATATATATGTGTATGTGTGCGTATATGTATATATTTGAAATTTCAATAGCTTTTGGGGTACAGGTGGTTTTTTGTTACATGGCTGAATTTTTGGTGACATGGGTGAATTTTGGTTACATGGTGAAGTCAGATTTTAGTACACCTGTCACCCAAGTAGTGTACTTTGTACCCAATATGTAGTTTTTTGTCCCTTACCTTCCTTGCAGCCTCCTGCCTTGTGAGTCTCCAGTGTCCATTATACCACTCTGTGTGCCCTTGCGTACCCACAGCTCAGTTCTCCCTTCTGAGAACATACAGCAGAAACATACTAGAATGTGATTGTGCCTGATTCTTCTCACCAATACAAATATTTCAAAAAAAGTTAAATATGTATCAGTTTTTAAGGCAGAAGTTGATACTTCTTTTCATTTTTTATTTTTTATTTTTTGAGATAGGATCTCACTTTGTGATGCCCAGGCTGGAGTGCAGTGGTGTGATCTTGGCTCACTGCAATCTCTGACTCCCAGTGTCAAGTGATTCCCCCATCTCAGCGTCCCAAGAAGCTGGAATTACAGGTGGCTCTTGCCTGTGGCTCTTCCAGGAATTCTACCACTGCCAGCTAATTTTTGTATTTTTTGGTAGAGATGGGCTTTCACCATGTTGGCCAGGTTGGTCTCAAACTCCTGACTTCAAGTGATCCACCCACCTTGGCCTCCCAGAGTGCTGGGATTACAGGCGTGAGCCACCACATCTGGGTGATACTTCTTTTTAAAATAACTCACCTTCTTTTGAAAATAATACATATTTAATGAACGAAATTTAAGGAAAAGATAAAAAGGAAATAATCTTTGTAATCAAACTAGTGAAAGAAAATCAAAGTTACGTTTTGGTGCATATTCTTTCTCATTTTCATCATTGTAATTTGCATTTCTTTGATTACTTGTGAGACACACTTTTCATTTACTTAATGGGTTTGTATGACTTGCCTATTCAGAGATTTTGCAGCTTTACCATTTTCTGTAAATGATAGCAGCTTCTTTTTTGTTTGTTTGTTGAGAGAGAGTTTCGCTCTGTTGCTCAGGATGGAGCACAGTGGTGCAGTCTCGGCTTACTGCAACTTTTGCTTCCTGAAGTGATTTTCCTGCCTCAGCCTCCCAAGTAGCTCGGATTACAGAAGTGTGCCACCATGCCTGGCTAATTTTTGTATCTTTAATAGAGATGGGATTTTGCCACGTTGGCAAGGCTGGTCTTGAACTCCTGGCCTCAAGCAGTGTCTCCCCCCTGCCCCCGCCTCAACCTCCCAAAGTGCTGGGATTACAGGCGTGAGCCACTATAGCAACATACATACCCAGCCAATTTCTTCTTATATTCTAGAAAAAACTATACTCCTGATCAAGTCTCCATAGAGGAAAGAGACTTTAATTAAAGGTACTGGGGTTTGCAAACCAATATGATAAAATAGCTGATTGTTTCTAAAGGTATTACCGAGTATTGATGGCAGATATGAGCCCTTCTGTTTTTGTCGGAAAATGTTGCCAGTATTCTGCATTTGAATTCAGTTTAGATTTGTTAGGAATCTCAGCTGAAGCTTTGCCATCTGGGAGTGTTTTGGACCATTTTGCAGACAAAATTGCAAAAGTGCCTAAGGGATGCAGCTGGCATTCAGACCTGCTCTGTGCTCAGTACTCTGTGGACAAGTGTTTAGCACTTGTTGATATTGATCAAAAGGTTTACAAAGAGAGCTTTCAAAGTTGGTTTTTAATTAAAGCATTTAATAGTGTGAATAGAAAGGGACTTAATTTTATGACAGAAAAAGGAAAGTACAGCACCCAGCCGGGCGTGGTGGCTCATGCCTATGATCCCAGCACTTTGGAGGGCTGAGGTGGGTGGATCATGAGGTGAGGAGTTCAAGACCAGCCTGGCCAACGTGGTGAAACTCCGTCTCTACTAAAGCCACAAAAATTAGCTGGGTGAAGTGGCAAGTGCCTGGAGTCCCAGTTACTTGGGAGACTGAAGCAGGAGAATTGCTCGAACCTGGGCGGCAGAGGTTGCAGTGAGCGGAGATCGCGCCATTGCCCTCTAGCCTGGGCGACAGAGTGACACTCTGTCCTAGAAAACAAAAAAAAGTATAGCAGCCAGTTATGTCAGAGTGGCTGTGTGAGAGAGTGACCCTGAGATTGGCGACACTGCTGTCATGTGTTTGAAGAACGCCACCTGAGAAAGGGGGTGGGAAGTGGTGTCTGCTGGCAACCAGAGGTGTTGGCTTAGCAACCTGCAGGGAGGAGGTGGTCTATCACAGGTGAGTTTCAGCTGCTTTCTTAAGCAAATCAACCTTACTTTTGTGTTAGGCTCGTCCCAAAACTGTTTTATAAATGTGACCAAGGACAAGCTGATCCAGTAGTGGCCGTGGCAAGAGATCAAAGCAGTGTTTACCTGAAACTTCTCATGCATGAGACACAGCCTCCATCTCATTTCTCCGTCAGCACAATAACCAGGTACGCTGACCCGGTGGCGTCCTGACATTGTCGGGAAAATACCCTTTCCTGATGCCTTTCTTTAGGCTTTAATTGAAAACATTTTATTTTCTAGAGAAAAGCTTTAGCTCAGGATGTTTGAATGCAGGTCAGTTCTTTGATAGAATATTATTCTTTTGAGGATTGACCACACCACCTCTGTATTTAAGCCCTGCCGCAATCACACAGCTGTGACATGGCGAATCTTTTAATGAGTTTATTACATTCCATGTGCTGACAGTTGTATTTTTGTGTGTGACACGTATTATCTGTTAAAACCTTTCACTTTAGTTGTGTTCCCTTTAAAGAGGATGGTATTCTGTCATGCCCATTGATTTTTCGGTGAGCAGGGTATTAAAGTCAGTGGTATTGAGGGTTATCCACTAGTTCAGTGATGTGCAGCGATTATCATTCTCATTTGTTGTGGACCTTTTGAATATAGTGTCAGATGACCACATCTGATTCTTATGTGGGTAGGACAGAGTGCTTTAATGAAATTATAGTCTTTAGAATTCTAGCTTGCAAAGGAGATTGCAGAAGCGGTAAGACTTGTGCTTTTTAATTTTGTCTTTTAAATGTTATTTTAAAAATTGACTTTATATGATACTCTTTTTTCTGTTGAGTAACAGTGTTTTACAAAACTTGGACTGAATGACTTCTAAGCTTAAATGGTCACTTGATGCTTTTTTCCCTGAATTTGAAACTCAGCTTATCAAATTTCCAAGTCATAATTCCTAAATAAATAACAACTTTTCTCATATAAAGACTGCTTTAAAAAAACACATGGAAGACTGGGCGTGGTGGTTCAAGCCTGTAATCCCAGCATTTTGGGAGGCCCAGGTGGGCAGTTTGCCTGAGCTCCAGAGTTTGAGACCACTCTGGGCAACATGGCGAAACCCTACCTCTACTAAAATACAAAAAATTAGCCAGGCGTGGTGGCATCCGCCTGTAATCCTAGCTACTCAGGAGGCAAAGGCATGAGAATCACTTGAGCCCTGGAGGCAGAGAGATTGCGCCAGTGTGCTTTGGCTTGGGCTACAGAGTGAGACTCTGTCTCAAAAAACCCAGAAAACACATGGAAATATTTTCTTTGACCACCTTAACGTTTTCCCTTCAGATAATTCCCTTTGTTTAACCTCAGAACTGGCATTTTCTCTCTTTGAGAAGATTCAGGATAAAAAATACTCTTTTAAGATAAGTAGAAGCGGTGAAAGAGTATTTGATTATCAGGAATTTGATAAGTTATAATAAATTATTGCTTCTGAATGTTATTTCAGAAGATGATTTTTTTTTGAGACGGAGTCTTACTCTGTTGCCAGTTTGGAGTGCAATGGCGCGATCTTGGCTTACTGCAACTTCCGCCGCCTGGGTTCAAGCGATTCTCCTGCCTCAACCTCCTGAGTAGCTGGGAGTACAGGCAGGCACCACTATGCCCAACTAATTTTTGTATTTTTAGTAGAGACAGGGTTTCATCATGTTGGCCAGGATGGTCTCTATCTCTTGACCTCATGATCTGCCCGCCTTGGCTTCCCAAAGTGCTGGGATTACAGGCGTGAACCACCCCTCCCTGCTGATGAATCTTTATTAATAGATGCCAACTCAGATATCATTAACATTGGTTACTAACTACTACTTTGAAGAGTTTCCCAGTTCCAAACTTTAGCAGGCCCTTGACAATTCAGCTGTGCTTAATTGGGTCTTGCGTGATAGACACAATTACCAATTGTAGAGCAGCAGTGAGTGCTGCTTAGCTACCTATTCTGTTAGTGTTCATGTGTTAACTTAAAATCATGATACAAAATCAGCTTGGCTTTATTCAAACAGTTGGGTTATTATAATTTGTTTTATTTTTTGCCTTTTTCCATGTGTTCTAAAGGAATTAGAGTTTGTATAGAACTATAATGGGGGATAGAAATTGACAGGTGCCATGAATGGAATACAGAAAAGTGCCATGGGAGCTCAGAAGTGGAGAAAGGAATTTCTTTTTTCATGAAAGCAGGAATAACTTCATGAAGCATTTATTTCAACTTAAAGAGATTGTAGGCAGTGCCGGGAGGGGAGTATGGCTGCAGTGCCAAGTGTTTGGGGCAGACTTGGACGAAGGGAGGGAATACATTCAGCCCTTGTTATGGAACAGTGATCAAATTTATTTCCAGTCCCTCTTTCACTTAAAAGTTGAGGCTGCTTAACTTCTTTTAATCTTCAGTCTTAAACTTTTAAATGCCATTTGATCTTTAAAAATATATATTTTAATAGTAGATTTTAAGTCTCTGTATTTTTCTTATTAGAATATATAGAGGCTATAACCTACTACCAAGTATAACAGATGTCACTATGGAAAATAACCTTTCAAGAGTTATTGCGGCGGTTTCTCATGAACTAATCATGTCAACCACGAGAGCACTCACAGTAAGTCTCTTTCTCAATTGGTGTTAATGAAATTTAGTAATTTTTGGTAGTTTGTATGGCCAGTTAGTTATATGGTCATCTTATGGCGAGGTGTTTGTATTAGAGCTCTTACTTATCTGTGGGGCTTGCTAAGAAATTGTGCTTCTGTGAAAAGATTCTTGGCTTACTCCAACAGGAATGTAAAGACCTATTTTTTCCTGATTATTAAAGTAATACACACTCAAAAAAATACAGCCAATTTAGAAAGACATAAAATTGAAAATAAAGTGGGCATGGTGGCTCACACCTGTAATCCCAGCACTTTGGGAGGCTGAGATGGGCGGATCATGAGGTCAAGAGATGGAGACCATCCTGGCCAACGTGGTGAAACCTCGTCTCTACTAAAAATACAAAAATTAGCCAGGCATGGTGGCACACGCCTGTAATCCCAGCTACTTGGGAGGCTGAGGCCGGAGAATTGCTTGAACCTGGGAGGCGGAGGTTGCAGTGAGCCAAGATTGTGCCACTGCACTCCAGCCTGGGACACAGAGCGAGACTCCATCGCCAAAAAAAAAAATGTACATATATATATTTCTCACATTGGCAGATAATCATCACCAAGATAAATTTTGGGATTGTGGATGATTTTTGTCTTTTTCTTTACATTTTTTCAGATACGCTCAAATTTTCTAAAATGAGCATGTGTAACTTTTGTTATCTGAAAGAATAATAGAGAAAATTAATGTTAATTTGCTGGTGACTAGGTTAAACCTTTTTATGTGACAAAAGAAATACTTGCATGTCCTAGAAAGCTAAATATTGTTTGGGCTGTCTGTAGTATGGTCTTCCCTTGATTTGTTCAAAATATTGTAAACTTTGCTTATTTATTTTTCTTGTGACTGACATGTGTCAGACACTGTTGTAGGCTTGGGATGTAAAAACGGGATTCCTGCCCTTATGGTCTCTGCAGGCTGGTCGAGGGGATGACATAATCAGCTGGAGCTCAGCTTCTAAGGATGTGCAGGGGCAGTTGAGGGGTGGAAGTGGGGAGAGCATTCCAGGTGTGGGCAGCACAGGAGCCTCTCTTCATCGGAATGTAATTGCCATTCCAATAACACGTATTTCAGTTGTTTAAAGTAGGAAGTTGTACTATGGTGGGACAGATATCCTGTGGTTGTCATATACAGATCTCAGATTTCTTCTCAGTGTTTGTACTTTTTATAATGGGTAAAAGGAGACTAAATGCAATAAACCTTTGTGGTGTTTGGGTGTGATTTTGTTGTTTCTTTCTTCTGTAGTTTGGATGCTGTGAAGCTTTGTGTCTTCTTTCCACTGCCTTCCCAGTTTGCATTTGGAGTTTAGGTTGGCACTGTGGGTACGTATTTTCCTCAGTATGTATTAATAGTTGTCTGTAACAATATGATATATGGTTATTAGGATCCCCTTTTTCTTTCTTTTTAAGTCTTTTATCAATTTGGCTTTTTGGAAAAATGTCTGATGGAATACTTGTTTCTGCTGTATTAGTTGTGTGAGACTAGTGACAGGAGCTGTGGGAATTGAATGCCAGATGTTCTTAGGCATATTTGGGGATTTGAGGGTTTGATCTTCAAGTTCATTTAAGAGAATTTTCATATGCCGGCAAAAGACTTTTCTTGTTAGCTTGATTCTTTCCAGAATTCTTCACTGTGTATTAGAAGGTTAGGAACCTTTTTTCACTTAAATGTGACCCAGCATATGAAATGGTGATGATTTAGGAACTACTGTACTTACATTAACAGCTTTTATTTAAAAATTACTTTCCTCCAGTAGATGGCTCTACTAACATCTGCTGAATAATTTCAGGTCTTCTCCAGCATTCAGGAATAAGCTTTCATTTTGTTTATCAGTTACTGAGAATGATTTTGGTGACTCACATCACATTGGGAAGTAAACCTGCAGATTTCTTGTGTGTCAGTGAATGAACAACTGACATTTGCTTGAAGTAGATTACATTCTCTGCTCTAGAATGATTGCTTTCCTGCTTTGCACACGTAGGACTGTGCAACCAGCGTGTGTAGTCATAGGTCCAGCACTAGACTTGACTTCTGAGCAACTTTGGCATTGGAGTAGAATGTATTAATTTAAAGAAAGGTAAAAATCCATTAAAGTAAGCATACAGTTCTAATACTTTTTAAAATTTAAAACAGACTTAAATGATAAAATTAAAAAAAAATGGGTAGATACTGTAATCTCATTTCTGCATCTGTTCACAAGGGGTTGATGTTTATGATTTCTCTTCTCCCCTGCCCATTTCGTGTTCTCTTCATCCTCAGTCGGCACCTCAGGTGGTTGGGGTTTGGCTGCTGGTAGTTTGACTTATACTGTCTTTTCTAGGGGATTGAGCCCTGAGTAGTCCTGCTTCTATGAGATTGCAGTTTGTCCTCCTCTAATTTTTATTAGGAGATATGGGATGTTAAAGGATACCATCGGGGAACCAGAGTAATATTCGTGTCAGGAAAACTAACCATGTCAGACCTGCCCCATTGTGTATCAAGTACACTATTTTTCCATGTTAGTTAAGAGCTCACCCCAGCCAATTCCCTTTTATTTTGTGCCTGTTTACCCAATGACATTACGATGCCCAAATGTCTGGGTAGCTGTCTCAGCTCCAGTTTAGCAGAACCATCGTTATATGCCCTAGTGGAAGCATTCTTCATTGGACACTTAGGCCCCAATACCTTTAATCAGATCTACTACCTGATTTCATTTCTGTCTTGATTTTTATGGAGCTTTGATTTATAGGAAAGATGTTAGTTGATTAACAATAGTGAAAGCAATTTCTGAGCTGGTATGAAATATATTGTGACATGCCTTCCTCTTGGAATGGCAAGAGAAAGAAAGACTATTGTTTGCTTGAAAATTGTCTATAATTTGACCTTGCCAATGTCTGCTTCCAGAGTGCCCCCACTGAGTGCCTCAGATGAGTGTAGGAAGAGCTGTACCATTGGGATGGCCACAATGATTCTGACCCTGCTCTCGTCAGCTTGGTTCCCATTGGATCTCTCAGCCCATCAAGATGCTTTGATTTTGGCTGGAAACTTGCTTGCAGGTACTGGTACTGAGTTGAAACAGGGACTCCAGGACTTGCGTTTTGATTTTCTTATGGGGAATCGGGGTGGTGAGCAAATGAGGGAAAACTATTAAAAGGTCATTGCCAGTAATGGCTTGTCCATTTAGTCAAATTTCAGATGTTACCTATATGCATAAATGCATGGTTGGTAGCTGTTCTATGCTGAGTATTTTAAAGTAGCCTCTTCCCAATCTAGCCCCTCAGTTAACTACAAGTAAACTCATTTTGAATTTCATTTTAGTGGGCACCATATGCCAGCACTGCTGCAGGCACTGGGGCGATAAGAAAGTATAATAAATGGACTCCGTTCTCAAGTTGCTTTTAGATTAGAGGGGGATACATGTAGACAAAAGTGCAGTGGTCACACAGAGTGGCCATGATCACTCTCCTTGGGCAGATTTATGGGCTGGTCGGAAAGGGCACAGCAGGGAGATGGTGCAGCAGCTTGGCGATGAGAATGGAGGATGTGGGCAGCAAGGAAGGTGGGGTCCATTGAAACCGATTTGGGAAGAAGCTGCCAATCTCCATGAAAGAATTGGGACCTGTGCTCTGCTTCAGGAGGCTATAGGAGAGTTTTGTGAAAGGGACTAGTAGATGAGTATTTTAATAAGATCATTCAGCCAACTGGAATGTGGGCTGGAGGAGAAGGTAGGGAGACTCAGGAGATTAATGTTGATGCTAAGGCAAGAGATGGGAAGTCTAAACCAAGATAATTGCTTTAGGATTGTAGGGAAGACACTGATTGTTAAGAGAATGAAGGAGGCAGAATCACCAGGCCTGGGTCGCCAACTGAACTTTGGTTTTCAGGACCAAGAAACCCAGGATGACTGCACATCCTGGGCAGGTGTGTGGTGGTGACAGTCGTGGATATTGGGAACACATATTTGCAGGGGAAGCATCAGTTTCAGCTTGAGTTTGGCCTGTCAGTTGAATATCAGGCACAGATGTCTGACCAACTCTCAACATAGATAGGGTCTTTTATTTTTATTTTTATTATTATTTTTTATTAAGACAGGCCTAAATAGATAGGATCTTAAATGGCTTCAATTCCCCAAGCAGTTTATCCTTCTCATGCTATCAGGGTGTGGAGGTAATGTCTATGCCCCTATCACAGCCAGTGCTCCCAAATCTCTGAGAAGTTCATGGACCTCTGAAGAAGAAGCCAACCCAGCAGCCACCAAGCAAGAGGAGGTCTGGCCAGCCCTGGGGGACCGGGCCCTGGTGCCCATGGTGGAGCAGCTCTTCTCCCACCTGCTGAAGGTGATTAACATTTGTGCTCACGTCCTGGACGACGTGGCTCCTGGACCTGCAATAAAGGTAACATCCCACTCAGGTGCTGGATTAATACAGCCCTAATGACTGTGGGCTTCCGGAATACCTTTGTTTAGTAATCTGTCCCTTCTTTATTCTCTTTTGCTTTAAATGAACAAAATTGCTCAGATTATGACACTAAATTTAACATCAAAATGTGACCATATGGTTGGGTGCAGTGGTGCAGGCCTATTATTCTAGCACTTTGGGAGGCTGAGGCAGGTGGATCACTTGAGGCCAAGAGTTCGAGACCAGCCTGGCTAACATCATGAACCCCTATCTCTGCTAAAAATACAACAAATTAAATGGGCATGGTGCTGCATGCCTGTAATTCCAGCTCCTCGGGAGGCTGAGGCAGGAGAACTACTTGAACCTGGGAGGTAGAGTTTGTGGTGAGCCTTGATTATGCCACAGCACTCCAGCCTGGATGACAAAGTCAGTCTGTGTCTCAAAACAAAAAAATGTGACCATGTGTTTTGTAGCTCTTTTGGTATCATCAATCACTGTTACCCCTAAGAGGGAAATAGCTAGCATTAGTTTTAGGTTTCCAGCATTAGTCAAGAAAGCTCAGAATTGATACTCCTGGCTAAGTACCTCATTGATGTGTCCTTAAATCTTGGTTAGTGGCTACTGTCCTAGCTGGCATAGTTATAGAGCATTTCCATGGTTGTAGAAAGTTCTGCTCATCTCAGGGACAGTGTTGCTTTTCTGTGAAGCAATAAAATCAGCTTCAAAACAAATGTTAGCTCTTTGCATAATGGATTTAAGATAGACCAGTTCACTTACTGTTTTTTTTTTTTTTTGGAGACGGAGTTTTGCTTCCGTAGCCCAGGCTGGAGTGCAATGGCATGGTCTCGGCTCACTGCAACTTCCGCCTCCCGGGTTCAAATGATTAATGATGGCTGCCTCCTGGAGTGTTGGGAGCCTGGATGTTCTACATTCTCTCATGTGTTGTGTATTGGAGAGAGTTCGGGCTTTATGAATACATCTAGACTTGTTGGCTTCTAGCTTTGCTGCTAACCAGCTGTGACCCTGAATAAGTTACTTCCTCTCTGAGCCTGTTTCCTCTTTTAGAAAAGGAAGTTTAAAATGCTGCTTTGGGCTGGGCATGGTGGCTCATGCCTGTAATTCTAGCACTTTGGGAGACTGAAATGGGAGAATCACTTGAGCTTGGAGTTCGAGACCAGCCTGGCCATCATAGGGTGAGGTCCTGTCTCTTCAAGAAATTAAAACATTAGCTGAGTGAGGTGACATGTGCCTGTGGTCCCATCTACTCTGGAGGCTGAAGAGGAGGATTGCTTGAGCCTGGGAGGTTGAGGCTGCAGTGAACTATGATTGTACCCATCCTGGGTGACGAGTGAGACCCTGTCTCAAAAAAACAAAAAGAAAAAATTGCTGCTTTGTACCCTTTTCATGTCATGGCTAACATAGAATGCCTTGGTTGTTTGCTGTTGGAGGGTATGAGCCTGAGGGCTCCTTCCAACTTGTTCTCTGTGCTCCTGTTTGGAGGTTGTGGACCAGTCCCTACCATGTACCGTTGTGTGGGTAAAAGTCAATAAAATGTGTACAGTGTCTGAACTGTACAAATAGGGGTCCAAGAACAAAATGAATGACATGGGTTAGCTCTTTCTGATAAATGGTAAAACCATATATTCTAATTTTCAGTTTCTGTATTGTGGTACTTCCATCACTTGTTTTTGTTTTTCTGTTTTAGGCAGCCTTGCCTTCTCTAACAAACCCCCCTTCTCTAAGTCCCATCCGACGAAAGGGGAAGGAGAAAGAACCAGGAGAACAAGCATCTGTACCACTGAGTCCCAAGAAAGGCAGTGAGGCCAGTGCAGGTAGGAGACGTGGGGAAGGGAGGGGCAGGAGTGCAGCATCTGTCGTGTAGAAATGTAGGATTGAAGTAACTTGGTATTTTATAGAAATATAATACATATCAGCAATTTTATAGAAATATAATACATATCAGCAAAGTGAGAGAATGTTTCCCCAGCTGTGGTTCAAGATACTAGAAACTAATGACTAGCGTACTCAGACCACCTTTTGGGCTGAAGCATCTGTAGGTGCCACCTGCTGACATGCAGCCCCTGCAGCCTCCAGGCTTCCAGCCCTAGCAAGGAGCCTCTCTCCCGTGCCTCCCTGTCGCAGGTGATGGCTGGAGAGGCCTCCTGATACTCAGTAAGCGAAGTGGTATAGATGCTTTGGAATAGATGTAGTGAGTGAAAAAGTGATTCTCATATGTCAAAAATTCTGATTGGAAACGGAATATTTACATTTGGAAGAGCTAAAGGAGAGATAAAGTAGAGATTAATTAATCTGAGTTGGGAGAAGCTTAAACCATTCACAAGTTTGAAGGATCTTTTTTTACCCATGAAAATGTCAGAACAGAAGGGGCTATGATTTAGGTATGACTGTAGTTTATCGAATTCCCACCCATACTGCTCTTGGTGGGTACTGGCAGGGGCAGGAGAGGAGCCTGGCAAAGCGTGAAGTGACTGCTGCCTCTGCTGTCCTGGACGCCTGTCCGCCTGTCTGTGCAGTCTCCCTCCAAACTCATTGTCACCCTGTCTCTTGGCGCCTAGGGGTCAGTGATGGTTCTCCTATTTGTTTTGTGTGTATAGTATTTATATCAAGGCTATTTATTTATTTATAATTGTTATTAATAGCTGTGATGTACAACATGATGTTGGAAATATGTATGCATTGTCTGGGTGCGCTAGCTCACACCTGTAATCCCAGAACTTTGGGAGGCCGAGGCAGGCGGATCACGAGGTCAGGAGTTTGAGATCAGCCTGGCCATCATGGTGAAATCCTATCTCTATTTAAAAAAAAAAAAAAAAAAAACTAGCTGGGCATGGTGTTGCATACCTGTAGTCCCAGCCACTCGGGAGGCTGAAGCCAGAGAAATGCTTGAACCTGGCAGGCGGAGTGAGCCGAGATCATGCCACTACATTCCAGCCTGGGCAACAAAGCAAGACTCCGTCTCAGAAAAAAAATAGGAAAAGAAATACATATGCTTTGTGGAATGGCTAATTAATCTATGCATCACCTTACATAGCATTGTTTTGTGGTGAGAACACTTAAAATCCACTCTTTCAGTGATTTTCCTGCATATAGTATGTTGTTATTAACTGCAGTCACCATGCTTTACAGATCTCTTGAACTCATTCCTCCTGTCTATAAATGAAATTTTGTATCCTTGACCAAGACATTGAACGGAGTCTTGCTTCTTTGCTCAGGCTGGAGTACGGTGGCATGATCTCAGCTCACTGCAACCTCCACTTGGTGGGTTCAAGCAATTCTCCTGCCCCACTCTCCCCAGTAGCTGGGATTATAGGCATGTGCTACCACACCCAGCTGATTTTTGTATTTTTAGTAGAGACGGGGTTTTACCATGTTGGCCAGGCTGGTCTTGAACTCCTGACCTCAAGTGATCCACCTGCCTCAGCCTCCCAAAATGCTAGGATTACAGGTGTAAGCCACCGCACCTGGCCTAAAGTGTTTTAAAAGGGGTTCTTTTCTAAGGGTTGGCTGTAGTACAGGAGGAAGATTTACCTATTGAAAAGCCTCAGCCTTTACAACTGCAAAATTATCAGTATATGTCTATCATCTTTCTGATGAATTAAATAAACTAAGGACTCCAAGTCAAAAGTCTTCAAACTGGAGTAGAATAGTTGTATAAAGTGCTTGGCACATTAAGATTTACTATCGGTTTAATGATAAAGTTTGTGCCTTTACCATCTTTAAAATATTTTTACATCATCCCTGTTTGATTACTTGGTGGGCTCATGAAGTTGTTGGCCACTAAGGAATCTTAGGCTCAAAGAGGTTCTGGAATTGGCCAGTGGTCCTTGAATTAACTGCTCCCATGATTCTCAAACTGATTTCTCACAAAGCAAACAAACGACCACAATAAAGCAACTATGCACACTGCTCTCTTATTTTTTTTTTTAAGTACTTAGGCTCTACTTAGGTTTGTTAGTCAATTTCTCATTACTTCTAGTTAATCAAAAGGTCAGAGGAAATATTTGAATATTTTCATACTATGATGCTTTAACAAAAATCATTATTTCCAGTAATCTGTTTAAAACTTGGCAAGTTATTTTGATCTAAAAGTTTATCTTTTGTGTGTGTATTTTTAAAGCCTCTAGACAATCTGATACCTCGGGGCCTGTTACAACAAGTAAATCCTCATCACTGGGGAGTTTCTATCACCTTCCTTCATACCTCAAACTGCATGATGTCCTGAAAGCTACGCATGCTAACTACAAGGTACTGGCTCTGCCTCTTTTGTAAATATATATGCACACATCCTTATGTCCAATGGATTGTTGATGTTTTTCCTATAATTTGTAGAACGTATTAGCCCTTTGAGATATGAGTTACAGTTAGTTTTTTCAAGTTTGTCTTTCAGCTTTGTTTATGATAGCTTCTATCATACAGATATTTTGGATTTTCATACTGTTTGTACTCACAGCTAAGATTTATGACAGTGACAGAGTGAGGATGTGCCGCCAGGTTATACAGGGCAGTGGTCCTGGAGGAGTCTGGGAGGATCTGTGTACAGGATTCCTCCCCTCCCGTGAGGCTCACATGAAACTACAGCAACGTGCTGGCCATGCAGGCGCCCCCTGCCTAACATGAGCCAGAATTCCAGACTCGCAGAAGGAAAGCAAGCATTCAGTATAAACCATGCGTTTCAAATAGTCTGGGCATGGTGAGCCACTTGTTATCAGCTAGGGAGAGTTTACATCAGTGTGAGGAACTGTTCACCAGATACCCCAAGAGCCAGCCTTTCTGCATACGGATGTTTCAGTCTTTTAGGTCTTTTTTTTTTTAACTTTAAAATTTTCTGTTGATCTGCAATTTGTTAGATATGAAGTATGCATCCGATTTAATTTTTGGTTTTGGTTGTCCCCGATGCTGTTTACAGAAGAATTTTTCTGCACTAATTGGGTTACTTACATTCTCATAGTTCTCTAGTTTCATTTATTATTTTGTTATATTGATCTATCTGTCTGGTCTTCTATTAGAAGCATCCTTTTTTTTTTTCTTTTTTCTTTTTTAGACAGAGTCTTGCTCTATCCCCAGGCTGGAGTGCAGTGGTGCAAGCATTGCTCACTGGAGTCTTGACCTCTGGGGCTCAAGTGATCCTCCCACCTCAGCCTCCTGAGTACCTGGGACTACAGACATGTGTCACCATACCCAGCTAATTTTTATAATTTTTGTAGAGACAGAGTCTCCCTAAGTTGTCTGGGCTGGTCTCAAACTCCTGGGTTTAAGCAGTCCTCCCTCCTTGGCCTCCCAAATTGCTGGGATTACATGTGTGAGCAACTGTACCTGGCCAGAAGTATACTTCTTAATTATTGTAGCTTCATGGTATTTATGAGGGGATCGGTTCTCCTCTTGTTCTTTAGAATTTTTCAGATATTCTTCTTCGTTGATTTTGGCATGTGAGCAATAGAATCAACTTATTCATAGATTAATTTAGGGAGAACTTATACCTCAGATGATAAGTCACCCTGTCCAGAATGTGGGATGCTTTTCTATTTGTTCAAAACTTTTTAAATCATCTCAAGCACATGAAATTTAAGTTATTTTAAAAAACTTTAAAGATGATTTCACATACCTCTTGCACATTTCTTGATAAATGAATCCTTAGGTATTCCTCTGTTTTTGTCACTAGTAGATACTTCTCATGGATATTTTTCCTGGAAATCATTTATCAAACTTATGTGGCTTCTTTTCTGAAGGATGTTTGATAATTTTAAAAGATCAAAGTCTGGCCAGGGGAGATGGCTCATGCCTGTAATCCCAGCACTTTGGGAGGCCAAGACGGGTGGATTACCTGAGGTCAGGTGTTCGAGACCAGCCTGGCCAACATGGTGAAACCCCGTCTCTATTAAAAAAAAAAAAAAGATCCAAGTCTTCATATTTTACAAGATTTGGAGTCCTAAGCTTAAGTTGCGAGGTTCTCAGTAAGCTCCCAAAGTAGAAGAGAGCATGTTGAAAAATGCCATAGAGAGAAGATACTTCTTTTCCACCTGTCTTCAACTCATATCATCTTGAATTTCGGGGTACCTTTCTGTGTTCCCAGTGCTTGCTCTCTGTTTATTATTGTCCTTCCTGAATACCCTGGACTCCAGCATGTTCTGCTGTAATTCTGGCCTCCCTGGCATCTTGGACTCCTGTTTCCTTTGCTCTGTCATCCCTGTGGCCAGCTCCTGCTGTGCAGCTTCTCAGCTGATGTGTGTTTGGAGTGGCTGGCATGTCTTGCTGGATCTTTGAGTATCACCTCTGGTTTCCTTGGTTCCTTCTCCTGAGTTGCTGAGCGTCTGCACTCCACATTTTTTGTATGGGCCTTCTTGCTCCCCTCTGATTCCTTTTGTCTTCCCTGGTTTCTTGATTTGGTTTTGAGTCTCCACAGAATGTTTATAGCTCTTCTGAAAACCTGGAGGCTGTCTTTTTCATCTTAATTCTCGTCTCATGACCTCCTTTCCCTTATTTGACAGCTAGACTTTCCCAGGGTGAGCTTCTCCCTCCAGAATTCCATGCCTCCTCTTCCACTTGCCTGCTGTCCAGGAGAGGTCAGATTGCCGTGCTGATTGGGGGAGAACCCTTTCTTCCCCGGGCTCTTCATCTCACATGACATCACCATGTCACCTCATCCCTTGGACCTTCAGTGGTCTTACTGCTGGATTTTTCTTTCCTTTGGCTGGCCTGTTGAGGGCACACCCAGGTTGACCCTAGTGTAGTTGTAAGGCCGGCTGCCTCGCCGGGAGCTAAATGGACACACTTATCTCTCCCCGTGCCGGCCTCTCTATGCTGGCTCCCCACACCCACTCCTATCTGATCTCTCTATGCAGGCTCCACACACCCACTCCTGCATTCCTCACTCGACCCCTTCAAAATTTAAAAAGCCCGCCAAAGATTTGTCCAACGGCAGCTTAACATTGACCTCCCCAGCCAGTTAACCCACCAGTAGTCCTGCCTGGCAACCAATGGCAGCTCGCCCCATTGGCACCTTGACTTCCCCTCACCAATGAAACTGTCTGTTCTTTGTTTCCCTAGTGATCAATCAAACCCCCTCACCAATGAAACTCACCAATGAAACTGTCTGCTCTTTGTTTCCCTAATAATCAATCAACCCTCCTCACCAATGAAACTGTCTGCTCTTTGTTTCCCTAAAGACCAATCAATTATCTCCACTCCCTATAAAACCCCACACCCTGAGAAGCCCAGTGCGACTTCTCTGGCCCCTTCCCGGACCACAGAACCTCGCTCGGGAGCTGAATAAATTGGATTCTCATTTTCTCACACTGGCCTCAGTTTCCTCATTTTACCTCGGCAATATACCTTACAGTAGTCGTGGTATTTGGATCCACTCACATTTTCAGCTTCTGTGTCTGTCTCTTGTCTGCTTCTGACTTTGCCCAGAGAAAGCTTCTCTTTCACAAGGGTTCTTAGATTTATGTTCACTGAGCACCTTCTTTTCTGAGGTAATATTTTTGCCAATGTTTATTTTCCTAGTCAGTCTCGCCTCACCCTTCTTGTTATACATGATGTCTTGTCCTGACCCATTCTCCGAGTCTGTAAAATAGAATTGCTCTACAATTTAATTACACACAATCTTTTAGAATCTTAACACATTTACACCTGATTTAATATTTTATTATAGTCAAATTGAACAACCATGTGTGAATTTGGTAGTGATTTCTCCCAGGGATCCTAACGTGTAAGGAATAGGACTTCGTATTGTCAATTTTTTCCTATACCACGTACCAGAAACTGATTATGATGGACATTTAACCACTTTTTTCTCATTATGAAAGAAGGTTAGGAATTACTTCTTTCAGTACTGTCAGTGTAACTTGAAACGTGCCTTTGAAAGAATAGTTTTTGTATAGCTGTCTGAAAGGAATGTTTTTCCAAGATATTTCCCCAGTGCTGGAGACAAACACACAGACACAGCCCGAAAGGTGAGTGTACGGGGCTGCGCAGTGGAGGCGTCTGCCGCAGCGGCCGAGGGTGTGTCTTTGCTGTACATTACAAAACTGTGACAGGGCCAGTAACTGTGGGTCTCTCCTTCACCTTCCCAAGGTCACTTTGGATCTTCAGAACAGCACGGAAAAGTTTGGCGGGTTTCTCCGCTCAGCCTTGGACGTTCTCTCTCAGATTCTAGAGCTGGCAACACTGCAGGACATCGGGAAGGTTTGTGTCCTGTTTTTTCTCCTTGGGTTGTGGCTGGCACACTTGATGTGCGTCCTCTGGGCTGAGTGCATCTAGGATGGAGCCTGGTTCTTCAGGGTGGCTCTGGGAGGCTTCTCCCTGCCCCACGTGCTTCGTGTCACGGAACCCAAATCTGACTCTGCCTTAGCCATAAAGTTTGGGATAAAGGTCTACTTGTATTCTGTTTTCATTTGTTATCAGGTGTTAGCTTAGACCCAGTTTAGTTTAGAAAATTAGTGGGTTTAAAAATCTTGAGGTCTCTTTTCTCTACACCACGGTTCTCAACTTATTTTAGGGGAAATATCTTGAGCCAGGATACAATGGGAAAAGAGTCTCTACCCCTTTCTATTCAAAATTCATTTTTATCCCTTTCTGTCTGAACAAAAACTGTATGGAATCAACACTACCGAGTTCTGTGGGAAAAAAAAAAACCTGCTTCCTTTGCTCTGCTGGAATCAGAAGGTGCTAGGCCCCTGTGGAGTAGTACATAGAATTCTAGCTTTTTTCCTCCTTTCTCTGTATATTGGGCTCAGAGAGTACACTGTGTCTCTATGTGAATATGGACAGTTAGCATTTACCAACATGTATCTGTCTACTTTCTCTTGTTTAAAGAAAGAAAGAAAAAAAAAACTTTAAAAAATGGGGTTGGCCAGGCGCAGTGGCTCACGCCTGTAATCCTAACACTTTGGGAGGCCGAGGTGGGTGGATCACCTGAGGTCAGGAGTTGAAGACCAGCCTGGCCATGATGGTGAAACCCCATCTTTAAAAAATAAAAATAAAAAAATAGGCCGGGTGCAGTGGCTCACGCCTGTAATCCCAACAGTTTGGGAGGCTGAGACGGGTGGATCACGAGGTCAAGAGATCGAGACCGTCCTAGTCAACATGGTGAAACCCCGTCTCTACTAAAAAATACAAAAAAAAATTAGCTGGGCATGGTGGCGCGTGCCTGTAGTCCCAGCTACTCAGGAGGCTGAGGAAGGAGAATTGCTTGAACCCAGGAGGAGGAGGTTGCAGTGAGCCGAGATCGCGCCATTGCACTCCAGCCTGGGTAACAAGAGCGAAACTCCGTCTCAAAAAAAAAAAAAAAAAAAAAAAAAATGGGGTTATAAAAGGTCAGCAAAGCGTGGATTTGAGAAGTTTGGGTGGGTTAAGTGAGCATTGTGACAACATGGCTTCTCCTTTGGCATGTTTAATTGTGACATTTGACAGACATCTTTGCAGTTGAAGATGACACTTTTAAAATAAACTCTCTCCCAACAATGACTTGAACCCTGCCACTCAATGGGAGAATCAGCAGAACCTGTAGGATCTTATTTGGAATTGACATTCTCTATTGTAATCTTGTTCCTGTTTATTTTTAAATTTTCTTTTTGTTTCACTGGAAAGGAAAGATGATGCCAGTTTTAAACGTTAAAAGTGTACAGGTTGCTTTGTGACAATAAAACTAAATGTGTACACAAGGATTTGATGCTTTTCTCTCAGCATAGGTATGCTTACTATGACCTTCCAAGGTTGACTTGTATAACATCACTGTCACACTTTGTCACCCTAACTTCATATTTTTTGATACACACTTTGTAGGATGGCCTCAGGGCTATGTGGATTGAGTAACGGGATCTGAATCAATGTATTGATATCTCCATAGCTGGGAAATGTGGGTACAATTTGCCATTGGTTTCTGGAAGTATTCATATCATTTGGGATACCAGATTGCTCAATACTCTGAGTATATCGTGCCCTTGATTTTTATCTCCAAGTGGCAGTTTTTAAAATTGGCCTTTTACCTGGACATAAAATAATAGTGCCTGCTACCACGATCCAACAGACCTGGTGCTCTAATGCCAAGTTATACATGGGACAGTTGCTGGCATGTCTTCATTGGCTATATAAAATGTGGCCAAGGAGATAGGCTCTCATGGTTAGCAGTAACTGTCCCTGCTCTCTGGTGTAAAGCTCTCAAATGTGACTACGTGAATCTGTGTGGGATAATGGACTCAGCTCTGTCTGCACAATGCCATTGTGCAGAGAAGCACCCTAATGCATAAGCTTTTTAATGCTATAAAATATAGTAGCTGAAATTAAATGCCACTTTTTTCAGAGGTGAATTAATGGACAGTCTGGTGAAATTCAAAAGCTTTTTGATATGTGAAACTTGATGAATGGAATTATTCCATCAATAGGCAAAAGTGTAACCACCTGTCTAGATGGATAGTGTGTAATTTCTGCACAGCTCTCTGTTCTTAGTAAATACATCACTGTATACTGATCAGGAATCTTGCTCCAATAAAGGAACACAAAGAAAAAAACAAAAACTGGGGTCGGGGGGAGGTGTGACTTGCTCTTTTGTGCCCGAGGAAGTAACAGAGCTGGGGTTGACATTCATGTTCTTTGGCTTTATGTCCAGTAATTTCCCCTACCGCTCAAAACTATAGGAAAGTTAGAATTCTGTGGTAAATACTCTGTTGAATACCCACAATCTAGCTTCTGCAGTTGTTCACATTTGGCTAGATTTGCTTTCTGTCAGTACAGCTTACTTTCTAATGTATTTTGAAAGGAGTGACAGATGCCCCCCTTCAAACATGTGTGTCTCCAAGTGAAATACAGTATGTCTAATGTTCTTCCTTTTGTTTCTATGTCTCTGAATCTTTTTATCTGGACATGCACACAAGCTTACCTAGTTTTAATCATTACACGTTAGTGTTTCTTCTCTGTTAGTCCTCATGTTTTAACCCATATGTAAATTTAGTGTGTGCACTTGTCATTTTTAATGGCTATCTAGTGTCCCGCTGTGTTGATACTTTGTCGTTCCTTCAGAGTAAAACTTGCTGAGACTTCTGTAATGCCACCTTGGTGGCGAGGCTTTCTTGGCCATCCTTTCGAAACTTGCTTCTCTCTGTACTCTGTATTCTCTTTTCATGTTCATTTTTCCTCTTTGGCCCATAGCATCATCTAACAGGCAACCTTAAAAAAAGGCATTGAGAAATATCCAAATACATGTGGTCAGTTTAGGATGAGAAATGAGGATTATAATTTGGGATGCATGGCATGGCCGGCCACCAGTGCCTCTGGTGAGGGAAGGGTAAGGGGATCTCTTACTGTCGGAAAGGGGAAGAATCACAGAAGCTCCCTGGAAGCCGAGTTCACTGGCTCCAGAGGCTGAAAGCCAGAGCTGTCGTCATTCACTGGTGGAATTGTAGGCACTGGGCAGGTGTTCACTGGGGAGGATTGTAGCTGAATTGCTGCAGTCCTCAAGAATGGCTAGTGATAAATCTGGTCATAGAACATATGTATTCATGCGAACGTGCAGGCTGTGCACAGCTGGTGTGTAAAGGATGCACATGAAGGGTTTCTTGTGGGGTTGTTGCAAAGCCTTTGGAAACAGTTCTTACCTTGGACAAGTGAGCATGAACCCATCTCCTTTGTGCCTTCCTGGCCCAATTCTGTCTGGGTCTGACAAAGTGATTTCATCCCTGTATCTGCAACTTTCACAAAACATTCTGTTTATTCTACTTCTTGGTTCTTCAATGCCTATAGCAGTACTGGAAAGATTGTGTCGTTCAGTGAACATCTGTTGAATGAGGAGATGTTCTTGTTAACAGTGAGTTTGAGTGTCGCTTTATCTTGTATCCACGCTGTGATGGAGCCGTATTAGCCCATTTGACACCATAGCTTCAAACTGAAAAATGTGACCATTTTCAAGGCCAGATAAGTCAGTGGCAGAGCCTGAGTCAAGTCTCATGGATTTTCAGAGCTCCCTCTCTTTGCCCTAAACCGCTGTGCTTAATAAGAGCTCTTTAGTGGCTGACAGTTTACGTGTGTAACACATTTTAGCAAAATGGAAAATGCTACGTTTTAAATTTGAATGTGAGATATACTGAAATAAGAATAATCTAAATGAGAGTTTTTAAATAAGATTTTCTTTTTTGTTTGTAGGATTTTTTTAACCTTTTTATTATAACTGTCATATATAGAAATGGTTGTTTTCAGTTACAGTCAGTGAATGTATCAAATGCTGCCTTATCCAAAGAATAAATTATTAACAAGTCACAATTTAATCAAGATTGATGTTAGTTGATATTCGTATTCCTGAAATCAGTCATATGGTTGTATTTGTGTACGTATTTTTAAAGGTGCATATAGATAATAATTTTATCTCTGAAAAATGTTTACATTTGGCATAAGAATTACCAGATAATTAACCATCTTATCCTCTGTCCTGTGTCTTTATAGGTAAAGGTAGATTTGCTCACCAGTCCTTTTTTTTTTTTTTTTTTTCCTGTAGTTTTTGAGACGGAGTCTTGCTCTGTCTCCAGGCTGGAGTGCAGTGTCATGATCTTGGCTCACAGCAACCTCTGCCTCCTGGGTTCAAGTGATTCTCCTGCCTCAGTCTCCCAAGTAGCTGGAACTACAGGCATGTGCCACCATGCCCGGCTAATTTTTGTATTTTAGGAGAGATGGGGTTTCACCATGTTGGCCAGGAATGGTCTCACTCTCCTGACCTCATGATTTACCTGCCTCAGCCTCCCAAAGTGCTGGGACTGTAGGCGTGAGCCACTGTATCTGGCCCCTGTTCAGCGTACATCACTAATTGTGTTTTTATCTTTAGAAGTTTGATATAAGTGTTTAAAAAACTTCTCCTTGTGTCTCTGCTTAGCTTTGTGAACACAGTTGTAATAGCTGTTTTAATGTCCTTCTCTGCTAGTTCTAAGATCTTATAATAACGTCTCAGTTCTCGGTG
This sequence comes from Aotus nancymaae, assembly GCF_030222135.1. NCBI lineage: Eukaryota > Metazoa > Chordata > Mammalia > Primates > Aotidae > Aotus > Aotus nancymaae. The sequence continues at coordinate 3,266,267 of NW_026988417.1, forward strand.
TTTTTGGTTGAATGATACTCCGCATGGATCGTGCTTTCCTACCTCTTTGCATGCCTGCTGGTTTTTGACTGGATGCTCAATACTGTGAATTTTACTTTGTTGGATGCTAGATATTTTCGTGTTCCCATAAATCTTCTTGAACTTTGTTTTGAGGTTAGTTGAGTTACATATAGATGGTACTCAACTTTTGGGTCTTGCTTTATAATTTGTCAGATGGGTTGGAGCAGTGCTTAGTCTAGGATTAACTATTCCTCCAGGAGTACTCAGGAGGCAAGACCTTCCTGAGTACTCTACCTAATGACCCAGAAAATTCGGGCTTTCCAGTGTGCCTGCTGAGAACAGTGACTTTCCAGCCCTGTGTGAGCACCGAGCACTGCTCCCTCTAATCCTTTCAGATGGTTCTCTCCCTGGCCTCAGGTAGTTTTCTCACACACACAGCTTTGCTGAGTACTCGAGGGGGACATCCCCAGATCTCCAGGGCGCTCTCTGTCTTATTCTGTCTCCTCTGGTACTCTGCCTTATGAACCATGGCTGTGTTGGTCTCCTTAGTCACAGAGCCTCTTCAATTCAGGGGGTTGCCTGTCCCTCCTCCTTGTGCCACAACCTAGAAACTCTCTCAGAGCAGTGAGCTGGGGCAGTTGTAGGGCTCACTTTGTCTCTTGTCTCCCAGGGATCACTGTCCTTCATTGCTGATGTCCAGTGTCTTGAGGACTGTGGGTTTTGTCTGTTTTGGTCTTGGTTTTCTTGGGTTGTTTCAGGCAGGAGGGTAAACCCAGTTTGTCACCCTCATTGTGCTTAGTAGTGGAAGTCTCCTATTTTATATTGGATACTAGGATTTGGTTCCCTGGGACTCTGGGAGCTCTCCAAAGGCCAGAAACAGCATGCTTTCTCCCCCCTTTCCAGGGCTTCAGTTTCTGGTGCACATCAAGCATTCCATACACATTTGTTAAGGTCCTTTGTTAGACAAATTGTGATTCACAGGCTCTGTTTGTCATGTTTTCAGTTAGCATGTATTAGATATCTGCTGGGAGCTAGTAAAAACAAAAAGTGACGTGACAAATCCAATTCTGAGAACAACCATACACATTTAGAATGTAACTTGAGTACATCAGAATTTTAAAAACGTGTGGCCCTTGAGTATTTGAAACCAACAAGAATCTATTGCTTATTAGTAGAGGTATTTTGTCGAACAAGGGGAGAGGGTGGCATTTTCAATCTAATTGGTGTTGGCTTTTAGCAGCTGATAGAAACCAGTTTATGATTAGCCAGGCATTGGTGAAACAGGCTGTGCATTCTGAATGCCTGGATTGGTGGCACTCTTTGAGTTGGCGTCTTCTTCTTTCTTGATTCTTTGAGTTGGAGTTGCGCTGTTGTTGTCCAGGCTGGAGTCCAGGGTACCATCTCGGCTCACTGCAACCTCTGCCTCCCGGGTTCAAGTGATTCTTCTGCCTCAACCTCTGACATAGCTGGGATTACAGGTGTGCACCACCACGCCTGGCTGAATTTGTATTTTTCGTAGAGATGGGGTTTCACCATATTGGTCAGGCTGGTCTTGAACTCCTGACCTCAAGTGATCCACCTGTTTCAGCCTCCGAAAGTGCTTGGATTACTGGTGTGAACTACCCTGCCTGGCCCCTTCTTGATTTTTGAAAAGGACATTGGGTGCCGTACACATTGTTATAGATGTTGATAAAAATAGCTTGTGAGAATAATAACATTAAGGTAGTTATTTTGGTCATTTTGCAGATCACTATAAGACAATTCTAGGGCTAATTTGTGGTGAATCACACATTGCTGTATTGTGTGCTGTGTTTATTGGACATATTCAGGGGCTCTGTGGAGGCAGAGCTCTTAGCTGCTTTGCACACTTCTGAGTTCCTGCCCTGAGAATTGTACCGGGTACCTAGTAGACAATAGCTACTTGATAACAGTTTATTGAATGAATGAGTTAATGAAGAGATACATAGATGCATGAAAGAATGGGGTAACTTGGACTTCAAGACTTTTTACTGACTCTTCAAAATAAGAAATGGAAAACTTCCCTCTGATTTAGATGGAAGCTGTGTTGTACTTTGGATTTCTATCTGGGATTCGTGCAGTAATGGGTCATCTCTGAGTCTCTCAGTGTCTCACTCTTTTTCCACAGTGTGTTGAAGAGATCCTAGGATACCTGAAATCCTGCTTTAGTAGAGAGCCAATGATGGCAACTGTTTGTGTTCAACAGGTAAGAGCTTCATTTCTTTTCCTGTGTCTGTTAAGACTTTCGGGTGTGACGACAAAACACTGCTGCTCCTTAAGAAGCGGGTGCTGGTGGAGAGGTCCAGCGTAGTACTCCTCGGCTTACTCCATGATTGAGCCAAGAGGGCATCCTTCCCTTCGCTCCCCAGGAGGACAGGGCCTGTCACTGTGGAGGGCAAAGGGCATCAGAAGCTCCCCTTCCGCCACGCTAGTTAACTTCCCGTCCCTCGGGGGTTTTATTTAGAGTGCCCAGTCTCCTGTAGAATCACAGACCCCCAAAACTCTTGTTTAAGGTACAAACAGCACTTCATACAGTATCTCATGAGGTGTTAATAGTGATTCACGGGAAGAATTTCACAGTCTGAATCTTTGCTGACATATCCAGTTATTTATAGATGGATTTGGTATTTGCGTGGGAGATTCTTAAAGTGTTTGTTGTTCATGCCACATTGTTGATGCTTCACTTTCTTCACTATAGTTATTGAAGACTCTGTTTGGGACAAACTTGGCCTCCCAGTTTGACGGCTTATCTTCCAACCCCAGCAAGTCACAAGGCCGAGTACAGCGCCTTGGCTCCTCCAGTGTGAGGCCGGGCTTGTACCACTACTGCTTCATGGCCCCGTACACCCACTTCACCCAGGCCCTCGCTGACGCCAGCCTGAGGAACATGGTGCAGGCGGAGCAGGAGCACGACACCTCGGGGTAACAGTTGTGGCAAGAATGCTGTCGTTGGTGGAAACACGAAAGAGCAAGCAGGAAATACTTTGTAAAAGAATAAAAACGAAAAATGGTAGCCAACATCTTCTTATAGTCTCCTGTATTCAAAGAACTCTAGGAAATATGGTTGATGCAAAGATGATTTAAGGCATAGCCCAGCCTTCCAAGAAGTGTGTGGCCAGTGAGTGAGATGGGCTTGGGACTTACACATCTCAGAGGTGGGGGTAGAGAAGGAGGAGCACTGAGTGGCTGAGAAGCAGCCAAATTGTGTGAGCAAACCAGAACTGCCACCCATTCAGAGCACAGGCCCCTGAGAGTGGTGTGGCACGTGTTGATGGCACTTTTGTCAGACCTGTAACAGGATGAAAGAACAGCTTCGTTGCAGCACAGTAGTGCTGGTGTTCAGAGGTGTGTGAAGGGCATAGAGTCTTGGATATATTACCTTGTGTTATATAAACTTTACGACTAGAAGTGTCTTTTCACTTAAATTTATGTTTATGTTTTTAATGCCTGGAATACAGGACTTCTTAAATTGCCATAAATATGAAAGGTATTTGAGTTGCCAATCTATGTAGTAGCAATAATAGAATCTCTTGTTTTTCCTTTTATAAATGTCGCGATTAAATAGCTACAATTAAAACACTAGAGTCGGGAGTCAAGGAAAATATCCATGTTCCAGGCTGTAGGTTGGTGATGTACTTACTGTATATTCGAGTTTCAGGAGTAAGTCTGTTTAAAGGCTTTATGTAGCCATTTGGGGTATTAATAAGCATGTGAGTGTGTGCGTGTTTGAGTTAATTTCATATTGTTTCTTAGAAAGGATATAATTGATGTAAATACTTTAAAGGCTTTTCCTCCAACAAAACCATGTGATTTATTCTAAATTACTGGATCTTTCAAATGACCTTCACCTTTCTCTCAAGTATCACTAAAGACTGGGCTGAGTAGTCAGTTTCCTGTAACAGAAAAAAAGCTCAGACTTGAAGAGCCTTCTACGGGTGACGAGACTTGACTGGCTCTCAGGCAGCTGTAAAGTCTAGTCATTATCTCAAGAGGGTGATGCTGCCACACTGAGTGGCCTTTCAAGTTGTGTCTCAGTCTGACACGTTCTGATCATGTAAATGTGAAATTGGTTTGAACAGGAGTATATCTGAGTGCACAGGAGATTATTTAAGGATGTTCTCATTCTCTGCTTCCCTTTCATTCCCATTTGACAGATGGTTTGATGTCCTCCAGAAAGTGTCTACCCAGTTGAAGACAAACCTCACGAGTGTCACAAAGAACCGTGCAGATAAGGTAATTGGTACCATTTGCGGCATGTGAACTCGGGCATGTCAATGCTAGAGATGAAACTGGAGCTAAGACTTTCCAGGTATTTTGCATGAAGCTTTTAGTTGAAGACTCACTTATGGATCTTTCTTTTTTTTTTATAGAATGCTATTCATAATCACATTCGTTTATTTGAGCCTCTTGTTATAAAAGCTTTAAAACAGTACACGACAACAACGTCTGTGCAGTTACAGAAGCAGGTTTTAGATTTGCTGGCACAGCTGGTTCAGTTACGGGTTAATTACTGTCTTCTGGATTCAGATCAGGTTTGTCACTTTTATCTTTCATCCATCATACCTGTTCCTAATTTAGTACAAATTACCCTAAAAGACACTGAAATCTACCTTAAAGAAATGTGGACTGTGTTTTCCCCCATCAGTTGCTGCTGCTTATCTATTTCATGCACTTAGCTAGTGCACAAGGCCCGGGGCATAGCCAGCCTCAACAAGTCAGCCTCTTTCCCCAGCTACCCGGACTCAAAGCTAACCTGAGTCTGGGGAGCTGGGCTAAAGGGGTTAGCCTTTAGGGATTTGCCAAAGGTTTGTCCCATCCACTTGCTTCCCTCAACCCCCAATAAGTTTGAATTTAAATTGTAAGATATAGTTAAGATTTATTGTTTGGGGAACATTTTTTGCAAAATCTAGAGACTTAGTTTAAATGGATTATCAATTATGGTCATCTGTTTCAAGCTACCTAACAGGTTAGCTTGCCTGTTTAAAAAGGAATGGAATATAGAAGGACAGTAAGTGAGACCAGTGCTCCTGGAGTTCACATGGGAGCTGTGTAGCTCTGCACAAACATTTGCACTCTTTCCCTCTCGGCTGCATTGCCTTCCTCCTGCAGTTGCGTACTGACAAGTACTTACATTAGGGTCCTAAAGACTGGGCTGAGCAGGCAGTTTCCTGTCATGTCCCTTCATGATGCACATTCTCAAGATCCATGCCAGTTAAATCACTGCAGGTGAAGCTGCCTTTCCATCGTCGAAGTTTAACTGTCATTTTTGAGCCATGATCTTGGGCTACTTTCTTACGTGGGGTAGGAATTTTTTTGAGATAGAAATATTACACTTCTGTATTTCCTTCTAGACATACATCTATCTGTTGATCCTGTCAACCCTTTTATTCACCTGAAAGGGTCTGTTTCCCTAGGAGAACTGAGGGCACGCGGTCAATACTGATTTCCCACAGTGGGTATTGGGGCAGGGTCTGCCCATGAAAGAAGCATCAAGGGGTGGGCTTTGCGTTGGCCTGATGCTTTGACCCTTCTTTCACAAAACCTATCCCAAGAAAATCCATCTAAATGGGCCATTGCTCTCCTCAGGAAACATGCATTGGGAATTTTCCTTTACTTTTGACACTAGGAGGCTGCCTGGGGAGAAGCCCTGGTCTATGGCTGTGGGCAGCAGGGGCTGAGAGGAGCAGGATCTCAAGAGGGCAGGGGGCGCCCCAACTGGTTTAGTTCTGAAACTAATCCAGTTTCAGAAGCCAGAGCCCTGATTTGTTCCCTTCCAGTAAGAACAAAGAATGTAGTTTACCTTTTCTTCAAATGCCCCAGTGCCAGCTGGGCATGGTGGCACACCTCTGTAGTCCTAGTTACTGAGGAGGCTGAGGTGGGAGGATCACTTGAGACTGGGAGTTTGAATTCAGCCTGGGCAACATGGCAAGACCTGTCTCTGAAATAATAGTAGTAATAATAATTCCTATCTCTGGCAGGGTACACTGGCTCATGCCTGTAATCCCAGCACTTTGGGAGGCCAAGGCGGGTGGATCATTTGAGGTCAGGAGTTTGAGAACAGCCTGACCAACATGATGAAACCCCATCTTTACTAAAAATACAAAAAAAAAATTAGCTGGGCGTAGTTGGTGGGTGCTTGTAATCCCAGTTACTCGGGAGGTTGAGGCAGGAGAATCACTTGAACCCGGGAGACGGAGGTTGCAGTGAGCCGAGATTGTGCCACTGCCCTCCAGCCTGGGTGAGAAAGAGTGAGACTCTGTCTCAATAATAATAATAACTTGTGGTTGTGACTCATCATAGGTAGAAACTGATTTTCTCATATGGTAATTACAGACTATGGTCTCTTTGGGGCTGTCTTTAGTAGGGAAAAAAAGGCAACTCCCCACTCTAACATAAAAGAGGTAGACTTGAGTGTTGTATCAAATTCTTTAGTCATTCTACTAGAGCTTTTTCTTCAGTGTAGAATACTTTTTGTTGCTTTGTCTGTCTGCAATCCCCATGCAACTCTTCCATGTTGAGGGAGGACAGCCTTGAGGCTCCCCCATGCTGCACGCGCTCTGCAGGCATGTGGAGTTCATCTCTGGCGTGTGCTTCCCTCTGGGTCCCGCTGCCCCCTGCCCCCCCAGCCAGTGAGGCTCATGCCCAGCTGCCCTTCGTGGTGGTGTGAGGTCGTTCCTGCTGTGAGCGCTCTGGTTTCCTGTTTGTTCTGATTGCCTTTCATCAGCCAGTCCCTGCCCCTTTCTCCCAGTTCTTAAGATTCAATGCAATGACGGTTTTATGAACAAGAATAGAACACTATAACAGACACACCATTGAACTCTATGCTGATAATGGTTTATTCAGCACCTGCTGTGTGTTTGCATTCTGCCCGGAGGCTCTGAGAAAGCCGGGGCCATGTGCTCCATGCTTTATCCGTGGAAGCTCCCCATCAGGTTGGGAAAGCTGGAGGCTGCATGGCATACAAGTGTGACACAGAGTTGGCTCTCGTGCAGCCCTGATGCGTTGCCTCTCAGATGGTGGGAGGAAGAATGTCAACTCCTTTGGGCATCTTCTTACTAAACCAGTTTCAGGGAATCTGTTCTGCTCTGTCTGCCATTAACTGGAACAGATGAGTCCCCAAGATGTACTTTTGGGGAATCCCTGATGTCTCTTGGAATTTAGTATTTGTTTTTCCAGTGAGGTTTCGCCTCAGTGTGTAGTAAAGTTGCTGTTGAGGGGATTCCTGGGTGTGCTCTACAGTTATCTAGGATGACTTCAGAGTAGAGTTATGCTTGTAGTCACAGTTATCAGCTCTCAGGAAATTTAAAATGTATGCAGATGAACAGGAGGAATAGAAACCTGGCTTTTACATTGTAATCCTATTGATGTGAAATTCTGTCTTCCTTCCCATAGGTGTTTATTGGCTTTGTGTTGAAACAGTTTGAATACATTGAAGTGGGTCAGTTCAGGTAATAACATTTTATTATTTTAGATTTTTTTCTCCTTCTTGTGTAGTTACATGTCATTTGCGTTATTAAGATGAATGTTTAAAGTACTGTTAGGCATTTTTGCTGTTTTCTTTAAGTGGAAATCTGATTAACATGCTGTGCATTTTTGCTTATCTTAAAAATTGATGTATAGCTCAAGACTTGTTTGGAAGTAGTTATATATCTGAAAATCCCATCTGTTGTCAGTTTTCATTTCACATGTTAAAGCATTTAATTGTGTTGACAGATGGCAGAATGAAATCTCATGTGGTGGAGCATTAGTTTTTAAATCTTCTTAGAGAAAGCAGTTTTTATATAAGAATGTCTTTAGTAAGTATGCACTTACAACTGCAGCTATTTTGTTACTAGATGTTGAGGTTTTAATACTTCTTGCTACATCCATTACAGGTTTATAATTATTAAAAATTAAAATTCCTTACTTCCTGAAATACCTAATAAATACTGTAGTTAGGAAAACAGTGCAGAAGGAAAGTGCTCTCAGATTCCCTGGGGTCTGGAGACGCAGAGTTTATTCTGATTACATGACACCTCCACTGTGTTTTGGGACAAGTTGCTTTTTCTCCTTTGAGTCTCAGTTTCTTCAGGAGCAAAGGGGTAGAGGAGAGCTGGGAAGATCGTAGCTGCTGTGCCCCTGTGCCACAAGCAGCCTTCTACCTGCTCCCTCTGAACCCTTTTACCTGTCCTGGCTCTGCACGAGGGCACAAATGGGATGCACTGTGGGAGAAATAGAAATAGGGTGAGAGTAGACCACTGACACATGACAGGAGGCACTGTGCAGGGGTGGGTGACAATAGATCACTGACACTGACGGGAGGCACTGTGCAGGGATGGGTGAGAGTAGATCACTGACACCTGACGGGAGGCACTGTGCAGGGTGGGTGAGAGTAGATCACTGACACTGACGGGAGGCACTGTGCAGGGATGGGTGAGAGTAGATCACTGACACCTGACGGGAGGCACTGTGCAGGGTGGGTGAGAGTAGATCACTGACACCTAACAGGAGGCACTGTGCAGGGATGGGTGAGAGTAGACCACTGACACCTGACGGGAGGCACTGTGCAGGGGTGGGTGAGAGTAGATCACTGACACCTGACGGGAGGCACTGTGCAGGGTGGGTGAGAGTAGATCACTGACACTGACAGGAGGCACTGTGCAGGGGTGGGTGAGAGTAGACCACTGACACCTGACGGAGGCACTGTGCAGGGATGGGTGAGAGTAGATCACTGACACCTGACGGGAGGCACTGTGCAGGGATGGGTGAGAGTAGATCACTGACACCTGACGGGAGGCACTGTGCAGGGTGGGTGAGAGTAGATCACTGACACTGACGGGAGGCACTGTGCAGGGGTGGGTGAGAGTAGACCACTGACACCTGACGGGAGGCACTGTGCAGGGATGGGTGAGAGTAGATCACTGACACCTGACGGGAGGCACTGTGCAGGGTGGGTGAGAGTAGACCACTGACACCTGATGGGAGGCACTGTGCAGAGGTGGGTGACAGTAGATCACTGACACCTGATGGGAGGCACTGTGCAGGGATGCGTGAGAGTAGATCACTGACACCTGACGGGAGGCACTGTGCAGGGTGGGTGAGAGTAGATCACTGACACTGACGGGAGGCACTGTGCAGGGTGGGTGAGAGTAGATCACTGACACTGACGGGAGGCACTGTGCAGGGTGGGTGAGAGTAGACCACTGACACCTGACGGGAGGCACTGTGCAGGGGTGGGTGAGAGTAGATCACTGACACCTGATGGGAGGCACTGTGCAGAGATGGGTGAGAGTAGATCACTGACACTGACGGGAGGCACTGTGCAGGGTGGGTGAGAGTAGATCACTGACACTGACGGGAGGCACTGTGCAGGGGTGGGTGAGAGTAGATCACTGACACTGACGGGAGGCACTGTGCAGGGGTGGGTGAGAGTAGATCACTGACACCTGATGGGAGGCACTGTGCAGGGTGGGTGAGAGTAGATCACTGACACTGACGGGAGGCACTGTGCAGGGGTGGGTGAGAGTAGATCACTGACACTGACGGGAGGCACTGTGCAGGGGTGGGTGAGAGTAGATCACTGACACCTGACGGGAGGCACTGTGCAGGGTGGGTGAGAGTAGACCACTGACACATGACAGGAGGCACTGTGCAGGGTGGGTGAGAGTCGATCACTGACACCTGACGGGAGGCACTGTGCAGGGATGGGTGAGAGTAGATCACTGACACCTGATGGGAGGCACTGTGCAGGGATGGGTGAGAGTAGATCACTGACACTGACGGGAGGCACTGTGCAGGGTGGGTGAGAGTAGATCACTGACACTGACGGGAGGCACTGTGCAGGGGTGGGTGAGAGTAGATCACTGACACTGACGGGAGGCACTGTGCAGGGGTGGGTGAGAGTAGATCACTGACACCTGATGGGAGGCACTGTGCAGGGTGGGTGAGAGTAGATCACTGACACTGACGGGAGGCACTGTGCAGGGGTGGGTGAGAGTAGATCACTGACACTGACGGGAGGCACTGTGCAGGGGTGGGTGAGAGTAGATCACTAACACCTGATGGGAGGCACTGTGCAGGGTGGGTGAGAGTAGATCACTGACACCTGATGGGAGGCACTGTGCAGGGTGGGTGAGAGTAGACCACTGACACATGACAGGAGGCACTGTGCAGGGTGGGTGAGAGTAGATCACTGACACCTGACGGGAGGCACTGTGCAGGGATGGGTGAGAGTAGATCACTGACAGCTAATGGGAGGCACTGTGCAGGGGTGGGTGAGAGTAGATCACTGACACTGACGGGAGGCACTGTGCAGGGGTGGGTGAGAGTAGATCACTGACACTGACGGGAGGCACTGTGCAGGGGTGGGTGAGAGTAGATCACTGACACCTGATGGGAGGCACTGTGCAGGGTGGGTGAGAGTAGATCACTGACACCTGATGGGAGGCACTGTGCAGGGTGGGTGAGAGTAGACCACTGACACATGACAGGAGGCACTGTGCAGGGTGGGTGAGAGTAGATCACTGACACCTGACGGAGGCACTGTGCAGAGGTGGGTGACAGTAGATCACTGACACTGACGGGAGGCACTGTGCAGGGATGGGTGAGAGTAGATCACTGACAGCTGATGGGAGGCACTGTGCAGGGGTGCGTGAGAGTAGATCACTGACACCTGACGGAGGCACTGTGCAGGGTGGGTGAGAGTAGACCACTGACACATGACAGGAGGCACTGTGCAGGGTGGGTGAGAGTAGATCACTGACACCTGACGGGAGGCACTGTGCAGAGGTGGGTGACAGTAGATCACTGACACTGACGGGAGGCACTGTGCAGAGGTGGGTGAGAGTAGATCACTGACAGCTGATGGGAGGCACTGTGCAGGGGTGGGTGAGAGTAGATCACTGACACCTGATGGGAGGCACTGTGCAGGGATGGGTGAGAGTAGATCACTGACACCTGACGGAGGCACTGTGCAGGGTGGGTGAGAGTAGACCACTGACACATGACAGGAGGCACTGTGCAGGGTGGGTGAGAGTAGATCACTGACACCTGACGGGAGGCACTGTGCAGAGGTGGGTGACAGTAGATCACTGACACTGACGGGAGGCACTGTGCAGGGGTGGGTGAGAGTAGATCACTGACACCTGATGGGAGGCACTGTGCAGGGGTCGGTGGGAGTAGATCACTGACACCTGATGGGAGGCACTGTGCAGGGATGGGTGAGAGTAGATCACTGACACTGATGGGAGGCACTGTGCAGGGGTGGGTGAGAGTAGATCACTGACAGCTGACGGGAGGCACTGTGCAGGGGTGGGTGAGAGTAGACCACTGACACCTGACGGGAGGCACTGTGCAGGGTGGGTGAGAGTAGACCACTGACACCTGATGGGAGGCACTGTGCAGGGGTGGGTGAGGGTAGATGACTGACACCTGATGGGAGGCACTGTGCAGGGGTGGGTGAGAGTAGATCACTGACAGCTGACGGGAGGCACTGTGCAGGGGTCGGTGAGAGTCGATCACTGACACCTGTTAGCTTAGTGCACACTTGCTCTCACGACTGAATCATAAGTTATTTTATGTTGCTTATGTTGATTATATTCGTGTATCTTCATTTGAACGGAAAGGTCTAAGTGGATATTTTCATTTCTAGGGAATCAGAGGCAATCATTCCAAACATCTTTTTCTTCTTGGTATTACTGTCTTATGAACGCTATCATTCAAAGCAGATCATTGGAATTCCTAAAATCATTCAGCTCTGTGATGGCATCATGGCCAGTGGAAGGAAGGCTGTGACACACGGTAATGGAACACACCTTTCACTGTCGTCTTCAGTGACCTGATGTGCTTGGCAGTGTTCGTTTTCATGCACCCACTTGCAGCTTTGTAAATGGCGGCTGTGTGCTTCCCAGGCTCTGGTTGCATGTTTGTGTCTTTGTACATGAATGTACCGTTTAGAGATGTTTCGAAAGAGAGGAGAGCATGTTCTTTACTCTCAGCAGTTTGTAGTCTTCTCAGGGAAAAGAAAAATAGAAGAAACAGTAAGACAGTCTAAGGTACAAATAGATTCTGAATATAAAGTTCCTGTTCATTCACATGAAACACTAAAAATTCTTTGATCTCAGCCAAAAGACCGAGAAGCGATAAAACACTAAAGTTCTTAAATCCAACTTGCCATAAATTAAATTTTGATTTCTCACCCAGTGGTATTAGAGGTATAGTTTAACTTGGTTCGGGCTTTCTGTTTTGCCTGGTGGTTTTGCTGCAGCTTAAATCAGGACCCCAGGAGATGGCCAGCTGTGCAACCTCCCAGTCTGTGGAAGGAGCTCGTGTGGTTTTATGAATGAGTCGTAAATCTTTCTTTGAGGTTTTTGTACAGGTCTTCCAGCATTGCCCTATTGACCCCTCCCTAACTCCTTTGCTGGAATCCATAGGCTTTTGAACTTTGACAGGGGCACATTCTGAGACCCTTGCAGACCCCTAGATGTGAGAATGGCACTACTGCCTAGTCCTTTCCACTCAGCGTGTGTGCAGGAGAACATCAACCACGCTGTGTTTTGAGGCAGGGCCTTGGCTGACCTCTCACTCTTTACGTAGCTAAGCTGGTTAGTCTTTGCCATGGCCTCACAAGGGCTTCAGATTCACACAGCCACAGTATAGATTATTAAAGGCATCAGTGTTTTGCTTTCCTGGATTTGGAGGGTCTTCTGGCAGAGAATCAGCAAGCAGCCAAACCCGCACTTTCTGCTGGGAAGCTTGGTCATCTGTGAGAGGGTCAGAAAGTGTTTCCCTCCGTGCATGCCTCTGAAAGGTCTGTGAGTATTCCTGTGTATGCATGTCTTACGGCCAGAGTGTGTATGTCACCGACACGTCAGAGTGTGTGCATGCGTGTCCAAGAGGGTTGCAGTGTGCCCTTCACTGAGGGGTCAGGGTGTGCCGTGTGTGTATGTGTGTGTGTGTCACTGATGGTGTCAGTATTTTGATGTGCATGTCACTGAGGTGTGAGAGTGTGCCACGTGTGTGTACGTGTGCGCATGTTACTGACAGGGTCAGTGAGTATTCTTGTATGAGTGTGTCACTGAGCGGTCAGTGTGTCTGTGTGCGTGTGCGTGTGTGAGTACGTGTCACTGAGATGTCAATGAGTGTACCTGTGTGTGTGACACTGAGGGGTCAGAGTGTGCCTCTGTGTGTGTGCATGTGTGAGTACATGTCACTGAGGGATCAGCGAGTGTTCCTGTGTGTGACACTGAGGGGCCAGAGTGTGTCTGCGTGTGCATCAGTACGTGTCACTGAGGGATCAGCGAGTGTTCCTGTGTGTGTGACACTGAGGGGTCAGAGTGTGTCTGCGTGTGCATCAGTACGTGTCACTGAGGGATCAGTGAGTGTTCCTGTGTGTGTGACACTGAGGGGTCAGAGTGTGCCTCTGTGTGTGTGTGCATGTGTGAGTACATGTCACTGAGAGGTCAATGAGTGTTCCTATGTGTGACACTGAGGGGTCAGAGTGTGCCTCTGCATGTGTGTGTGCATGTGTGAGTATGTGTCACTGAGAGGTCAGTGAGTGTTCCTGTGTGTGACACGGGTCAGAGTGTGCCTCTGCGTGTGTGTGTGTATGTGTGAGTACATGTCACTGAGAGGTCAATGAGTGTTCCTGTGTGTGACACTGAGGGGTCAGAGTGTGCCTCTGCGTGTGTGTGTGTATGTGTGAGTACATGTCACTGAGAGGTCAGTGAGTGTTCCTGTGTGTGACACTGAGGGGTCAGAGTGTGCCTCTGTGTGTGTGTGTATGTGTGAGTACGTGTCACTGAGAGGTCAGTGAGTTTTCCTGTGTATGTGACATTGAGAGGGTCAGACTGTGCCTCTGTGTGTGTGTGCATGTGTGAGTACGTGTCACTGAGGGATCAGTGAGTGTTCCTGTATGTGTGTGACATCGAGGGGTTCAGAGTGTGTCTCTGTGTGTGTGTGTATGTGTGAGTACGTGTCACTGAGAGGTCAGTGAGTGTTCCTGTGTATGTGACATTGAGAGGGTCAGACTGTGCCTCTGTGTGTGTGTGCATGTGTGAGTACGTGTCACTGAGGGATCAGTGAGTGTTCCTGTATGTGTGTGACATTGAGGGGGTTAGAGTGTGTCTCTGTGTGTGCGTGTGTGTGTGTGAGTACGTGTCACTGAGGGATCAGTGAGTGTTCTGGTGTATATGTGACACTGAAGGGTCAGAGTGTGTCTCTGTGTGTGTACATGTCACTGGGGTCAGCGAGTGTTTCTATGTGCGTGTGACACTGAGGGGTCAGTGTGCCTCTGTGTGTGTGCAGGTATGTCACCGAGGGGTCAGTGTTCTGTGTGTGCATGCCATTGAGGGTCAGAGGGCTCCTGTGTGCCAATGAAATGGGTTTCTTAGATTTTTTAATATGTGGTCATAGTAGACCAATTATTTTGACTCCTGGTTTAGACCAAAACAAGACCTGGGGGAAAATCCCTTATCTAATGAGAAAGTGAGTTTACTGAGAAAAGCATCATCATCTGATGGCTTTCATTAAATGTATTATGTGGAAGTTTTTATTGTCTTTTCAGATGAATCAAGTAGATTATTCTTGAGACCAGGAATGTTGCTGTTTTGGTTATTTGGAAAGTTTTGTCATTTTCAGATTGACTTTTTAATTTGAGTTACCTTTTTTCAGAAGTGGTGTTAAATTACAGGAGCCCTAGTTTTTTTTTTTTTTTTAGAAGGCATCACAAAATGATCAGTGCTCAGAGGAAGAGCCTTGACCTTCCACAATGGTATAATGATTAATTGATAACCTTAATTCATCTCTTATCATAAACCAAGTTTGTATAAGGGTTTTCGTTATTTCTTGAAAGCATTTTGTAAATGTTGAGAGCAGGTTTCCAAATGTAATTTCCATGAAGTGCCTGATGAGGGTGCCCTTTTGTGCCCACAGCCATACCGGCTCTGCAGCCCATAGTCCATGACCTCTTTGTATTAAGAGGAACAAATAAAGCTGATGCAGGGAAAGAGCTTGAAACCCAAAAAGAGGTGGTGGTGTCAATGTTACTGAGACTCATCCAGTACCATCAGGTAAGAGGAATGTGTGGTGGAACTGTCGTGGAGACTTGATTGTCCCCATACAGATGGAAGGAAGTGCCATGTGGTCTAGTTGTTTGCCAACCGGTTCAGAGTAGCACTCACTGTTAACAGTGTTACTTTGAACCAGCATTGAGCTTTCTGGGGCCTTGGGAGATGCCGGGGGACGGGCAGAAGGTGTCGTTGTTGTTTATCTTCAAAGTGGGCACAGCCGCAGGGGGCCACCTGACTCCTGGTCTGAGTCACGAGATCATTCAAGACAGTGAGGCCCTCTTTTCCAAAACAAGGACCAAAAAATCAATTGGCAGTGTTGGTCAAGATGGCAGAAATCTGAAAAATGATAGAAATCTCAACTCTGAAATAAAAACTTCATTTGTAAATTTATTCACTGCTATTTTGACGTAGGGCTAAGGTCTTTTTCTTTGAGCTGACTTCTGCTTTTGCTTTTTTAAAGTGGCATAGGAATTCAAAGACGTTTCAAGGCAGCCTGAGTGCAGAGACCCAGCTTTTTTGAATGACTTCTCCTTTCGTTTAACTTGAACAGTTGTCTAGCCCTGGCTTATTCTGTCAATTCTTTTTAGCTGTTTGTCTTTCAATCTTTATGAAGCCATAAGCTTTTCTTATAAGCAGCAGCACTTTCTTTGTTCATTCGTATTTTAATTGATCTCTCTAGTATTTAATTAAATATTTAATGCCCAATTAAATCACATAATTGCAATGAAAAAGTCCATGTATCATAAAGAAGTCTAACAGTGAGTGACTGGCAAGCCCGTCATGACAGGCAGAGCTGGCTGGGTGGGTGGGTGTCCTGAAGAGGAGTTCATCAGGCACATGTTCAGTGAGCTTTGGGTGTGCTTCATGGAGAGTGTTTTGTTCTGATTCCCCAACATTTCTCGTGTCATAGAGTGGGGATTGCATCAGTGTCCCCCGTCCTCATTGGGATCACATCTGCTTGGATCCTAGAGTCTTCCAGCTGAGCTGGGACAAGTATGACAGATGGACGCTTCGGGGGTGGAAAGGCACCTCTTGGCAGCAGACTTTCTAATTGTGCACAAACTCTCTTGCAGGTGTTGGAGATGTTCATTCTTGTCCTGCAGCAGTGCCACAAGGAGAATGAAGACAAGTGGAAACGACTGTCTCGACAGATAGCTGACATCATCCTCCCAATGTTAGCCAAACAGCAGGTTTGTCCGCACAGCCTTGGCTCACTGTTGTATAGTGATGGTAACTTACGGTCCTTGTGAAAGGTGGGTGGCTGGAATCAGCTCTGTCTTCAGTCCTAATGGAGCTGTGTTTTGACGGCAGTTCTCCATGCTGGTCATGGGGCAGCTGACTTCATTTCTTTTCACAATGCCATCTCAACTTGGTATTGCCCACCTGCTTTACAGGGGGAACCCACAGCTCAGAGAGGTTCTGGAGGTGATCAGGCAGCACTCAGGTTTACAGTGCTGGAGTGAGGGCGGGCCAAGGCTGACTATAAAGCCCGTGCCCTGACCTCCTACACTGCCTCCTGCATTCTGCTCAACCCAGTGTTTTATTTGGTGGGTAGATTTTTGTTTTTGTTACCTCTCTACTTGTAATTTAGCTGTTTTCCATTCCTTTCCTTTCCCTTTCTTTTTTTTAAGACAGAGTCTCACTCTGTCACCCAGGCTGGAGTGTAGTTGTGTAATCTCACGGCAACCTCTGCCTCCCAGGTTCAAGTGATTCTTCCACCTCAGCCTCCTGAGTAGCCAGGACCACAGATGTGCCCTACTGTGCCTGGCTAATTTTTTGTAATTTTGGTAGAGATGAAGTCTCGCTGTGTTGCCCAGGCTGGTTTTGAACTTCTGGGCACAAGTGATCCACCACTCTTGGCCTCCCAAAGTGCTGGGATTATAGGTGTGAGCCACTTTGCCTGGCCTATCCATCATTAATCAGAATTTCTATGATCAAATAGCATGAATCATTGTTTCCACAAATGCAGTGGAAGGAAATGGCCTGGCAGTGCCTTCTACCCACAGTTTCAGAAGCGCCGTGCCCCCAGTCAGGCACAGGCCGCTGTGCCCCCAGTGTAGCGGCATCTTTGTAGCTCATAGAGAAGGGCGGTGGGGACCTCCTCAAGGCAGCTCTGCCAGAAAAATCTCATGAGCTGCCTGGCAAAGCTCGAGGTTGCCTTTTAAATGGGCTCAACAAATACACGTTTGTTCATCTTGATTGAACAGCTACTCTGTATATGCAAGTAGTCTGTGGTTTTTGGCATTTGATTTAAACTTAGAGCCATGTGATATTGATGGCTACTGCCTTTGTACCTGCACCCCCATACTGATTTCGTAACGGAATGTTATCCTGAGACCAGTTAGACAGTGGGACAGTGGTGAGATTGGCAGCAGTTTTAGTGTGGTCAGGGTCTCCCTGCCTACAGATGGTTTTAGAGTGACGCTCTGGAAGCTTTTCCCTTCTCTTCTGTGCATAACCTGAGTAGCGTGGAGATTGAAGGCCTGCTTGCATAGTCCAATATCTGACTTTGTTTCTGCCGCAGTGGAAATTGTGTGATAAAACATGTATGAAACACTTAGCACAGCCCCTGCCAGGTGGCTCAGCACAGATGTACGTTGCATTCAGAAGTGGTGCTAGATACTGTTCCCTTACTGGCAGTATATACATCAGTGATCAAAGCACATTAAAGAAAACACCCCTGCCTTCTTGGAGTAAAGATTTTGTTGGGATGAGGGTGAGGGGACAGACAGTAAAAAACAAATTAGTGAAGCCTATACCATGTCAGATGATCAGGAACACTGTACGGAAGAATCCAGGAGGGAGTAGGGTCAGCGTGGGGAGTGGCATTGTTCAGTTGGTGATGAGAAAAAGCTTTGGCGATCTGGTGACATTTGAGTGAATTTGCAGGAAGGAAAGAGCTGAGCCTAGGAGTTACCTGGGGAAGGAGCATTCCAGGCAGAGCAAGCAGCAATGCAAAGGCCCTGGGGGGAGACATGCTGTTAGGGTACAAGCAGTGAGGCTAGGGGTGGGGCTGCCCTGGGGAGGGAAGGGAGTGAGGCCTGGTGGGGTGAGCCAGCGTGGAGGAGATTTGAGAGGGTTTGCCGTGATGTGATGTAGGCTTTAGCAGGACCATTCTTACTCCTGAGTTGAGAATAGCGTTGAGGAGGAGGTGAGGGCAGAGCAGGGCCACCTGTGTGAGGCCCGGAAGTGGAGTGGAGTGGCCTGAGTGGCGTCCCTTGGCAGCATGAAAGCAGAACCAGCAAGGTTTGCTGGTGGCTTAGATGTGAGATGTGAAGAGAACAGGGCATCGGGGGTGATTTCAGGGTGAGGACAGGGTGGCTGTGGACGAGGTGGGGCAGACATTGGGGGCAGCAGGAGGTCAGAGCCTATCCGGACGTAGCAGTTGAGACCCCATAGGTCCCTAGTGAGGCAAGGTCAGCATCAGGTGTGTGAGCCCGGAGTTGTTGAGAGACTGTGGGGCAGGAAGTCAGCATCTGACATGTCCACTCACAGTGGACCCAGCCTGGCGGGAGAAGAGGAGAAGCTTGAGTACTGAGCTTGCTGAGTGCCAGCTCCGAGGTCAGGGAGGTGAGGGGAGCCAGTCCTGGGGCAGGAGGAGCAGGCAGCTGCGGGGTTCCTAAAGCCAAGATTTGTTAAGGCGTTTTGTGGAGAAGGGCGACATTTGCTGTGAGCACCCTGGGAACCTGGTCCAGATTTGGCAGCATCGAGGGCACTGGTGAGTGGTTTTGGAGGAGCAGAGTGTGTCCTGAACAGGACAGCAGAGTGTGTCCCAACAGGAGTGTGTCCTTAAAGGACAGGAGAGAGACTTAGAGGTTTTACTGGAGGAGGGGACGGAGAAACAGGGTGGTAGCCAGAGGAGGAGATGAGTTGGCAAGGGGTTAAGTTGGCAGAAATAAGGGCCCGTTTACGTACTGAGGGCAGAAGCAAACCGGAGTATCAGTTCATGACACAGGACACACAAATTGCCATCGTGGTGTTCACAGACACGGGTTAGGATTGGCTTCATGGATGACAGAGCCCTGTGGGTTCTCTCAGAAGATCTGGGGAGGAGGCAGAACTGGTGGGCACAGGCGAGGGTCCAGGTTGCAGGAATCCTGGAGCTCAGAAGCTCGGTTGTTCCCTTGTTGTAAGATGTGGCCAGTGCTGTGAGCTTCACATCTGTGCCTTGAAAAACACATCTCTTTGCAGAGTTGTTTACTATGTGTATACACACTCAGTAGTAACAAAAATTGGAAACAGTGCCCACCATCAATAAGGGATGGTTGAACACACTGTGGTATAAGCTTAGACTATTTTAGCTTGGGCTATTTTGCATCATTAAAAATGTTCTGGCCAGTGCGGTCGCTCATGCCTGTAATCCCAGCACTTTGGGAGGCCAAGGGAGGCAGATTGCTTGAGCTCAGGAGTTTGACACCAGTTTGGGCAACATGGTGAAACCCTGTCTCTACTAGAAATACAAATCCTAACTAGGTGTGGTGGTGTGCGCCTGTCCCAGCTAACTCAGGAGGCTGAGGTGGGAGGATCACTTGAGCCCATGAGTGCGTCGCTGCACTCCTGGGAGACAGAGCAAGACCCTGTCTCAGATAAAGAAATAAAAAAAAATGGAAGAAATGGGAAGGAGGAAGGAAGTTCAACCAGTTGCCTTGGGAGTTTTCCATTGCACTGTTAAGTGAGAAAAGCAGGGACGTTTATGATTTTTCAGAACAACTGAAACAAAACCTCTGTGTGTGAGGGACAAGTCTGTGGTTATAGGAAGGTGGGGAAACTTTAGAAAAGGATAACATGCCAGTTTGTTAGCGTTTGTTACAACTGTTGGGGGAGGGATGGAGTGCAGAAAAAGAAAAAAGAAGAGTGTGCACACTATCCCGTGTGTGTACAAAGGGATGCTTGGAAGGCTGGTTCCCAAAATGTTGGTAATGATTGTATCCGTTGATTTTTTTTCACACTTTTGTATATTTGAGTCTTTTATAGAAAGTAATCCCAGCTACTCGGGAGGCTGAGGCAGGAGAATCACTTGAACCCAGGAGGTGGAGGTTGTGATGAGCCAAAATTGCGCCATTGCACTCCAGCCTGGGCAACAAGAGCCAAACTCCGTCTCAAAAAAAACCAAAAACTAAATCTAAATGAAAAGATTTCCATCATGGGAAAAATATAGCTGATACAGTGTTGTTCTAAAAAATGTTTGCTTCATTCACCACTAAACTTAAAATGCTTTTAAATGAGGGCAGGTAATGATGAGATGATTACGATAATTTGCACTTGAGTTAAATAACTGACGTATAGGAAGCTGTTTCTTTTGGCTAACATAGAAATGTTTGTGGTGTTTAACTCCACAGATGCACATTGACTCTCATGAAGCCCTTGGAGTGTTAAATACTTTATTTGAGATTTTGGCCCCTTCCTCCCTCCGTCCAGTGGACATGCTTTTACGGAGTATGTTTGTCACTCCAAACACAATGGTGAGTCTCGCCTGGCTCAGCAGATGAACCTGGAGGGCTTGTTCACAAACTGATTGCTGGGACCACCCCTGGAATATCTGGGTCAGTCAGTTTGGGTGGAGGTTGAGAGTTTGCGTTTTTAACAAGTTCCCAGGTGATACTAAAGCTTTCTCTGGGACCACCACACTTTGAGACTCAGTGATAGGCAGATTTATTGGTAGGTTGGTAAAATAGGGGCAGTTTTCTTTCACAAAATTGGCAATTGGGGGAAATTTGATCTTCCATTCTTCTTCAGCTATGACTTAGTATTTTGTTTATTTTAGGCATCTGTGAGCACCGTTCAACTGTGGATATCGGGAATCCTAGCCATTTTGAGGGTTCTGATTTCCCAGTCAACTGAAGACATTGTTCTTTCCCGTATTCAGGAGCTCTCCTTCTCTCCATATTTAATCTCCTGTCCAGTAATTAATAGGTTAAGAGATGGGGACAGTAATTCAACACTAGAAGAACACAGTGAAGGGAAACAAATAAAGAATTTACCGGAAGAAACATTTTCAAGGTATGCTTTATATCTGAGCCTATAACTAATCCATGCCTTTTGGGAGGTCACGTGGTGTTTTGTGATCAGTAAGTCTGGAATAACACTTGGTCTCACTTCAGTTCTGAGTTGGGTAAAGTAGTTTGTATGAGTGTAATTTTCTAATCTGTCCTTATCTGTGGCTCTTAGTTCATACCTCTCCTGAGGTTCTGTCACGTTCTGTCTCTTGTCCTCATTGGAGATGCTGCAGCAGTGGCTCACCTCAGGCAGGGTAGGGCAGTGGGGTGGCTGTGCTGGGGGCAGACAGCATGGGTGCATTGCCTTCAAGGAAGTTAAAACCCAAGAGAAGCCACTAAAAGTGAGTCTTATATTTATTCTCACCATGTGCTGGCAGTTTTACGCACTGTCAGTAATAAAATACTTCTCCCTGCAAGGTGGATGGCCTCCGCTGAATATCTGTAGTATCAAATCCTGTCTTCCCTCATATATTGCTTGGAAGCTCCCTGAGGACAGTGATCAGGCATTCGTAAATGCTTGTTGACCAGATGGGTCTCTGTCCGCCTCTGCTGGATTCTGAGCATTCACTGAGTTCATGCAGCCGTCACTTGGTTTGTCATCGGCGGGGATGCCCTGTGTTGTTGATGGAGATGAGCCCAGTAAGCCTGCTGAGCATCTTTTTGTTTGCAGGTTCAGCAGCAGCCCGTGGCTTTCCCTCTGTCACATTGAAGCAGCTGGCTAAAACTGATGATATGTTAAATTTCTGTGACAGATGATCAGCTTGTATTTGTGTAATGCTGTACAGTTTATAAAGCTTAAAAAAAATGCTGCCTGCCATTTTATCCTCAGCGAGGAAGGTGGTGCACAGAGAGGCAGTGACTGGCCCCAGAGCAGTGGCATTATGCATTGCACTTTAGCTGTCTGTTGTACTTTACCTGTATTTTTACTTCACTTACATCCACCGTATATATATTTTCATATATACTTGGCATAAGTGCTGCATAGTAGTCACCTAATTCATTGTCATCCTTTTCTGTTTCTTGGAAGGTTTCTGTTACAACTGGTTGGTATTCTTTTAGAGGACATTGTTACAAAGCAGCTGAAGGTGGAAATGAGTGAACAGCAACACACTTTCTATTGCCAAGAACTAGGCACGCTGCTCATGTGTCTGATCCACATCTTCAAGTCTGGTAGGTGAATCACATTAGTCTTCCCAGAGTATATCATTCCCTGTTCTGCGCTATACACTCTGAGTGTAGGAGCTGTGCTGCTTGGTAGAAACTCTGCCTTGCCCAGTGTGCCAGTTGAAAATGTTTGTTGCTGATAAGAGTAAACCTGATACCGGCCAGGTGCTGTGGCTCATGCCTATAATCCCAGCACTTTGGGAGGCCGAGGCAGGCAGATTACTTGAGGTTGGGAGTTCGAGACCAGCCTGACCAACATGGAGAAACCCCAACTCTACTAAAAATATAAAATTAGCTGGGCATGGTGGCACATGCTACTTGGGAGGCTGAAGCAGGAGAATCACTTGCACCTGGGAGGCAGAGGTTGCGGTGAGCCGAGATTGCGCCACTGCACTCCAGCCTGGGCAACAAGAGCTAAACTCCGTCTTTAAAAAAAAGAGTGAACTTGATACCGTATGACCCAGCAGTTCCACTCTTGGGTATATACCCAGAAGAATAAAAAGGTATTTGTATGCCAGCATTCATAGCAGCATTATTCACAGTAGCTAAAGTGTGGAGGCAACTGAAGTGTCCATTGATGGATGAATGGATAGGCAAAGCTTGGTATATACTCACACTGGAATATTATGCAGCCTTAAAAAAGAAGGACATTCTGACACATGCTACAGCGTGGGTGACCCTTGAGGACATTATGCTAAGTGAAATAAGCCAGTCACGAAAGGACAAATACTGTGTGATTCCTCTTATATGAGGGTCTTAGAGTAGTTAATTCATAGATACAGAAAGTAGAATGGTGGTTTTCAGGGGCTGTGGGGGAGGGGGAGTTATTTTTTAATGGTTATTCATTTCCCTTTTACAAGATGAAAGGAGTTATTCTAGAAATGAATGGTAGCGATGGTTATATAACATTATGAATGTACTTAATGCTACTGACCTGTGCTCTTAAAAATAGTTAAGATGGGCCAGGTGTAATGGCTCATGCCTGTAATCCGAGTACTTTGAGAGGGCAAGGCAGGAGGATTGCTTGAGCCAAGGAATTTGAGACCAGCTTCAGCAACATGGCAAGACCCCATCTGTACAAATAAACTAGCCGGGGATGGTGTTATGGCTGTGGTCCCAGCTACTCAGGAGACTGAGGCGGGAGGATCGCTTGAGCCCAGGAGGTGTGTTCATGCCACTGCACTCCAGCCTTGCCTATAGAGTAAGACCCTGCCTTGAGAAAACAAAACAAGACCTAAAAATGGTTAAGATGGGCTAATCACAATGGCTTACGCCTGTAATCCCAATACTTTGGGAGATCAAGGTGGGTGGATCAGTTGAGGCCAGGAGGTTGAGACCAGCCTGAGCAACATAGCAAGACTCTCATCTCTACAAAAAAATTAAAAACTAGCTAGGTATGATGGCATGTGCCTGTGGTCCCAGCCACTTGGGAGGTTAAGGTGGATTTCTTGAGCTCAAGAGTTCAAGGCTGCAGGGAGCTATTATTGCACTCCAGCCTGGGCTACAGAATGAGACCTTGCCTCTTACAAAAAAAAAAAAGGTAAACCTGAGAGCTTCCTCCTGTTTTAAAGATTTGAAGGGCCAACATGTTTTTACTTTTATGAATGATCAAGGTCAGTGAAAGTTGGGCATGGTAGCTCACACCTGAAATCCCAGCACTTTGGGAGGCCAAGGTGGGAAGGTTGCTTGAGCTTGAGACCAGCCTGGACAACATAGCAAGAGATCCCATTTCCACAAAAATAAAAAAAATTAGCTGGGCATAGTGGCATAAGCCTGATCCCAGGTGGTCAAGCTGTAGTGTGCTGTGGTTGTGTGCCGCTGAACTCCAGCCTGGAGTCTCAATCAAGAGATTGAGACGCTGTCTCTAAAGAAAGAAAATGACAAGGACAGTGAACCCAAGAGAGGAAGTCACAAGATGCCAGATGTGCAGCAAGCATAGAAACAGACGACTCCAGATTAGGACAGTGTGTTTTCCAAGAAGAACGACTGTAATGAGAATGCTTTGCTTTACATAGGCAAGTTAAAAGCTGGAAAACTAGTTACGGGGGATAGGCACATCTTTCTTCTCTCAACAGAAAAAAGAAAGGCAATTCTAATCTCTAGGAAAAGCAAACAGTCATGGTCCAAATATGAAGCAAGCCGAAATGTGGTTTGATTTTCAACAGTTGATCTATTGGGAGCCCTTTATATTAAAAAGCTCCTTTAAGCGGCTTCGGGTCACAAAGACATCTAGAAAGAGATGCCAGCCTTCTAGGATCTTTGGCTCTGGTGGGAACTGTATTCACATAGTCATAATGTAAATACTGCTTGAGCATTCATTTATGGAATCAATGTGTGGCTGAAACGCTGAAGACTTACTGACCTAATTGTGGTTTCAGAACAGAATGAAAATGTTTTCATTTCTGATGAATATAAAGGAAAATTAGCCAAGTTAATTTGGGAAGTAGGTGGTAGAGATGGGGTGGGGAATGGATGGGGCACTAAAATCCTTATCTAGCATTGTTGAGGTTATGTGATTATGTCATCTAAAGTTGACAGACCAAAATAGAGAGGCTACAGAGGTATCCAAATAGAACTAAAGGTGTAACTCAGATTGGTAGGAGGTAGTATAAATGAGTGAAATCTCATCTTTATTATGGTGGAATTAATGGGTAGTGTCTAAAGTTGTTTGAAGTCTAAAAATCATGACAAGTCATGATGTGGTTATTGTATTCAACAGTCTTTCAGTTGCAGGGATAAAACTCCAGTTTAAACTAGAGTAAGAGAAAGAATTTATTGGTTTGACCGCCTAGAAAGTACAGACAAGGGTAGTAGTTGGTTCTCTTTAGGTAGGTAGGACTGCATCTAATGTTTTAATTCTGTGATCTGCATTGTATATTTAGGCATCTTAGCTCTGCTTTCTTCTTTTAAATGTATTTTAATTTATATAATTATTTTGAATTTTAAAGCTAAGGTCTCACTTTGTCTCCCAGGCTGAAGTGCAGTGGTGCGATCATGGCTCACTCTAGCCTCAAACTTCTGGGCTCTAGAGTTCCTCCTACCTCAGCCTTCTGTGTAGCTGAGACTATAGGCATGCACCACCATGCCTGGCTAGGTTTTAAATTTTTTTTTGTAGAAACGGAGGTCTTGCTATGTTGCCCAGCTGGTCTTTAACTACTGGCTTCAAGCAGTCCTCCCGCGTCAGCCTCCCTGAGATTATAGGTTTGAGCTGCCGCGCCCAGTCTCATCTCTGCTTTCTGTGTTAGTTTTGTTCTCTGGTGGGCTCTTTTCACGTGGCAGAAGATGGCCTCTAGCAGGTTGTGTTCTCAGCCCCTCAGGTAGCATGTGATTGGCCCTGCATGAGTCATATTGGTGATCATGAACCCCTGAACACTCTGGTCTGCCTGGGCCAAATGAGAGACTGGACAGCATTCCACTGATGAGGAGGTGGGGCTGGTCTCTGGGAGTAAGGGAGAGGAATGCAAGCAGTAACTGATGGTCTGCTGCAAGGGATAACAGTGCATCGATTAGAATTTTGGAGGTAACTACCAGAACTGAAAACAGAAATGCTAACAAGTAGTTGCCTTAAAAAGGAATGGGAAAGGTGCTTTTGTGATCAGAAGCTCCTTTCTCTTACTGGATTTTTGTATACGTTTTGCATACATACCGTTAAAGTAAAAGGTAGTAGCGTTTTCAGCCTTGGTGCATTAGACGAGACTCCTTCGTGGCTGCCTCCATGCTAGTAGGCTCTGGGTCTGCCAGGGCCAGTTGAGCATCCTGGTTCGTGCCTGCACGGAACTTACAGTCAGTGCGTCAGTATCACAAGTCTTGATATTTCCTATGAAGGAGAACAGTAGTGCAGTGACAGACAGAATGGGTGGGCAGGCAGAGGCAGGATTTCTGGGGAGAGAAGTAGCCAGCCTTTTGCAGAGCAGTGTTCCGGCACCTGAGAGAGTAGCTGAGAGTGCAGGCAGGCAGGGAGCAGGTGGGGCCTGGCCGCCTGGTGCCACAGAGTTCCGGAGAAAGAGGCCTCTTCATGGCCACTGATTCAGCTGCTGTCACCCTCCGCAAAGGCCATGGCCAAAATTTCATTTTGATAATGAACTCTGGTTTTTGAGCCTTATTTGCTATTATTGAAGTAATTTTCTTGTTTCTTTTTAAAGACCTTTGGATTCTGCTTCACTGACCACTGTAATAAGTTTAAAGTTGAGGAAATATGGCTTCTTAATGAACGATAGGTCAGTTTTAGTATGTTGGTCATTTTTATATTTTGCTGATTGGTTGGATCTGACGCCAGGAGGAGGTAGCTTCATTTCTAAGAACTAGTCTTGCCTTCGTGGGATAAGGGTTGTGTGTTCTGTGTCCTTCTGCATGTCCAAGCGATTTCTGTGCAGTTCAAAGGTGGTTACCGTCTCTTTGCACTGATTTCCTCTCCTTCCATCCCAAATTTCAGGCAAAATATGTTTACTATTGTTGTCCAGTACAACTTCCAGCAAAGCCAGGACGTCTGCACTGTCTCATTTAGCTGCCTTCAGCCACGTGTGGTGTCCATACCTGAAATGTGGCTGGTCTGATTGGGGAGCGTAATTTATAATTTTATTTAATTTTAATTAAGCTACATTTAAACAGCTCTGTGTGGGTAGTGGCTCCTGTGTGAGACAGTGCAGGTCTGTTGAGAAGCAGCTTCACTGGAGAGAATGGGGGGCTTGGAGAGGGCACATGGGTTTCTTGCTGGTGTCTTTGGACCTTATTTATTTGGCCCAACATTTGCAAGTAAGTTGTCTGTGTGTTTACGTAAATGTCCGTTTCTGTCTTCTTGTTTCGTTTGACTGCATTTATTTGAAAGACACTAGGTGGCAGAATTACTATATTTGGTTGGTTTTAAGATAAGAGTTGAAGTAATTCATCTTGTGTTTTTATATAAGTAAGTTGTATTTAACATGTAAAATTGGTCATTTGTATTTATGTACTGCTTAAACAAAGGCTATGAATTCCACCCATACACTGAAAATGGAGACTTTTAAATTTGTCCAGTTCAGCTATTACTTCTTAAATAATACCTAGTTCAGGAACTAGTCTGAATGGCACCCTTCTCTTTTAGTTTTCCTGCTTTTCTTCTTATTGGGGGAGGAGGATATTTATCCCAAAGTTGTTTGCCTATTTCAGATTCCATCTAGGATAAGCAGAATAGCCAAGAAAGATACCTGTCCTCCTGTGTACAGCATTTGGGGTAACCAGTATCCTTCTCTTTTGGTCCAAGATGGACTGGTTTAGAAACAGATGATGGAACCAGAGGCCCAGGGAGTGGAAGCATCAGCTTTGTTTGTTGTCCATGAAGCTGGATTAGAACTGTCTGGCCTGTACCCTCAACACAGCCTGCCATCCAGACCTTACCCAGTCAGGGTGGCAGGAGCTGCTGCCCCTTCCTCTCTGAGTCCTGGTGGGTGGTGGAGACATGCTGTGACCCTCACGGAAGCTCGCCCACCCCTTCCTATGACCCTCATGGAAGCACGCCCACCCCTTCCTATGACCCTCACGGAAACACACCCACCCCTTCCTATGACCCTCATGAAAGCACACCCACCCCTTCCTATGACCCTCACGGAAGCTCGCTCACTGCTTCCTATGACCTTCACGGAAGTGCACCCACCCCTTCCTATGACCTTCACGGAAGTGCACCCACCCCTTCGTATGACCCTCACGGAAGCACACCCACCCCTTCCTATGACCTTCACGGAAGTGCACCCACCGCTTCCTGTGACCCTCATGGAAGCATGCCCACCCCTTCCTTTGTGGCAGAGGGGATGGCTGCACGGCAGCTCTTTTCCCTGTCCCTTCAAAAGGGTCAGTGGCTCCACTTTATGGGGCAAGCAGGAACACTGGAAGAGAAAGAAAGTGGTCCTTTCTGTAGTAATAAAGTTGACACTGACTCAGGTTTATGCTTGTGCAAGGACAGGGCTACTAACAATTATAATGCTGGGAGCAATGGAATTCTCTTATGGGTATGCGGTACTTTAATTTTCATTATCCCAGTTAATTCTTAGAACAGCTCTGTGAAGTATTTCCCCCTTTCTGCTTAGGTTCTAAAAGATCCTATGCCAAAACCAAGAATGAAAACCCAAGCATTCTTTCTTGCCTGTCATTCTTTCTCTCATCAGACCACTTCTTGGGTTGATAGTGGTGAGTGTAGCTGCTGGCGCTTGCAGAATACCCACCATGGGCCCAGTCACTGTGTGGCATGGAGAAGAGATGGCTCTCTCCACGTCATAGCTGAACACGCTCAGCCCAGAGAGGTCACTGCCCTAGGAGTCTTCGATGCTGGAGTTGGGATGCGATCCCACATCCTGCCTGTTTTGAAAACAGCATTCTTTATTTCCAATTCCTGCTTCCATTGTTCCTTTTGGTATTTCTTTGTTTAGCTCACAAAAACAGGGCCTGGGGATTTGCTGGGTGTAGCTGTAGCTAATTCTCTGGGCACAGCCTGGGTCTGCCTTCCTGCCCCGCTGCTTTCCTGCACTGCCATTGTGGTCTCCGGACACTTGGCCCCTTTCTCCTCACCCAAGGCCCTTTGGCTTCCCTGTGTCACCCTTGTGATCCACAGGCTCTGCCTTCTTTCTATCTTAGACTGCTGGTCATCACTGCCCGGGACCCCCTCAGTGTTCCACTGAGAAACGTCTTCTAATCTCAGCCATGTTCTCAATGCTGCTGTTGCCTTTGTTAGGTAATGTTAGCTACCGTAACAAATAAACCAACATTTCCATGGCTTCACACCATGGAAGGTTGTTTCTTGGTTTTATGACAGTGCATTGAGGGTGTTACTGGCTCACAGGTGGTTTTCCTCCCTGTGGGAATTTAGGGACCCAGGCTCCTTTCCTTCTTTTGGTTCTCCTCTCCAGGCCTCCACATCCCCTGTGTCTGGTTGGGGACAAGGAGAGGAAGGTAGAGAAGAAGACTTTGTGGCCTTGGACTTAAAGCAACATGCGTGCCTTTGCTGGTGTTCTCTGGTGGTGGCGGGTCACAGCCCCACCCTGTACAAAGGGATTAGGAGATGTCATCCTGCTGCTTCCCGGCAGCAGCACCGTGGTCTCTGATGTGTTTTCTGTGAGGATAAAAACAGGTGATTCCAGGATGAGGAAAGTCAGGGGAACCCTTGGAAGGAGGGGACCAGGCGGGTGTCACCATGGTATTAGTGGCGCCTTCAGAATGAGCCGCTGAGAGTGCAGTGCCTTCTACAGCCTTTGCTATTCTGCCGTGTCCACACCATGCCAGCAGGAGTCTGCTTCACTCTCCGCAGAGAGAGTGATGAACCTTTTCATGAGCCTCTGTCCAGCTTTCCTCCTCTCCACCTGGAAGGAGCCCTGGGTTCCTTGTAACGTCCCGATGGAACAGGGGACTTTCACTATTTC
The DNA here is from genome assembly GCF_030222135.1 of Aotus nancymaae. Lineage (NCBI taxonomy): Eukaryota > Metazoa > Chordata > Mammalia > Primates > Aotidae > Aotus > Aotus nancymaae. Next base: position 3,295,877 of record NW_026988417.1, read on the forward strand.
CCCAGGCTCGGCCTCACACTCCTGCCGCTTCCTCGCTCCTCCTTTGTCTGCTTCCTTACGCCACATCCTCTGGGTTCTCTGTAATTGAATTTTGCCTTTGATGCTTATTTAAAAACATGCATTGCAGGCCAGGTGTGGTGGCTCACACCTGTAATCCTGTGCACTTTGGGAAGCCAAGGCAGGCAGATTGCTTGAGCCCAGGGGTTCGAGATTAGCCTGAGTAACATGGTGAAATCCTGTTTCTACAGAAAATACAAAAATTAGCTGGGCATGGTGGCGCACACCTATACTCCCAGTTACTCAGGAGCCTGAGACAGGAGGATCGATTAAGCCCCGGAGGCCAAGGCTACAGCGGGCTGTGATCGTGTCAGTGTACTCTAGTCTGGGCAACAGAGTGAGACCCTGTCTCAAAAAAAAAAAAAAAAAAATCCATGCGTACTTAACATAGCAAAACGTGTATGTCTTGTCTTTCTGGCTGTAGCTGCTCTCTTGCACGCTTACAGCCTCACTAAGCCAGCCTTAAATCAAAAACAAAGTGGCACTTCCTGTGCTCTCCTGCTTCCTTCGTTAGCGGTCCCTCCCTCTCTGCACTCCATTCTCGCTGCCCCTGGTGTTTTGTTTCCCTCTTGTTCCTCTGCAGGGTTCTTTCTGTCCAGCCACTTGATTGATTGTGTTCCCCGAGTTGCTCTCTGTGGTATCTCGTCACTGTTCTCTGTGTCTCTGCCTCTCTCCTCTTGCTCCTTGGTCTTTGTAGACCCATCCCCTTTGTGACCTTGGCTGTTGTTCTCATGGACGACTCTCTTGCTGGTCCATGTAGTCCTGGCATCCAGCTTCTCGACACAGGGCTTGTCCTGCCAGTACCTCAGACTTGCTTTCGCTTAAGATGGAACTAGCACCACTGTTACTCTCCAGGGCCTCTTCTTGTTAATTAGATCATTTGGGATGTTCAGAATCCCAGCATCATTGTCAGCTCCTCCTCCCCCTACCCCAGGGACCCTGACCTGACCTCCTCTCCATCTACTGGGAGGTGGCCCTCAGAGTCTGTCATCTTCCACCTGAATTTCCCTAATAGGCTCTAGCAGCCGCTGCCGGTGCCCCAGGGGCTGAGGACTTCCTCCTTGCCCTGTGCAGTGCTGAGCCCTTTACCTGGGTTCTCCTGTTTGCTCCTTACTGCAGCCCTGCAAACAGATACTGCTCTTAATTCCAACTTACACCTGAGGAAGCTGAGGCCCCGGGTGAGGTGCATCCAAGGTCACCCAGGTAGTAAACAGTAGAGCCACGATCTGACCAGGCAGTCTGATTCAGAGCCTGTGTTGACACTGAGCCATCTAGAACACAGCTCGGATTGTGGGTTTCTGTTACCTGTTCAAAACCCCCACCTCCCAGCTCTGTCCATAAACATGCTCTGTGGCCTGGCTGCAGTCTTCCTTGAAGGCAGTGCATGCCTCTTCACTCAAGGGGCCCATGCAGGAACAGAGGGCCCCACAGAAGGATGAGGCCCCTGCGGAATGGACTGGAGGGGATGATACTGACTGAAGCAAGTGTAGAGAAATCCTGGGAACCCTGGAGGAGCCAGAGACAGGGCATTAGAACTCCTTGTTGTGACTGGGCCTGTATTCTCTGAGTGTGCTGCTTTTGTTAGCAGTCTTCTTGGTCTCAGGTTGTAGTTTAAGGCATTGTGGAGCCCTAGAAAGCCTATACTCCGTTGTTGCCTGTTTCAGGACCCTTTCACTATGGGGAGGTTTTGAGTTTTTGGGTTTTTTTTCTTTTTTGAGGTAGAGTCTTGCTCCATTGCCCAGGCCGGAGTGCAGTGGCACGATCTTGGCTCTCTGCAACCTCCGCCTCCCGGGTTCAAGCAATTCCCATGCCTCAGCCTCCTGAGTAGCTGGGATTACAGGCACCCGCCACCACACCCAGCCAATTTTTATATTTTTAGTAGAGACAGGGTTTTACCATGTTGGCCAGGCTAGTCTCGAACTCCTGACTTCAAGTGATCCGCCGGTCTTAGCCTCCCAAAGTGTTGGGATTATAGGTGTGAGCCACCGCGCCTGGCCTGAAATTTAAATCAGAAATAAAATTGTGAGCCAACAGTGATGCCAGGAGGCCCAGCTCTGAGGAGAGGGCAACCTTAGCCAGATGGGCCTTTCTCTGTTTCCTGGGTCTTGCTGCCACTCCCTGCTGTGCTTTGCAGCCTGTGCCTGTCTCTGTGCCTTTGACTTTGTGTTTGTCCAAAGGAGAGGATAGAATGAAGTCATGATACCTGGAGCCTGAGAAGGATGCTGTGGAGAAACTTGTGGGTAGACTCTAACTGAGTATGTTGCCGAGGTGCCAGCATTGCGTGTGGGCAGGCTGCCACTTGGCCTGCTCAGGCCCAGGATGTTCCATGGCCAGGCACAGAGACCACTTGGCTATCAGGTGTCAGGAGCCTGCAGAGAACACACAGAGAGAGCCTAGACCGCAAGGGGCTGCCATGTTCTTTCAGCACCTGTCCTGCCTGCTCACTTGGCCTCTTACAGCATTTCTGATCCTCAGTTCTTAGCAAGCACAGGAGCTGTTCAGTTTGGCAGGTGCAGGGTGCCAGTCCTGCCTGTGTAGCTGTGGCTCAGTCCTGTGGGGACCCCACTGTGGCCCAAGTGTGGTGATTCGAGGCGCTGAGTGTTCCCTGCCTACTTGTCGGGGAGCTGTGTTCAGATTTTCGCCTGGAGCTCCTGGAGGGCTTGGCATTACCAACCAGTGTGGGGGTAGACAGTGGGAGAGGAGGAATGCTAGCTTTCTTGACCATTCCATTAAATAAGTGGGATATCTGTTTCTGCTTAGAAAAATCAGAATTTTCTAAATGCCAGGTGCTTTGAATATATAAGTATGGAAAATGGCTCAGCCTGTGTCTATTCTATGTAAAAATCTTCACATAGCCATGTGGCACTGGACCAAGATGAAAGCAAAGAGGTTTCTCCTTAATAAGTCTTAACTTTATTTGGTTCTAGGAATGTTCCGGAGAATCACAGCAGCTGCCACTAGACTGTTCCGCAGTGATGGCTCTGGTGGCAGTTTCTACACCTTGGAGAGCTTGAACTTACGGGCGCGTTCCATGATCACCACCCACCCGACCCTGGTGCTGCTCTGGTGTCAGATCCTGCTGCTTGTCAACCACACCGACTACCGCTGGTGGGCAGAAGTACAGCAGACCCCAAAGTAGGTTTCCAGAGCCCCGTAGCCCAGGGCCCCAGCCCAGCACTGTCCTGAGACTCCCAGTAACCCGAGGTTTGGCCACCGTTAAGGCATTTTCATTTTCCATTTTTTGTGAGGGCTTGTAAAATTTCTGCTGCATATTAATCTTCCTTTCATGGGCAGCATATTGTAGGGACAAACATGCGGTCCAGCTACAGGCATTCAGAACAGCAGCTGCTTTCGAAATGCGATTTTCTTTGGCAAGTTCTCTGACACCGTTCCGTCTTGTGGGATATTCTTGTCATGCCGTGTGGCTCCTGCTAAGTTCTAGTCCGTAAATTGGTTTCGTGGCCAGGCGGGTTGCACTGTCTTAACTTCATTATGAATTAAATGTGGTTCTGGGTATTCTTGGGTAATGAAGTAACGATTTAGCAAATTTCAAAACGGCTTGGAAATATTTTCTTACTATTCAAAAAGGATTACTAAGTTTCTCTTTATGGGTGGCCCTCTTTTTGCAGACAGTTTTCAGGCTTAAGCTCCATTTCTAGATGTTCTATCACTCAGTTATTTGTATATGTATGGAAATAAGAGCCGTGACCCCCCCCGCCCCTCCCTCCTCCCCATCCCCCCACCCCTCCCTCCCCCCCACCCCTCCCTCCCCCCCACCCCTCCCTCCCCTCCCCCCCACCCCTCCCTCCCCCCCACCCCACCCCTCCCTCCCCCCCACCCCACCCCTCCCTCCCCCCCACCCCACCCCTCCCTCCCCTGAGCTGAATCTGCAGCATAGTGTTTCTGGAAGGCTCAAGACCCCACGCTGGGGAGAAGTTCCAGAGAGAAAAGAGTGCAGGTGCTACAGTGCCCGTCTGCTCAGTGTGGATACTGGGCCATGTGAGGCCAGGGCTCCCAGTAGCGCCAGTCCATGGCACTCAGCTGGAAACCCACTGCTGGGAGGCCTTCTTAGCCATCCACTCTGTGCTCTGTATAGTGGGGTCTGATCATTCTGTTGGAGGAGACAGAAGTGTGATGACATTTGAAATGTGTGGAGGATGTCTTAGGCCTGTCATGATGACTGGGCACTGTGGGGGCAGGAGACAGAAAGTCAGTGTCTTCTAGTTCTGTGCTTCTTCAACGTGCATGGAAATCAGCCGCCGAGTCAGCAGATTGCTCCTTTTCTGACGGATGTGCCTGCTTACTCTGATGTTGTATCAGAAAGCTCCGGATCTGGGAATTGTGTCCCCTGAGTTGAAATAACAGAAATGCTTAACTAGATAGTCAGTGTTTAAAAGAAATAAACCAAAGGTAAATTTAGTTTGGAATTTGGCAGGCATCTTCATTCAGCCCTCTGAGGGCAAACTACTGCTTTTTGTAAATTCTGTGACTGTTTCTTGACCCCCTCTGAACACGTTTTCCTTTATAACTTTCTGTATTGTTCCTTCTATTATCCTGAAATAACATTAATGGATCAGGCCGGGCGTGGTGGCTCATGCCTGTAATCCCAGCACCTTGGGAGGCCAAAGCGGGCGGATCACCTGAGGCCAGGAGTTCAAGACCAGCCTGGCCAACATGGTGAAACCCTGTCTCTACTGAAAATACAAACATTAACTGAGCCTGGTGGCGGGTGCCTGTACTCCCAGCTGCTCAGAAGGCTGAGGCAGGAGAATTGTCTGAGCCGAGGAGGCAAAGGTAACAATGAGCTGAGACTGCGCCACTGCACTCTAGCCTGGGGGACCGAGTGAGCCTCCATCTCCATATAATAATAATAATAATAATGGATCAATGGATTTTTAACCTAATAAATTTCAAAAAAAATTGTTTTTTAATAGTAACGTAAAGGTAAAATTAAGATAATATGTAATAAGCAGTTTAGAATGCCAGTGTCTAGGGTCTCCCTATGGTGAAAGGGGAAAATCCCCATAAATGTCCAGGATGCCCACAGAGAGCAGAGGTGTTCTGGCTTAAACCCCTGCCCTTAGGACCGTGTTTTTCCAGCTGTAGGGGGTGGGGGATGAGTATATTTTTATTTTCATAAGATGAGAAAAATGAATAACTAGAAGTATGAATCACAAAGCACAGCTGCTCTTTTTACCTGTAGACTCAACAGCTATAAAAATTGCTCTATCCAGTTGCAGACATTCCTGCTGTTTACCCTTGACCCCCTCTTGGTTTGTGCGCACGTCCTCCCAGGCTGGCTCCGAGAGGGGAGCTGGCTCCAGGCGACACTGGGTGCTCTGCTCCAGGAGGTCCCTGTGTGGGCTCTGCCCTGGCCCAGACCCTTTCTTATGGACTCTGTCACTGTGGGTTTATGATTCGCTCTCGATCTGTCTTACCTTTTGGTGAATTGTTAGAGTCCTGCCTATACTTCTGCACTCGTGGGTGTGTTGTGGTACACATGACATGTTGGTCACTTCCCAGCTCATCTTGTTCTGAGTCACCCTGGATTTGGGACATTCGCCACTGGCACCTGGCAGTGTATGGCCTGGGATTTGGGGGACTTATGCTGCTACAAATTGGGGCTGAATTTGAGTTGACACTGAACCTTTTTTACGTCTACTGCTAATATTTGATTTGCAAATGCTGCCTCTTCTCTTCCAGAGGCTCATTACCCTATACCTATATAGGGTAATGAGCAAAGTGCACAATTACAGCTTGAGTGTAAGTCACACTGGGGCTGGCAGGATGGCCGACTGAGAAAGGGCAGGTTTCCTGTTGGTTAGTTTTCACATTGACACGTAATTTACAATACAGTAAAATGTACTTTTGTCCAACTGTAGTCAGTAACCCTCCCTGCCCCCCACCAAATCAAGGTAGAGAGCAGTGCTGTCGCTTCAAACAGTTCCCTCTTCCTCTGCCATGTCCCACCTCTCCCCAGGTCTAACCACCAATCCGTGCTTTGTCCCTCTGTTCAGCCCACATTGCAGAAGGCCATAAAAATAGAATCTATAGGCTGGGTGTGGTGGCTCATGCCTGTAATCCCAGTGTTCTGAGAGGCTAAAGTGGGAGGATCACTTGAGGCTAGGAGTTTGAGACTAGGCTGGGCAGCCTAGCAAGACCCCATCTCCAGGAAAAAGACTTCAAAATTACAAGCGCATCGCTATAGTTCCAGCTACTTGGGAGGCTGAGGCAGGAGGCTCACTTGAGTTCAAGAATTTGAGGTTACAGTGAGCTATGATCGTTCCACTGTGCTCCATCCTGGTGACACAGCAAGACCTTGTCTCTGGGGAAAAAAATTAAGAAAGAAATGGAAGCACGCAGCGTGTAGCCTTTTGAGTCTGGCCCCTTTTGGCGAGCAGTGTCTGCAAATTTCCGTCACGCACTGCACAGTGGCTCGCTCCTTGCGACTGCTGAGCTTGTATGGCTGTGCTCTAGTTTACCTTCAGTTCACCTGTTGGGAAACAGAGAAAAGGCAGTTAGTAAAAAGTTTAAATCTGTAGAATTTTATTTTTTACCAGTTCTTTTCTAAATCCTTAGGGATTACAGGAAAAGTTGTTGTATTTCAGAATATTCTTAGCTTGACGTGACCTCTGTCCCTGTTAACGCTCTTTACTAAGATGGGAAGGATGTCATCCTAGGTGAGACTCTGAAGGTCAGAGGAGCAGTTTGGGAGTATGTCAACATTTTAAGTGTATGGACTAGAGCCAAGAGTCTCAAGGTTGGTAATTCCCACCTATTCAAAAAGAAAAAATATGTAGTGAGAAGAAGTAAATGTAAAGTGAAATAAACGTTGTCAGTGGAGAAGAAGTGTTTTTAAACAGGGTTTCCAGAGCGTAAGCATGTTCCTGAGCATGTTTAGAGTGCTGATGTTTCATCGGAAAATGAACAGTAAAACATGAAAGCAGGGAGGTTTTCTTTCTGGCAGTTGACAACTTTCATGGCAGATGGAGAGTTTCAAAAGCAATTGCTCAATTATCAAACATAGCCAGTGTGAGTTCTGGTTGAATGTGCAGCTTTATGTGGATTTGCCATTCAGGCAAGCATTTTAATTTTCTGCCTGTTAAATTCTCTGTTTCTTTTAGTTTTTCCTGTGTGGTTTATTGTAGCTTAGGAATAGATAACTGCAAGTATATATTAACACATACAGCGTTCTGATACGGCAATATTGAAAACAACTTGTCTGTTTTAGAACTAGAATTCAACATAATCATCTTCAGTATTTTGCAAATAAGCTCACTTCCATCCAGAAACATTGTCAATGCATCTGTTGCTCCTTCTAGAAGACACAGTCTGTCCAGCACGAAGTTACTTAGTCCTCAGATGTCGGGAGAAGAGGAGGATTCTGACTTGGCAGCCAAACTTGGAATGTGCAATAGAGAAATAGTACGAAGAGGGGCTCTCATTCTCTTCTGTGATTATGTCGTAAGTTTGAAAATGCCTGTAAACGGGGTTGAGGGATGTGGGGAACCGGAGGACATCCCATGTGGATGGCACTTGCACGGACCCTCTGGAAACCAGACTGCCCAGTGTCTGCCAGTGCCATCAAAACTCAATCTGGAATTAATGTTTTCTCCTGCTCTGATATATAATTGGAGACCAGGCCTGGCCTTCCAGTCACTAGATTCTAAGTTGGTCTGTGACAGTTCATGCAGCTGACTCATTTATCAAATGCCTAGCTATTGCCTCATGCCTACATGATGCTGGGTATATTTGTTCATTTGAGGGAAGCGATGGAATAATAATTAATAAATAATGATTTAAAAAAACAAGGTATGCATTGACTGTAGTGGGGTTCTGATTTTAATTTAAAAAAATAATAATACCAAGAGCAGTGGCTTATGCCTAAATTCCAGCAACTCAAGAGGCTGAGGTGGGAAGATCACTTGAGCCCAGGAGTTTGAGACAAGCCTGAGCTACAGTGTGAGACCCCATCTTGAAAAAAATAATGAGCCTGGCGCGGTGGTACATGCCTGTGGTCCCAGCTACCTGAGAGACTCAGAAGGAAGGATGGCTTGAGCTCAGGAGTTCGAGGCTGCCATGAGCCATGACTGTGCCACTGCACTCCAGCCTGGGTGACAGGGAGAGACCTCTGCTCGAAAAAAAATTTTTTTTAAGTTAATTTGTAGACAAGGTGTTAGATGTTCATTGTTGCATTTTAAGATGGATTCCTGTTTAAATGCCATTCTCTTTAAAAAATAATAATAATAATAACTTGTGGGAGTTTTTAACCATAAAACTAGCATCACATGTTTACCATGGAGAATTTACAAAAAACAAATAGAGAGAAGAAAATAAAACCTCCGGTAATCATATTACTCAGAGGTAACTTGCTGTTAGATTTTGGTCTAGATTTAATACTTTTTCTATATTTATATTAAAAATATTTCCAGCACTTTGGGAGGCCGAGGCGGGTGGATCACGAGGTCAAGAGATCGAGACCCTCCTGGTCAACATGGTGAAACCCCGTCTCTACTGAAAATACAAAAAATTAGCTGGGCATGGTGGCGCGTGCCTGTAATCACAGCTACTCAGGAGGCTGAGGCAGGAGAATTGCTTGAACCCAGCAGGTGGAGGTTGCAGTGAGCCGAGATCGCGCCATTGCACTCCAGCCTGGGTAACAAGAGCGAAACTCCGTCTCAAAAAAAAAAAAAAAAAAAAAAAAATTTAAAACATATGCATTTCTTTGTTACAAACATGATACGGATACTGCTGTCACATAGCAAAACAGTGTTAAATATTCCAAATCAGAAAAGGAAGCCGACTCTACAACTGAAAGAGGTATTATCCTAGAGACTTTTTCTGGTGATGGCAATTTATTAATATTCACTTTTTGTTTTACATTCTCTATTGAATAGTTTTTCCTATTTTGTTCTTTGAAGGATAATATAATTGTATAATGCTGTTTTTCACAGAAATGTAAGAAAAAAATACATTATTTTTATAAGTTAATAAAGGTTGAGCATCCCGAATCCAAAAATCTGAAATCCAAAATGCTCCAAATTCTGAAACTTCTTGAGTGCTGTCATTATGTTCAAAGGAAATGTTTGTTGGAAGATTTCAGAGTTTTTGATTTTGGGAGGCTCAACCAATAAGTATAATGCACATATTCCAAAACCTGAAAAAAAATCCTAAATTCAGAATACTTCTGATCACAAACATTTCAGATAAGGGTTATTCAACCTGTACTGTCAAATGATCCCAAATGAAAAATATTAATTATTAACCAGATGTCAAGGAATTGGTCACATTTTACAGTTTCTGCCTAGGATTATGAATCAAGATGAAAAGGCTCTGCATGTTTAAATATATGTTATTTTCTATTTTCTTCTAAATCTTAAATGAAATATCTACATGTAAGATTTATTTGATTTGTGGAATCCATTCATATTTTGGATTCAGCAATTCTATCAAAACTGTGGCAGTGATAGAGAATTCCTTTTTTTCCACTGAACTATCACAAAATTGGAAAAAGAGTAATTTGAGAACCCCAGTGGCTCAGCCAGCCTGAAGCCCAGGAGAGGGCCAGCAGTGCTGTGATGAGAGTGTCCTGGCGCCATGGTGCCCCTGCTACCCATGGGTATTGCTGAGGCCTGCCTTTGTCCTTTGACCCTTGGCCATTTGTTAGTGTCTCTGAGAACTGGACTGCTGCACCTACTTCCCCAGGAGAGGTCTGACTTCACACAGCCTCTGCTGCAGTGTGTGGTCGGAGTTCACGGCCTCAGTAGATCGAGTTTCCTGCCTCCTCAGATATTTGTGTTCATACACCGTATATTTTTAGTGACGTTTATATTTGGGATGTGTTTTCTCCTATCTGGCCTTTCTATGGCATTAATATCTGGTCTCTTCTTGTGTACTTGAAAATGAATCTTTCATTATATTTTTCCTTAGTGTCAGAACCTCCATGACTCTGAGCACTTAACGTGGCTCATCGTAAATCACATTCAAGATCTGATCAGCCTTTCCCACGAGCCTCCAGTCCAGGACTTCATCAGTGCCGTTCATCGGAACTCTGCTGCCAGCGGCCTGTTCATCCAGGCAATTCAGTCTCGTTGTGAAAACCTTTCAACTGTACGTCTTCATTCTGCCAATTATTGCCAGTTGCAGTTTTCTCTCCCTTAAAAGTGGAGTATTGAAATTTTTAACTTCAATTTCCGATTGGCAAAATAGTCATCTTTTGTTCTTTTCCTTCTCACTATAAGCCAACCACTCTAAAGAAAACTCTTCAGTGCTTGGAAGGGATCCATCTCAGCCAGTCGGGAGCTGTGCTCACGCTGTATGTGGATAGGCTTCTGTGCACCCCTTTCCGTGTGCTGGCTCGCATGGTCGACATCCTTGCTTGTCGCCGGGTAGAAATGCTTCTGGCTGCAAATTTACAGGTATTGGGAAAAGAAACTCTGATACTGATTTATATTGAAAATTTAGCAGGGCGAGCAGAACAGGTGGCTGGTATTTTCTTCTATAGGTGTGGTCTTGATATGGTCACTGATAGAAATGTGGAAACATCTGCAAACTTGCTGTTCCTCATGTGTCTGATCTGACCATTTCTTGTATTTTTTTCTAATCTGCCCTTACTAGGATGAACTGTACACATCAGTTTATCCTTTTAAAATGAGCATGAGGTTATTTTGGGTTGTTAGGTGTTACAAACATACTAATGTGTTTTTGTCTATTTAGAGCAGCATGGCCCAGTTGCCAATGGAAGAACTCAACAGAATCCAGGAATACCTTCAGAGCAGCGGGCTTGCTCAGAGGTAATGCTGGAAACACAGGTCATCCTTATCCTAGGATAACCCAGGATGTAAAGGATATGGATTTGTGTGGGAACAAATTCATAGGACAAGAAATTGATGTGCCTTATAGGTGGGTTTGCTGCAGAAGTGCCATGATCGAAAGGCTTTCTACTTTTAAAACAACCAGATCTCGCTTTATAAGGAGTAAAGGACAACAACCAGCAGGATCATGTCTATGGCGTGAGTGGGCGCAGTTTGCACTCCTGTTGGCTGTTTGAGAGGCCGTGGTTATAATGCCTGTATTCACTGTCCTGTGATGAGTTGGAAAACAGGTTATCAGCTTTATCTCAGCAAAATCAAAGTGTGTCATCTAATTGCTGAATAACAGCTGACAAATCTGAAAGACACTACTCAATCCTTGGCATGCAGGAGTTGTATCTGCGTACTATTGCCATTTTATCTCTTTGTAGCATTTAATCAGTTATGTTTGCAGTCTCTGAGAAGCCTTTATCAGAAATCCTTACATCTCCTATGTGAGTGTTTCCATGACTGCAAAACCAGTTAAACTTTTACCCTTTTTCTTCCCTGGGTTGGGGAATATTGTGTTTGTGACAGCAGAGGGGAGGATATAATTACTATGCTGTGTCCTTTGAGCTAAAACTGCCAAAACACACACATGCACATGCACACACACAAATTATGCTTTGATTTAGTCTTAAGAGTACCTTGTTGATGGTGTTTTTAAATAGGATTGGGCACAGTTTGGTAGACAGTCAGTTTGGAATGATACTTCAGTCTGTAGGGCCAAGCTATTTTGTAATTTGCATTATGAAGTTGTCACTCTCATAGCAGATGGTGGGAGATAAACTATTATTACTTCTTAACCTTAGACTTAGTCTTCTGTCCAGATGAGGAAGATTAAAAGATTATAAATATCTTGCACCAGATGAGGTGATTTTACCTTGAAATGACCATAAATTCATATCAGTTGTTTTACCAGAATATTTGATAGTGGTTTGTACACTTGAGTTTTAGAATAGATGATCTGTTTTACATTTATTAAGAATGTCTTTATTAGCATTTACACCACATATTGCCTGTTGCAATGTTTGAGTATAAATGAAATTTCTGGAAAATATTAATAGAATACAAACTGTGATACTTAAAAGTAAACTAGGGCCTGCATTGTATCATGACCTGTTTGATTGTTGATGAGAAAAGAGCTGTAAAGAAAATGTTTTAAACAAGTTGCATTTTCCTTTAAGAAGCCACTAAGAGTGAGTCCTTTTAGTGTATATTTCTAGAATCCTAGTTTGCAGAGTTTAGACTAAGACTAAAAAAAAAAAAATTATGTTGTAATTTCATTTTTGTTTGTGTTTTAGACACCAAAGGCTCTATTCTCTGCTGGACAGGTTTCGTCTCTCCACCATGCAAGACTCACTCAGTCCCTCTCCTCCAGTCTCTTCCCACCCGCTGGACGGGGATGGGCATGTGTCACTGGAAACAGTGAGTCCAGACAAAGTAAGTGTCCAGCGTGTCTGCATGGGAGGCACAGGGCACATGCAGGGTGGTGCTGAGTGCCACTGTCACCTCTAGCAGGTACAGAGTGTGCAGAGGAGGTGCAGTGAACCCAAGGAGTTCTGGTGCTCGGCCCGGCTCAGTAACAGCTGTGGTTAGAGATGTGGGGCGCCACTAAGGTCCTAGGGAGAAAAGCAGTGCTGATGTGGGACCCATATGTTAGGAGTGTGGGGCCCAGTAGTTAGTGGGTGAATCAAGGGAAAGTTGGCCAGGGCCTGCAGGACCCTGACTGCACAGGCCTTCAAGCACCTGTCAATGAGTTTAGCCTGCCTCCACCTCCTTACGCCTTCTGGCCTCCTGTGAGTTGCACCACCACTGCCAGCCATTCTGGTATGTTGTCAGCACCTCCACTGCTCACACCTCAGGGTTAGTTAGGGACCGCTTGGAGCCTTGGTAGAGCCTTGGTACTCTACTTTGCTGGAGAGAGTTCAGCTTATGAATATGAATTTAGATTTCAGAAACCAGCAGCCCAAGTATAGGAAAGCGAATGTTCAGTCCTGCCTTCTTAGGCTCTGTTGCTAAGCACCTGCCCTGCCCTGGTTGCTGGGGAGAAAGGAGCAAAGCAAAGCCCAGGGGAGGATGGTAAAGGGCTGCTAACCCTTAGCGCTTTAGCTGTATTTGGAAGGACTATTGGAAGTTCACGAGGTGACGGGGAGACTGCAGGTGTGCCCAGGCAGGTAACAGAAGTCCAAAGGGGAGGATCCGTGGTGTGGGGAGCCATAGGGCCACAGCATGCTGGCCATTGGACCTCTCGGTTAGCCCAGTGAAGTGTTCCCAAGAACTGGCCTAGGCCAGTAGCTCCAGGAATGTGAAGACCCCTTGAATGCCACCCATCATGTTCCCTGTATCCATTTTTTCTTCCCAGGACTGGTACATCCATCTTGTCAAATCCCAGTGTTGGACCAGGTCAGACTCTGCACTGCTGGAAGGTGCAGAGTTGGTGAATCGGATTCCTGCTGAGGATATGAGTGCCTTCATGATGAACTCGGTATGGGGGGAGCAGCGGAGGCAAGGAATCCTCAGCTTTTACTTGTGACTTCCAAGTGGGATTTGTCTCATCGTCATATGACCCACTTGTTGACAACACCTGTTGGGGACTCACTCTGGATAGGGACAGGATGCTGGGGAGACTCCCCTCTGAATGGGGCTGGGAAGTGGGGAGGACTCCATTTCAGATGGGGCCGGGATGTGGGGGATATGCTGATCCAGGCAGGAAAGCACATTATTTCAGCTACGTTAGAATCCAAGAAGGCAAGTTGATTTCACTCAACCTTTCATGCATTTAAAGAAAATGGAGATGGTGGTCGGGTGTGGTGGCCAGGTGTGGTGGCTCATGCCTGTAATCCCAGCACTTTGGGAGTCCAAGGCGGGCGGATCACCTGAGGTCAGGAGTTCGAAACCAGCCTGACCAACATGGAGAAACCCCATCTCTACTAAAAATACAAAAATTAGCTGGGCATGGTGGTGCATGCCTGTAATCCCAGCTACTTGGGATTACAGTAACCCGAACAGGGATTCCTCTCAGACCTGCTAGGATGGGAGAAACTTCCTGGTGTGTTAGCCCTGCATCAATATGGAGGAAATGGGAGAGAAGTGGGCACCTGGAGGGCAAAGGCATGTAGAGCTGGGGGTGGCTGCAGGTGTTCATGAAGAGACCTTTCGGGGAAGGCAACACAACAGAGTGTTCTGACGTGCTGAAGAGCTAAACTGAAAACAGGAGAACTCGCCTAAAATCGGTTTGCTAAAATTGTTTATGTTAAGATTCATGCAGTGAAAAAAAAAAAAACAAAAAAAAAAGAAAAAGAAAAGAAGAAGAAAAAAAGATTCATGCAGTGAAAGCTAACTTACTGAGTGATAAATTTGCTTAGTGATTGGCTTATTAGGTTTTTCAAATTTGCTCTTTGGACTTTAAACAGCTGTAAAAGTTCTGGCTGTAAAAGAAAGCTTCAACTTTTGGCATTAATGATGCTTTTCTGAGTATTAAACTTAAGATTGATGTTTTACCTGAAAAATTGGCCCCCAATCCTGAAATGGCTAAACAAAAAGGTTGGTAAAACATAATACAAATTGTCATAGGAAATACAATTTTTCCAACCAAAATTTTGGCATTCACATGGCTGCTTTTACTTATTCAGCTACATTTGAACATCTTCTTCAAACTTTAGGAATTACTGGTATATCACTGATGCCTTAGATGACACTTTAGCTTTTATTTTGGTTTTGTTTTATGAATTAAAATTGTCATACCAAAATTTTTATTTCAAGCAAATCCAAGAGCATAAAAATTAAAACATTCCTTAAAATTAAAGTACCGAAAGAGAACAGAAATATATTTTACTAAGCATATATTGAATAGAATTGTTCAAATATTTATAATAGGCATAGAATAGAATATTCTTAAAAGTAGTTTTGATGGTGTACTAATCTGTATTTTCTCAGAAACATTTGCCTTATCCTTTTTTCTGTTGTGTTTTTCTTGCCTGGTTGAAAGCTCATAATCTGTTGTTATTGTTTAACCTTTAATGCTCTGATTTCAGGAGTTCAACATAAGCCTATTAGCTCCATGCTTAAGCCTAGGGATGAGTGAAATTTCCAGTGGCCAGAAGAGTCCCCTTTTTGAAGCAGCCCGTGAGGTGACTCTGGCCCGCGTGAGCGGCACCGCGCAGCAGCTCCCTGCTGTCCATCACGTCTTCCAGCCCCACCTGCCTGCAGAGCCGGCTGCCTACTGGAGCAAGCTGAATGATCTATTTGGTAATTAAAGTTAAAATAAAAGCGTTGCAGGGCCATTATAGTACTTTGCACCAAGTAAGTATACAATAAAGGCAGTTGATCTAATTAATACATTGCAAGTGTTTACAGAGGTAGCTGAAGAGCAGCACTGCTGTCCTCAGCTCAGAATCTCTTCCCGTGTGTTTGCCACTTTGCCATTCACTGACATGGTCATGGGCATAGGGCTCTAAGCCCTTGAGGAAGGCTAGGCTAAGGGAAGGCTCAGGGGAGACGCAGCCCACATCACATGCAGTCGTGTGGACGTATGTACAGGTGTGCCCTTGAGGAACACTGTCTTGAGCTTTCATCAGATTCTCAAAGAATAGCTTGACTGCCTTTTGAAGGTGATGTGCTTCCTTATTCATGGGCGCACCCACCCACGAGGGCCTTCTGTTTCAGGGGATGCTGCGCTGTATCAGTCCCTGACCACTCTGGCCCGGGCCCTGGCACAGTACCTGGTGGTGGTCTCCAGACTGCCCACTCACTTGCACCTTCCTCCTGAGAAAGAGAAGGACACCATGAAATTTGTGGTGGCAACCCTTGAGGTAAGAGGCAGCAACTTGGGAGCTCAGTGTTGCTGTGGGGAGCAGACACGGGGCTGGCACTAGAGAGAGTAAAGCTGTTTTATTTGAAAAGCGAGAGCTCTGACCAGTCCAGTCACTCTTCCATCTCAGCCTAGCAGTAAGTCTTATCACCGTCAAGTTATCGTGACCATCCTTCATCCTCACCTCACCACTCCTCACGGTGACCCTTGAGGTCAGCAAGGTCCCCTTCTCATCTGCACCTGCAGTGTCACATGGATCCTGACTTTAGAGATGTGAACAATAATCATCTAGAGGTATTTTATGTCTTAATTTGGCCTGGACATGTCAGCCAAGGAACACTTGGTTTGTGTAATTAGCCCCCAGAATGTGTACACATTCTGGATGCCCTAAATTCTGGCCTGTATCCTTAAAGGGCCAGCGCTGTGTTGCCCGCCCTCAGTGAGGACACACACTGTAGACCCACACAGCCTCTGCCTCCACCTCACACCAAAGAAAGGGAGGACTCCAAAGGGCATTGGTGCCGTCACTCATGAAATGATGAATACACCCTATTCTAAACCACATGGAGTCAGATGGTTTCTGACCCCTGTCCTTTAGATTCCAGCTTAGTGGGGAAGTGGGAAAGCCAGCATATGATTATAGCACAGGGTGATTGCTACCGATTATGTTATGTGCCTGCTGTGTAGCCATTCTGGCATTTGAACCCAATGCCTGCTATCCCTAGAACCTATGCTCTCAAATTCAACTCTGAGGCTATGACAGAGGCAAGCCCTGGTGCTGAGGGAACCCCAAGGAAGAGCCTCTGGCCTCGTGTAGCCCAGGAGAGATTTCCACAGGAGCCCACAGTGCTGAAGGAGAGAGAGTTAGCAGAGTAAGGGGGCATTCTGGCAGAGAGGGGACTGGAACTTTGGGGAATAGGTGGGTCAGGACTGAATGTAATGAAGCCAGGTCAGAGCTGTCCTGGAAGGGCAGGGGCATCTGGACCCACTGCCCCTTGATGCGTTGGTCAGTTCCACCACATCTGTGATTGGCACAGCTTCCCTGAACGAAGGTGCATGAGTGGGCATTCTGTGACTCGGTTCTTCCCTTTAGGCCCTGTCCTGGCATTTGATCCATGAGCAGATCCCGCTGAGTCTGGATCTCCAGGCAGGGCTGGACTGCTGCTGCCTGGCCCTGCAGCTGCCCGGCCTCTGGAGTGTGATCTCCTCCACGGAGTTTGTGACCCACGCCTGCTCCCTCATCCACTGTGTGCACTTCATCCTGGAAGCCGGTGAGTCCCTGTCCATGAACAGGTTCTTATCCTAGTTCCTGTCTAGTTCACAATGTTTTTATTTTGTGCTGCCCGTCTGCCAGGTACTAAGCTAGAAATTGGGGATGGAGAGGTAGATAAAATACGCATTATGAAGGGCTGGGCCCCATCTCTTAATCTCCAGTATATTGGAGTCTACACTGGAATTTAACTTGAATTTGCTAAAATTAACTTTGGTCTTAGCTGACTTTCATGCATTTAGTCTTAAATGATCATAAGATTAATAAGATCGCATTCAGAATACTACTTGTTTTTTGTTAAGAGTTTCTATACTGCATTGTAATACTAACATACTATAAAATAAAAGCAACTTATTCTTTTCAAGGAACAGTATCCTCAGCAAGTGTCGTTAGCCACAATTTTTAAAAATTTGGACATCATAGTTTACATGTTAGAGGGCATTTTGAAGCTTTGTGTTTTTAAATTAAGCATTATAGAGTGGTGTTTTGATGTTTCATAATTGTTTTCATCTGTGCATTTGTAGCCAACTTGTAAACAAAGATCCAGACTTCTTAAAAACCAGCCTTCTTGGGGGTTATAGTGATGCTCTTGGCAGTAATGAGTCTTGAGCTGTCTAATAATAGCCTCAGGGTGAGAGATGGCCAACAGGAGACAGTCAGGGGACTTAAAATCAGAATGAAATCTGAAGTACAAATCTTCATACATTTACCACTTACCAAGAGATTGGCCCCTCAGTCTAGTATTGTCTGTTTGTCTAAAATTGGTTCTAAGAAATCTAGGCTAGTCTGTCTGTCCCTTTGAACTTTTGTGAGGCTGCACAAATGTAAAATTTTGAATAAAAAGCACTGATAGAAGTGTGTGGAAATTCTTCTGTTTGTTCTGTTGTAATTTTAGTTGCAGTGCAGCCTGGAGAGCAGCTTCTTAGTCCAGAAAGAAGGATCAATACCCCAAAAGCCATCAGAGAGGAGGAGGAGGAAGTAGATGCAAACACACAGAGTAAGTCTCAGGACCCATTTTTTTCTTACATGTGTTTCCTCCAGGACTGGTAAGTCACTCACAGAGATGCGGCCCGAGGTGAGTGTGCACTCCTGGAAGCACCTGGGCTGTGTCCTGCTGCTCCTCCCTCTCTGCCTGGGAGGCTTGAGTCCGTTGCTTTGCCACGGTCTTTTGTTTCCCAGTGAACACCTTATCCCTACACGTGTGGCTGTCTCTGACCCTACAGACCAGCTGGGATGCCGCTGGGGGAGCCCTCCCTTCCCTCCGGCACTTTCCACACCCTGAAGTTACTGCCAGCTCCTTGAGGGCAGGGAACAAATTTGTCTTCTTTGCGTTCTCAGAAACTAATGCTTGGCCTGTGGTCAGCAAGCAACAAACTTCTGCTGAGTGGTAAGGAATGAATAAACGTTACCTGTGTGAGCATTCAGTAACCTCAGTGTCAGGTTTAGCATCTGTTGTGGTGGATTTATAAAAAAAAATTCCAGTTTTCCTACAGAAAAAAAAATCCAAATCCCAGTCATTTAAGCGAGTTACAGACAGACACATGCCACAGCTTTTCGTGCACTTCTCTCCCAATTCTAGAGTACTAGAAAAATGGCGGCAGTGCCCGTTGGGAGGAAAAGTTTTTAGCCAAGCATCTTTTGTTCTTGCCAGGGCCTCTAGGCTGCTGGGGCCACTTCAGCTTCTTCAGCCTCGTGTGTGGCTGGGAATGCCCCCTGTAGCCTGTCCCACAGAGGTGGGGGTGCCTCCGCTGGGGCCTGTCCGCGCGTTTTATGCGGCACCCTTACTTGGAGCACCAGGCATCTTTTCTGCGCTCCGTGGCTCAGGAACATGCCTTTTCAATCACGAGTACATCCGTGCTTTCGGGCTTTTTCTGCCAGCTTTTGTGTAATCCTGGTTATGGATGGAGTTTTCCTGTCTTTAATCTTCAGCATAGCACTTTTTCCTTCTGGTTCCCTGTTCAAGGTTTTATAGTTAGAGAATGACCCAGAAGCAATGGCATTTTAATGCACAGCCAACGTCTCTGAATTTTTATCTTGAACCTCTGTGGGTCCTTCAGGCTTCAGTTTGTGATTTCATGATTTCTTGTTGCTGCTTAAGGAATATGAAAGCACCTACCTCCCTCTCTGTGTCTTTCAGCTGAGTGGCACCTCAGGCTGTGGAGCCTGTGCTTCTGTGGGGAGGACAAGAATAGTGCCAACTGTGTGGATTGAGATTAAGTCAGTTAATCCATCCACGTAAAGCACCTGGAACGGTGACAGTCTTGTTATGAATACTCAACAAATGCTACCATAATTTATAGTTACTATTTGAATCTCCATTGCTTTAAAATAGTTGAAGCATCGTGGGGGTTTGAGTCAGAGCAGCGGGCCCTGGAGCAGGTTCTGTTTGGGTGAAGATGCTTGTGCTTATTCCCCGTGGCCCTCTTGAGGCCAGAGGGGGAAACTTGCTTTGTTTTTTTAATCACCTTGATAGGATGTTACTTCTTAAAGTCATTCAATAAACATTAATAAAGCCAGCTCATTACCGTGGGGTTTAATTGCTGAAGTCCAGTCAGAAATCATTCTCTATTCTAGCGAGTTGCCCAAACTGTAGAATCTCATAGCCCGTGGGTAATAGCCATTTACTACACATTCACTGACTAAACAAATCATATTTTAGTACATATGACATTCCAGACTCAAGCCACTGGCCATGCTGTGGATCTTACCAAGGGTCTGGAGTGTTCCTCAGTGTTCTGCCTTGGGAGTTTGTGTTTACATCGAAACTGTGCCCCAAGCCCCTCAAGCACTCTGGTCTAGGAAAGCCAGCGAAGCAACATGGCTCTTTGATCCTAGCTGAGGGACACATGGAGGTCCTGTGAGACCAGAGAAAGACAAGGGGCAGAGGAGGCGTCCTGAAGGAAGCCTGAGGCTGAGGGGCCACGGGATGGCTTCCAACTGTCATAGACTACTGCTGGCCTCATCGTAGAGGGTGGGCCAGAGGGCTGGGGACCAAGACCAGAGCTCAGGTTCAGGACCATTCCAGCAGTCCCAGCAGGAAATGGAGAAAATGACATGGTCCAGGTGGATATGAAGGAGGTAGAAATCTGCAGGCCTCCAGTGGCCAACTCAGAGTCTAAGCAGATTACACAATTATGGCTTAAGCAGCTGGCTGTAGGTCATGCTGTCTACACTGGGCATGTAGGATGTGTTTTTAAAGTCCTCTCTTAACCATGGTTGCTTGTTTAGATCCTAAGTATATCACCGCAGCCTGTGAGATGGTGGCAGAAATGGTGGAGTCTCTACAGTCGGTGTTGGCCTTGGGCCATAAAAGGAATAGCAGCGTGCCGGCGTTTCTCACGTCAGTGCTCAGGAACATCATCGTCAGCCTGGCCCGCCTGCCCCTTGTCAACAGCTACACCCGTGTGCCCCCGCTGGTGAGTGGTTCTGCAGAAGACCAAAGTACAGGGAAGCACACGGGTAAGCCCTGGGCTGGGCACACTTGAGAGGGCAAGACAGAATCCCTGCAGTCCAGATGCTGCCTGCTGTGGTTGTGGTGCCAAGCTGCTTTCCTCAGGCACCACGTGTGGAGGTTGTTAGTAGAAATACTGGGTTTTCTGAAGTGAACTGAGGCACTGCATCACTAAGGGATTAGTGTTCGACCTGATTCTAGAGCAACTAGACTACTTCACTTAATGGCAGACCAGAAATCACACCCCCTCAAATGAGCGAGATTTGCCTTTGGAAATAATCCATGTTTTTCTACACAATTTTGCTGTTGTCTTCAGAATCAGTTTAAAGTAGGTGTTATTGCCAGGCTGATAGCTCACGCCTGTATTCCCAGCACTTTGGGAGACTGATGCAGGCAGATCACCTTAGGTCAGGAGTTCGAGACCAGCCTGACCAACATGGTGAAACCCCATCTCTGCTAAAAATACAAAAATTAGCCAGGTGTGATGGCACACACCTGTAATCACAGCTACTCAGGAGACTGAGACAGGAGAATCACTGGAACCCAGGAGGCAGAGGTTGCAGTGAGCCAAGATCGTGCCACGGCACTCCAGCCTGGGCAACAGAGCAAGACTCGGTCTCAAAAAAAAAAAAAAAAAAAAAAAGTAGGTGCTATTGATCAAGATCCTTGTTTCAGATAACATGAAGAGCTTAGCTTGAGGAGAGTGAGGCCTGATGGAGGTGGGCTGACTTCTGCCCAGTGAAATGGCATCATCCACCATGAGCCTGCTGAAATAAAATGATGGGAACTGTTCCTTAAGGACTTCAGCATCCTCAGGCAGGAAAGAAAGGTCAACTCAGCAGGCGCGAGCCAGCAGGTGTAGGTCAGTGAGAATGGAGCCAGGTCCCAGGGAAGAGGCTTGTGGCCGCCTGAGGAGGGTGCGTGCCTGCCTGTGTGTGCGTGCACATGTGTGTATGTGGCTGGAGAGTCTGGGGAGGTTTGCTCCAAGGATGCAGTATTGTTTGATCCTGAGAGATGAGGAAGGTTCTGCCCCAGGGGATGAAGGTATTCCAGATGGAGGGCTCATTCCAAAGAAAAGGCCAGTGCCTGGTGGTGCTGGAGGCAGTTGCAAAACGGGGAGTTGCAGGCTTTCTTGGGAGGAGAGCAGCAGGAGTGCTGGACAAGCAGTCCACCCTTGCTGCACGGGGCTTGCTCTCGGCCCCACTCTTAGTTCACGGGGAGTCACTGTGGGTTCCGTAGCATCTGGTTCTGAGACAATAACTGCTCATTGGGAGGGGCTCGGGGAGACCACGCAGGAGGGCACAGTCTAGATGTCATGCCGTCCAGAACACACTTGTGAATATGCTAGGACGGACTGCACGCCGTAGATAAAGCCCCTTCAGCAAGCGCTTAACCGGCGTCGAGGAGTGCCCTGAGTGCAGTGATCCAGAAGGCAGCTGTGACAGGCACTGCAGTCTCCCCCTGGGCGTGTACCAGACAGTTTTGCAGGTTGTTATCATAGAGCCACTGACTGTGTGCAGATGGGCTGTGGGAATCCTGGGGTTCCGTTGGGTCCTCTCTCCCCTCACTGAAGGCATGTCCACTGAGCTGGCCAGACATTCAGCTGATCCTGCTACTGGAACAGCATCCAGCCTGCCTCCAGATTCTTCTGTGCATGGCGCTTATTTGCGCATCTCATGCACAGAGAACTGAACTTCAGAGTTTCTAGAAATGAGCTGTGTGGTTCATTCTCGTTCCTGCTTGCCAATAAACATAGCTGAATGTCATTGAACGCCTGCCTTTATTCTAACACACCATCTGCTGTTTGTGGGCGAGGGGTGCTGTCTCTAACTCCTGCTTGCCTCTCCCAGCACTCTTTGAGCCTCAGGATGAGGACAGGAAGTGGGAGGGCAGAGCAGATTTGGGAGGGCCACTTGATGGGGAGGGAAGTCCCGGGAAGCAGTTGGAGCTGTTTTCTGGGGGAGAAGGTGCCAGCTCTTGGAAAGTATTGGGGTAGTGAGGAAGGAGCCCAGGGGAGAGAAGTGGGCCTTCTCACTTGCTCTCAGTGTGGCTGTCCTGACTCGATCTGGGTGTTGTCACCTCCTTTTCATCTTCTCAGGTGTGGAAGCTTGGATGGTCGCCCAAACCGGGAGGGGAGTTTGGCACAGCATTCCCTGAGATCCCTGTGGAGTTCCTCCAGGAAAAGGAAGTCTTTAAGGAGTTCATCTACCGCATCAACACGCTAGGTACCCTCGGGACCTCTCCTTCAGGTCACCATTGTCTTACCAGGAGGAAATCCAGAGCCCCAGAACCGGGATCTTCTCCTTTGACTCCAGAAAAGATTTAGGGCGTGATAATGATACAAATCTATGGGAATACATTTTGCAGTGTCGGCAAAACTCCTTTTATACTGAGAAAAGAGACCCAAGTTCCTGTGTTTGTGTGACTTTAATCCCAGCCTTTTGTATTCCGGGCTTGTTTGAAGTGAGGAAAGATTCATGTGTAATGGACAATGTGAGGCCAAATTCTGCCTTCAGATTTTGCACTCAGGCTAAACAGTGGCAGCGCCTGTATGAGAATGTTTTCTCGTGTTCACTGGTCTGATCCTGTTGTCTTACTGGTGCCTTTTCTCATATGGGAACAAGCAGACGGGAGCAGATGGAGTCGGGTCTCTTGGCACTCACCTTCCCCAGAGCCTAGAGGCAGCATGCGGAGAAAGCGGGCTTGGGCTCCATTGGTCCTGGTCTGCTTCCAGCCCTCCTAGCTGAGCAGCGCAGGGCAAGTCCTTTTAACCTCTAGAAACCCTCAGTTTTGTCAAATTTGTAAGATGGGGGTTGTATCTATTTCATAGAATTGTTGCAGATTTAGAAACTACATTTCTAAGTAAGTATTACTCCTTATTTCTAAAGAAGTGCCTAAATGGTAAGTCACCACTTTTGCCCCTATTTTATGGCAAGAGGTGTGATCTTGTGGTGGGATTGTAATTGGTCAGTTCTCAGTGACTGTGCCCTGCTGTGGTGTTTCCTGGAAAGTTCCTGTCTTGTGCTAGAAAGTCTGGCAGGGGCACCCTGACTCCACTGTCCAGTCCTCTGTCCCATCCCTCGGGCTTCTGCAGATTTGAGGCTTGTTTTGATCCCAGAAGGTTGTGGCAGCAGACACCATGCCTCTAGTTTCTCCTTTGGTTAACTAGACCATTCAATGTCCAAAGGGAGCCCTGAGCGGGAACTTAAGCCAGCTGCCTCACAGAGCTCCTCCTTTTCCTCTCCGTGAAGATCCGTGTCAGTGGCCTCCTGGTCTCTCCCCCTCGCCTCACAGGAGCTCCTTTGCTTACTTGGGTGTCTTACTCTTGAACTGCCCTTCAGGCGTGTGGGACCCGAGACTGTGCTGCAGTCCTTGCCTTTGCTCGTGCTCCTTTTCTTGGTTCGTTTTTTCCCTGTAATGTGAATTGTTGTATCGGTCTGTGTCTGTATCTATGTCTGAATCAGTCCTGTGTGCCGTTCTCCTCCGTCTCTTGTTTTCATCCCAGGGACCCCGATGTCCATTGCTCTAGTTCTTCTGTCCCAAGCACCCCATGCCATTACTGTGGCCTTACCACAAGTGGCGTGGCTGCCTCAGAGGTCATGACAGGGACATGAAGCCCAGCTGTTGGTTAGAGACACTTGAATGTAGCTCATCCGTAGGAATGCTCGAGGGGGGCCTAGTGGATGTGCTTTCATTGAATCCCTGTTCCTACCTCGATACACGCTTTTTGATCTGTTGTTCTAGACAGGTCAGAGGAACCATTGCTTTGACTTTTAAATTTTTAGCAGCTTTATTGAGGCAGAATTCACATACTCCAGAATTCACTCACTCCAAGCAGACAGCTCGGTGGCCTTCAGTTTTATCCACTGTGTGCAGCCAGCAGCACAGTCTCAGGGGTGGACTTCAGGCAAGATTTTAGCCCATCTGATGAGTGGGACAGAAGTGGCCCTGGCCCTGCACGAGGTCGCCTGCATGGGTGTCCCTGCCCTGTCCCTGTGTCTGCGCCACTGGGAGTTGACCATGCTGCCAGGGCCAAACTGGGCCTGTGCCACCTGCCTCTCACGTGCCTCAGACGGTGCAGCCGATGTCTGTGCTTCGGTTTCCTCGATGATGAAATGAAGGGAGTAGTGTTCCCCACATCATAGACCTGTGTGGGGTTTAAGGGATTAGGTGCGGAGCTTGCTCCAGGAGCTGGGCTGTGTTGGCGTAGCTGTCAGCTCTCCGTTATAAGCTTGAGAAGGCTTGACACTGTCTCATGTAACATTTATATTTCTAGGCTGGACCAGTCGTACTCAGTTTGAAGAAACTTGGGCCACTCTCCTTGGTGTCCTGGTGACCCAGCCCCTCGTGATGGAGCAGGAGGAGAGCCCACCAGAAGTAAGGCCACACCCTGTGCTGGTTGGCACATGGGCAGTTATGGCTGCTTGCAGGCCTTTGGTGGTGAACAAAATAAGGCAGGAAGCTGGTGTCGTTCTCTTACCTTATTTTTGAAAGAGTGGCCAGATGATGATTTGACTGGTATTCCAGAGCAGGGACAAAGCCTGCTGAGGTTTGGGGGCTGCAATTACCAGTGGCTAAAATGCATTTTATTACAGTGCATTCCATGTTAAGGATCAATAAGATTGTGCCCATTCTGGAAAACATCTTTTAGTTCTATTTGAATTAAAATGAAAAGGCACGTTATAAAGGCCATGAGTAGTACCTGGTTTCATTTTTCTAACTTCTTGCAGAGATTTTGTTAGGCCTCTTGAAGTGTTCACGTACATTGCGTTAACACAACATTAGTAATAACTGCTCTGGTGAAGCGAAGCCAGCGGGATGGGAAGTGGTCAGATGCAGGTCCTTGATTCTGTTAGAGGGTGTGGTATGAACTCACAGAAAGATAGTTTGGAGGGTAGACATATGTCACAAATCATCAGGATTATCTTTAAATTCATCCATAGAAGCTAGCAGATTGTCATATGCAGAGCCCCTCAAATGTATGAAGGAATTCAAGGATGATTTATTAAAAAGGAATTCATGTTTGGCGTTTTGTGCCCAAAGGAGTCCTTGATTTGAAGAATGGACATTTGGCCATCAGATGGTCTCTGGGCCCATATGTAGAGGCCCTGCCTCGTGCCCCGTGAACTCAGCCTGGCAGAAGCCCCTTGGTAGCACTTAGGGCTCCTCTTCCTCCCTTCGAGGCCAGGTGGACTCTGGGTTCTGCAGGCACGTGCAGGCAGAGCTGCTTGTGGGTGTCTTGCTGCTCTTGTTGTTGATGTGTGGACTGTCCTTCCAGGAAGACACAGAGAGGACCCAGATTAACGTCCTGGCTGTGCAGGCCATTACCTCACTGGTGCTCAGTGCAATGACCGTGCCTGTGGCTGGCAACCCAGCTGTGAGCTGCTTGGAGCAGCAGCCCCGG
Source organism: Aotus nancymaae (assembly GCF_030222135.1). Classification (NCBI taxonomy): domain Eukaryota; kingdom Metazoa; phylum Chordata; class Mammalia; order Primates; family Aotidae; genus Aotus; species Aotus nancymaae. The sequence goes on from NW_026988417.1 coordinate 3,321,722, forward strand.
AACAAGCCTCTGAAAGCTCTCGACACCAGGTTTGCTTGAGTTCCCACATGTCTCTGGGACATAGCAGGTGCTGGGGACAGTGGGATGCCCCTGACGTGTCCAGCAGCTTCACCCAGGCCGTTTTTCTTTGTTGCTAGACTTGAAAACACTGTGCGCGTGCATATGGTCTGTACAGGAAGTGCAGACCCAAAGGTAGCCTCTTGGCCAGCGAGGGGCTGAAAATGTGATAGGAACTGACATGGGGGTTATTAAGCACTTAGGGGTAGATGTTAGCAGAGCAAGAATGAGCGAGCAAACAGTAGAGCACCCACGTAAGGGCTCATGGACGGGTGCTCACGTAGGAAGTGAGTTTCACTTGGTATTATGCCAGGTTGCTTTAGGCAAAGTAGAGGAAAAATTCTGGTGTTTTTCACTTGTAAGAGTTTGAAGGAAACAAAACATTCTTTACCTTTGTTCTGAAATTTAGGTTTGGGAGGAAGCTGAGCATTATCAGAGGGATTGTAGAGCAAGAGATTCAAGCAATGGTTTCAAAGAGAGAGAACATTGCCACCCATCATTTATACCAGGCGTGGGATCCTGTCCCTTCTCTGTCTCCAGCTACTACAGGTACCTGAGGGGAAGGGGGGGCAGTTGTACTTGGGCGGGAATGAGAAAAGGCCAGCATGCTCATCACACCAGTTATGCAGGAAGACCTGAGTGTGGCTTGAGCTAAATATACTGTCCCGTTCATAAGCAGGGGTCTTATTCAGGCCCAGGCAGGAAATAAAATCTGGAAATGAATTTGAAGCGTTATCTCCTGGCAGTCAAGATGTGAGAAGCGACAGAATTTTCATGGGCTGTAAGACCCGCAGGTTTTAAAAGTTGAATTAGTTGCTTATGTTAAGAACTCAACCGAGTTCATTTACAGAAGCCGAATCTCCGGCTTTTCCTAAGGAACCACGTGTGGCGATGCCTGCAGGGTGGGCACAGCTGCGCGCGAGCGCCCTGCTCCCTGCACCGCTCCCCTCCCTGGGCTCTGTCTGTTGGTGCTGGCACTCCCACCAGGCTTTCAGGTTGTGTGCTTGCCCCATCACAGGCACTGGAGTTTGTCACCTGGTTCAAAAGAAGGGAGTTTTGTGGGGATTGGGGGATATGTGTTTTTCACTGAACAAGTATTTTAACACAGAGTTTTGTGATTCCCTTGAAGGCTTTAATTGCAGAAAGTTGTATGTGGAAGTGCAATGTGTTTATGCAGTGTCCGTGACCCCCAAATGTAAACATGGTAAAAATGTAGGGCGTTGAAGGAAACCAAGCACTTGGAAGGCCATGGATGCAGCCTTCAAGGAGCTCGTAGGGCAGGAGGACCCAGGAGCAATGACCTGTCATAGAAGGTAGAAAAGAGGGGCACACACAGGCAGCTCCTGGAGCTCGGGGGGAGCAGGTGCTTCCAGGGAAGGGGGCATGGAGGCCCCTTGAGATGGGGCGAGTTGATTCTAGGGTCTGGCAGAAAGTTAACTGGGGACATTCAGCTGGAGGCTGGTACTTGGGAATTGGTGGGGGATGCCCAGCAGAAAGACATGAGGAGGTCATTTGGCCTGGGGCCTGGGGGGTGTGTGAGGTAGAGTGGGGGCATTATCCTGCTCCCGCTCCTGCTGGCTGTGCCTAGTCAGCCTGGGCACCAAGGTGGGGTTCTTCAAGGCTCTGTTTACCAAAATGCTCATCTGGGTCCCACAAAGAGCTTTCCTGCTTGGACTGTCAGCTCGCCTGCAACTGCTGACTCCTAAGCTTTTTCAGCTCAGCCCACAACCAGTTCCCACTCACAGAGGTGGGAGCTGAGGGGTGACAGGTGCATGCTGCAGTCTTACTTGTCATTGAGAAAAAATGACAAGAGTGCAGCTTGCCCACTGGCCCTGCCAGCTTAATGGGTTATAAGTGACAAACCCCTAAGACCCAAAGGGCTCTGCACAACTTGGGCCCTCCTGCCAGCAGCGAGGGCAGGTGGCTCAGGACTGGGTACCTGTCTGGGCAGATGCTGGGCTGGCACAGGTGGGCCTGCGGCCCCGTGCCCCTTTGCAGATCAGGACTCATGGTGCTGGTGTTCACAGGTGCCCTCATCAGCCACGAGAAGCTGCTGCTGCAGATCAACCCTGAGCGGGAGCTGGGGAACATGAGCTACAAACTCGGCCAGGTCAGTCTCGCAGCCCGCCCTTGGCCATTTCTGTCCTCAGACTTTAGCGCTTAACACAACCCAGGAGAAAAGCTCAATGCACTTTTTAAATGAAAGAAAGTCTCACTTAAAAAACATTATTTAATGTTCATTGTTTTTGTCCTTTTTATTCCTAGGTCCCGCAGGAGAGGAAGTATTACTTTTGTTTTTATTTATGTTCTTCAGTCCAGGAAGTAGTTAAGATGCCTCACATGTAGTGAGAGAGATGTGTGTAAGAAACAGCGAGAGGGTGTGAGCTGGACTCAGGCAAGGACCACGAGAGGCCAAGAGAGGGCAGTGAGGACAGAGTGGAGTCAGCTGAGATGCTCAGGAGGAAGTAGGCACCACGAAGGGCCCTGGTGTGGGGGCCACGGGCTTGGGCCTGAGTGTCTCTGTGGCCGGCTCTGGGAAGGTTCCTCAGCACTGCCCAGCGTGCAGGCAGGCAGCTCAGCCACTTCCTGGCAGAGCACGTTGACCTGAGCTTCTCTTCCCTCTTCAGATAAGTAGGGGGATTCTAGGGTCCGGGCATGGCGGCCCACACCTGTAATCTATAACATTTTAGGAGGCTGAGGCAAGAGGCTCTCCTGAGCCCAGGAGGTTGAGGCTGCAGTGAGGCATGATTGCACCACTGCACTCCAGCCTGCTCAAAAGACCAATACCCTGTCACTTTAAAAAAAATGTAGATAGAAACATAGGGCCATTTGTATATGATGGCACGTGGCGTGGAGCCCTACAGGTGTGTGCTCAGGGGTGGGCCCGGCTGTGCTGGCTGACCTGCACCTTTCCCTCCACCCTGTGCTGTGTCTTTCACTCACAGGGTTCCCGGTTTAGTGAAACTAGTTGTGCAGGACGGTTCTCTTTTTATCTTTTGTTTCAGTAGAAATGAGTCAGAACAGCGTTTAGAAACACGTACAAGCTCTGAGGATTTCCTCTTCTGAGTTCCTGGCCTGCAGCCTTCACAGCAGAAACCCCACGAAGTCATGCCCCTGGTTTCTGTTCCCTGCTCTCTGCCTGTACTGTCCTGTTCTGTGCCTGCTGGTTTCAGTAACAGGAAGCAGAGAGCTGCTGCAGCAGCCTGTGTTTTTCTAGACATAGTTCTGTCCTTTCACCTTTGACAGATGTTTCCACCCCAAGATAAGTGAAAGTGATGGTTAGGATGCACTGTATTTTTCATGGAAGTGTTTCTGAAGGGCAGGCTGAGAGTGAGAGGCCTGGGGCTCACTGGGTGCCTGTGGCCTAGTTCTGGGCCCAGGGACACTGGCCTGTGCCCGAGCTATGAGCTATTCCCTATTCCCTTGGCCTGCTGCATTTGCCCGCATCCTTCAATGTTTGCGTCGTGTCCGGCATCTGCAAACCGACTGTCATGGGATCACACTGGGGCTCAAGTACAGTCCCACCCCTGCCCTGTCTGGGACATTCAGCCCCCAGATGCCACTGCACTGAGCCACTACTTGTTTTTGGGACAGAGGGGGGTGGTGGGGGTGGTCTGGGCGTGGGGAGCGCAGGGGCCGTTCCTTCACCGGAGAGTTGTTCGAACAGATTCCCAGCCTGCCTTCCCCACTCCCTGCAGGGTGTTGGGTCCCCGGGGAAATGGCCCTTGGTGCCAAGAGCGTGATTGGGGCTAGTGCCAGTGGTGATGGAGAGTACCTTTTTGTGGGCACACAGCCCACAGCACTGCGCCAAGTGCTCGAGGCTTCCAGAGAACCAGGCAGAAAGGAGGAAAGCCGAGGTGTGCTGACCGCGTGGTGGCTGTGTGATCTGGAGCTTGGGTCACAGAGGTGCGAGGGAGCTCTGGCCTGGGGTTTACCACAATGACTACCAGTGAGGGAGATTGGAAAAGAAATCCCACGTGTTGGTTCCATGTTTTGGGGACTCCATTCAGCTGGCACTTAGGAGTGCAAGTGTCCCTTAGAGCCTCTTTCTGTCACCCTCCTCAGCGGTGGGGTTGGCCAGCACCTGATTCAGGCCTTCAGCATGTGCTGGAGCTTCCCAGCAGCAGTCTAGCCCCTGCCCCACCCTCTCTGAGCTCCTTTGCTGGTCACCTGGGGTGTCTGAACGACCCTTGCTAAGGGACAGGTTGTTCTGACAGCAGGCCTGTGCTGAGTCCCAGGGCGCACCTGCCCACCAGGAGCCTGACACTGTGGCTGCAACACTGAGCTGGTGCCCCATTTCTGTGGCAGGTTTCCATACACTCCGTGTGGCTGGGGAACAGCATCACGCCCCTGAGGGAGGAGGAATGGGGCGAGGAGGAGGAGGAGGAGGCCGACACCCCCGCACCTTCATCACCGCCCACATCTCCAGTCAACTCCAGGTTTTCAGAAATTTGACAATTTTTAATCAGTCATTTGATTTATTTGAGGTGCTTCTTGAAATGAGCCTCTCCTCTTACGCACCTGGAAAATACCCATCTCACATATTCTGCAGGAAGCACCGGGCTGGAGTTGACATCCACTCCTGTTCACAGTTTTTGCTCGAGTTGTACAGCCGCTGGATCCTGCCATCCAGCTCAGCCAGGAGGACCCCGGCCATCCTGATCAGCGAGGTGGTTCGATCCGTAAGTGAGACTTCCAATTCCCCCCACCAGCACGGGCCACATGCACCACACACACCACATGCACACACACATGCACCACATACACCACACATGCCACATGCACACACCCCACACCCTACACACCACATGCACGCACACACACGCCGCACCACATGCACCACACACGCCACACACACACCCCACGCCCCACACACTACATGCATGCACACCACACACATCACATATACCACATACCACACACAACATACATATACCCCATGCACCACACACACACCACATGCATGCACACACACACGCCACATGCACACACATGCACCACACACACCACATACCCCACACCACATACATGCACCACACATGCCACACACACACCCCATGCCCCACACACTACATGCATGCACACCACACACATCACCTATACCACATACCACACACACAACATGCACACACAACACACATATACCCCACACGCCACACCACATGCACCACACGCACACACCATATGCATGCACACACACGCACCACATGCACGTACACACATGCGCACACATGCCACACCACACACATCACATATACCACACATGCCACATGCACACACACACCACGCCCCACATACACAATGTCACACCACATGCACCACACATACACATGCCGCACGCACACACACATGCACCACACCACACACACCACACACACCACATGCCACATGCAAACACACATGCACACATGCCACAGCCCACACATGCCATACACATCACACACGCCACACACACCCCACACAACATGCACCACACGCCACATGTGCCACATGTACCACACACATACCACACGCACCACATACACCACACACATGCACACACATGCCATGTACACACACCACACACACGTCACACACACCAACCACACACTGCACACCACACCACACACATGCCCCCCACACGCCACTTGCACACACACATGCCACACACGTGCCACGCACACACACCCCACACATGCACACACTCACCACACATGCCACATACAGACGCCACACATGCACACCATACATACAGCACAATTACACACCACACACACAGCATACCTACACATCACCATGTACACTCACAGATGCACCACCCGCATATACCCCCCCACACACACACACACGTGTCCCGCACAGTGTTTCTTGGGCGTGAGAACACACCTTGCCAGTAGCTGCGTTCTGGATACATTGCCTGGATTCTCACAGCACGATTCTCCCCTTGCTCTCCTGGTGTTCCACGTCTCCAGCTTCTGGTGGTCTCAGACTTGTTCACTGAGCGCAGCCAGTTTGAGCTGATGTATGTGACGCTGACAGAACTGCGGAGGGTGCACCCTTCAGAAGATGAGATCCTCACTCAGTACCTGGTGCCCGCCACCTGCAAGGCAGCTGCCGTCCTTGGGATGGTAAGTGACGGGTGACACAGAGGTTTCTATGCTGAAGCCACGCGGGCCCATCTGCCTCGGGACCTGGTGTTGGCCAGAGGTGCAGGGAGCGGCCGCCTCCTAAAGGCCTCTCCCAAACCAGACTCCACGGCCCACGTGAGCTGCAGCGCTTAGCTGGAGGGGGTTCAGTGATGGTCAGTGCCATCCACAGGTAGCTGTGATGTGTGTCCTGGCGGCCAAGCTGTAGTTTGGGGTCCCGTATCCCTTGGCTCCTGACAGCGTTGCAGTACCCCATCCCCACAGAACCATGATGTACGGGGGCGCCGAGGCAGCATAGATGGTGGAAATGCCCCTGGCTTCCCCATGCTCTGCTCTGCAGCCTGACTGCCCCACACCCCTTCTCAGTTACGTTCCAGGCCCTCCGAGCTTCCTGGCTGGACAGCTTTTTTTGAGGGGGCTGTTTTGTCACAGTGACCCTGTATTTCCAGTCCCAAATCTGGGTGCTGTAGTCTCTTCTTCGCATGGTGGTTGTCTTAGTCTGTTTTGGCTAAAACAGACCTTCGACTGGGTAATTTATAAACAGTGGGAATTCTCACATTTCTGGGGTCTGGAAGTTCATGGTCGGTGCCAGCAGATTAGGTGTTTGGTGAGGGCTGCTCTGTGCTTCACAGATGGTGTCTTCTTGCTGTGTCTTCACACAGTGGAAGGAGTGAACAAGCTCCCTCGGGCCTTTTAGAAGGGCACCGATCCCATTCACAAGGGCTCTACCCCCATGACCTAATCACCTCCCCAGGCCCCACCTTCTAGTACTGTGGCGCTGCAGATGAGGTGTCATTGGAGGAGTTTTGGAGGGATACCACGTTCAGACCATCACAAGGGTTGAGTGTTAACCTCTGGAGCTCCTCCTTACTCTGCTTCTGGTGTATCAGGATCCAGGCAGCATGGCAGCTGTATTCTGTGGGCACATCACCACGTGGTATTTGCCAAGCATCCTTCAGCTGTACACATGAAGTCGTTACCCATGGGCCCCAACATTTGGCGATGCATATTCAAGGATGTCAGATGTCAGAGCTGGCACCTCTGGTTCTTTGTCATGTGGCATTACCTAGTAATCCATGTTATTATAATAACAATAGAAACTCGTTTCTTCAACAAGCACCTGAGTGGCTGCCATGTGCCAGGCATTTGGAGCCCTTGGTGAGAATGGCATGGTGGTGCCCAGCCGGGCCTGCCTGCCCCGTGCTGTGTGTGTGCTCCTGTCTGTCAGTAGCGACAGTGCTGTCGTGATGGTGATGATGTTTGCCATCACTGCAGCTGCTAGCATTCGCAGAGCTCTTGCTCCTGCACCCCCACCTGACAAAGGCAGCCCAAGGTGGCCAAGGTCAGAGGTTAGCTGGCTTGTCCAGGTCACACAAGGTGCAGCAGAGGCTGGGTGAGCCCTTGTCCGTGACCTGGAGCCTGACTCCCTCCCTGCAAGTCTTGACTGCTCTCGCCTAGACTCTGTTCTCCCCGAGCCCGAACACCAGTTGTCTTCCCTCGTGGGTGGCCCTGCTGGTGCCGTGCTGGTGAGTCGGCAGCCGTCCAGGGAGTGGGAACAATGAGTGCGTGGGTTCCCTGTGTGGACGTCTCTCTTCGTTTTGCATGCCCTCTGGGTGCTGCCCACACGATGTCAAAGTGGCTCTTGGAAGGGGCCTTCTCCTTTGTGGGGAGTTTCAGCTGCTGGGCTAACTTGAATTACAACTGCAGTTTTGAGCTCAGGCCCAGATCCCCCTAGGCAAGTGTTGTGTCGTCAGTAATCAGATGAGAACTAATAATTTTGAAAAGCAGATCCTAAGGCAGGATAGGCATGGACACTGATTCCCAGCTCTGTGTGCACGCATGTGTGCCTTGAAGGTGATCATCCTCGGTGAAGGTTTTCAGTGTGTCATGTGTTGGTACAGACGTATCCAGAACATGTCGTTTTGAGATATTTGCCCACCGTTGTGAAATCTGTGCCACCTGAGACCAGGTCTTGATGTGGGACTTTCAGAGGTGGGACCTGGGGCCGCGGGAGACAGTCCGCAGGGAGGTGCCGCATGGCATTGTGCATATGAGGGGGATAGCACAGGGTGAGGTGGGGGCACAAGGAAGTGATTGACAGAGAACAGCCTCCTCCCTCAGTCTTCATTCCTGGGATGGGTGGGAGTGGCTTCTGTGTCTCCCAGTCATTTCCCCCACAGAGAGGCTCCTGCCACTGCCAAGAACCTCATCTTGTTCTGTAAAAACAAGAGGCTGCCTGACCATCCAGCACTCCATGGGAATTCTGTGTCCCCTTAGTCTTGGGCTGAAGGAGGGCATCATTCCTTGCTGACTTCTGCAGGGATCTCCTCACTGTTAAAGAGCAGATTGAAAGTGAAGAATGTGGGCCAAGTGTTTAGGTCTATACTTAACCCCATTAGGTTTGGAATACTAAGTGAAATTGAGTCCATTTTGGTCAGTTAGCGTAAACTGATATCAGGGATCCCTGAGACTACTCCCAGGTTTTGCTAAGATTTATTACAGTAAAAGTACACAGAACAAAATCAACAAGGGCAGAGGCCATGGGTTGATATCTGGAGGAAACCAGGCTCGAGCTTCCAGAATCTTCTCCCAGTGGGGTTGCTCAGGATGCACTTAACTCCCCCCGCAGTGAGCTGTGACAACACGTATGCGGTGTCATCACCAGGGAAGCCCACTAGAGACTCGGTGCCAGGGTTTTTACTGGGGGCTGGGCACATGGGCACCCTCTGCCTGGCTTGTGCCCAGACTCTGGACTCATAGAGGGAAGGGAAGGCAGGTTCTCAGCACAAACCCTGTTGCTCACACAAGCAGCTGAGCACAGGGAGCCCCTCCTCAGTGAGGGTGGTGGGCACCATCCCGACACCAGCCAGGGGCCAGCCTTGCACAGAGCCTCCCTCAGGATACAGTCTCGGGCCTGCTTCTGCACTCCTTAGCATGAGGGCAGCACCCCTCACTCCCACCCGCTGGCTGTGGGGAGGAGCCACTGGGACGTGAGCTCTGGTGGCGTGCGGCAGCTGTTGTCTGTGTGTGCCTAGGACAAGGCCGTGGCGGAGCCCGTCAGCCGCCTGCTGGAGAGCACGCTCAGGAGCAGCCACCTGCCCAGCAGGGTCGGAGCCCTGCACGGCATCCTCTACGTGCTGGAGTGCGACCTACTAGACGACACTGCTAAGCAGCTCATCCCGGTCATCAGCGACTATCTCCTGTCCAGCCTCAAAGGACTCGCCCAGTGAGTGGGAGCCTGGCTGGGGGTAGGGCGGGAGTCTCGGAGTGAGCTGTGAAGGCAGCAGTGTTACACCTCTCCAAATGCCCAGGACCCTGGCCAGATGGCAGACAGGCGTCAGTGGGAACCCAGGCGGGCACCATAGCTGAGGTCAGTGAGTCGCAAGGGCACAGGTGCGTCCTGGAGGCTTCCTCGGGCACTCCCAGCTGGCTGGAGCTCCCGCCTCTGCTGCTGTGTCACGCGGCACTTAGCACACTCCCCCACGTGTCTGTTCCTGAGTCTGCTTGCGAGGCCAGCGGTGGCACTTGTTCCCTGCTCCCAGAAGCCTATTCTCATTGCCCAGGCCCAGCCTCCTCTCTGCTCCTTCCCCGCCCTGGCCCAGCACCTCACCTCCCTCTTATTTCCACTGTGATTCCGACCTCACCTTATCTTTTGTTTTTGAGATGGAGTCTTGCTCTGTTGCCAGGCTGGAGTGCAGTGGTGCAGTCTTGGCTCACTGCAACCTCCGCCTCCCAGGTTCAAGCGATTCTCCTGCCTCAGCCTCCCAAGTAGCTGAGACTACAGGCATGTGCTACCACGCCTGGCAATTTTTTGTATTTTAGTAGAGACGGGGTTTCACCATGTTGGCCAGGATGGTCTCCATCTCCTGACCTTGTGATCTGCCCACCTCGGCCTCCCAAAGTGCTAGGATTATACGCATGAACCACTGCGCCTGGCCCCACCCCCACCTTATCTTAAAGCTGCTGTATGGCAGGTTCTGTCATACACAGATGTGTCCTTGACAGAGCGCGGCTGGTGGCACAACCCCTTAGAGAGCAAGACAAGCTCTTCCCAGCAATGTCCCACAAGTCCGGAGGGCTCTGTGACACCCGGTCCCACCTTCTCGCTCCAGAAGTCGCAGAGGCTTGTAGTGGAGATGGGACCAGCCTCTCTGAGTCATAGGCCCCTGCACAAGGAGCTGTCTTTAGAGGGAAGGTGGAATTTCAGCAGCCACCCACATGGGGGAAGATGGGAAGGGGGCTGGGAGGAACAGCCAGTGATCCCCTTTGACAAGTGGGCAGGAGATGGGGGCTGGGTCAGAGTTGAGTGGAAGACCTGGAGTGAGACGGGAAGGTCTTGGTGGGCACAGTTGAGACAGGAGGGAGGTGTGAGCCAGGGCATGTGCCAGTGGCCGTCAGCAGGGCTTGAGACATGCTGGAGCAGGGACAGTGCTCATCCAGGCCAGAGTGGCAGAAGCCCGTTGGGGGGCCCTTCTCACCTGTCACCTTGCTGGGCAGTGGGTGCTGTGCTGGCAGGACGGGCAGACAGCTGGCACCCATCTCTGCATCCCTGGAGTCTGGCACGGGGCCAGGTCACATGGGACACAGGTCTGCAAATCAGGCAACAATGTTGGTTAGCAACATGATTTTGGGGGGCAGCCCAGAACGGGCCCCAGATGCAGGCAGAAGCCCTGGCTGTGCTGACATCTGGGGCTGTTCTGTGGCTCTTGGTGCCATGGGCAAGGAGGACTCAGGGAAGGAGTGTTGAGATGGCCCAGGAGTTGTGTTTGGGATGCAGAGAGCTTGTGGCATCCAGATGGAGATGGCACATGGGGCTGGCCTCAGCACCATGGGCAGAAGGACTGTGTCATGTGCCTTCGAGGTGGAGGTGGACCAGGTGGTGACGGATGTAAGCATCACTGGGCATGTTTCTGTGGGAGGAGGGGGCGTCATGTTGGTTCCTCTGTTCACAGTGGCCACTCATTCATTCCCTGGCTGCCGGGTTCCTGCTGTGCTGTGGGAAAAGCAGGCACTGATGGGGATCACACAGGCAGCACATCATGGTGGCATGTGCCACGAGGGAAAAGCATGGGCACTCAGGAAGTAGAGGGGACTGGCCGGGGGTGTGCGAATCCAAGGCCTCTTTGAGGGACAGCGAGAGGAAGTGTATGGTGGCCACAGGGGATGGTGGGCCAGGCTGAGAGGGCAAGGCATTGGGGGTGGTAGACGGGCTCAGCCACGCAGAGAGTGGTTGGTCCGGCAGAGGCTGAAGGGTCAGGCCAGGTTGCAGGGGCCCGGGGAGCCATGAAGGGTGGGCGCTCCCAGAAGCCAGCCTGGCCCACAGCTCTGCAGTCCTGTGTGGGGCCAGGCGTGTTGTGGGGCCCTCTCGACGATGGCTGGGAGTGGCTGAGCCTGTCTCCCGCTTTCAGCTGCGTGAACACTCACAGCCAGCAGCATGTACTGGTCATGTGTGCCACTGCGTTTTACCTGATTGAGAACTATCCTCTGGACGTAGGGCCAGAATTTTCAGCGTCAATAATACAGGTGAGTGGGCCCTAGCTGTCTTCCTCTGCACACGGGGAGTGGGCTTCCCTTCTGTTTTCCTTGCAGGATTGTGGCAGTGGGCCAGTTGTGACTTGGGGGGAGGAGGCATGAGCACCTGAGACCGTGCAGTGATTCTTTGACACGGAAGCCTTTCGCCCTGTGCAGATGTGTGGGGTGATGCTGTCCGGAAGTGAGGAGTCCACCCCCTCCATCATTTACCACTGTGCCCTCCGAGGCCTGGAGCGCCTCCTGCTCTCCGAGCAGCTCTCCCGCCTGGATGCAGAATCCCTGGTCAAGCTGAGTGTGGACAGAGTGAACGTGCATAGCCCTCACCGGGCTATGGCGGCCCTGGGCCTGATGCTCACCTGCATGTACACAGGTTAGCATGGACATGGTGCCCGCAAGGCTGGCCCAAGTCCTGTTCAAGGGAGTCGGGAAGGAGCATGCTCACTCAAGGGACCTAGGCCAGGCGCCCTCTGATTTGGCACCTTTGCTGTTGCCCTAAGCCAGCCCCATCACCTTGCAAGACAGGCTCTGGAGCCCAGGCAGGAGCACCTGCTCAGGGTTGGCCTCCCCTCTGGTCACTCATTCCATGTGGCTGGACTGGGCTGGGTTCTGGGCTTTCGAGGGACTCACATCATGGGCTTTCAGATCTTCTCCAGGGACTCGTTGGACTTCTGTGTACAAAGCACTGTCTACAGAGCCTGTTGTGTTGTATGGATGATGTCAGCTTCATACCGAACACTTGTGTTACAGGAAAGGAGAAGATCAGTCCTGGTAGAACCTCAGACCCTAATCCTGCAGCCCCAGACAGCGAGTCAGTGATTGTTGCTATGGAAAGGGTATCTGTTCTTTTTGATAGGTAAGAAACGAAGCCCCATCCTCAGCTGTTCGCTTCGCTAGGAACTTGGCCCGAAGCTGTGCTTTTGTGTGTGTCTGCTGTTGCTGGGGTCCTGCCAGCGATTCCCGACCACAGCCTGACCGTGCTCTGCCTTGGCTCAGGGTTCCACTGGCGAGCTGGTGGTCCTTGGACCCCAGCACTCAGGTGTAGTGTTGACCAATTCCCAGGTTGTCCCAGCGCCTGCCCATCTCTCCTGAGGGCTCGGGGACAGTGCCTGGCAGTTGGGCAGTGTGGCAGGGGGCAGGAATGACCAGCCTCTGGGAGGGCGGGACAGAAGCCTGTGCAGAGATGAGCTGGCTCAGCCTGGCTGCCTGTCGTGAGAGGGGAGCCCATGGGGCCACGGGAGGGGGTCCGTGGCGCCTGTAAGCAGTGTGAGGAGCAGCGGCAGGAGAATGAAGGTGAAACGAACACATGTCTCTGAGAGCCGAGTGGTCGATGGCTTTGCCTCCCTGCCCCCCTGCTGTGTGTGCATTTGTGTTTAGAATTGGCTTTGCTCGCCTGCTCTGGAAATGGGTTAGGAGCTTTGTAGGGCTTTTTCTCAAGGACAAGGCCCCCCGATTTGCTCTCAGGCCACAGTCCTGGCCACCTGGCGGATCTGGGGCCTTGCTGCACTGCCTTGCCTGTGATTTCCAATCGGGGTGACCAGTGGGGAGCCATTTGGCTTTTTCCGCAAGAACATACTCAAGTGGACCCCTCTCCATTCTTTGACCAGATGAGGTATTCTGGTCAGCCGTGTTTCCATGTTGATTTTTTTTTTTTTTTTTTTGAGACGGAGTTTCGCTCTTGTCACCCAGGGAGTGCAGTGGTGTGATTTTGGCCCACTGTAACCTCCACCTCCCAAGTTCAAGTGATTCTTCTGCCTCAGCCTCCCAAGTAGCTGAGATTACAGCTGCCCACCACAATGCCCAGCTAATTTTTATATTTTTAGCAGAGATGGGGTTTCACCATGTTGGCCAGGCTGGTCTTGAACTCTTGACCTCAAGTGATCCAGCCACCTCAGCCTCCCAAAGTGCTGGGATTACAGGCGTGAGCCACCGCTCCTGTCCTCCATGTCGATTTAAAAATGCACCTCTGCATCATTCTTCAGTCCCCACATGCCCACTGAGCACCACCGTGGCCAGCAGACGGGCACAGGGAGGTGCCATGACCAGTGCTGACCTTCACGGGGCTTGCAGTCTAGTGGGTCCAGTGCTAGGTGGTGAGTGCTCCAGAGAGTGCGGTGCATGCCGTCCGCTCAGCTGCTCTCCAGACGCTGCAGGGAGGCACCTCGGAGCTGACCACAGATCGCTGTCTGTGGAGCCGTATCCTCAGAGTGGCTGCAGCCAGAGCCCCCGTGAAGAAGCGCAGTGCAGTTTCTGGGCCACTGTCCATGCGTCTCACTTACACACGCTGGCACGTGTGCACTGATGGGACGGGAACATGATGGTTGCTTTTCAGCACTGGACAGGATACTGCTAAAGGGGCAGGTTTTAGGATCTGGTAAGGGGAGAAGCAGTGAGAGCAAAGATGGGGTCCAGGTTTGATAACAAGGAAAAAGTCCTGGTTGACAGCAGTGCTACAAGGTGTTGGAGCACGTGGAAATCTCTGGAACATTCGGATATGGAAAGCAACACAAGCATTGTGAGGACGGGTTCTTCAGTGACGATTTTTAAAATCTCTTTTGTGATGTCTTCCCCGCTGCCCCACACGAGCTGGACAGAGGAAGAGTTGGGGTTTTGAGTGTTTAGTCTCAAAATTCATACTCTGGTTGCTTAGCCTCTGACGCCACTTGGAAAGTCCCCCACGGCCAAGGGTACCTCTCAGTCCTGATTTCACATCAGCATTTTGCCCAGTATTAGAGCCAGGGCCCTCTGCAGGCAGGTTGGGCAGCTGTGGGAGCTGGCGCCAGGCTCTGACCTGTGTCCCTCCCACAGGATCAGGAAGGGCTTTCCCTGTGAAGCCAGAGTGGTGGCGAGGATCCTGCCCCAGTTTCTAGATGACTTCTTCCCACCCCAGGACATCATGAACAAAGTCATCGGAGAGTTTCTGTCTAACCAGCAGCCATACCCCCAGTTCATGGCCACCGTGGTGTACAAGGTGAGGTGGTCTGCGTGTGGTGTGGGATGGAATGGGGAAGCCCGGAGGTGGAGTCGCCCGACTTCCCAGCAGATTGGCCGTCAGGACCCGGCTCATCCCCTTTAAAGCAGCAATGCCTCTGGCCCCAACCCCAGCCCCACCGCCCAGGCACAGCAAGTGCTTCCCACCCACACTCCCTCTGCTCTCCCCCAACCGCCCGTCCTGACACTCAGACACCCGCTCACTCCTCGCAGGTGTTTCAGACTCTGCACAGCACCGGGCAGTCGTCCATGGTCCGGGACTGGGTCATGCTGTCCCTCTCCAACTTCACGCAGAGGACCCCGGTCGCCATGGCCATGTGGAGCCTCTCCTGCTTCTTCGTCAGCGCGTCCACCAGCCCGTGGGTTGCGGCGATGTATCCTCTCTGGGTCCCTGGTGCTGGCCCCATTTCCCTCGTCAGCACTGAGGCTTGTGTTTCATGACAAAGTTTTGAAACCTAACCTTTGCAAAAACCCCGCATATGCCAAGGTGACAGGCCCTCAGCCCCAAGGGAGTAAAATGCTGACGGGTACAGAAAGGAGACCATCCAGACCTTTGCTGACCAGGACCTCTCAGAGGGGCTGGTGTATGGCGGGGGGTCGCAGCCGAGGGGCCCTTCGGTGGAGGGCCGGGGCGAGGGCAGCGAGGGAGGGCGGCGGTCTCTGCAGACGTCCCGCCCACTCACGGGCTCTGTGTGGCTGGGCTTCTCCTGACGCTGCTTCTCATTAGCTTTGGTCATTGTGCCTCAATCGCCCTCTCGGGGAAAGGCTTCAGTCAAGATCCAATTCCCACCCCCAGATGCTGGCTGCCAGGAGTTTCCCCTTCCACAGCCCTACCCCAAGACAGATCACAAGAGCCTCCAAGCTGCACGGTTCTCCTGGTGCTGACAGCACATTCTCGCCCAGCGTGCCTGGCACGGCTCTGCCCTCCCTGCACTGGAGCAGGGCTGGCGGGGCCAACAGGCGCACCGGCCACCAGCACCACACAGGAGCCAGGCCAGGTGAGTGTTGCCGAGCCATGCCCGCCCTCAGGGCTCCTGCCTCCTTGGCCAGCTCTGCCCAGCTCACCTCTGCCCTGCT